>NC_044290.2:5045571-5651738 GCF_004027225.2 Strigops habroptila
TGTCACTAACCCTTTCTGGAAGGATGAACTTCACCAGTCTCCGACCAGCTCCTGCAGAAACCAGTGGCCAAGCCCTGATGGGACCACAGCTCATGCTCACTCCACCCAAGCTTCTCCATAGCCCTTGGGTTCTATCTCCATCACTCACGCTGCAGGTGCTGGGGACCTGATGGCTGTTGCTAGGGCAGCAACGTTGAAGCTCATGGGCAAAGGGCTGCCCACTCCAAGGTTCTGCCTCTATCCCACCAGCCCCAGAGACATGCAAAACACCTAAACCTGGAGGGGATCTGCCATGAACCAAGGATCTGGCTAAAACAAAATACAGCCACCCCACTCCACTAGGCTCTTTGGGAGCAATTCCCATGGCTTATATAGTTTATCCTGTCAAGATCAGGATAACTTACTTGTCCTTCAAAGCACATTTTCTACATGTCAGGTGCTGGGCACAAGGAGCACAAACCAGAAAATAACAGACAATTGAAAACCTGTTAAACCAAGTTTAAAGTGTGAAAGAAGGCTTTGGGGATGTCCTTTTACATCTGCATCAAAAGGAGCCACATCCCTAACTACCTGGACAGGGCACAGAAGGTGCCATGAGGCTTTGGAGAAGCCGTTTGTCATTGTGGAAGGCAGCAGAGACCACGCAGATTGGCAGCATGCAGTTTTGGAAGGGCTGCTTCATGCAGTTTTGGAATAGGCTTCCAAAACTGCCTATTCCAGCCTTTGGGCAGCAGCACCTTTCCTTGGATACATGGTCACTGTAGCACCAACCGGAGCTAAGATGCAAAAAAATTCATTAAGAAATAGGAAGAATATAGCAAGTGAACTTGGACCATCACGAAGCAGAAAGCAGATATAAAATCCCTTGAATTTTGCTCCTTTTCACACAACAGACTGTTCAATGGCAGATGTCAAGTGTATTTATGTTGTGGGAACATTTCCACATACTTCCTGGGGTCTCAGTGAGATCTCTGTGATCGATTTGCCCAAGAGAAACTGTTGTTGCCAGGTTAGAAATGAGAGTTTTCATATTTACAACTCCAGTTTCCATCTTCCATAAACCACCCTGTGCTGCCAGAGGAAGACACTCGGTATCCTGCTTGCCACAAATGTCCTTCATTCCTTTTCACCCTCTGCTCCCTACTGTACCACAGGAAAAGCAATCTTTGCTTTTACTCATCAGCTATGGGCTCTTTGTAGCAATGCAGATTTCCTCCTCTGCCTATATAACACCTGCAATAGGTTGGTGTTACCAAGATGCCTTCGCTCTCCAACAACTGGTTTGGTATTTTCAAGGGAAAGCATTTATTTCAAAGAGGAAATGGTATTACAATTGCCTGAAACTAAGAGCAAACTCACATCAAATTCAGTTGTTTGGTGACAAAACTGGGGTGGAAAAAATGAAACATCAAAACATTTTTCCTTTGATATTTCCAAGTAAAAATTTTCTGACATTTCATTTGGAAACAAAGCTCTGTATCAAAAGATAACTACAGTTAATAATTAAAAAGGATGAAAAAAAACCAAGCAAGCACTGCAATCTGAGACAAAGGAAATGTTCTCCTGATCCCCCTCAAAAGACTTCGAAATACATTTACAGTTTTCTTGTGGGAAGCAAATTAATTTAAGATAAACTCAGAATGAATCGTATCTTGGGAAAAGGGTTATCCCATGAAATGAGAAGTCATCTGTTTCACAGCCCATCTCCAACGTTTGCTGTAAGTGGGGTTGCTTCTGCTAATAAAGTTTTGATAAGCTACAAATTGGTAGCAAGCAAATAAACAAGGCAGAGATGGACTCAGTGACAAAACCAGATGCGAAGCCAACCAGAACCTCATCACACACCAGATAGAGAGAGGAGAGATGGTGTCAGGCCCAAATCAAATTGTTCATGGGGGGAAGCAGCCGGCACAAGACGAGCTTCAGTGCCAATGTTCATCGGATCAAAACTGCCTTTTCTTTGTCTGGCTGCTGCTCCAGAGGCTGGAGTGGGAGCTAAATCCAGGGGGAAATCTTCTCCTGCCACCTCCCTCAGCCCTGCTGGCAGAGCTGTTGCCTTTGTGGCAAATTAGGGATGGGGTCGAGGAGCTCAGGAGTGATTGATATCACTTCCTGGAAGACCAGGCTTCCAGGTCACCCCAACCTACCTTGGGGCTGGCAGTTCATTATTATGCTAACAGCATGAAAGCCCCAAATCTCGCTCTTTCAAACCGTAATCCTTTATTACCCACTGTCAAAAATACCCTGGGCCAGTTCCCATTCCTCCCACCTGCTCCTCATTTCCAGCTCTGCCTGGAAAACACAAGCAAAACCCATTCTGAGGTACAAGTCCCATCCTTTTGTCTATGCAAGGGCAAGCTGGTGGCATCAGCACTGGGTGGATGCTTTAGTTATGAGATGCGCAGACTGATATCCAAGCCAATGATATTTGTATATACAAAGTGCTCCCCCCCCTGCACAGCATTTCATCCCCCCTTAGGGTCAGCAAACTGATGAGGGTGCAGTGAATGGGGGTCTCTTGGGGCCAATTAGCAGAGATTTGGGCAGCATCCAGACACTGCTGGGGGATCACTGAAAAAGCTCTGCCTTGAATTTACAGCCTGTGCTCCTCAATGCACTGGTCGCTTACAAACAGGCACACACACAGCAGGGCCTTTGATCCAGAAGAGATTTTTGTTTATCCAGACAGCAGGGCTCGGGCACCAGTGGTGGCAACTGGATGTGGGTTTGCATCCAAATATATTTCAAGCAACAGAAGTGGTTGGTATGCAAACGAAGCTCCGAGGGCACCTCTGGGACAATGAGAGGGTGCTGCTGATGCCTGCTGCAATAACCTTGTCACCTGGCAAGCTGTGTGCCAGGGGTGTCCCCAGCTGCATCATTGCCTTGCTGGGATGCATTTTGCATTTCTTTGCCTATGCAAACAAAAGCAGGAAGGGATGGAGGCTAAACAGCTCTCTCCCAGCTCTGCGGCAGGTAGCAGGGTGAAGAGAGGTCTGCCAGGGGCTTTACCAGAGCTCTGCATCCCTGCAAGGGCACAGTGATGGAAAGCAATTGGGTACCTGCCCTCACCTCTGGAAAGAAGGAGATCCTCTTACATGAAATCCAGTCGATTGTAAAGAACAAGCTGGAAGTGCTGGCAGACTGCCTCCAGTAATAGTTGATGATGCCCCAAAACTTGCCTGGAAAACCAGACAAGTCTTGTTCCTCCTAGTTTTTCCATTTGCAGTGATGCTCAGGTGCTTCTTATAACTGCAGAGCAGAAAACATTTTCCTGCAGAAACATGATGTTTTAAAGGTGATGGTATGTTTCCATGAGGCCAGGAGGGAAACATTTCAGCCACGGCTAAGAGTTTGCTGTCTAGACACATATTTGACCAAAAGAGGGGCACTTTTAACATAACCCTTACCACAGCTTACAGAGCATTGAGCACAACTGTTTAAAGATCCCTTTAAGCATCAAACCCCAAAAGCCTTTCTGCCTACAGCAAACTTCAGTGCAAAGTATTCAAACTGCAGGGACACCCCCAAATCCTGCCTTCACACCAAGCACTCCCCCCATGCATCCTGCCAGCCCAGCATGAATTATGGGCTGATTACAAAGAGTGAAGTAAACAGAAACACTCCAACTTCAGAGAGCTTCAAACCTGGTCAGAGAGAAGGAATATAGAATCACAGAATGGTTTGGGTTAGAAAGGACCTTAAGAACATCTAGTTCCAACCTCCTGCCATGGGCTGGGACACCTTCCACTAGACCAGGTTGCTCCAAGCCCTGTCCAACTTGGCCTTCAACACTGTCAAGGATGGAGTTTCCATGACATGACCAGGGAAAACATCGTGTATGTCAGAGGAAAGCACTTCCCAGGGAGCAGGCACAAAGTGACAGTTGGCTTGCAGCAACCCCATCAGCCTGAAGTGTAATTTGTTGTGTGAGAAACCTATTGGAAACAACCACTTCAGCTGTTCAAAGGCATCCCCGCTGCTGCATGCCTTGTCCTTTTGATTTATGCTTCCCTGGGTTTCATAGGATGTGGCAGTACTTTGTCAGCTGGAGGACCCTGCACAGATAAACAGCTCAGCCTTACAGAAGTAAACATGTCAAGCAGTGACAAGCGTTTCTTTCAGTAAGGACGAAGCGACTGATGCAGTTCCAATTGTCCTGCTCTGGCTGGAGGCAGTAATCCCACGATCTGCAAGAAAATGGATCACCATCTGAACGTGGACCCAGGTAATATAGGAGCTGTCTGGTGACAGGCGGGCACATTGGGAGAAGGGCTTTAAAGCTGCCAGGCAGGTCTGAAGTCCCCTCGTCACACAGATCTAACCTGGTCACACACAGGACATGCCTTGCAGAGGTCCTAAACACAGTTATGCTTCAGTTATCTTTACACTGAGCCCAGAGGTTTCAATTGCAGAAGCCATCACTTTGAGGAGGGGATGACTTCTCTGAGAATTAACAGAAATTTGGAGTTAAATGCTTCCTGTAAAGAAATGTCAGTGTCAGCCAAGTTTAACAGCAGAACACCACAAACTTCAACTCCAAGATATGGAGAAACTGCTTCAACCATGTGCACAGAGCACTCTTGAAGGTGCTAAATTGTGATGTGCTGAATTTAGAATAGAATCATAGAATCAACCAGGTTGGAAAAAACCTTTAAGATCATCAAGTCCAACTATTACTCCAGCACTGCCAAGTCTGCCACTAACCTGCGTCACGAAGGGCCTCATCTACACACCTTTGAACACTGCCAGGGATAGTGATTCCACACATTAACCTGCATTGCCTGATGAGGACTGGAAATGCTCCTGTCCCCAGACTTGGCTGGGCTCCCCATGGCATGGGCCCCTTTGCTCTGCCCAACCCAACAGCGTGGCACAGGGCTCTGGGGGTTCACCACTGGAGCCTCAGGCCACCGTGGCACCGGGACGTGGAACTGCTCATCCATGAAGCAAACAATAGGGTATCGGGTGGATGGCAAGGGAAGGGAGAAGGGGCTTTGGGCAAACTAAAATACATTTCAGCATTCACAACAAACTCTGTATTTTAGGTACTAGGGAAAACTTCCACCAAAAAAGAAGTTTAGATACTGGAATTTTCCATCTCTTGGATACCTACATTTTAATTCAGCTTTCCTATAAAAGATTTATTAAAGAGGAGAGTTACTGAATCTCCGGGCTTGCTTTCTCCAGCTACCAGAAATTTGCCCCACACAGCCCCTTCTCCCTTCCCTTGCCATCCAGCCCAGCTCAGGCTGCCTGGGATCAAGGCGTGCCAATCAGAACAGCAGAAAATGCAATTTCTGATGACTTAAGGATGGAGCAATCAGATCATGGGAGAGAAACTGAACGAAGTGTTGAAATTTAGAACAAAATGAAAGTATATGTTCCATTTATTTCTGTTGCCAAACTCCGCATATATTTCCTTCCTTGCTGACCCTTCTCACAGGTAATCACAGAGTGGGTTTTGCTTTCCTCTGAAGGTTACACGGCTCACGCTAGCTGAATGGAAAGGGTGACGGTGTACTGCGTCTTTGAATTTCTGCTGCTGTTTACGCCTGCTTAGGAGTAATTACACTTCAGTAATGGTTATTACTCACAAGCTCCTGACCCACTCCTCCAACTGCAGCTCTACCTCCCTGGTGTTTTCTTGTCTGAGGATTGCTCTGCAGTTGGGTTTATAACCTTGGCAGATGATCACCACTGCAGAACCGGCCCAGTGCTAGTGGTGCTTCTGCCAAACTTAATATGAATGCTATCAATCAGGAAGGCAGAGAATAAAGTGGGTGTTGCTGTGAGGTGTGAAGGTGTTAAGGCTTTCCTCCTGCCTTAACAGCAGCAGCTTCATGGCCCAAAAATAAGCAGAAGTCCTCTCCAGAATAAGGATGCTCATGTGGGTCTTAGAGCAGAGGACATGCAGGGCTGGGTCCGAGCAATAATCGGATCTCTTGTGCTTTACAGAACCAGGTTATGAGATGAAGTGATGCCATCGCTTAGCTTTCACTAAATGTCCTAAAACCAGCAGTAACTCAGTGTGGGTTATTGGGAGATGCACTGAAAGGGGATGGTAAATCCTGGACCATGACACAGCAGAGCAGCCCAGCAAGAAGAATATTTTTACGCAGCAGAAGGACACATGAAAACGCCTCCAAGGCTGGCTGAAAGAGTTTGTTTGGCCCAGTTATTGCTCCCTGTCACACAGCTCCTAGCTGTCTCTTGCTGCTGGAAGCTGTTCACCCTGGCTCCTTCAGCATCTCCCCAGCCCTTGGGATACAAGAGATTTGAGCTTCTAGACACCAATTAAATAGACATCATTAGCATTTGTCATCAATGCACTTCAGATCACAGCTTTAGAGACCACACGTGGAGCAGAGGCAGCAGTCCAAACACTAAGCTGATGGAGAACTAAGGAGAACTATGGGTTACTCCCATAAATACCACAAAACTGGGAAAGTGTTAGAGAATAGACTTCTATCCAAAACCAAAGTGGGACCTAACTCCAGAGGGTCTATAAAATGTTTCAGCTGCACCATTTTCACTTGAAAAAAACACCAGAAGGAATTATTTTGCTTTTCATCAAGATGTCAAAATTAGTGGTGTGACTGAAACGACTGCTTCTCTCCCCACTCCAGCCAGCAGTAAAAGTGCCACTGCCTGAAGGGTGGCAGCATCCTGAAGGGCCTCCTTTGTGCAGCACACCACTTACAGCTGCTTCATCAGGGAGCAGCTAAGGTTTGTGCTAACACTAACGATCCCCTTGGAAGCTGCCAGATTGGGAAAGGAGCAACACCATCGCTTTAGGATGAAGCCAAGCAGAGAAACATGTGTCCCAGGCAGGATCATGGAGCAAAGCGGACATCCCAAGAGCTCCTGGCAGGCGGCTGGGGCTCCTGGTCCCCCCAGTGGGGTCTGGCTTGCCAGAAGGAGCACGCAAGTCCCGATGAGGCTCCAGCAGCCCCGGGCATTGGCACTAATGAAGCTGCCTGGCCCTCGTTCCCTTTCTCTTTTCTTTTCCCAGGTTGGAGCACCCCATCCCACCAGAATGCACTTGAAAGAACAAGATACTTCCTTTGTACCAGGAAACAAATGATGATTAATGTGTTAGTTGTAATTAATCTGCGATGACAGATTAGCAGAACAGTGGCAGTGTCTTTTGGTGCTGCAGGAGCCAATGCTGATAGGACAGCTGGTGAGAGGGGACACCAAATTCAATTTGCTCCTCATTTGCATACATATGACAACCATCTGTGCTAATAGCACTGCAATGTCTCTATTAGGCTCTCTTCTAGTGTGCCAGCTCACCTAGACTCCAATTAGGCCTTTAAGCGAGAAAGCTTAAAGCATAAATATTTGCAGAGGGGAAGCACTGTGCATTGCCTTTCCCTTCCTGCTGAAGGCTGAATCCTTTCCAATGCCTGAGCTAAGATGCTCTGCTTCCATATAGCACTTGGTAATGAGATGCAGAGTGCAACCACCAGATTAACTCCACCAGCCCCACGTTATCCAAAAATGCCTTGAGCCATGTGAGAAGATCCAAAAGAGCTTCAGAGGCCGATTAAAAACAAGTCTGGCAATGGGGGAAGAAGCCTTGACCACAAGGGTTCATGCCTACCCTACCTTTTCACCCAAATTTAGGAGCTTTTGGGCTTGTAAGCACAGGAGTGCTACCCCCAGGGGTAAAAGCAGCAGGGAAGAGGCACTGTATGGGCGGTGACTGCTGCAAAGGTTGTCCCCTGCCCGGGTTTCATCTGACACTACACCTACCAGCTGCTATCGGAGCAACTGTGCACATGCGGCATGAGCACACATCTGGCTCAGGCTGCGAGGTGCCACGGGCGTTTGTTCCAAGCAACCATTTATTTTTGTACATGCCTTTCAAAAACAGCAGTCCCAAGCTCTCCTGAAAGCTAATTAGGGAAACAGTTAATGAGCTGGTAACCTACCCAGTTCTTCCTGTTCTTCCCATCAAGGTGATTCCTGCAATCTTGAGTTTGTTTCTTTATTTTCAACCTCAGCCCCTCCAGAGCATTCAATGAACTGAGAGCACAAGGACTGGGCAGGAGAAAGGACACTACAGGAGCTCGCTGTAACCACAACCAAGGATGCAGCAATGCCTCCAGCCAACCTAGAGCTGGGCTGCTGCTCCAGGCGCCATGTAGGTCCCTTCAATATGACCAACCGGAAATCAGCCATGCAGTGTGAAGTAGCAGCTACTTCTGCAGCTATCCAAATTGGTGCCTTCATATGGTTCAGTGATGCAAGGAGATATGATTCTGCAGCCTGACCAGGAATCAAGCCCAAATCCTGCTTCCCAGGCCAGTTCACAGCGTGGCACTGGGTTAACCCGGCTGAGACCATACTGTTCCTGGTCTCAGCACAGGTTCATGAAGCATCACCTAAAGCATCCATGTGTCAGCTCAGAAGCTGCCACCCAGGCTGGGCTGCCTCTGTGCTGTTTCCCCCATTGCTATTTCTCATCTCTGCAGAACAACCTTTGCAAGACATTTTCATTACTGGGTACCAGAAAGCCAAAAGACTGATGCTGCTGCCCCTCTGCTTGATCAGGGGAATGTTTTCCATCTATGCTCCAGCTCATGCGGCCCCAATCCTCCCATCAGCTACAAGGCAGTGTCTGAACTGCCCAGCTCCTCCTGAGAAGCAGGGACTGCTGAGGGACCTGGGTGCTGCCACCACCAGTGCCCACCAGCTTGAATCCCTCTCCAAAAACAACCTGAGCAACACAGCAGGCAGCACTGAGCATCCCCTGCAGCCCCCAAATCCCATTACTGAGGAAGTGGCAATGCCAAAAAGGGTGAAGCCCCATGCCCTGCAGGACCAGTCCTGCAATGCCTCCATGGAGAGCCTTCCCTGGGGCTTTGCTGGCTCAGTTGCTCTTAAAACATCAGCTCTGCTACCTCAAAACACGATTTCTGATACCAAACCCTATCACAATAAACAACCAAACTCGTTCATGCGGGTGCATGCAGAGTTCAGGTGTGCCAGGCCATTATGGTGATGTTTATGTCTGTTTTGAGGGAAACTCCTACTGTGTTTTATGGGAAACCATTCCTCACCTCTGCTCCATCCAGCACAGGGCACTGGTTGTGCAAGGCAGGCGTTAACAGCTGCTCCTCTAAAACACTACAGCACACAGACACTGCATTGTTGTGAGTATGGGGAACAAAGGAAATGCAACTCAAAGCCTTGAAATGCTTCATTTAAGCCCAAACCACCTACACACCTACCTTGTTGCCATCAATTAAGTATGGGCCAGAAGTTTACAGATCAAACATAACAGAAGGATACTGTAATTGTTCAAGCCCAGGTATTAAATAAAGCCACAACTTCAGACATAAACCAGCCCTTTAAAGAGTCCAAAGAGAATAAGGTGTGAAAACATGTAATTAAAATCTTCAGCCCACCTTGACTCTGCCCTCCAATGATACCAAATGTGATACAACAGTGACCACGGCATATTACTCTCTACGAAGACCAAGAAGTTAAATATTACTTGTCTGTGCTCACTTAAACCATGGAGATTTTTAGCCTGAAAGAAGAAAATCTTACTCTCCACTGACACATTCAGTTTTCACATTTATTGGTTTGTTTGGTTTTTTTTTAATGATGAAGTAGAAAGTTTATATTTTGCCTTTTGAAATAAACCATATTGGAGGTTCAAGTTTAAAGGAAGAAAACCTCCATTACATGCATTACGTGCTTTTTATACACCAAACATTTCCTCAACACACTGCCTGTTATCTCCGCTGTCTATGGAGACAGACTGATAGCACTTCAAGCTAAACCCAGCGGCAGTTTCCTGACCTGACAGCATTAGCTTTACATGATTTATATTTTTGCCCACTTCTTTTTTTCCTCTTATTGATCCAGATCATTAACTACCAGAACATTAATTAACAATGTCATCGTGTAACTCAAAAAAGAGACCAAATAATGTCACAGTCCTGTGCAGCTGGTATAAATTAGTGAATTCATTCACATGAGTTTGCAATGTTTCTTATAAAAAGGAAAATATTCAGGCTCGAGGACCAAGAGTGATGGAGAAGCTGCCACATCCCTGCTCTGCTGTATGTTGATGTGACCGGTACCAGCAGGATTCAGCTGCAGCTCCTGGATAAGTACAGCCATAAAAGAGAAAAATCATAGAATCGCAGACTGGTTTGGGTTGGAAAGGACCTTAAGATCATCTAGTTCCAACCCCTGCCATCATCAGGGATGCCTCACACTAGGCCATGTTGCCCAAGACTCTGTCCAACCTCGCCTTGAACACCACCAGGGATAGGGCATTTACCACTTCTTTGGGCAATCTCTGCCAGGGCCTTACCACCCTCACAGTGAAGAACTTCTTCGTTATATCTAACCTGAACTTCCCCATAAGCAAGGATGTCCTGTCAAAGAAAGCAGCCCAAATTCCTGGGGCTGTGGCCAGGTATGCATGCAGGTGTGAGCATGCTGAACTGCAAAAGCATTGAAGGCACTCCTACCAATTTGGGAATGTTTTGTAAATGGCAAGTTTGCAAGATTTGCAGCCAACAAAATAGCTTTTTTCATTTAGAGCCTTACAATGTCTCATGAAGAAAATACTGCAAAAACCCCAACATCATGTATTATGTAGGCTACATGCTCAATACGCGTAATTGGAACCTCACAGACAGTGGGATCCTTAGGGAGCCCAACCCCACACCCACTGCTCTGCACACCCTCCCTGCAGGGCAGCCCATCACCGAGCACCCAGCACAACCACCAGCAAAAGCATCCTTTCCCTGGGTTGTTTCTCTGAATCACCAGGACCACACTCTGTGCATGGAGCCAACGCGGATGGGACCCGGCTCCATCCTGCCAGCTCTGGCCACACATACATGGGACAAACCACAGGTTTTTCCTCTCCCCAGAAGCAAAGTCAGCTCTGGGGGGCTCAGCTGGTGCAAAACCAAAGGACAAACCTTCCCTCTTTTTCCTTTTCTGCATGCGCAAATACAAATCATGAATACACAGCTGAGAGTGCAGCCATGCAAGAGGGGTGTTGGCATGATTAAACACCAGGACAAGCACTCCACTACCACCGATGGGTTTGCTTGTGCCCACAAAGCACCCTGTATCCCCACCATGGCCAAGCGCAGAGTTCTGCTCCAAAGCCCATCCATACCCCTGCCCTCAGAGTTAAACACACAATCCCACCAGCGAGCTATTCCCACAATTAATATAAGATGTCATGCTCTTAAGGGGTGAGTTATGCGTGTAGGAAGGAAGATTGATCCGATAAATAATGCAGTCCCCTGGTGGCACTTCTGAATGAGGCAGCACTGCTCTCATTTGCTAGGAACATGCTAATTACCCTTCACCAGGGAGACTTCCCTCATCCCACAGCCATGATGCATCTTGATGGCGTTAAGCATGTCTATCTGCCGCTTTAATCAGCAGCAGCTCCGTGCTGTCACTAGCACTTCCAAGCCAAACAGCGAATAAATGTTGACAAAATACTCCCTGACACTCTCATTCAAGAGCTGCAAAGCTCCTTGTTTGTATCTCTCCTTGCAAGGGACAAACCCTATGAACCCTGGCAGACCTGGCTCACAAGGGTGACAGCATTGGGAGGGATGGGGTGTGGGATTTAACAGTGCCCTCTTGTGCAAAGAAGAAATAGAAGAGGCAAAGATGTTTTATTTCCCCTCACCCAGAAGGAAGGGAATATTCATCATATATATTTGGGAGCCTGGGGTTCATGTCACCAACTTTCCTCATGGCCTTGGCTGAGTCGCTTTGCTCCTTGCACAAAAATTACACTGTGCACAGCATGAACAAGGGCTTTGGAAGATAATTCCCATTTTTACCCAAGGAATGCTGCCACATCAGGGAGAAGCTAAAATAATCACCAGGAACAGAGTGATTCATTGCTCCCAGGGCCGTCCCCCACATCCAGGATGAGGCAGGCTGTGGTAGGTCCTGTACAGACATCTCTGCCCCTGTGATTACAGAGCCTAATTGCAGCCCAGAGGCATGCCTGGACACACACGCCGTGCTTCAAGGAGATGGGGCAAATCTGCTCCTAGGGATACAGCAGAGGAATTCAGTGTGGTTTTATTGCTGCAATGAGCAATGAAGAGCGGTGAGGAAGGACTGGGTACGGTCAGCCCAAGAGCCTGGGACCTGCTGGGGGGTCATGGTGAGCACTGCTGGCATCTCACCAACTGCCCTGCAAGGATGTGCACTGGCGCTGAGCCCAGCACTGACCTCCCCAGCACAAACCTCCTTCCCTCTCAATGTGGAGGGCCTTTTCCCAAACAGCTATTAGCCAGGATGGGCTGTGGGATGTCCTCTCCAGGGTGAGAAGTGTCTCAGACACTGAGCCATAAGCATTTCCACAACCACATAGGAAATTCTCCACTGTGCTGCTCACACTGTGCTCATCAGCTTGCAGAAAAATCCCACCCATGCTCGTTTTAAGAGCCCAAATCACTATTCATGCCCTTACCCTTTTAGGAATCTTCATCTCCTTCAATACTGCAAAGGCAGAGGAGAAGGCCAGAAGCATCTGCATCAGGTCCCTTCATTCCCTCATTGCAGGGGAGGTCAGACTAGATGAAGTTTGAAGGTCCCTTCCAACCCAAACTATTCTATGATCCTACTCCCCTTTCTGCTCCCACTGACGCTCGCTAAGACAGAAGGTCCCATTCCTCCTTCCCATCACTGTGCCCCATAATCTAGTTTCTTGGACACAAATTAGTCAACACCAGAGCTATGTTAATTAGTGACTCATTAATTTTTCAGTTCACTGGTTGAATAAGAAGGAAAAAAAGACCCATTCACATTGTGAACACCAAAACTTGGTTTCACCCGAACTGCAGCAGTTCACTCGCATTTCTTAAAGCTCTTTGGAGATGACATTTCAAACAGAAACATCAGTTTGAAACAGAATGATTTGGAGAAAGTTGAAATGAAGCATTCTGACTTCCTTACATTTTGGGTTTCTCCTGTCCCCGTGTGAAGGGGAATGGGCTAGGAAACGACTGGATGAATTCGACCTGAATGGAAGAATTCAGCTGACTGTGCCTCCATTGTTTCCAGACAACAGTGACATCAAACATTTATTATTTATGCTATTGTTGCAAATGTAGAATTAGTGTTCAAAGCTGGTGGGGAGAAGCTGAACGTTACTGCAAGGAATCAGCTGCTACCTGCATTCCAATGCACACAGATTTGTGGGCATATACCACATCCCTGCCTGGCAGTGCTGCTGTCTGGTGGCTCCGTCTTACCTACTGCCACACACAGCCGGAGCAGTGCTTGCCTCTGGAACAAGAGTCTGAGCTCTTCTGAAGCCAGAAAATTGCTCGGAGTGTCCCTGATTGCTACAACTTGGTTGAAATATTTACTGCATCAGGAAGGTCTTTCTATGCAACTAGCAGACGGGTTCAAAACCTGACTTTTTCCCCCCTCTCCAGATGAATGCACAGCTCTGTGAAAGCCTTCAGACTGCTGCCCCTGCCTCCTGACCAAACTGGGTGGCAGTTTTAAGGAGAATCCTCGGTTTTAACCTGATCCCTGAAAGGTGACATTCCGAAAGCATCCATGACCATACAGCTATCAAGCAGGGAAAAAGGAAATTGGAAAAGTGGAGAAGAATGTCCCGGCTTTATTCCTATTACATCTAAACTTGTGAATTGGAAGCATTTAGTGAGGTGTAAGTGTGCACCTCCCGTGACTCTCAGCTCAGGGGAATCCACAGCACAAGAAATGGATTATTACAAATTCCATTACTTTTAGTGGCCTGATTTCTCTTAAAAGCTCTTCCACGAGACTTGTCTTTTCCTGTTGCAGCTTGCTGTAAGCTCATAGCATTTCCTTTGTGCAAGAGAAGGCCTCTTTGAGCTTAATTCTGCCAGCACAGCACCAATGTGGAAGCACACAAACTGTGATCAGCCTAAAGCAACCCTCTGAAAACTGTCCCTCAACACAGCATCCCGTGTAGCAAAAAAGTGCCATCTGAAAGCTTGGAATTTGATTGTTTAAGGATTACGCTGCTTGGAAGTTTGCATTTGTTTAAATCATAGTGCATTTTGATAGTTGTATTTGTTCCTATGAACGAATTTTCATGTCACTTTATCCACAACAGCCAAGAGCAAATACATAGGGCTTTTTGAGGAGACCCCTCACGGGAGGGTCAAGGCTGATGGGTGACACTTCACTTATGTCACAACAATACTGAGCAGTCATTTTTGGATATTTGGAGAAGATTAAGCCCTGGTTTGGTTTTACAAGTCAAAAGCATCTCCTTGAACTTCACCATGTAGCTGCTCTGCCTTTTGTTTCCTGAGCAACATACCATGAAATCAAAACGGTACAACTGGTTGTGGGTATTAATTACAGCACATTCTGGTTTTTACTGCTTGTAAAACTCCAGATGCTTCACTTGCTGAATCGCACAGGGGCATTATCTTATTTAAAATGGAATTACATGTTCCTGTCTCTTGTGGTTTGAAAGGAGCGAACCCACAGGAAACGAGCACATCCTAACCGCTCCGAAACCAAGTAGCAGATGAAAAACCCCAAACTTATTGTGTCTAAAAATACATATTTTAATGTTAAAGCTGATCTCAGGAGTTTTCAGGCTGACTCAGGGTTCTCTTGCCTCCTGCCTTTTCACGTTCCCAGACTGGAGCACAGACAGTACTCTCCCCCTTCCTTAGGGGAATTCACTTTGGGGTTTGCTGTTCCCAGTTACTCAGTGCTGAAGATGGGGGTGATAGGCCTGCCCCTCCTGCACAAAGCAGCCATGCAGTATATATTTGCCTGCATCATTTCCCCAGTCCTTCCAGCAGGTAGATCTACTGCCTGCCTTAGTTTCAGTCTCATTTCTTTTTACTCAGTCCTCCCTGTTTCACAGTCTCTGCTTTTATCCTTGAAATAAATTAATCTCCAGTGCCTTCTCTCAGTCTAATATCACTCTGAAGCACCAAGCTCCATCCCTTCCCAAGCCTGCTCCTCCTCCATCTCCCTCATGAAGCTCTTCTGAGCTTTTAGTCACTTGTGCTCAACCCTTTAGTCCCAACTTTCATTTTTTAAAGTGGTTTATGACTTCTCCAATTTAGTCAGACGTTACTGAATGAGGCTGGAGTTTGTCTCGTCAGCTTTTCCAGCAAGGTTATAAATCTGCTTGTGAAACATGAATCTGATGAGAGGTTTGAGGAGGAACAGGCCTTTACTCCTAACAGGCTGCAGATGCCCATGGCTTGGGATCTCAGATGAGATCTATTTGAAATGTAATTTATTTGCTCTGGAATGCATAGCAGGTGGGGATGCTGTGACTATTCTTCAAGGGCAGCAGGTGGGTTGTGCCCAGAAACACAGTGCAGTCAGGACAGCCTCCTGCAGTGTTTGCTGCTAAAGGTGATACTCTAAACCCATGGAACCTTAAATCCCATTACCCTACATGAAGCACAGCCTCTGTCCAATAGAGGAACACGGTCCAGAGTGGTCAAGTGGCATTAATCCTATGAAACCACACTATGCAACCTGCCATCTCTGCCACAGAGAAGACAAGCCAAAGCTTGCTGCAGAAGGTACAAGGACCCATCCTGTACTGGCAGAGACACATGCAAAGAGAAGAGCAATTGAGGTAGCTCTCCAACACATGGTAATGGTTACCCAGGTTTTAGCCAGAGCATGCTGACAAGATTACATTTAATCCAAGACCTCTAAATGGGCAGTTACATGCTCCAAGCAGCAGCAGGACAGGGAGACCACACGTTGGAGTCTGCCCTTGCCACAGGATGGGTGCACTGGAAATTACCTGTAAACAGTCCCTCAGCACCCATTTTTAATGCTGAAAACCAAAGCTCTGCAGTTCCCTGCATGCCAAGAGCTCAGGGTTGAGGGAGCAGCATGCAGCTTGCCTGCAGAGCTGGGCTATTTCCTCAATGTGGATTTATACGTGGAGCAACAGGCGATTACCTCTCCAAGTCCCACCACTGCTTCCCCAGCAGGACAAAGCCATGTTCAGCAGTGAGGATTGCCATTATCCCCAGGGAACCTGCAGCATCAGCCACTGCCAGCACCTCATCCAAATCCCATCACTGCACAGGGAGCACAGCCTGCACCCCATACACCTCAACACCTCTCATCAACCATGCCAGAAAGTCAAGGAACTAAATGCATTTTGATGTTATACCATTAAGCACCACAAATAAAGAACAGCCAAAGCCTATTCACTATGCTCTTACTGCACCTATAAAACCTGGGATCTAAGGAATATATTCTTCAGCCCCATCTACTGGCACCTTATCTATTAGCTCTTTGCACACCCAGCAGTGGAACATCTCCACATATGCAGATGCAGGTGTCCCCAAACCAGCACCCTGCACCCTAATGCTGCCCTTGAACATCACAACTAGCTGAGAGAGACCTAGCAAGGCCTCCAAAAATGAGCGTTCAGATCCCACCCCATTAAAGCATGTCACTATGAGCTTTATGGAGAAGGGACATGGACAAATGCCATATGTTATGCAGGCACATAAAGAAAGAATAACCTTTGGACAAGCTTTTCCTGAAAATGCAGCATTTCCTTGGAACCAAGTCCAGTGGGGAGCATTATCATGGGAAGATTTACTTCCACAGGGATGCCAGGCTTTTAATATCGCCCATTTAAATAATGCACATTTAAAAAGGTTATTTTACTGTGAGGAAAGGTTAACACTATTGTTAGTTCCCTCCAGTCTATCCTGGATCAAGTCCTGCCTTACAACATGCAGTAGCGCAAGAAATAAATGTGGCATTACCTGGATCGGGCAGAGCTGTGTCAGATGGTGGCAGTGGATGAAGGGCAGAAGCGGGGGACCCACAACATGCTCTCTTGCTGCAGAGTTTCCTCTTGGACAGGTCCTGGTTAAGGGGGTCAGCTCGGCTGTTGGTTCAGGTTTTGGGTCTTCCGAATTCGCCATCTCACACTACATCTGGGCAAGAGAAGAACAAACTGCTCATTAGCTGCTGCTTGTTAGGAGACATCCCTCAGTGGCCCCAGCACACTGCAGTTCACCATCATGCTCATCACCTCCTCTCAGCAAAACAGCCAGGGGTTTACACACAGGTCTGGAGGAGCTGCACCAGTTAAAGGGCCTTGGATGTTCACACAGACCATGGTGCCTATTGCTTCAGAGTCTAAAATCTTGGGTAAACTATGCTGGAAAGTCATAAGGGTTTATTATTGACACTCAGCAAATATAAGTTGTAGAGCTTGCACTGGGAAAGGTGTACAGCTCAATACTTTGCTGTGGTTTGGACACATCCCCAAGAGACTGCACAGAGCAGGTCACATCAAACCCATTTCCTTCCCTCATGCTTTCCCAGTCACTCCACCCCATCACTTCTGTTTTGCCACCTTCTGGTTTCAGTTTGTCATCAGCTTGGTCACTGATTCAGTGACATTCAGCTGCTGATCAGTTTGCATTAGCTCTGACTGTTATATGTTGAGGGCTATTAAAGCAGTTAGCAGGTATGGATTGATATCCACCAGCCATGCCCCTACTTTCTCTTGAGTTCATTTTTCTCCTTCCTTGGCTCAACACAGGCAGAGACCTCCCTCTCCTGCTCTGAGCACTGGAGCAGGGAAGGGGCCCAGCAGTGGGAAGGACATGCTAGCAGCACAGAGCTGGGAAAATACTCAAGAGATACTGTGTTCTGATGCAAAACCCCATTTTCCTATACTGGTACTTCTGTGAGCATTACAGTCTAGTTTTCTCGAGTTTTCTTCTCTCTTCCAGAATGAATCTGGAAGCATTGGGTGCTGTGTGTCCAGCCAGGCAAGTACAACCTCTGGGAGCTAGGGTGGGCAGCAGAGAGCAGGGGAAACACAGCAATAGGCAACTCATGCAGCCAGCATGGCCAGGCACCCCTGCAGGCAACAGATATAGGGCAGAAAGGCTCACCTTGTAAAACAGCCTTCATTAAGACAGCAAATATATGCTTGGAGCAGTTCCTTGAACATCTCACAGCATCAGAGAGCAGCAGGGGAAGCCACGGAAGTACCTTCCACATCTCAGGAAATCCAGAGGACAGGCAGATTTCCGCAGTGCTGTGCACATCTATAAGAAGAACAGCAGCAGAAGTGCAGCAGGAGATCAATCTAGAAAGAACTCTTGAGGAGTAATGCTTACAACTTGCACAGATTTTGTCAAAGTTCAATACAAACACATAAAGCATATAGGGCCTAGAAAATAAAATACAAAATAAAAGAGCTCATAGCAGACCTAAGGCTAACATCCCCAAGGAGAAAGTAGTGCCTCAAACTCAGCTTTAATAGCTGAGGGTGCCTCCCTGCCCTCAGCTGAGACCCATCAGCCTTTAGCGGGCCCTCTAGAAAAGTCCCCTGGCAGAAATGGGTCTCTTTTGTTCTAGAAGCTTTAGAAGAAACAGCAGGATGCTTTTTCTGTCCAGAAGATGCTATCTCTTAGCTCTGTAGAAATAGCATGTATTTATATAGAAGTGTTTTGTACATGTTAATGCTTCTATTGTATGCCTGGAGTTTGTACACAAGAAGGGCTTCCTCAAGTTAGTCTCATCAGATGAAGCTTTACAGTAGACATGATGGAGATTGAAGGTATTGCAAGGTGACTATCCATAGCCCTGAACCAGTCTCTGGGTCTTGCTGCTGTTTGCAAAGCAGAGCTGGTGCTGCAAGGATGAAGGAGGCTTTGAAATCTGATTCTGGGGTGAACAGCTTAAGAAGCTGCATGTGCTGTTGGACAGCAGGAATTGAGATGGCAAATGGTGCATGGAAAGAGGAAAGCTCAAGCTAGAGGAGAAGCTTGGTAGATGTGCTGCTGAAAGAACCAGAGGAAGTCAGGAAGCTGGACTTTGCTGCTTTACTACAGGATGTGGTGAGAAAAGGAAAATTTTGCCTTAAAGCAAAATACAAGATGAAAAAGACGCTTTTCTGCAAGAGAAAGTGTTCCTGGATACAGCAATCAACACAAACTGTGTTCTAGTTTATATCAACCTGTATCAAGGTGGTGCTGGTGGAAGCTGCACCAGTATGAGGCCCAGGCAGGGATGGTGCTAAAATCACCATTTCATGAATCACCAAACCCTATGCTTTGGTACTCATACATGCTGGACTCTGGTGCCATGCCAATGACTGTGCTGTACAACCTTGTATTTGCAATCATGCACTGCCTCTGCACTGAAACCTTCTAATGTGCTCATTGGCTCTATGGAGAAGCTTCTGCTTGGCCAAGCCCTGGTAGATCTGCAGGTAGGAGCCATGGGGACACTCCAGGCTGAAGGATTCCAGGTGAGTCTGGATGAAGTGTGTGCTGCTGTGAGCTGTCTCAGCTCTATTGCTAGTTAGCTAATGAGCCTCCTCACTAAATCATTAGCTCTCTCTGCTCCTTGTTAACCTTTTCTCCCAGCCTCATCAAGAGATATGAGGAAACATGCATCATATAGAAGGGGAAGGTCTATCTTTTCATTCTTTGATTTACTGCTGTACTAACCTGCAATGCTTTCTGGGATGAAGCTTTTTCCCACTGTAACCCTACTGTCTTTGGCAATATTACAGATGGGAAAAATTTATCTTGCTTAGTGGAAAAAGGTGGCCTATGGAGGAAGGGAGGGAAGGGTTTGCTGATTCCAGCCCTGGAATTGGACTTCTTCAAGCAGGAGAAATTGATAGATTGTGGATTTACAAGGGATCCACTGGGAAGAGCATAGTCAGCTCTACAGTGTGGTTTGCAGTCTGCAATCCCAGCACATTCTGCAGCTCATCTGTGGTTTAACTTAATTTGCTTCAATGGGGATTTTTTGTTGCATTTGGACTTGAATACAGTGGCATCCTAACTACCTGTATATGGTAAGCACAGGGAAGGATGTTACTGAAATAGGTAATCAGGAAGTATTGCAGCAGTTGCTGCTTTGATTTGCTTTATCCAGGGATACAGCCTGCTGTCTAACCACAGCTCCGTGTTGCTTTGTTGATCATCTCTGCTTGAAGCTAAGTGACTCGATGGTGTTCTGTGGCACATTTTCCCTCTTGGCTACCCATGGGGATGATGGAGCAGATTCACACAAGATACCCACTAGCAAAGCAGGGAACTGGCTCTCCAAGGCATTTGTCTGCTAGATCTACAACCTGCTGGAGTAGGGAAGGACTCTCCTCTCTAGTAAATCTTCTAGGATCCTGGAGTTGATTTGCAGATTCCACTTAGATATGGCTCAATTAACTTCCAGAGGCTTATCTTGTAGCATATGTGTCCCAGTCAAACCATAGAAAGCAATATGTTTAAGACTGGCTGGTTTAATAGTTAAGCTGTGGTCAGATACTTCAGATAGGCTAAACCATTCCCTGGCATGAATCAGCACAGCTCCTTTCAAATATCTTGCTGTTTTACATCACTTACCTTTTTTGTGGCTTCTGTATTTCTCTTTCCAAGCCCTGTGGCTTCAGCCTGGGCCTGTATTTGTAACTCTAGTGTACAATAAATTTTTTGCTGTATCTTTTGCCTCACTTCAAAGCACCTTGTAGCAATGGTCTGAGCAAATGGCTCTGGAAAGTTATCCCTGTCCTTTCAGTTGTTGTCCAATGTGTTCTTGATTAGTTGAGCAGATTCTCACCTGAAGCTCCAGGTTTGGGGATGGTTACACAAAATCCAACTTCTTTACTCTCTTCTTGCTCCATGGTAAGCAGCACTGTGGGGTTTGCACCACAGAGACCAGCATCACCTTATCTCGCTGAAACATTAGGGGCTATTTGGTGGCATATGGGACCATGAAATGAGCCTTTTGGGGATGGATCAGTCTAGCAAGTTGCAGTTGTCCAGGTATGCCTCAATGCCTGCCCCAGGGAATAGGGGTCAATGGTGCAGAGAGGAATTTGATCAAGCCCAACCCCATCAACAGAACCACACAACAATATTAGAGGAAAGCAAAGCAATGCAGGATTAGCAGCCCATGACCTGAGCTTGCTCTGTGTGTCTCATTCCCACAAATGGGATGTTCATGTTTGCCTTCCATGATATCTGGGTTTTCTCTATCTGCTTCTCTGCCTGGAAGAGCACTGCTCTGCAGGGATGAAGTGGCAGGATGAGGCTGTAATGAGCAGAAGAGTGATTCAGGGCTGTGGAGATCGGTGATCCCAGGTAAGAGCCCTCAAGGGTTTTCGGTTGTGTTATGAAGACGGATGGATAGATGAGTACAAGTGCACAGCCACGAGTCTGTGGGCCCTTGCCAAAGGGTGGTTACCTCCAGTATAACTGACTGGGTTGTCTGCTGCCTCAGAGTCAGATTATTATTACTAGTGTGCTCAGTTGTCTTAAATCCAACAAACCCTGTACTGGGGAGGACTTGTGTGACTTCAACACATTGTGTGCAAAGGTCTTGATGTGACAGGTGTGTAGCTCTTATTCTTCCTAATAATTTTTGTTGTTTAAATACAAATTAGGGCAAGTTCAACATTATCCAGAATGACTAATTTTGAGGACTAATTTCTCACTGAAAACACTGATAGTCACATGGAGAAGCGTAATCCTTTCTGACCAGGGAGTCCTGTTTACCTGTTGCTAGCTGGCCTGCAAACAGCCAGCTGATCCCAGACCACTTCAAAATCCAGACTTCTAAGCAGATTGACTCAGGGTTTCAAAGACCAGATGGAACATGATATATCTTGTGCAAAGACATCTTCATTCTTCTGTCCCTGGTCAGTACTGTGCAATGCAGACTTGATAATATGGCTTTTTAGCTGGCTGAATTTCTCAACTCGCTTTGTTCAAAGCCCTGGGTCCTGGGGTCCTGTGGGCATGTGAGCACCTTGGCTTTTCCTAGGAGAGGAAAGCTAGAAGGGATGCTCAGGTGCACCGTTTGGAAGAAGGTAAACAACCTGCTCCCAAACTGCTGCTAGGTTAGAAGCACCAGTTTTGTCTTAGCTGACTCTGGGGTCAGCAGCATTGGGCAGAGAAGCTTCACCCACACTTAGCAGAGTCAAGCTGTTGAATTGCACTTGAGGCAGCCACCTGATTTATTACTTAGTTAAAAATCTACCTACCACAGTGCCTGGCAGAGCTGTGCACTGATGAGGTTAGCAAGTCAAATCCAAGGTCTGGATTTGAAAGGGGTTGGTAAAGTCTAAGATTCATAACTGTTGTAATTACACAGACTAGCAGTGTGGTGATTAAGTTCTCCATCTGGGAAACAGAGCTAACCTGTTAGTGTCCAGCCAGCCCTGTGATGGCTGGGAGCTGGTGATTGATGTTGTGGGGATTCACTTTCCTAATGATTTTTGGGAGGCTGGTCTGTCACCTGAAGCTGTTTGCACCTGTAGATCAGCCTTGATCAGTTTGCAGTCTGTGGTGGCTTGTTATTCCTGTTTGATTGCTGAACATATGTATTTGGGCTGTATCAGTGCAGAGAAAGGAAGAAGGGGGGATGTAGGAATACTCAAAGCAGCATTATGGATGCAAACTGAGGCAAACATGAGGGGGACTCATGCAGTTCATGATGCAAACATGAGGATGTGTTAACTGAGGGATGAATGAAATTGCAGCTAGCTGGGTAACTGCAAAGATCAGCCATGCCTTGGGGAGCCTGACATCTCCTTTTGCACTTTGAGATATATGCTGTGCCCCACATAACCCTGGCTTCCTGTCCCTGCTGTCTCTTTGGCAGCCAGAGCATTGCTGGGTGCAATATTGCGTGACATGGTCTTGCAGCATGGGTTGTTTGATGTGATTTTGAACAGCTACAATCTCCTTAGAGTGAATAAGGAAAGAAAATTTAAGTTTTTCATACTGTTAGATTATCCACTGGGGAGCAGAGCTTGGAGGCTGTGTGTGATTGATGGTGGGGTTACAGCTTATGTGGATTTAGGGGGGAACAAGGAGGGATGAGCCCCCTCCATGGCTGCAGGACCCCTTTGGCTCCCTGTGGCTCTACAGGAGCTGTATCCCATGTGATATCACATGTATCCCATGTGATGGATATCAGCTTTGTGTGCCAGCAGCCCTCACCCCATGCTTCCATCCCACCAGCTCTTTCCAGCCCTGGCAACAGATCTGAGCATGGATGCTCTTGTGCACGCTCCTTGTGAATGAGCTCCTGCTGGTTTAATCCTTCCTGTGTCCTGGAAGGAGGGGAGAAAGGCAGAGAGAGGGACAAATGAGATGGGGCAGAAAGGAGGGAAGAGCAGTCAATGCTTTCTGGAGGGATTGCAGCAACACACAAGGATAGAGCAACCACCCTCTTTGCACTGCAGCACGGAGGTCTTAAGGGCAGAGCAGAAACCCTCCCAGAATAAAGCTTTGGAGATCACCAAAGCAAGGCCACCCCTTCCAAGCTTTCCTCCACTAAGGACATCCCCTGGGCTCCATCCCTGCACCCAGGGCAGTACCTGGGCAGTGTAGGGAGGTTTATGCAGGGAGAGGAGCTGCTGCCAGCACAGCCCAGCAGCTGCAGAGGTGTGAAATGCTGACACACCAGCTGCCAGCACCATTTACATCAGCAAGATTGGTCTCTTAGGACAATAATGGATGTAGGACAAATGATGATGGTGAGCTGAAAGTGCTATTACTCATTATTGAAACTTGGGATTACTCTCTGGCCAGTGCTAAAACTATAAAGCCGGCAGCCAGTGGACAAGCCCCTGCTAACCTCTGCCACCGAACTAAAAGCTTTCGGAGGGGGAACAGAAGTGCTATAAATCTTGTGGGTGACGTTTAACATTTGTCAGAGAAACACTTTGGACTTATTTTAATCTCTTTGTTTCGGAGAGTTCATCATAACAAATAACCGGTGCCTTGAGCCTGGGCAGTGAATCCCCCGCCTCTCCCAGCTCCAAATGGAAACTCAAAGTGGCCCCTTAATAGAAAGGGCAGCTCTGCTCATCGGTGCCTCTTGTGCACTGTGTGGTCTCCCAGCCACTCCTAAATGGATGCAGTCCTTGCAGTGTTTACACGTGCTGCCTGTTATTGCAATGACACTGGGGCCTGCAAATGTTTTAACTTGATTTTCTCCCCCCCAGAAAAAAAGAGGTCCATTAATCTTCCTCAGCGCTTGGGAGGAAAGTAAATTATTTACGGTGCGGATGTTATAAGGGATTGTTCCTGCATTAACATTTCATTTGGGAGTGTTAAATCTGTCTCTCATGCTAAGTTAGGGATTGGGTTTGTCAGGTGACTTGTCCAGAGATGAATCCCATCCAAACACACATCGCCAGCGCATCTTCCTCTGCCCAGTTCTCTCCCTGCCATGGGAGGAATGGCCTGAGCTCCAAGTGAAACACAGGCAGGGGCCAAGGAGAAAAACCTTATAAAGAATATTTTTAAGCTGAAAATTTCTGTACTTGCCTAAGTGAGAAGCAGTCTTGGCTAAAAAGAAAAAGGGATTTTGTGTTAACTTCTCACATAGAGCTCTGCCAATGCTCTGCCATTAGCATTCCTGCTATTTTTGTCCTGGTTTATTCAGGCCATGCTGTTCTGCTTGATGAGAGACTGTTGCTGGTAGGTGAATCAGTCAGTAATGCATTGGACTGGATTCTTTAAGAGCTGCTAAGCTTAAATTTCAATTAGTGTGTCAGAAAAGAAGTGACCCTTGTTATTGTCCCCATGGTAGCCAAATGAAAGATGTATTTGTGTTCCCTGTGCTGGGCTGTCCTTGTCATTGCTCCTTCCAGAACCATTCCCAGGAATGAAGGGAGCAGGCTGGCATATGACAAACTAGAGAAGGGCTGCTTTTCCAAACTTTACAAGTTCAGGTATTAGAGTCAGTTTTAGGCATACCTGGAACTGTTGTATTAAAATAAAACAGGACTTTTGTGCTACTGTAAATGACAGAGCTTTATCGTGGAGGAAGATGTTAGAGATGAAACATAACTGAACAAAAGCTGCCCCATGTTTCTGAGCACAGTGTGTATTAGAGCAGCTGCTGTGGAACAGCCAGCGATCTGTAAACGCGCTGGCTTTTTACATGCATTAAACTTGTGTTGCCATATGCTGAGCATCAGGATTTCCAGGCTGTCTTCTGGCTGTCCTCAGCACACATGGGGCAATGACTTTCCCCTCTCTGTCACCATTAACCTTTCTGTGACTGAAATGACAGAGCAGGTTGCAAAGTGTCCTGAGAGCCTCTGCTGAAAAGCACTGGATAAACATACTGTAGAAACAGCATATACTTAAACCTTGACCACCACCAGCTCTCTGCTACTTGTTAAAGTATATCTGGGGGAAACGCATGCACAAATAAAAGCCAAACTGTAATACTGATCTGTGTTCTCCAGAGAAGAAATGTTTGAGGAGTCGATTGGAAAGCAGAGGTTAGAGGCAGGCAGGTTGGGGATGCTTGGAGTTGGGAGCCTGCAGTGGGTTTGACCAGGGAGGATGAGTCTCTTAATGGAAATATTGATTGTCTCAGAGATTCAGTGCTGCCAACCAACCTGCACATATGGTACCAGTTTTATTGATGCATGAATAAGATTAAACATGACACCTGTGTCAGACGAATCCCTTGGTACCATTTAACTAACACTTAAAGCAGCTGCTTTTGAAAGATTACCTTCAGGCATAGGCCACCCAAGCAGAACAATATCATCACCTTAAGCACTTTCCCAGTTGCCGACAAATGGGAATTCTTGCCTTGTAGCAATATAATTAAACAATATTAGTGAAAGTCAAACAACAGGGCATTCAGTGCCTGAATGTGCTCTCTGGCTGCATGGTGGCTTCACTGATTCTACTGGTATCTGTGTGCAGTTGCATGTCTATGGGCATTAGGTCTCTCTGAGTTTCTGAGCCACCGGTGCGAGACTGAGTCACTGGTGTGCAAGTAGGATTTACCTTGAATTCAAATGTTGAGCTATTCTGAAGTCTTCTATATTACTGTTTAAAATAATTTATCTCCACCCTTAATAGAACAGTCTTATGACAACAGGCTAGGAATTAATTTCATTTCTTACTGGGAGTGATAGTGGATTAAAGATGCGTCTCTCTGTTCAATAATCAGCAAGTAATTGAACTTTCAGGTCTTATGCGAGTGCAAGAAACTTCTTCCCATGCTGGGGATATTGTCAGTTTCCTTTTTCCTGATTTCTCCTCAAACTTCTGCTTCCTAATTAATAGTAACCACACAGGAAAGGCTGCCAGTTGGGAGTAACAGCAGGAAATTCAGGTTTCTATATGGCAAGGATACTTCTATAACACATCTCTAGGAAGGGCAACACGCTCCAGCCCTCACTGCTCTGTGGTAAGGTGCATAGAGGACAGTGCCATGTGCTGCCCAGGGCACAGGTGACCAGCTGTGCTGTCACACATCTGTGTGCCTGGGGATCACTCCATTATGGTGATTGCAGCAACCAGCTGCTCAGGTCTCATCTATAGATCTCCATTTCCCCAGCTCAGAGCATCCCTGTAGCTGGAGGATGTGGGAGAGAGGCATTGGGAGTGTATTCAGCCACCTCTGTCTTCCAGAAGGGACATGTTAAATTAATAACCAGTTTGATATCTCTACATCCGCTGCCTATCTCTCCATCTGATCTATCCACCTCTTTGAATAGATCATCCTTCTGTTAGAACTGCAGTATTCTTCTAGGAAAAGGATAAGATGGTGATAAGGGTGGTGAACTGAAAGCAGAAAACAGATCACAGCTATTAGTACTTTTGCCATTAATAGGTCAAATATTCCTTAGAAGTCACTTAAACACTATCCCTTGATATTACAGGCTTGATAGGAAATGTAAACAGCCTGAGTGGCTATTAAGTCCCTTCTTAATACCAATTTTGAGCTAGTGGAAGACCATTCATGTGATGTAAAGTCCTACCAACTTCTGAGGCTCTGCATGACTTCTCAACATGGATCTGACCAGATCAGGGCTTACCCTGCAGAAGATTTATATGTGCCTTAGAGCTGTAAGAGCATAAATCCTGTTGACTGATGAGCACAAACTCCTCAAGGTGCCAATACCTTCAGCAGAACACAACAACCTGCCTAGTGTATGCGGGCAGAGAGCTCATTTCAAAGCAGCCATGTGGCCATAAATCCTCTAAATACTTTTGAACATCTTTTCCAGAGTTGTTAAGCAGAAAAAACAGGTTTGTGGGCTGCAGGGAGTAGATGTATCCTGTGCACATGAAAGATGTATAGGCTGCCTCATGACCTCATGAAATTGCTTGAGCTGGCAGCTCTTCCCCTGTTTCTGCCATGGGTGCAGTTTAATGATACCATCTAATTTTGTTTAGCTATTGGAGTAAGACACAGGATAGAGCCAAACATATATAAAGTGGTAATTGCTTTGCCTGCCCCTTGGCTCCCCTGCAGACTCCTGTCTTTTATCCTCTGTCTGCTCCAACCACACTTCTGCTGCACACTGGTGCATCCTGTGACAGTGAAGCCAGGTTTATGAAAGCATCACCTGCCAGTGTCAGAAGTGACACATCCAAACCCAATCTAGAGCTCCCCATGTCCTAAACCTCTGCTGACTATATTTATAATCCAATCATGCTGGAAAGCACAAACATAACTTCTGCCTGACCTTCTCTATTAAACCATGAGGACTTTCTTCTGGAGGATTTCTAATACCTGACATTAGTCTGGTGGTGTTTCCCCCACTGTTTCTCATTATTTACATGGCCAGACTATGCCTTGCAAAGCTGACAGCTTCAGGAAGGTGTTTGAGCACCTTGCAAAGGTGTCTGCTGGTAGTCCTTGCTGGGCTCCAAGGAAAGGGTAAGGGCAATGACTTGCAAGGAAAATGATGCCAGAGGCAGTCTCTGAAGAATGAGTGCACATGACTGCTTTATGATATGTTGTTGAGGCTGGAGGTAATGAGAAAAGCTCTCTCCAGCTCCCATGCCTTCAGTCTCTGGGCACCTCCAGGATATGACAGCACTGTTATTGCCCCAGTTTATAGGATACAGAGGTTAAAGCATCTGCTTATGATCCTTCTGAAAGGTAATAAAAAGGGTAAGAATAGGACACAGGTTTCATGATTCTCCTTGTGCCCCAGAAGCCTAACTCCTGCTTGTGCCTCTTGCTTTCTAAAGCCAGGCATTTCCCACAGGGAACTCATTTTCTCTGTTTATGGGCAGTATGTTCAATGTTATCAGCAGAAATGTTTCAAAACACCACTCATACCATCACACAAGGCAACATGGGTGTCTCCTGATGGGGCCCATCTGCACCCATGTAAATGACTGTGTGTGGCACGGGGTGATGGAGAGCCCACCCTGACTCTCCCTTTTTCTTGCACTAAAGCAAAGGTGCATTTGAACACTGGTATAAGTGCTGCTCTCTCACTGACAGCTGTACCCATGTCTTCTACTGTGAACTACTAAAGACTTCTTGATGCTGTGCTTGTGTGTGTCAGACTAGATGACAGCCCTGTTCTAGGTACAGCCATTGTCCACCTTCTTAGGGCCCAGAATTGTGCAGATATGCCATGTTAATGAAGACCTCTATGTGAAGCAGCCCCATGTAAAGGAGTCCTTAACCTGATTTTCACTGAGCTGGAAGAAATCTTAGCTCTAAACCTTACCAGCTTTGCCCAGTGTTTGAGTCAGATGAAGGCAGTCTCTGTCTCAGGGATCACTTCTGGATTTGGGGATTCCCACCCTGCACTGGCCTGGGCAGTCTCGTGTGAACCATGTTGTTTATTGTCTCTTGTAATTAGCCCCATCTTTTGAAGTTGGAGAAGTCATCAGCTTCCATTTGAATGTGTTCCCTGTGAGCTCAAACCAAAGTCCTTTAGAAGCTATGCATAACTTATGGCTTGGTTATATCCACTTCCAAAGAATGAATGAATGAGTGGAATTCCTTTGTAAGTTGGGTCATACATACACTTGCACCTTTAGCAGAGTAGGAGGCATGAGACCTTCTGCTGTATAAACTGCTGTATCAGAGTCTGGCTGAGAAGTTATGTTTGGTTCAACAGCTTCTGCTACCGTATGTTGGGACTATGCAAGTCACGGAGGCATTGGTCTCTCCTTGTTTTCCTGTGTGTGAGTATATTCACCTACTACTCTACCTTATTTATAAGCCTGGTCTACATTGCTGATGCTGTTATGCCAGCAAAGAACACAAGAAAACACACCACCTACCTAACAGCACTGTGCTGGCAGGGCTCCTGGTGCAGGAGAAAGGCATATGAGCTCAGCTCTGAGCTGGTAACTCCCGATTAGTGCATGCCTTGCCTGCTGCAGTAACAAGGAAACAGCATGTGCTCAAACCCTTAATTCCACACTGAAATCTGGCTTTGGGTTTGCTGCATTTTGCTGAGGCTGGTAGGGGAGAGGGAGTGTGTTGTACAACTGAGGATGCACTTGAGAAAGGTAACTTCTAAACCAGCCCAAACTGATCGTTTCTCCCCCCACCATCTGATACTGCTGGGTTGTAGTGCTGCTCCTCTGCCAGCAGACTGTGCGTTCCCCCTGGAGAGCCATAGATGTACAGGCAGGGCTCCCCTATAGCATCTGTACCATCACACTGGAAGTTTTTTGGGACAGGGATGGCCTTTTTGTACAGACCATCCTTTTTCAGAACCTTCAGGAAAAGAGGATCCTTGTCTGTAGTCTCACAAGTGGTGTCATACTGCAGCTATTTAGGAATTCATCTCCTCGAAGATCTCTACAGGCTCCTTTGACTTTTGAATAGCCAGTGCCCTTGTCGGAGTCCATTCCAGGAACATTTCATTGTGCTGGACACCGGTGCCATAGCCTCTGTGACTTGAGTGTCCCTTATGCATTTAAAATATCCTTTATGGCTGTTAGGAAAGAGAAAATTAAAGACAATGGCACTTACAGGACATCAAAGATACAAAGGGCCTCTTTATCCAGGAGACATCTCTACATTTGGGGCAGTATTTTACCTGTTTAAATGGCTTCTTCTCGAGCCCTTAAGTACAGTGTTGTGCCAGCTAAGTATGGATTTTTAATCAAGCCCCCCTCCTTCTCCTCCCTTCTTCTGCACATAACTATAATTTCACAGGTTAAGAAATTCCTTTAATATCTAGCTAGGGGTTTAATGCTATATGCTCTTTAAAGAGCTCCCCCCACCCACTGTGCTGTATTAATAGCTCTGAGATGATAATTTTTATAGTCTTCTAGGACTGATGTCTGCTGTTAACACTTTGAGATCATGTCAAGGGAGCAGGGGGGATGGGAGCTATACCTGTCAGCTGATGCTTTAATGTGTGGCTTTAATCTTTTTAATTAACACAACTTTATGGGGGTGAGGGGAGAAACCCAGGCAGTGCTCAATTTCTACCTGGGGAGGTGGTGAGGGGTTCCCACTCCTGCAGTGTGAATGCTGCTTGTTCACAACAGGAGCATCACTGGTCCCCACTGATACCCACTGCAGCACCCAGATTAGACTATGGCTGTGTAGTACTGGGAGGTGCTGCACTGACAGACAAATATGCAGGAGAAGATGATCTAAAACCCTAGCTGTGTGCAGAATTCATACGTCAGACATCTGAGTGAGGTTGCCATGGTGTCGGGGTTGTATATCATCTTGGCCATGTGTGCACTCAGCAAAATGTAGGAAAACTTGCCAAGTAGCATGTTTTGACAAACATGACCCAAGATGTGGTTCTGCTCTTGGTGCTGATGAAGTTTTGCGTTCAAGAGCACCACTGCTGGCTGTGGTTGTGATCCCAGGAGAGATGACTGCTGCCATCCTGGCATAGAGTGGCCTGTCTCCTGCAGTGATTAGGGATGGATGCGTAGGAAGAGAAGGGAGTGGGCATGTGTATGGTGCTGCTTCAGAAACACTCTCTCACAAGGCTTACCTGCCCAAACCTGAGCCTGTCCTTGTCTGTCCCCAGCCTTTTCTCTGGTACTGCATGAATCTGGTCCATTTCCTCTCTGCCTGTTGTGACCCTGAAGTCAGTGAATGAATCCCTGAATTGTTCATATGTGAGTACTACAGGTCCTATGCAGCCCCAGCCAGTGTAGAAACTGTCCTGTACTATCCCTGCTTTTCAGTCCCCATTGCTCATGTTTTCACATCAATGTGCATTGGGGTTTCTGGCAGCAGCACTGGGGTAGAGTGGGTAGCCCTGGACCTATGTGCCCAATGCTGGGTGCTGTACAAACACATGCTGAAAAGCACTGGGGATTTGATTTTACATCTTTCATTTTACCCCTTGATCGTGTTGTGCACAAGACCTTTAGGGACTGGAGATACACAGCCTTTTGTGCCGTGCAGTAGCATCTCTGCTTCTACTGTTACCTCTCTAGCCAGTTTGGGGATGCTGACCCATGCTATAGGCACCTTAGTTTCATTGTGGGGACATGCCACATCTTGGCGCCAGCATGCCTTTCCCTGGCTGCCCTCAGCCCTGCTCCAAAAGGCTCAACCATGGAGGGCTCTGAGCCTCAATGGCTTCAGTGGGGCTGAGACACATCTTTGAGAGCTGAGTGTGTGCGTTGCTGGAAAGAGCTGGGTTTGGGCTGCTGTTAGCACTTCCCAGCAGCAGCAGCAATCCCCGGTGCCTCACCCCTGTGATCTGGGCTCCTGTTGACAACAGCTTCTGCTTTGAAGGAGTATTCAAAGCCTCTCGGGGCCAGCCATGAGATGACTTCAGACCTCTCCGGTTTAGCACATGGCATTTGGTGGGCAAAGATCCCTTTCATTAAAACTGATAGATGACACTTTTTGGCAATATTTACAATTCAAAGGGTTCTGATCAAAGTGCTCGAAATTAGGATGTTGTTGTGAGATAATTACCAATTTCCTAGCCTTTGCACCAGAAGAGAGCCTGCAATCCTCTTTCCCTTTACACATCTCGTGTCAGTTGAAAGCATTTCTACATAGCTGATGCCTGTAGATATATTTGCTGACTCTTAATGTCAGCAAATCCCACTATGATTAGGCCTTGAGGTGACAAAACCTTGCCTGTTACAAGCTAGGTAACTCAGTGCTGAGATAAAACCTAAAAATAAACCCCAGTAGCCTTTTAATGGAACTGAGCACAGTGCAAAATAAATTTTTATAAGTTGTTAGGTCCTCACAGCAAAGGGGAGAACTATAAAATCCTGTTTGATGGGTTTTTAATGGCAGTTGTTTCATTTAAAGCTTTTAGTGGAGCAGGTTACATGGCAAAAGCAGAATAATAAACAGTGAGAAAATGCATTCACTCTGTGAAACAACCACGATTAAACAATCAGTGGTAACTTGGTGATATCAGCTCTGGGGTTTGCAGCAGGACCATAGCAGGGGGGGTTTTGCTTGCTCAGGTTTCCATCTCCAGCTTTCCCTGGTCACGTACCCTTGGTTCTGCCTTGCTCATTGCCTTGGCTTGCTTTATAAATGCTTCCCTGAAAAATGCTTTTCAGAACTGAGCTTTCTCTGTGGGATATTGCGCTGTTGCAGCACACAGAAGTCTTTTCTTGTTTTGCTGAATCAAACTAGAGGTGCATGAGGTGGTTTCACCACCTTTCGCCTTCCCAATTCATCTCTTGCTCTGGATTTCGCAGGTGAAATTCAAGTGTCAGCGGTAGCTAAACTAATAAAGCTGCACAGAGGGATTCCTCACTCTGTGCATCCCTCGTGCCCTCAGTGTTGTGAAACCATGTGCCATGGAAAACATCTGTGGCTGATAGAGAAAATGGGCACAGCGGGAACCTGCCTCTTGCAGCTTAAACCCACTCCAGCCAAAACCAAGGCTAGGGAAAGCAGTGGGATCCTCCAAGCTGGCAACCAAAAGGCAAGTTCTGTTTTGTGGACGGGAATCTCTGACCATGGGGTCTGGACTTTCCCCCTACTCTCTGTGCTTCAAGTACCCATACAGTGGGGGTACTCGCTCTCATGGTGCAATGTCAAGGAGAGGAGTCCTTCTGCAGGTGGGGTTCTGTATTTGAAAATCCATGTTCCCCTGTGTGTGAGCTGGAGTGTGCTTTGCGCTGGTTTGCAAGAGAGGAGAGGATTATGATGAGTCTAATCCTTCTCCCAACAGAAGATTGTTGTTGAGCAGTTAATGAATAATGCTCTTTACTGGGGCTTTGTTTAGAAATGGGCTTAGCTTTGAAGCTATCAGAACACTGCAATCCTGGCTATAAAGAAAGTGAGAAATGTCTGTGAATGTTGCCTTGAAATATTTATAAGTAATACTTTGAAAATCCTATCCACCTTTCTACACTGTCCAGTCCTAGAGGTGATGTGGTCATGCTGCTGGGCATCTGGGAAGGATCGTGGTGCAAAACACTTTATAGTCATCAGGAAATTCTTTCAGATTCATTATAAATGTTGGGCCTAAGCATTCTGACAGTATCTTTTTAAGAGGAACCAACTGTCAACCCAAGTCAAGTAACAATTTACTCTGGGTAGTTAATGCCATTGGAAAGACTCTTCTTTTTCTTTGTCTTTTTTATAAGAAACAAAAATCAAGCAACAAATCCAAGTCTGCTTTTTCTATTGATCTCGGACCAGAAGCACCAACAGCTGGGATTTTAATGTCACACTTTACAGCGATGTAATCAAACCAAAATTCTGAAATCAATATTTCTTCATAACTGACCTTTCCAGAGTAATGATATATTGCTATACCACTCCATAGCCAATCATTTCCAATAGAAAAACTAACCATTCAGATCACTTTAATTAATCTTCCTCCATTCCCCACTTACCCAATGAACTTCTAGTGAAGTGCAGGAGGCAGCAGCCCAACTGTTGAAACCCATCATCAAACTGGTGATCAATGTTCAGAATAGGCGAGAAAATGTCTCTCTAAGCAATGCAGAAGAAAGGTACTTACATAGGAAAAACTTTTTGAGTCTACTACCTCCTGTGCTGTCTCCCTCTTCTTCAGCCTCTGGTCACAGCCCCAGGACATAATCATCTGATGATAGGGAAGTCATTCCCATAGGAACAGACAAGGATGGGACAAACTGAGCTCAGTGACCTCTTAGCATGAACATGTGGGCAGAACGAATGAGCTGTGCAAAAGAAATGTCATGTTTATGCAAGTTGATTTTTAATAACTGGCTATCCAGGGTGGTGAGCAGCTGGAAACATATTACCAGAATCATTACCATGTTTAAACACAAGCCCATAATATGGATAAACAGTAACATCACACTGAGATTTCAGCCAAGAAGCTCCATTAACTCTTAGAAGTTGCAGAGAGACACAGTCCAGCCAAACAACCATTTATCTCCTTTTGGCTGGCAGTGAAGGAGCTGCCAAAGCTTGGTGTGGGCCAGCTGCTTTAAAAAGCAGTAGCGCTTCACCCCAGCAATGCATCTTTTGCATGACTATTGCATGTCTAATCCTTGGAAATGCAGCTGAGATCAGCAGTTTAGATGCTACTTGACTTGCCTCTATGATCCCCAGGTGCATTGCCAATAGTGGGATGTAAATAGAACTGGACTGAGACCACCAACCTCTCGACAAGCCACCAAATTACTGGGTTTCAGGGCAACATCTAAAGGCCACCACTGTAATTCTTTGCTACTCTTTCAGCTCATGCAGTTCCTGTAGGTAAATGCATGCGGAGCAAAGTTCCTGCAGCGCTGTGATTTCTGAGCAAAACATCAAAGACAACAACAAAACCCCCCTCTGCAGACGGGGCTGGGGTAGAGGAATGTGCTGTGAAGAGCCTCAGGGGGTGTCTGTATTGAAGGTTAGGGCTGACCTAGGATCACCCCTCCACTGATACCTGTCAACTGTTTTATACAGTCAACCTCTCAGCTTGATGAAATTCAGAAGTCCATGAAATTACACCCTGAATTAATCTGGCCTCTTGCCAGGAGAGTAAATAAGTTGTAAGGCCCAACTTCATGTTAGAAGCTGCTTTTTTTTTTTTTGGGGGGGTGGGGGGGGAGAAGGGTATCCTTTATTACCGCCCAGGTAAGATGTACTGCCATTATCAATCTAGCCAAAGGGATTCAAACACAAATCCCTTTGTAATTCCTAAACTAGAGAAATATATCTGACAATAAATTAGTGTCACAACCAGGCAGGCTGTCTCCCTAGGAGGGAAGCTGGGGGCTTTGAATTGCTGCTTTTGTGTCGTGGTGCTGGTGTTCAGAGGGTCCCTTTTGAGGTGGCAGCCTCTCATCTCCAAGTGACATGACAAGCAGCTTGTCACCAGCCATGCCTGATGCCCCTGGGAGCAGCCACAGCACGTTCCTCCACCTTTGGAAATGCCAATCATGGCCATATCCTGCATGGGGAGTTGCTTGTTACTTCCCTTCAAAGATTCCCATCTCCCAGGCGTTTATCCCCAGGGATGGCTCTGAACATCCCTTGTCGTGGAGGATGGGAAGGCAGGAGTCCCCAGACAGCCAGGATGCTTCTCCCTGCCTGTTCCTCAGTGTTTTATAGAAGGTCACCTTTTGAGCTTTGCTCAGTGCAAGCATGGAAATAGCTCCTGTGGGAAGGTATCTGCAGTAACCAGCTATGGGATCATTGGGTTGGTCCTTGATGCATCATTTCCTCTGAGAAGGTAAAGCAGGTCTCTGCTGAAATCAGTGATAAGCCAATGGAGAACTAAAGCTATTGGCTTTTCTGGAAGGGAAAATGTCTTTTCAAGTCCTTAAAAAAGCAGTCTGTTCCCTAAGCCCCTGGGTCCTCACTGGAGGCAGCTTTACCCTTCAGCAATGATGGGGAAGGAGAGACGTGGTGTTCCCATGGCTGGATTGCTCCAGGTGAGCTCCTCTGTTGATCCCCAGGAGCTTTGCCTCAGGCAGGTCAGAGTTTTATTCCAAGGGGTGAAAAGCTGGGATGTGAGGGGGGGGTTGCAGTGCAAGGGGACAGCATGGGTTTGAAGCAGCAGTGGGGCTGTACAGGGACACCTCTTATTCAAAAAGCAAACCCAGATGGAGAAGCTCTACTAGGTGCCGTGTAGGCAATACCTCTGAAGAGATATCTCTGAAGAGGCAGCATTAATCTAGACCCTGCCATCAGCTCCTAAGACTCTCTGCCTGCCTCTTATGCCCTGCTTATGGATGAAACACATGGCTGCGCAGAATAGGTGTGCAGTATGGGGCTGTCTAGGACCTAAGTGGTTTGTAGGTGAGACCAATGTTATCTCTAGCTGAAGGTGCTGTGTTGCTGACACATCCTCTGGGTGTTGGTGCAGTTTGCGCAGGGGAAATGCCTTGAGGCCCTGACCCAGATGACAGGTCATGTTGTGCTTTACATCTGAGGGATTTCTGGCCCAAGCCAAAACCATTTTGGGGGGTCTGTGGTAACAATTCCATAGCACTGTTGGCTGCACAGAGTGGGCAGATCCATGACTGCCCTGTTTCTGAGTCCATGGCTCTGCTAGAAGGTGACAACATCGCACTAAGAGGGGTACAAAGGCCATTGTATACCAGGGTCCCAAGGGGTTTGTGGTGTGAGTAGGAGGAAGTGGGGAAAGTGAATTGGGAGATGTTGCACCACAGTGTGATACAGCTCAGACAGCAAAGAGGTGACCAAAACTGCAGCAGAACCTGGATCTCCTGAGATCCCATCCCATCTGTGACTCCCATGTTCACCTTTCTAGGCCAAATACTGCTCTGCAAGTATAGGTGACTAAGGAAAGGTAGTTGTGGCTTACCAAAATGCTTTGCATTGAGATGTCCTTCCTTATTTTAAACATTTTGCATATAGGTCAAATAGACATCTCAGTTATTTGGAGTAAATAAACCGTAAGTCAATTTGCATCAGTGGGACTGAATTGGATTTATACCAGTGCAACTGAGATCAGGAGTGGTCTGTAATTTGAGAGATTTGAGAACTTCAACGTTCTTTTAGTGTGGGTTGGGTTTTTTTAAGTTCTTCGTTTCACCAGTAATGGGGTTTCTTTGCCCTTTACAAAGTGACTGGAATGAGGTCAGGCTTTTGCAAGCTTCTGCCAACATTTAATAAGAATAATAATCTAATACTGTCCTTCTCAACCAAAACCCATTACCTATAGGTTCAGATGGAGAGCAAATCATGACCCGAGGGGGAATTGGCCATTTCACAGTCCTGGCAGCCCTGGTTTCCTCATCAGGGATGATGAAGCTGGGGCGGCAGAGCCCTCCTGGGGTTAGCTCCACAGCAACTCCTCATGAAGCAGTGTTAATACATGTGATTTTGTAGAACTTAGAGGCACAGTGTGCTGCCTTCTCTAGTCCCTGACAGCGATGGATGCAAGGCTCTGACCTTGGTCACTCCAGTGGCAATCCAGGACAGCAGTGAAGAAGGTGGGATTAACTGGGGTTTAAATGGACCTGTGGATGAGATCTGGAGAGCAGTTCAACCCATCTGTCCATTGACCTGGTCTGGCTGAGAATTAACTCTCCTGTCCCAGGATCATCCTCAGCCAAGGCAGATCCCCATTTACTTGTGCAGGGAGGGATGGAAGCACATGGCCTCCTTGGAGGCAGGGATGTGTAGCTGGAGGAGGGGAAGCTGTATTTCACTTAAACTAGTTATTGCTTAAATTAATCATCAAAGCTTGATGCCAGCAATTGGGCTGTTGGAGGAGTTGGTGGTTGTTTTCTGTTTAAATGTTTTGGGTTTTTTTTATGACAAATGACTTGTGTTCATTTAAAAATTCCACCACGCAGACTTGGCTCCGTGTGCTGATAACTGGCCCAGGAAAACAAACTCCAAATAAGCAATTACAGATCACTTGAACTTTAAGGAAGGATCCCTTAATCTTGCCTGGTAGATTACTGCTTAGTCCAGCAGGCAAGGGGACCTGTGTCCCTTCCAGCAAGCATATTTGTGGTGTTTAATACTTGGAGCTCCAGATGCTCCTTGCAAATGGACAGCCTTGTCTTAAAGCATGGTGAGGATTTGCCTTGCTCAGCGCAGGGCTTCATGGTGAGAAAAGGTCAGATTTCCTACTCTTAGTTTTGAACATGCTGCTGGTTGTGAAGGGGAGCTCTGAGCTGATCCCATGGGTGCAGGGCAATGTGTTCAGGGTGCTGGGGCACCAGGGTGTCCCTGGATGCGCAGACAGGGCTATGCATGTGGGCATAGGCAGCAGGAGACAGATGAGAAATTAGGGAATGGCAGAGCTGTGAGACGTTTGCAGGCTCCTATGACTGCAGGCTTGAAATACTGCCACTCATGCATAAACTTGAAAGAACAAGGCCAGACAAGCGATCATTGGTGTAGGTCCCCTCTCAGTCCCTATTTGGCTTGGAGCAGACGAAGCGGGAGGTTCAAGGAGGGCTGAGAGCCACCACTTGGCATTTGCTGCCACTGGGTAATAACACCCTTTTCCTGGCAGAAATTCCCTCTGGAGGCAGAGAGCCTGGCAGCACACAGGCAGCCTGCACAGCTCAACTGCTCCAGCCACAGGCCAGGACAGTGTGCGCTGCTCCCAAAATAAACAGTGAGTCCCTCTGGGGGCACCCACAGTGCCAGGGTCGGGGCAAAGCCTAGTCGCTGCCAGCACTAGCACGGGAGCATGGAAATAACAGCAAATGTGGAGGAAAACATGAGGAACAGCCCAGGCCAACAAGAGCAGCATGAACTGGATGATCTTCAGGTCCTTTCCAGCCCAAAATATTCTATGGCAAAGCCCTTGTTGTGCCACTGAGCTGGGAGATGCCATGGAAATGCCAAAGGACTTGGAAATGTCCAGTTAAGAGATTTAATGTCATTCTAGTAAGTTGTAATTACTGTTTCCTGAAGTAGTAGTGTTTCACTAGAAAAGAAACACCATCAAAATTTATGTATGCATTTATATGTTTTTTCAGCTATTTAGTCAAATCCCATCTCTTGGAGTCAGAAGAACATGTGAAGCTTTCAAGCCATGTTGTTATCACTGCAGCAATAGTTGTTATCAACATGTGAAATCGTAGCTAGGAAAAAAGCTGGGATGGGGGAGATTTGAGTAAGAAATCTCAAATTTGTTACAGGTAAGTGTCACGATTTTTAAGGCAGCTTCATATGTTGAGGTAGCTTTGATTCTGAAGCACTGGGGATTAGCATCACTATGTTGCTTTAATAAAATCAGTTTAAATGCTGAAATCAATTGCAGAACATCGCTTCCCTTCCTCCCCTTGCATCAAATAAGTTCCCATTTTCCGACTCAGTGGGCATGCTTTGCAAAGACTAGATGAAATGATGGATTTAGGCCTCCTAACTAAACTTAAAGGAGAGTTAAAATATAATTTACTTGCATTTAGCAGCAGCTGTTTTGACGGTGGGCATTAAAGTGATTGGCAAATATGGTAGCAATTTATCCCAAGTAGTAACTGCGAGCTGCTATTTTAGGTTCATAAAAATGTAGTTACAAAATACCGTAACATACCGAATGCAACTCTTTTATGATCCCATAAAAATAGCACTGCAGTGCTCTGTCCTGTCAAGCACAGGCTCGGTTGAGGGCCGTACCCATGGAGGCAGCATCCATGCGGGCAGCGCTGCCCTCAATTAGAGCTCATTACAAGCTGTCTTCCCCTAATTGCAAGACAGGTCACCTTTCATGTCCTGCCAGGGGACAATCTGAGCATCCCCTGCTTGGGCTTCCAGTGTGCTCTGAAGTTATGTACCGTGCTTGGAAGAGCGGGTTGGCTTCCCCAGGACCTAAACTGGGAGCAGCGATAGCTCCGGGCATGTAGTGCGAAGGATGAATCTGGGCAAATTGCTGCTAGGGAACATTTTTCTCCTCTCTCTAAGTTAAAAATAAGCTGAGGGTAGCGTAACCCTTTGGGAATAGGTAGTGTCAGCAGCGGCAAGAGTCATGTTTGAAGAACTTGGGGCCCTCCTTAAAACTAACAAATACTTTGGCTTGAGCCTGACCTAGAATTTCAAAATCCCTCCCCTCGGTGCTCCCAACTGGCAGTGTTTCCTGCCTAGCAAAGGCAGAGCTTGTGTGCAGAGAAAGGGGGACTGTTAGGAGGGGGAACTCAGCGTCACCAGCAATAGCTGTCTGCCGTATCACTGGCAATAGTCTGTTAGCCAAGTACCTCCTCGCTGAGGCTGTGTCCAGTACACAAATGCCTTTTCTTCCTTTCCACACTCAGCTTAGAGTTTAATGTAGACACAAAGCAAAGGCTTATCCTAGTGCTCCTGGGCTTGTGGCTTCATTGCATTTAGACCCAGCTCTGAGCTGGACAGGCTTCATTTGAAGTACTTCCTACAGCCTGGGAAGCCCATACCTGAAGTAGCCCTGATAGGGGCTGGCGTGCAGGCTGTAAAAGTAGGGATCTTCAGCCCTTACCTTGCAGTTTTGGAAAGATGCTTAACAAGCAGCTCTTTCACTGGGTGTAACTGGAAGTGATGCAGATCAAAACCATTTGCAGGTGCAGTATTATCTTTGCAGCTAAGCCTACCCAAGACCTGTTCCCCACAGCCCCTGCTGAGTCTTGAGGATGCAAAACTTGGACCAGGCAGTAGTGAGGCCATGGTGGACGGAAGAGGCTTTGATTCAGTCACAGCAAGACCCTCTGGGTTTCTGGCTGGATCTCAAAGCTGCTCACACCTTTGGGCAAACCAGCTTGCCTTCCAGCAGAACTCTAGCATCACGTGCATGTACCCAACAGCAGCCATGCACCCATGGGAGAACATCTCCAAGAGAGGATACACTATTTGCCATTAGGATAGCCCTTACAGCATCCTTTTATATGCTTGTCACTGAGCAAGGGCAAATCCAGCAGGATAAAACAGCCTTATTTCCAGAGACATTTCTTCCAGGTCTATGTGGAGTGAATTTGGCCTGACATAAGATTAAAAGGTGCATTATTTAGACAAGGCTAAGACAGTGAACCTGGGGATTACCTAAGTTTTAGGGATGCAAACAAGAAGATGAAGCAGTAAACATGTTGTTCAGGATAATTCCTGAGCCTTTGCCTTGTTGTCTTTGTTTCTGAGCAAACACACAAATTATCCCCTGTTTAATGGAGAATCCTCCCTCACTGACCAGCCCTAAAGCATCAGGTTTAATATCAGCCTTAATTTTCAGTTGTCACTTGCAGGGGAGCGTTGTCCCTGTGTATTTCACAAATACAGGCTGTATTCTGAAAACCCTGAGAAATGAAAACACTGTTTTTCAAACCAACGAGGAATAGCTCAGGAAGAGCAGTAACTTCTCCAGCAGAAGGCAGGGTGGCCTCCTTCCCAGCTGGCTTGCAATCGTTTATCCAGCGAAGGCTGTCCCACAGACAGCAAATAAATTGTGCAATGTGCTCTGTTTCTTGACACCCTGATAATGAAAATCTAATTAGTGTGAAAGTGTATTTATTAGGTCAGCTCTTCCACCCAAACTGCAGTCCGACACACGCAAACCTTGGGGTTTGACTGGGGAAAGATTGAACAGCTTTGGTGTTTCCCTGCTTCTCTGCACGTTGTAGTTCTAGTCTAAATCAGGAGCAGGAGTGATGATGAGATTCTCTCTCTGCAGCTTTTCCCACTGGAGCAAGAAAATATATAGCCAGATATGCTGCAATAAGGCTGTTGCTTATGAGATTGTTAGCTCATTTCTGCAAAGTATCTAAACAGGAGCTGCAAATTACAGCTGTGGAGCCAGCTTTAAAATCGTCCAGTATTCAGAGATGTTTGGGACTGGGCTTTTTAGGCCATGTCTATCTCTTGGTTCTGCAAGATCATCCCATGCCTTATGTTCTTCAAGGTTTTGATCTAAGGATCTGTATAATGACTCTCGAGCTTGTGAGGATGGAAGATATGGCACTGTCCTTCTTAATGAGTGATGGGGATCAAATTAACATTCAGAATATGAAAAGAACGGCCTCTTTCAAGAGTAGCTCATTATTTCTGATGTCAAATGCTTTACAGGGATATCCAAGATCAGAGCAGATTTGGGGGGGTTGTAATGTACGTTTGGGGGTGTGAGTGAAATTCAGTCCATCATGTGGGGCTGTGAAGTGATGAGCTGCAAGTGCAGAGTGATCTATCTGGGCTTTGATTAATTTGTTAATGAGCTTATGATAGGCGACACTATGTCTACCTTGTGTGTCAATCTTGCTGTGTGTCATTCATCCCCTGAGATTTAAACTGGGCACAGATGCATTTTAATGTTATTTTGGACTTTGGAAAGCAGCAAATTGCAGTTTGGAAACAGTTAATTGCAGCTGATTTTCACTTTGAAATTTTGGACTGATGCAAAGCTCAGAGCTGCTTCTTCCATGACAACCTGCCAAAAGGGCAGAGCTTGATCCCTTGTATGAACCTCCCTGTTTGCCATTTGCAGCCATGTTGTGAGTTTTGCTGACCATGAATACAGCATCTAACTCCTATTACACCCAAAGAAAAGCCATAATGCATTTGTGCCCTCATCCTGCAGACATTAATCATATTTCTACAACTTTTCTTATGAGAATATTTCTACCAATTTCATCCTAATACATTTCTTTCATACAGACTAATAACACACCCAACGCTGTAGAAGAGATAACGTTTAAAGGACTGGGACCTTAAACTGCATCTCTAAAATACCTTATTTCCCCAGAGATTTCTGAAACTAAAGGATCAGCTCCTCAAGTGCTGCAAGCTCCATGTAGATAGAGGCAGAAACCCTTAGGTTCACAAAGGGATGTAATTTATGCAGACAAAAGCAATTTAAACAAAAATTGATCCTGCAGTACAAAAAGTGATTGGGTCAGTAGTTTGGCAAATAAGAAGGATGAGTTCACTCCACGGGCATTTATAGTGGATAATAAATTAGATCTGGCTGAAATAGTTTGACCAGATTTTTCCTCCCAATCACAACCAAAGTATTATGCAAAAATTCTTTGAGCTTCAAAAGGATGTAACTCGGGTCCAGGTGACGTTTAGGAAAACTGTGTAGCTGGATAAGGAAAGAGGTTGTGTGAGTTTATGGATATAATGCTGGCTGAAGTTCAAAAACTCCTGGAAACTGCAAGTATTCTTTATGTATACTCGACTGATCATGTAACACTCATAAACAACAGACATAATTAGAAACATTTCAAGGCTTTGAAATTGCTTTGCTTCTGGAGGAAAATGAAACTGTTGTGGTGTAATAGAGACTGAACCCATGGGTCAGGACACTGCGTGCATAGGCAAAGCAGGCAAAGGGGTGACGAGGGTTTGTAGTCTAAAAAAGAGCTGTGGAAGACTCAACCACATGTTAGCCAAAATTTTCTGAACCTTTTGGTTTTCTCTTTTTTTGCATCTAAGTGAAAACAGTTTGCAAAACCTCAACTTGTTTTGCAGAATGGAAATGGAGGTTTCTGATCAGCTGCAGCTATTTTTGTCCATGGTGTTAAGAAAAGCAGTAGATTGTGAGAATGTTGACAGATTGGAAATGTTTCTCATGTTTGAATCTGCGTTCAAACTGGAAACTGCTTAAATACCGATTACCTGTGATTGAGGATTCCTGCGGGCTAAGCGGTGAATTGTAAATCAAAACAGAAAGGCAGCGTTTCACAAGTAATGAATCTGTGTTGATACGAATGATTCTATGCTTGTGGCAAACAGCGCCCGAGAAACAGAATTTTTCATGACATGAGGACTGGTTTTGTGAAGCTATTTGTGGGAATAGGAAACAGCAAAAAAAAAGTTCTCTCATTAGTGAATGTTTTTCATGGAATATTTTCAGATTCTGATTGGAAATACAAGAACCGTTCTGATGGGTTTCCAGCATCTGAATCATTTCAGCTGGACTTACCTTCATCTCCTGAGTTGTATGTTTTGGTTTTAGATGCTGCAGACTAGAAAAGTGTAACTTGAAGTGGTTGTTTAAAGAAACCCTTTACAACTGGCACCTTCTATTTTCATGAAAAGGCATTCTTCTTTTCACCTTTTTAGTCCAAAACATCAAGAAATCCTATCAGAATTATACCCATCTCAGTTCAAGTCACAATTTTATTTTTCTATCCATTTGCTTTCAAAGAAAAGTTCAGCAAATTCAGGGGAAAAAAACAGAATAAAAACACATTCCTTGTGTTTTCATAAAAGACAACTCCTGTTTTCAAACAGTATTAGTAAAGATCTCATGGCATCTGCCTCAAAATAGGCAGGAAGAGACATGCATTCAAAACCCGGACATTTTCTGCTGTTGCAGCCTGTAGGTTGTAAGTAAATCCCCTTCCTCCTCTCTGAGCTGTGACACACAAATCCTGGCTGGTTTAGCTCCTCAGTGGTGCAGTCAATGATATATATCACCCTCTTAACCCTTTTACCTACAGCTAAACTCAAACTGGAGACTTTGAAGCCAACCAGGAATGTGATAACCAGTTAGGCTGAGAGTATAATTAAAGATTTTAAGATGTATATCACAGCCATCAGTTTAAAGGCAAGTTTGGGCTGTTGTCCATCTGCCTTATTCTGTCAACAGAAATACTGCACTGGGAGACTGTTTTTCTGTGGTCACTGCTGAGTTTGACTGTATTAAGCAGAGTTGGGTAGATGTAGGTGCCCAGAAGGCCTCAAACTTTAGTGAAAGCAGAAGAGATTTGAGGTAATTTGTTCTCTATTTCCCACATCCTGCTGCCATGGCAGATGGAGGGGCTGTGATACCACCCTCCGTCACCCTGATGTTCAGCTGCTGAACCATTTATTAAATTGCAAAATATTTATGTGACACTTTGCACTCCTCAAAACTTGGCTTCTGCAGTGATGCCTGGCAGGACTGTTTGCTGAAAGGGCTAAGAGGAGCAGAACAAAACTGGTCTTAGCTGCACAGTCCTGTGGTCCTTTGCAAGTGCCCAGAGATGGGCAGATGTAGGGCCCCATCCCGATTCAGGGACTTGGTACTGAACTATCATTAATTACCAGGAGCAAGATATACCTGGTCATGCACAAAGCTGCACACTAGATGTTCAGGGAATGGCAGGCTTGAAAATTCAATTTAAGAAGGTGTGGTATCTTCAGAGTAAATGTCATCTTGCAGTGGCATAACATGAACTGGTTGAAAAGCTGTGCAAACTATGACAGAACATGCTGGGTTTGAAGTAAAGGCCATGTTTTCATGAGTGGATTAGCTACTGCTCCACAACCTCCTGTCTGAAGGAGGAAGAGGGGTCAGTAAGTGTGTCTCAATTACTAGACCTATATGAAGATTTTGGGTAATAATTTCAATGAAAATTAATTGCCTTATGATCCTATATCCCTATAGCCATTGAAAAAATGGCTTGACATCTTCCTGGACATCAGGGAACTAAGTGGTTAAAATTACTATCTATCTCCTGAAAATTGTCCTTAGTGTTAGTTCAATCTGGTTTATTTCACCAGGAACTAGTTGGGTGAGAAACCACATATTAGCTAGCAAATGTTCTGCTCTGATGGTTTCCTTGGTTGGTGGACAAACAGTCAGGGCTACAGATGGGTGTCAGCACAGGACCCCTTTCTTACAGGCTCTGGCAAGAGAAAAGCAAAGAAAAATCAAAAGCTTCACCCAGAAGAGTTGTTCTGCCGTGATGACTGTGGAGAAATTCACAAGTGTAGGAGCAATGGGGTTATATTAGCTCTCAGCTCAAGGTCTTTCAAGCCTTCCATAGCATATAAACCTGGATGCTTTACGCTGGCAGTCAGGTATGTCTGCAGCAGACGCTGTTTCTTAGCATCCACTCTCAAAGACTAGAAAAAACTGGTCAATTAAATGTAGAGACAAGAGCTCTGTAGTCAAAATATCCAAGGCTGGGCAAATGGTTTTGTATGTGAACATCTCCCATGTTAAGCAGATTGCTCAGCCTGCTCGAGCTGTGTTCCTCTCATCATTGCTAAACTTGTGAATTCTGTTATTAAGAACAAAATAGATCAACAACAGAAAAACAGATAGCTTGGCAATAGATGGCAAATATAGCTGGTTCTAATCTGGCACCTTCAGTATTAAATACAACTTGGCAAGTGCTTGTAATTGATAACACGGCCCAAGAGGATTTGCTTTGCAGAACTGGGTTATCTCTGACTCCGTGATTGGTAAGAGCTATAAAAGGAGTGAATATAATAGCTCCAGGGAGCATGAGTTGCTGTCCTGCCATAACATGTATGGTTGCTCATCTGGGTGAGGGGAGCAGATTGAAGGACCAGCAATGTTCTTCCTCCACAGGTGAATTCCCCTAACTCAGACCTGCACAATAGGGACTACAGGAGAACTTTAAAATATCAGCATGAAAAAGTCTTACCAGACATAAGCTTCTTTCATATGGGTGAATGTGTGTTGTGAAACATCTTTTGTTATAGTATATGATTTGTAAACTTGGAACCTGACCTGATGGAAATACTGAGATCAAAGGGAAGGCTGACTTTGATTTCAACAGCCTTTGGAACAGACCATTAGGTGATACTAATCTGTGTGCTTGCATTTGGTTAGTGTCAAACCATTACTTCAATAGTCAGAAAGGGTTTTTTCCTTGGAACTTTCTGGTTTTCTTAAATGTTTTTCATTGTACTGGAGGGTTCATGAGGAATGCTGCCTTGGCAGCTCGGCCGACAAGGGGATGATGTGAAGGCTGCTTGTCTCATTCAAAGCGTATCCAGTGTTAGGTTTTGAGTTCTTGATGCTTTGGTTGTTTCGGAATGAACTGTCATCCCAGCAAGGTGGGTGCTCGAAAGCTGAGACCTCGGTGGTTCCATAGCTTCTATGTTGGCTAAAAACTCATTGACCTGCAGCTCTTGCAAAAATCTCTTCCTTTTTCCTGCACCATTACTCTAGTCTTAGGACTAACTAGAAAAATATTTGAATGGCTTTCCTTTTGTTTCTAGATGTCAAGTTTTGATGGAACTGGGTGGTTCAAGAAATGCACGTGCTTAAACCCAGAAGCCTGTAAAACCAAACTGCTGAAAGCTTGCAAGCCTTGGAGATCAAAGTTTGATTTGGAAAGAGTTTTGACAGATGTAGTTGAACTGGTTCTTGCCTGGACAAAAAGCATTCCTGTGGTGCAGATTTCATGTGGAAAGCAATGAAGGTACCGGAGGGGCCCAGCCCCAGAGCAGCACTGATTCTCACAGGGTGAGGAGCTGCTCACATGTGAGAAGCGTGACCTTGCTGTTCTTTGGCCAGGTTGTATTCCAAAACTGAGATTTGCTGGTTGAGGCAGGTTTAAGCCAAAAACACCTATCTGAGAACTTGTGCCAGATTTTGGTGACAAGTATCTCTGGCCAAAACCAAAGATTTGAGAGAAGTCTGAATGTTCTATTTGGAAGTGAAATATTCCCGTTCTTCATTTGACAAAGATATTTAATAATTAATTTTACTCCTGTTCATGGTTCTTTTAAAACAAAAACCTTTCAGACTGGGAAAAATGACCCAAATTGGTTTTTTTCTTTCTGGCATTTCAGAGCTGCTCAAATACAATTATCCAAGAAAGGATTTGTTTAATAAGCTGAAACAGATCTTGCATTCTCACAGCTCGCTTTTGTGCCACAAGATGGGCCATAATAACCCATCTTCCAGGTAAACATCTGTAATTCACATCAGCATTAAAGTCAGGAAGTTCTTGCTGTCTCTGGCCAGCCTGTCCATTCCTCAGTAATTCTTCCTGCCTGTAAAGAAGTTACCAGCCTCAAAATTCTCTTTATCCTAGTTAGGAACATGATAATCTTGGCACAAAGACCTGAACTCAAACCTCTGGGGACAGTCTGAGATCTCAAGTCATCTCCTCAAGGCCAGGTAGAGGCATCTTGGTGGGATGCAGCAATGAGCCCAGCTTGGTATCAAGTTTGCAGCATTTCAGAGGCTAAGCATTGCTCCAAATGGCTTCAAGTCAGCATTATTCATGAGCACTACATTCACAGAAAGGAAAGAGAAGCGTATGGCAGGCTAAGACTCAACAGGCTATTTTAATAATGTGTTCTGACACTGTGAATACAATGGCCCAGTCTTTCACCCAGGGTGTTGCTGCTGTGCTGAACAACTTGCTGTTGAACTCCAGTTTGGCTTATTTTAGCATTGTCTTGGTCAACATACTGCTAGTGCGGAGGGTTGACCTGAGCTTTTTGATAGTATGTCCTAGTGATCAATTAATTCCAAAGCGTTGCATTTTATTTCTCCTTTGCAGTTTTCCCACTGCTGTTTCGTGGATCTCTGGGTGCAGTGACTTGTTGTCTCACAGGCCTGCTGGTGTCTAACAGCACCTTTTAGCATAGGTAATGAGGCTGCTGTTAGGAAGAACAAACAGCCATGACATTTTAAGCAATCCATACTCCGTGCTTAGTATTGCGCTGGGACAGCTCGTGCTTTTGACAGCTCTCAGGCACAGGCTCATCCCTCGCTGGATGCACTTTCTTAGGGCACCCTCCTGGAGCTGTGGTGATGCACAGCAGGGCACTTCACACCTTGGATTCATGAGTGGATGAGGGATGGAGGAAAGTCTTTACAGGGGCTGTCGCTGGAGTTTTTCTCTTACACTCATCAAAAAGGCTGGGTCCCATGGACCCCAGGGTCCCTGGTCTGTCTTGTGGCCTTTGTCAGGTCATTTAACTTCTTCCTCCACCAGTTAACTTCCTAACTCCACCAGCAAAATGAGGGCAAGATTCCTTGCCCCTTGATTACCCAGGACCATGGGTTGACACAGCCATGATGCTCTCCTAGGCATACTCCTGCTCTCAGCTGGACCTGGCTTTGGGAGTCAGTTTCCCATTGGATTTAGTAGTATTGGAGATACCCACTACTGAAGGAACCCAAGGAGCTTGACTGATCACTAACTTGTGCTTTGCACAAGTGTCAGAGCAGAGGATTATATATACCTTTATCTTTCCTGGCATGGAGCGGGAGGTGGGTAGTGTTGGTTATCCACATCTGGTCCCACCATGCAGCAGTGGCAGAGGGGCTGCTCCTGGTGAGCGCTGGGTTTCCTGTAGCCACCTGGGCAGAAATCCCCCATTGCTCTATGGAATGACACAGCGGTTTGGGAAGTCACATCTGGAGTTCTGTTACGTACTAAATCAAGGCTGTGGCAGGTGTGTAAAGCTGAGATTTCAGAGCCGCTAGGACAGCTAATATATGTGGCAGTTGTTTATTCAAAGTGCAACTGCCGAAATGGGGTTTTGGAATGATTTGTTTTGTTTTTTAAATCCCTTTCTCTGAATTCATGTGACGTTTGGACAGCTTCGAGGGAATAACTGAGTAGAGTTTCCTGAGATGCTCTGTCTTGCTGCAGAAAAGTTGCTCTGCGAATTCCTCTCTGAAGGCTGAAACCCTCCAGGTTTCTCCCTAAAGCGTTCCGCTGTGCGTGTTGGGTTGCTCTTCCTTGCTCTGCAAGACTGACCCAGGAAGAGGATGCAAAGAGACTGAGATTTGGAGTCAGAGTCCTGGTAATTCATTCCATTCAGCAAAAAAATATGTATTTGCCGTGTGAGAGGGCCACACTCAGCCATGCTCCCATCTCCACTCCCTAACACCACTTCAGTTATTCTGTGTGCTTAGGCAATAAGAGCATTTTTGTGGTTGCTCTAAAAGCTGAGCAGGCCAAGGTGAAGTCCTGAAGGCTGGGCATCCTCTCTAGGAAGAGGCCTCAACTTAAATGAACTTAGTTCACTTAATTCCTTGTTTTCTTCAAGGAACGTGAGTTGGGGCTGAGGGAGATTTTGGAGATTGTTCTAATGAGAATTCACATCTGGGGACTTGTATTTGCTTTTCTGGCAGGCAATGCTTCATGGCATTTACTATGCTCTCCTTTTAAGAACAACTGAGAGTGACACAAACCAGCCCCATTTCTGCCTTCCGGAATCTGGCCCTGTGTTCATGTCACTCATGTTGTAGAAACTATGACAAGCTCTTGGCTTCTGCAGTATGGTCCTTACAGACCTGGTGAGTGAATGTCACTGCAAAGACATTTGCAACTGTGAAATTAGGAGGCAAGCTAGCAAAAAAGCAATTTAATCATCTTGGGTGCTCCGCTCCATCACCCCAACTTGTCTTTCCTGCCTTAGCAATAGCAGCTGCTCCCATAGGCTTGCTTTGCTGTCTCTGTTCCCTCTGCTGCCACAAAGCACAAAATCCATGGAGGATGAACCACTGTCAATGCTAAGCTGCTGTGATGGTGGTGAAGAAAACTTATTCCTGCAACTGGTAGATATGGTGCAAAAGCTGTTGCTGGGTGACATCGTCAAAGCAGGCAGATGGGACATTGACCAAAGCATTCATCTGAGTAGGTCAGTGCTGGAGATCAGCTGTGTGATCACCCCTCACTAGTGATGTGCTCAAGGGAGGTGGAAATATGGGCATCTGGGAAGGGTTGGTCAGAGACATCTTTTCTGTAATAGCTTGCACTTCTGTGATGTGCTTGGATCTCACTCTGTAGGCATTAACTGACTGAGTGCTAGAGTATTCCAGAGGTAAAGACCACTACCCCTATTCTAGACTGAAAACGTAAAATGGAACTGAAGCCCCCATTAGCCAGTTCCAGATACAGGAATTCCCTATCCTCATTTTTATACTAGCCTCAGGAATACCATTCACTATGCTAAAGTGTGTGATTATTTCTGGAAAGAAAAGCTATTGAAGACTTAGTGCCAGTGTTGGCATCATTACAAATGCAGAAAGGAAACTGTCAAATAACTGGTTGTGTTTTCAGATGTACCACATGTGACTAGGGCCGTGTTAGAAAACATGATCCATCCCATGTAAATCATGAACTGTTGAACAAAAGTCCTATTTGTAAATCTGAATATTGGCAGCCAGCTTTTGAAACTCTCCGTTTTGAAAATAGTTCTGTGATGCTTTGAGCAAGCACAGAAACACAGTGGGACTCAGCCAGGTTCCCCGGGCCTTGCCAAGTTTCTACTCAAGCCCTCTCTGCCTGCATAAACTAGGAGAAGAACTGGAGTAAGGACCCCCAAATTTGGCTTGACACAAATGAAGCAAAACCTGGCTCCAGAGAAACTGATTCCAAATGATTACAGTATATAGTCAGTCTGACAAGTTACATTGTACTAGTTACTCAATCACTGTTGTTAATTATTCCTGTCAATTTGCCCCTCTGGAGAACACATTAAACAAGAGAAACCCCATAACTGAATTGAATCTCAGTTTTTATTATACAGCTTTTGAAAACCTCATAACTCATGAGGCCTCTTTACTTTCATGCAAACATCCAGAGGTGTGAAGAGAACAGCAAAAGGGCTTCAAGCCAGAATACGAAGTCCTGAGATAGCAGGACATCTAAGGAAAACTTTTGAAGTGATCTGAGAGAATAGTCCACTTGAGTAGCAAATCAGAGCATTAAATGAGTTTCTTAGAAACATCTATTTGTTACAGATGTCTTATGCAAGTGAAGCATATGTTTTGACAGAATCCTTCCTTAGAAGTTGGAAAGACAGCCACGAGCAGCTCAGATCTGTGTAATTCTCAGTCCAACTCAGCCCTTGGGCAGAAATGCTGGGCTATAACCAATGTAGGATATGGGACTGGAGCCTCCACCACCACCTGAGATGCAGTAGTGTGAGTGCTGCTCTCTCACCCTCTGCAGATCCAAAGCCTAAAGTTTGATTTGAACACAGCTATTTCACCACCTGCTTGAAGTTGGAGGCATATCAGAAGGGTTTGGGTTTACTCCAGAACAAAAGCTAATTTCTATTCCTCAAGAAGTTGTCATCCTCTGGGCAGAGCTACTCACCAAAAGGGAGAACAATATGGGCAAGCCAGCACTGAGCCATGAAAGCACTGCATCCCCATCTCCTGGGATGAAAGGGATCATAGAATCAACTTGGTTTGAAAAGACCAAGTCCAACCTTTACCCCAGGATCCTTCCCAAGCATATAATGCCTTTCTTAAAATACAACTGAAGTAGAGATCATAGCTGTTGCAAGACTGGCTTGTGATCTTGGGTTAAGATTTCAGTGTGAAAGGTGTAAGAATATCACCCAAATTAGACCTTGCATGTGAACTTAGGTTGATTTATTTGTCCATGCTAGTATTTGTGCAGGATGCACATGGGACTCTTGAAGGATGCTGAAGTTAGTGATTTATATGCAAGACCCATGCATTCCAGGCTCCAAAGAGTCTAAGTTTTCAGATTTTTGAGAGGTTTAAAATAAGTAGACATGTATTGTTAATTTAGAATGTTCAGAAACATAAAAGTGGTAAAGAAAGGGGCAGGGAGGATAGAGAAGGAAAATTAAGCTATTCACTGATTGCAATAAAAGAAAACATGTCTCCAGAAAGCAGCATGGAATGCACTTCAGCCATCAGCGGGTTATTTTCAAGATGCTCCTAGTAGCATCCAGGACTCAGTGACACTGGCTGGAAGAGGCCAGTTTTCTTCAGTGTACAGTAGAGTTGGGCTTGAAACCCTGAGTACGAGGGGGATTTGTTCTCTTCAGTCATTATTTGTTGTTTCTCTGGTTTTGAGCTTATCTAGGACAGTGAGTTTATCTAGGAGAGCTCTTGATTAATATAGTAATTAAAAATCAATCTTACTATCTTAAGCTGGCTTGATGGGCTTCTTATTTACCAACCTGCTTAAACAGATCATTGAGTAAGTTATCTACGATAAGTTTCTTACCCCTTCTTCTGGAGTATATTTCCATGGTCAAAGGAGGGTGTGGGACTAGATGAACCCACAATTTGTTCTTGCCTGGTAACGCCTCTACCTCCAGATAACAAAGCACGTATTCATTTTATATTATAGCAATTCTTTTTATTGTCAGACTTTGATTTTGCCAGGATAAATATTTCTTTCCTGGTCAACCTGCCAAGGCCTGGAGGCATGCGTGCTTTATGTTCTTGTGCGTGTGCATTATGCACTGAAGTGTGTTTGTATAACAAACACAAGTTATTCTACTACTGCGGTGAAAGTGGAAATGCTAGCACCAGCAAATCAGCCAGAATGCCACTTCTCACCTGTTTTCAGTGCCAGCCTTCCTTGTTCAGGTGGATAAAGGCTTAGCTGATGTTATGAAGCCCTACAAGGCATGGAGAAACCAAGAAAGCCCCACTAATCATTTCCAGATAAAGCTGAGTTGAGTAACTGAGCTTTTCATCCAACATGAAAAGACCAGAAGCTACATTTGAGACAAAAGCAAAAGTTGAACAAGTTACATTGATCAAAGAGGTTTCACAGGAACATTCAATTATATCTGCAACACCTAAATGGAAGGGTTGTTCTTTTACTTATTTATTTTGCGATAAAGAGGGTTATTAGGTCTTGTTATCTCCTTTCACTTGAATGCATTCTGCTGAAACCCTCAGCAAAAAAAAAAAAAAAAGGCATGCTTTGTGAACAACAAAGTGACAAGTGAAAAAGAGAGATTAAAATTAGTTCAAGGATAAAAAAGAGTGTATATTTTACAGTCAAAAATCTCCTGGTGTAAGCACTGATGCATTCAAATGAAGAGAACAGATCTTGATTGCGATGCAACTCCGCCTTGCTGCTCCAAGCGCCTGGCTCTGATCTTCCTGCAGACAACTGAAATGGTTTCAGAGCTCTGCATTTGGAAAGAAACAGACCATGCAAAAAGAGCTTACTGCTTTTGGAGTCATCACGTGCATCCCATGAAAAATGAGACGGCTGCGCATGCTGGAACAGAATTGGCAGGGGGAAACCGGGAATCGTAGACTTGGGAAGCTGAGATTCTGCTAGCAGGGGAAGATGCTGTATCCAGATGCCAGGTTATGGTTTAAGGTTACCAAGCATTTGTGGTGAGAAAGCTCTCAAGTTTTACAGCCCTTGGTCATAGTCCCTTTCCTGCCTCCAACCATATCTTTTTTCCTTGGATTCATCTTATTAATCACATTTCTTTTTACTCTTAGAGCTTGATGCAGAGCACAGTGAAATCAATGGAAAATTTCTTGCGGACTTGGCTGATCTGTGGTTTAGGGCCCAATGAGCTTTTAGTCTTGGAGTTAGAAGACGCTTGCATATTTTGCTAACACAAATGTGAAAGAAAATGCTTCCTTAAATTGATGTATGAATTTTAAATCAGTTCTGAGATTTGTCTCCTTCCTTTGAAGCCTGAAAAGAGGGCAGGGGGGGAAAATCCTCTTACTCCCAACCAAATAGTTTATATTGTGCTTTGCAGATAACTGGGTTTATATCAGTGCGGTGTAATACAAGCACATGTAGTACCCATGGTATTTCCATAGCTGTTTTCTACCAGCCCTGGGGTTTTCTTTCCTGGAGGCTGAAATCCAAGACGGAAATGGCAGCCCTTGGTGCTGCTCCTCTACCATTGCCAGTGGTGCAGAAGTGTCCAGCGTGTCAACAGAACCTCTCCTGCTATATGTCACAAGATGAAATGTCCCACAGGGTGTAAACCCTGGCTTGCTGCTCTATATGGTGTTAGGAGAGGACAGGAGGTTCCTCACGCACAAGTGTTCCCCCAGAGCTCTACCACATTTCATGGAGCAGGAGTGTGCTCCCCACACCTTGTAGTCCTTTCCCCATGAGGACACTGCAGCATATGCTGAGGATAATTAAGCTCCATGCCTTGGACTGTTCTCTCAGCTCACCAGAGGCCATGGCAGGAAGAGATATCGTCCTTCAGATTGTGGATATTAAGAGCAAGGTGTTTGTTGTTGTCAGCATGAGCTGGGGAAAAGTGTTGAGGAAACGGGAATAATGGTTGTGTAATAGGGAAAAAGTGCTGCTCTCTGCAGTGATATTTACACCTGATTTGGCTACTGAAAGAAGGAGAAGCCACGAAGACATTAAACCTCTTATCATTCTGACGGAGTGAAATTGGAAAATAAAAAAAACCCCACAGTTATTTGGCAGCAAATGGGTTTATTAACTTCTAAAACGGTGTGTGTTTGAATGCGATAGGGAAAGCGGCATTCGTCAGTGTTCACTGCATCAAAAGACAAATTAATCCTTTGAAGAAACCTAGCTTTTAAAAAGCTCCCCTGTTAACCAGTCTATTGGTAGACAGGATGAGCTGGGAGCTGCTCCTGTGCTTTGGGAGGACTGATGGGTGACACAGGTCCAGGTTCAGCTACTCTCCTGTGTAGGTTTAGCTGGCTGAGCCTTGCGAAACCACACTGCAGGAGCTACTTCTAGGCTATGTTGTCCTTTCCAGCTCTGTCTTAACTCTTTCTCTGCTATAGTGCCCATAGGAGTAGAGACTTGCCAATGTGGCATGATGGATTTTGGTGGCTTCCTCCAGCATCATGCCATTGTGGCCCCAAGCATGGCTCTGCCACTGCTGCAGCAGGACACAAATCACTGTTGGTGATTGTTAATACTCATTGAAAAACTATAGTGAGCCACGTGTTGCAAAAGGATCCCCATTTCCTCTATTAGTAATGCTCTGAGACAGGAATATAATTTTCTGTCACGGAAACCAGTGTTCTGGATTTCAGGTGGTGGTTTTAGTTAGGATACTATGGTTTTCTAATCTGCTGCCTCCTGTGAGATGCCTTCTCCCCTCTGGAGCTCTCCTCTGAAAGGCAGCTTTCTTGCTGCTGTGGCATTACACCCCATTTCACACTAAAAATGAAATACGTGAGTGGTGTCTCTCCAGATGGGAAAGTAACAGGACGTATTGTATTAACAGGAACAACAAAGAAACAGAAGACTTTGCTACCTGCTTTCTCTTGCCTCCTGGAGAGCATATAGATACTCAAAGCATCTTTCCATGCACCTATTGAACTCTTCAGGTATCTCAACATCTGCACTTTTGTCTAATGCAAAACAATAAGAGATAATGCTAAAATCTCAGCACCCCAAATTAAGCTCACGCAACCACCCCTTTGCTGGCTGCTAAACTAGGCAAATACATGTGAGATACTGGGGTATCTCCAAAATGTGTTGACTTTTCTGTGATTTCTCATTGTTTTGGGTTATTTCCCTTTTCTGTGCTGCTTTTCCCTATTAAAATCTAGATGGGTTTTAAGATCTGAGATGAGCACTGGCTGTTGTGCTGATTCATGTCGAAAGTGGGTGTTGGTGAAAACAAAGGCACCTCAATGTGTGTTAGCTCTCAGCCAGACTGTTCAAGTATCTGACACTTCATGGAAGCGTTTGTTGTTTCTATGTGTTGGTACAACTTGTGGTATGGTGGGACCCGAGTGTGGCAGGCATCTCAAGGTGCTCCTGTGACACAAACAAATACATCCAGTGGAAGCAAAGGAGCCCTGAGCATGCTGCTTTTTGCTATAATATTCCACCCCTAGGAGTCAGCTCTTTGCAGTTTAGCATTTCTTTGGTGGAAGGGAAAAAACCTACCCAGAGAAGCACTATTGGTCATTTTAAGATGCCTTCGTTACGTGGCTGCTGAATAAGGGTGAGGCGAGAGGACGGAGAAGCAGCTGTGTCTCATCCAGACTATGTCACAAAGCCTCATTGCCTCAGTGGTGTGGAAGGAGGACAGAGGTGCTGAGGAGCCCACTCCTCAGTTGCCCCAAACCATGTCCTTGTGCTCTCTGCCATCCAGAGGATGGTTTGCTGGTCCATGGATGTGTTCCTGCTCTCTGCTGCTGCACATGCAGCTTGTGAAAAAACAAATAACCCTGATGCTTGAAAGAGGAAACTTCCTCAGGTGATGGAGCAGATGCTGGGATACCCCACTGGGGCAATGCCTGTGCCTGAGGCAGTCAGGAGCATCCTCCCTGCTGGGGATGGTGACACTTGTCCTCTTCTGGGACAGGCACAGAGCAACCTGTTACACCTCAGGGTGTCGTCACACCTTATTTGGCTCTATCCGATATTTGTCTATAATTGGCACTTGGGTTTCTGGTGTTGAATAAGCAGCTGTGTCTCCAGGGGACAGCAATGAGGATACAGATACTTCTGATTTGCTTTTTCGAGCCCCAGCTCTGAAAGCTTGGCAGGATGAAAACATTCGTTGTTTGTCAGCTAAGCTTCCCTTTGGGCTGGAGGAACCAGGACACAGGCAATGGCTGCTATTCCCATTTTACACATATATAGACAGCAGGCACAGGGAAGGGGAAAGGCAGAATTACATCCCAATCCTGTGAATTCCAGGCTTCAACTTCCAGACAGCTTTGCTGTGCATGGATAACAGGATAAGACTATCCTTTTAGAAGAACTGCTGGGAGAAACAGATTTATCGGTTCCCTTAAGATTGCCAACAGGTTAAACCAGTTTTTCTCCCTTTTTGGGGGGGCTATTACAGAAAATGGGGGCAAATCTGAAGTGTGTTCCTCTTCCTTATCTCCCAGTTACTATGCATGGGGATATCCCAGGAACAAAATTCCAGAGTTTAGCATCTCTAGCCTGAAAAGCCTTGCAGCAAGCCCCTGCCCTGCCAGTGCAGAGAGATTAAGATGCCACATCTTCCCTGGGCACACACACATTTCTGCAGGCACTCAGCAAAGTGTCTGTTGTTTGAGGGTTGAAATACTTCCCCTGCTGCCTAGGAAGGGAAGAAAACAGCCCTTTGAAGAGGCTCTGAAACCCAAGTCAGGCATGCTGGGGAACACTTGCTTTAAAGTACAATAATGTTTAGGTTACGGCCCCTAATCCCTAAGCCCTGTCCCAGCAGGACGTCCCAGGGAAAAGGGGCTTTTGGAGCAGGGCTGGTTGCGAGTGTGACGCATGCAAAGGGCTCCCAGGGAAACACTCTCATGTTCTTTCATACCAAGATATTTCACAAAGCAAGAGAGAGATGGCTCGGGTGGGAAATACATCCCAACAGATGTGTAATAGCATTAAAGCTGACTCTAATATAATCTAAGCCTCAGTTTGCTGTATTAATGCTTTGTTTATCTTTGAGCACAGATGGATATTTTTATTAGCATTACTTTGTTGATGCAGCTTCTAGAAAGGTTAGGCTGGAGGGCAGATGTCTGTGTACTGAGCGAGTGCTCATGCTGGGGAGACTAATCGGAAAGGTGCAGCTCTTCCATGAAATTCCAATTGGGAAATTAAGCCTTGTGAGTGCAGGCAGCCAGGATCTGCTGTTTAGTGTGTGTGGCCAATTAGGATGAGTTACACAAGTCCTTCCTCCCCAAACCCATCTCTCAGATCAGGTATCTTGGCCATCCTTGTGCCTTCCTAGGATTAACTCTATCCGTGACAGTGGTGTGAGAGAGGGCTGGTGGGTGCTGGGGAGCTGGGAAAGGGCAGTGCATGCTGGCAGCACAATAAGCATCTAATCTCTTGGCTGGTTTCCTTATTGGGACCTGTAATTTTAGGGATGAGCACAGCTCCATGGATGAATGCAAAGGCAGGGGGGTATGATGGAACTGCACAGGATGAAGGGGTTCGGTTGAATGTTCACACTGGAAAGAGTCAGTTGAACTGCTCTTAAATATAGGGCAAACCAGCTTTCTACATCCACTTGTCTTGCCCTGAAACAGAGTTCAAAATGAAAGACACTTTTGCAATAGGTCCAGACCCAGATTTCTTGCTTGTGATGGAGCCCAGACCCATTACAGTCAATTGGAGGCTGCTCAATAGATCCTCAAGTGGAAGCCAGTACCAGTTGCCTCAGAGAGTTCATTATCCCTGTCTGAAAGGCCAGGGCAGCTGTAAGATGCCCTGAGCTTGGGGATCCTCTGTCCGAGCCCCAGGGAAAGCCCCTTGGGCTGGTCCCACATGTTTCCCATGCTGCCCTGCAGAGCACTTGGGTGATGGAGGAGTACAAGTCTGATCTTGGCTGCTCTTAGTGTGTTTCTATCCTCTGCAGCATCCCTGGGATCTGGGAATTGCTGTAGCACTACTGCATCTTCCCTTGTAAACTGGGATAGGAGTCAGTAACTCAGTCCCAGAGAAGAGAAGGAATCTGAGCTCTGGTTGTATCATTCTGTTGGCTGAAGGAAAAGGCAGAAATCTCCCATTCTCAAAAGGTTTTCCAGATTTCCCATTTTCTTTTATTGAGCAGAGGGGGAAAAGCAGCGAGACCTCGAGGCAGGACAGCTCCAAAGGGAGCTCCTGCTTTCTTTAACCTATTAAAGGCGATTTGAAACTTTCCGCATCTGAGGTGCTGCTTTAGCTCAGGAGGTATCGGAGACACCCCTTGCAGTAAGGGGGAAGCAGACTGCAGCCTTTTCCTTGGGCAACAGAGCACTGAGGTTGTGTCTGAGCTGAGCAAGAGAAGAAAAGGCACAAGCCCCAGAGGCACACCAACAACAAGCAACCAAGTGATGGTATTTGGCTCCCCAATGCAGTTGCATCACAGACTGCCCAGCTGACAGAGGCTCCCCCAAATCACACAGTACTGAAGCAAGTGAATTCCTTGAGTTCACTGCAATAGGACCTGCTTGCTCCTAAGAGAATATAATAATCGTGGGACTGCAACCATGAGATCCATCATCCACAGGTCTAAAGGGAGGAAGGGATAAAAGTGTCCTTTTCTAGGGATTTTCACTTCTCCAGCCCTCCTTCCCCATGAGTCGGCTTGTCACTCATCCTGCTCTCTCACTGCAATTCCCAAGAAACAGAAAAGGGATGCTCGGGCACCCTGATTCCTGGGCCAGCAACTTTCTGCCACAGCCCAATGCTCAGCTGGGCACAATGGGATGGCGGAATTGGTAATGGGGTGCCCTGGTCGCTGCTCTGTAGGGAGGTAGCTCAGGGTGCCTGGGCAACCTCTTTGGTAGCACAAATAGTGAGAAAGAGGAGGAAAAAGTGCAATGGACTTTAAAGAAGTAGAGGCTACAGAAGAAATCTCATTTAAATTACCACAGAGGCACTGTTTCGACTCCATAGCCTGGTTAGTGTTTGACTTTGGGGATTAAACCACTTGATTATTCATGGAGAGCACAGAGCATCTCCATCAACTGCCTGTCATCAGTGGAGAGCTCAAATGGAGCTGAGTTTTGCAATTAAGTCTGCTACTTGTTTCTAAGTTAATTGAAAATGCCCCTTGAAGATAAGGTTCTTGCAAGCGAGATTCTTGATTTGCATCCTGTCAGCAGGTTATTGCCCTGTTCTGAAACCACAGGAAAAATGGGAGAAGCCAGCAGATAGTGGAAGTTTTGAAAAAGGAGAGGAAAAACATGTGGAGAGGAAACTTATAGTGTGGTCCTACACCTTGTACAACTGATTTGGTTGATTAAGAGACAACTTCAATTCACAGGAGACAAGATGTGAAGATCCAGATTTACCCCCTCACTTAATTCTATTCTACTCTCATTTAACTGCTCCATCAGGAGCATAGAAACTGCTTTTCAGGAATCACCCCATGAAAGGCAAAGGCAGATTTGTCTTTTCAGTGTCTCATTATACTGAGCATATTTCCCTATAGCTTTTCCTATTTTGTCTGACCTGTAGAGGTTGAGTTAGCGTCTTTCCTTAGTAGGGTGTGTTGTGTTGTTTTCTTTTTCATAGTTACCTCAAAGCAGGCTGGCTTGGTTTCTAGAGTCCCAGATTCCTCCCCTTCCCAAAATCCTCTGAAAAGTCTGGTGGTTAAGTGCAGGCAGCTGCTTGGGTTATTCTCTTTCACCCTTATGAATGTTCACAGCATCATAATCCCCTTTACAGCAAAACCAGAGCAATCACAAACACACATAGAAGCTACAACGCGAAGTACATTTCTGCTCTCTTAAAACTTTCTCTTTCTTCACTGTTGGTGACTAAATAAGACTGATTTTGAATGCATGGTCCAAAATCAGTGGCTGAAATCCCCATGTGGAGTAAAATATAGAATCTGTCTCTCTAGCTCTGGTGTTTCTGGCTGGATATAATGGACACAGAACTGCTGACCCGAGCCTGCAGGCTGTCTGGACCCACAGTTGATGGGAAAGTTGAATGTCTCATTCATTTCAACTCTGAAACTTCAAGATGGCATTTTAAGGAAGGATTTTACAGGCAGCATTAGTTTGATATGGTGTCAACTTAAAGTTGACTGATGTAGGGAAATGTGATGGAATGCTGAATGCATTGGAACATCCCACCTTTACATGCCAACCCTGGAGCAAGGCTAATTCTCCTGTGTGTGCATAGAGTATAGCTGTAACACAGAGGTGCATCCTTCCATTTGGAGGCCAAAGTGTTTATTTTTGGGTGCTTCCACTTCTTCTGTTGATTTCGTACTGAGCACCCCAAGCATGGGCATCCAGCACTATTTCACCACATAAAGCAGTTTCTATGAAGGTAAAGAATTACATTTCCTCCCTCCCCAATGTCTCCTGCCATTAACAGGTGGCAAATGAAGCTAACATCACTCATATGTTTTGCATCAGTTTGCATCATCTACTACAAAGCTCTTACAGATGAGTCTGTCAAACCGAGCTGGCACCTTTCAGGATAAATGATGCGAATCGGGGGCCGTGCGAGGCAGCCTCTGCCCACAGCACCATCCATGAGCGCCTTCAGCCTGAGGAATGTCTCTGCAAACATCTGTTGTAGTGTGAAGAGAGATGGCAGAAGGGGGAGGACAAATTCCCCAGTAATGGATGTTCTTGAAGTTTTTGGAAGCTCAGCAGGAGAGAGGAAGTGGGGTTGGGGGGAAATCAATGAGAGAGAAGGAGAATGCTTTGCCTGACATTCACTCATCACTGGAGCCAGGTGATTATTAATAATCTCTGTGCATTGACACTATTTGCTAGTTTTCTGGGTAGGTGGGTGCTGCACTTAGTCATCTTGGCATTTGTAAAGATGGATGAAGAATTACCTGGGATTGAGAGGTAGTGAGTGAGAAAGATAAATAACACCAAGGAGCTGATGGTTGCCCGTCTGTCATAGAATTTCATTAGCTCTGACAGCCTGTACATAAGCAATGAGTGAATGCTAACTACGCTTCCTCTCCGTCTGCTCTCATATTTCACTCATGCTGCTTAGTACAGAGAGAGAGCTGGCCAGACAAGCCGTGAGGATGAAAGGAGATGCTGGACCATTCTCAGGATCTGGATGATACTTGGAATGGGAATTACCGAAGGGTTAAGTTTATTAGAGTTACTTTTTCACTATGCACAACTGGGAAAGATAGACATTGATCTGTGCAGATATCATAGAATAGTTAGGGTTGGAAAGGACCTTAAGATCATCCAGTTCTAACCCCCCTGCCATGAGCAGGGATGCTTCACACTAGACCATGTCACCCAAGGCTCTGTCCAACCTGGCCTTGAGCACTGCCAGGGATGGAGCATTTACTACTTCTTTGGGCAACCTGTTCCAGTGCCTCACCACCCTCACAGTAAAGAACTTCTTCCTTATTCTAACCTGAACTTCCCCTGTTTAAGTTTGAACCCAGGAGGATGGCTTTGTTGGCAGTCCTGGAGGAGAGTGAAGGGGCTGAGAACACTGTTTGTCATCTCAAAGATGGATCTTTTGCTGGGGTAACACTTCCTCCAGTTTGAAAATATTGGGAAAATACAGTCAGAGAGAAGGTGATCAGGATGCCACCATACCCAGGTGTAATGCGGTGTGTTTCTGTCTCCTTGGTCTGTACAAGAGCAGCTGTTCTGAAGTCCTGACCTGTATCATCTGCGTTTCAGCTGGAAACTAACAACAGAGACCTCAAGACTTCACTGAAATATCCATCAGCCCCTCTCAGAACTGTTTGTCATTTTGGGGCATGGAGGCAGATGAGACAAGAGAGGGTTCTCCCACCTGCAGCCGTACCCCGGAGCCACTGCTGCCCCTTTCATCTTTTAAGTCCTAAGTAATGAAAATAAATATTATGAGGTCTATAATAATGACATGGAATGGGATGTTTTGATCATATTAATTGCTCAGGCTGTTGCAATACAGGTTCACAAATCAATGTTTCCCCAGTGGCTGGTTCAGCTTTCCTGTGCACGTTTAAACAGATGTGACCTTGATGAACAGAAATACTGGGGGCTTGAGGCAAGCTTGGAAGACAAATGAATGTGCTCCAGCAGATTTATGAGAAGTTATTCCTCGGTGTAGAAAAGTCTATCTTCTTTCACCCAACTGCTCCTCCAAAAGTGACTTTTCCAGTGTACGAAACACGAGCAATCTGCAGAGTTAGTGACAATGTCAAGAGGTCTTGAAGGAAAAATGTTTCCAAGGGGCCGGAGCAGAGAGGCAGCAAAGTGAAAACAGAGGTGTGATTCATTCAGAACAAGGTGTCCTCATCCATTTATAGCAGTTTGCTCGCCCTGTAAAGGATATCCTGCTCAGACAATGCGGGTATTTTCTTTTAATCTGTCCCTGCATCAGAAGAGATCTTGGATCTCTTCCTGTGCAACTGAGACTCTTTCATATAGTGTCACCTTCCACCATGCCAAGAAAACCCACAGCAGCCAGTAGGGTTGAAAGGGGTGTCTATAAACACATGTTTACTGAAACCACTGGTAAACCAGCCACCAAACCATCACCTCCCACAGCTGCATGTTTTGATTCTTCCTTGTCTCAGGCAATAACATCAGGCTTTCACTAGTTCCTCATGAAATTAGGGGTTAGAAGCCCAAAGACAGCGTATGTATGCCTGAGGGAGAGCAAGATGGAGACAGGAGCTCTGCTTGGGGCTGGGAAGAAAGTGCTTTGCCTCTTTAGCCTTCTGAAAAGAAAGAGCTGGAGTAAATCACTAAATACTAATGGCAGGTAGACCAAAGAACAATAGGTTCTTTCCATCTGGTCCTAAGGGTCTGGAGATACCCTATTTGAATTATGAGAGTCCAAGGGCTGAAGGTGACCTGTTCTTCTACTTTCACCCTGGAGTCCCTGCCTCTGGCAGCCTCTTGCAGCTACACCTCTCAACTTCAGAGCCCATCTTCTGGATTCAAACCTGGATGACTTTGGTGCATTCTCCTCAAGGTCTCATAAACTTTAAGTGGTTATGATCATTTGATTTCCTATTCGTAGGGTATAGAGCTTCTCTGGAATCATTCCTGTTGGAACCACAGCATGGAAAAGCACCCCATCCTGACCTCAAAACTTCTACTGATGGAAAATTCCACCACAACTTTGGCAAATCCTTCCAATGATTAATTATGGTCACTGCTAGAAATACTACTAACAAAAAAAGCATTTGGTTTTAGTCTACATTTTTCAAGCTTCAGCTTTCAGACCATCTGAGAAGAGCATCTGAAAATGCCTTAGGTTAACTGTGGTTGAGTAGCCTTTCCACTGCTACCAGGATGGAGAGGTTGAAATAAATCATATTGGTCAGGTAACCCTCACTTGAGAGGCCTAATTAAGATGAGGGATGAGGTTGTAAAAGGTTAAGTCTCTGCAGGAGGAGGTAGCTCTCCTGGAGAGGGAATCGGGGATTTTTTGGCTTGTGGGACTCTGACACACAGCTTTGAATGGATGGATGCTGGGCTGACCCCAGCCTTGCTCTGCAAGGGTAGAGTAACAAAGGTGAGAGCAGAAAGGGAACTTCCTGCATTTCATCTTCAGTGCAAAATAGCCCTAGGTCCTATGGACATGCAAGCATTGGCTGCACCCAGGTGTTTCACAGCTGCAACCGAAGGGAAGATCTTCCTAATCACTTCTGTAATCTGTTGACGTTTATGTTGCCACTGTAAGAAGCAGTATCCCTTCTAAATCCTTGTTTTCCCTAGTCCTTACTGTAGTATCTCTGGCTGATGCTAATTCACCCACCCTTCATCTTGTGGAGGCCTTCTCCATGCACTAATTCCACTGTGCCATGCTTAGCCAGTCTAAGAAACAGCATGATTCTGCCTACTGCAGTAAAGTAGCACACCAAGAGTCAAAACAGGGTACCATAGAAGGCAGGGTAATTCCATTAATCCCCCATTTTTGTCTGAAAATATCCCTAATGAACAACTTTCCCACTCATGAAGGACACTCACTCCCCATTCAGGCTGCAAGTTCATCAAGGGGAGGTACTTGCTCATAGGGACAGAGGATATCTTGCTTACGATTGCTGTGCCTTCGATTTGTGAAAGTTTAATTATAAAAACAATCATTTGTCCAGTGTTGAAAAGCTGCGAGGAAAGAAAGAAAAGTCAATACATTTGACCTCACTTCTGGGAGAGAAACTCCTGGGAGCCATTACAAGTCAACTGTGGAAGTAGAAAAACACTGATTTTAATGGATGAGCCTGAAACGAATTCTTTCCAAGAGCCAACATTCTTCTGTCCTTCAACCCTCACCTGAATGGGAAGCGAATGGAGGTTGTGTTCCCCAGCAAAAGTCCTCTCCTTCCCTGAGTATCTGAGGAGAGAGCAGGGGGATAAGTGGAAAATAATTTATCAGACCTGAAGGGAAGCTAGGTTTGTCAGGATTTCCTCGCAGTTGCAAAAGCAGCAGCAGTATATTCAAATGTGGTCAAACGTGACACAGTCATTTTTCTCACTTAGGTGGTGGTTCTGGAAAACATCTTGGAAAAGCACTTCAGTATGTGCTGACGCTTGAATCTGGGTGTGAACTCCGTGCAGACTAGTGAAACTCAAGCACGTGCTTACAGATAAGCGTGTATACACTCAAGTGCTGCCCTGATTAGGGCAGCTGTTTAAGTGGCTCCTTGAGCTGGAGCCTCTGGCTTTGAACAGGCACTCCTATTCTTTGTGTGTTATGCAGGAAGAACTAACTAAATACTCGCTTGTTTTCTGTAGCACTGACCAGAACCACCTCAAGCGCCAGGGCAGCAGACATAAGCAGGAAAATTGACTCTGATCATCCCTGGGGTCATTTAACTAAAACACACATTTCAGTGGAGCCAAGTGTTCACCAGCGCTTTTCAACTCCCATGGTGTCAAAACAATTAGCAGATCACAGCAGCGCCGATTCACTGCTGCTCCAATAAAAGCATCTGGCCAGCACATGGAAGTTTAACACGAGCACTGAATAAGCTGCTCCAGGCACCATCCGCTGCCTGCAGGACAATACGGTTTGGATGATTCTTGTATCATTGGACAGGTCATGCCATTCAATCACTGCAGAATCCCAAATATGCATTGATAGAATTTAAACTAGAACCTTGTAAGAGGCACATGCACTTACTTTCAATGGATTACCCCTGTTAAAATTGATTAACAAGTGTTTTTTTCCTAAACCCCAGACCTTCTCTCCATTTGCTGTTGGTGGCACCCCTATCCAACCTTGGCAATCCCAGGAAGTACAATTTGATGCTAAAGAAATTGTCCCTCTTTCAGGTTGGTGGATGAAATTGTAGCTGTCAGATGGGAAATATGCTACAACATGGTAACTAGCCCCACCATTTAAAAGGAACAGGCAGGGAAGCAGCCAGTCTGTGTGGATGAAAGTTAGCTTTGCGACACATTTATGCATCTGACATTCTTATAGGAAAACAGAAAAAAGGGGATGTGTGGATGATATTAAGTGTGCTTTTAGGCTCTTTTGTTAGGGAGGACTATAAAACCCTGTGGTGTAGGGGTGATCAGTGTGTCTCTAGTTGACCTGCTTGTCCCTGTTAGGGAAACTGCAATTGTTCATGGAGAGATGCTGCTACACAGGGGAGTTGCTCCACTGTTTCCTGTGTTTCCAGCCAAAAGATTCAGACTGGGTAAATGGCAGCAACAAATGCACTGTGTGGGTGGTTCTGGAAATACTATTTCTTCGTAATGAAAAGAAGAAGGTATTTAATCTGCTTACTCTGGCATAGTGTGCATTTCTGGTGATGCTCGAACGATTTACTAGCATAGGTGGAGGGAGCCTCTGTGTGCACACCTTGCAGCAGCTGCTGGGTGACTTCAGCTCATTGTTCCAACCTCCAAAGGGGATGAAGGACTGCAAGGGACCTCCAGCATCTCCTGCCAAGCAATCTATGGAAAAGGACAACCAGAGAGCAGATGTTGTGACATACATCTTTAAAAGCTAAGCTGCAAATACCTGCCCAGCAAGAATAGGACACAGATGGATTGTCAATTGATTATAAAAGTCCCATTCAGTCAGAAATGGATTTCATTAATCAAACGGATTTTTGACATAGCTTCGGACCTGGCTGAAAATGTTCCTTCTTATTTTATTATATGGCATTTATTAACACAGCTATTAGTTATGTTAATGCAACCTCAGTGGTATTTTCATTGACTCCTAACAGACACTTCTTGTGTACACCACATAGCAAAAGTGACCAAAAGGAATCTGACGCAACCAAGCCTTCCTTTGCAATCAATGTAGGATCCAAAACAAACCTCTGGCACTCCCAGCATCGCTGCCCATGAACCAGGCATCCTACAAATAAATACTGAATTGCAGATCTGTGGCGAGTTGAGAATAAATCTGCTTCACCTTAAGTGCAAGAGAAAGCAGAGTTCAAGGCTGCTACTGAATTGGTGGCCAAATGCCAATACCATTCACTTCAGGGCAGTATAAAATGATTCATCTGACAGGCTGACCCATTACGATAGGAAAATAAGGCCATATAACTTTCTCCTCTATGTCTTGCAGCAGCAGTTCTATGCCCTGCGAAACGGCATCCATCTCCCTCCATGGGCCATTCACTCATGCAGGACCTCAGCCACATTTCCAGATGCTGTTACTATTCAGTGTTGTTGGTAGGTTGTATTTCCCCACCTCTTTCCTGCGTAGCTCCTACGGCTCTTTCATTTGCAGTCTGCAAGCTTCCTTGCTCACCTTCCCCATTTACATATTTTGCTTCACTCTAATGCTTTTCAGTGTGCTTTGGGTTTGGGTCATAAAACATGTGTAGGGAGGAAATTCATTATGAGATCACACACCAAAACATTTCAAATCTGAATTTTATTTATAAAGCCACACACGCAAGCACTGGAGTGCCATCTCTGTATGTAATTGCTTCCCCCTCACCTCTGTTGTCCTTGTGGTAGAACATCTGTTGTCTTATCACTAACTGTCCCCCCGTGGGTTTGGTCTCTCTCAAGAGGATCCTGCATTGTGTTGATGTAGCAGCTCTGGTATCCTCTGTGATCTTCCAGCGTTCCCTGGGTTTGCCACGAATCCCTGGGTTACCTCTTACTGTTCCATTTTGAGATCTCTTTATCAGGGACTGTAGTGATAGGACAAGGGGTGATGGGTTTAAACTTAAACAGGGGAAGTTCAGGTTAGATATAAGGAAGAAGTTCTTTACTGTGAGGATGCTGAGGTGCTGGCACAGGTTGCCCAAAGAAGTGGTAAATGCTCCATCCCTGGCAGTGTTCAAGGCCAGGTTGGACAGAGCCTTGGATGACATGGTCTAGTGTGAGGTGTCCCTGCCCATGGCAGGGGGTTGGAACTGGATGATCTTGAGGTCCTTTCCAACCCAAACCATTCTTGATTCTATCTTCATTTGACCATTTCATCATCACTGCAATAATGATGATACCTTAGAGATGATGCATGGTCTTCTGGGAAAAACACTGGCACTGCAATTGGGACAACTACCTGCATTTGTGTGCTGGCTCTGGCACCCACAGTCCTGCAGGACCCAGGCAAATGATTTAATCTTTCCCTTCCCATAATTCTGTGAGCACATGAACACAGGGATACATGTTCCTGGGTCACAGAAGGGAAGGTGAGCTTGAGCTTTGCAGATGCCCATTGGCAGCCCCTCCGCAGTCCTCTCTAGACACCAGATATAAAACATCTGCAATATTTTCCTTTGTCCAACTTATCTGTTGAACATAAGCAGGAATGGACTCATCATGCATTGATACAGCACCTTCTCCAAGGGTACCACATAGGGCTATTGACACAATAGTGTTGGTTTGGTCCCTCATGGACCTTTACAATTGGTTTTTAGTTCTCCCTCTGAGCTGCTTGCTTTGAGGTCTGCTGTTGCCTTAATCAAGTAGTTAATTCTTCCAGTGTCTTTCCCACAAAATGCCTTAAACTCCTTTAAAATATAAACCAGAGGGAGCATGAAGGGGGTAAACAGGAGACAGCCCCACTGATTGGAGGGGCTAGTGCCCACAATGGCAGCAGCACTGTGCAGTGCCCTGATACTCCTGCAGCTCTGTGGTAGCACATCATCATCAGTCTCTGCAAGACAGGCATGGGAATGGTTGGGTGCAAATCTCTCCTGAGCCTTCTGGCAGCTGCATTTGAGCAAGGACCTTGTCTGCCTTCCCTCCCTTTCCCATCTCAGGCCCTTGTGCTATTACTGGTGCCCCATTGCATCCACTGATGCCGGGAGAGCCTGTTCCCCTGCAGCTCCGGGGGCTGCTATGCTGCTTTTATCACTTTACCTCTGAATTACCCTCCATGTTTTGACACTCTCACTCTACACTCCAACTTCCTTCTGCTTCTTCATCTGCCTTTAAAGCTGAAGGTTTTGCTGTTTGCTTTTTGTGGGCACCAGGTCAGATTTATCCCTAACAGAAGGCAACTGTTCTGGATCTGCCCTTAGGGTTCCTCTGTACCCTGTCTGTCCTGAGGGCTTTACCTTGTTGTTTTCTAAAGTGCAAACATTACTATGTTGGGTCAGACTGGGATCCGTCTAGTCCAGCATCCTGTCTGGCGCTGAAGCCTTTGGAGTCACAAGAAACCCCAAATCTACATTTATAGGCCAGCAACCCCCATCTCCCCAAGTCTCAGCGGCGATGGGAACACATTTGGTGGCTGTGTCCCGCTGCATTGCTATTTTTGCTCAGCAGTTCACACTGGAACTAGTTCAATTTTAAATTCTAATCCTTGGATACTAAGGATGCAGCACTTCTCTTTGAAAAGATTTACTACTAATCTCTCTGGTGTCTGTGACAAAGGAGAGTTTCCCAGCGTTACCTCAAATGTTAAAGTATTAATGAGGAGAGAGTTTGGTAGCTGGCAAAGGCTATCTTCGCTAGCACTCGAGATGGACTTAATGATCTTTGTGCCTTTGCTACTGCAAAATGAACATCTTACACAGGAGAGATTAGACAGGCCTGACACCTTTAATAAAATATGGCCTGTATTTCTACAGATGTGTTTAAAGTCATTTAAATTCTTTAATGTTTTATGAAATAGCAAAGCTTTGTGTGAATCTATTTAGAATAGTCCTTAAGCGCTGCAGTAGGTTTTATTTCGACCCGGCTCCCATTTGTAATGTGCTCAGTCCTTAGATCATGTTTATATAGACATATAATTTTTTCCCTCCCAGATGGCTTTTCGAAATGAGTAAAATGCTCATAAAAGGTGCATGGTTGATAGCACGACAGACTACAGCCAGGAGTTTCAAAATGGGCTGCCTATGAGAATCTTAAATCTCCACTTATGGGCTCAAACAAGCAGCCTGATTTTCCTCTGCTCTCAGCATTGGTGATCACACTGAGCCCCACCTCTGCCAGGGATGGGGCTCACCTTGTACCAGGATGCAGCCACTGTGGTCACAATGTCTTTGAAGAGAAACTGGCCACCACCAGGCAGCGCTTGGTGGCCACTCTCAGCCTGAGTCAGTGGCCAAAATTATATCTAGTAGAGCCAGGGGGTCTTACCTGCAAATCTGTCTTTGTACTGGGTTTGCTTGGTTGGGATAAGGACAAGCTGCTGTCATTTAAAATGCTGAACACTCTGCTTGTGCCCAGTGTTCAAAGGGGGAAGGCAAGGCAAGGCAATGCAGAACTCCAGTATCCTTCCAGCATCTCCCTGGCTTCCCCTGGAGTCAGGACTGCCACTTCATGTTTTTGATGGTATTGTATTTCCACTGTTTCTGCTATAAGATCCCAGGAAGGTGGATCCCTGGCCGTTGGGGAATGCTGGCAATCTGCACTTGAACAAAATACGCACATTTCAGCTGCTCACTTAGAAAATAATGGCTCTAAAAAGTCCTGACATGCAAAGACAGGCCTGGAGCAGAGAAACTGCTGAAGGCAGCAGAGGAGCCCTCCTTGCCGCAGGCACAACCAGCTCCAGCTCAGTCACTTCTACATCCACGGGTCACCCATTGTCTTCTCCAGGCTGTAGCAGGAGAGCAGAAGGAGAGCTTGTGAGGACGGTGCTTGCCTGAGCTCACTGAGCTTGCTGCAGAGTGACAATGACTTGTAATTCAAGGGGTTTCCTCGTTGCTGCCTGTAACGGGGTCTTTATACAGTCTTCAAATGCAGAAGTAGAAAGGCCCATGTTTTGGGGCAGGGAATGGCAAGGAAGGGGAAGGCATTTCCCTAGCAGGGGGTATGGAGAGAGGTAAGAGTGACCGTTCTATGATTCTATGACCTCCTTGCCCAGCAGATTGCTTGTCCCCTCACATGGGCAGGCAGCTTGAGTTGAACCCCAGTGCTGAGCAGCTCTGCTGTGTGTCGCTGGGGCTGCCTGTCCTCAGCCCCAAACCACACCCCTCCTCTCCCCCTTTACCAACACAGATGGGAAGCACTAGGCCAGGTAGAGATCAGGGAAAAAAGCCCCAAACAGATTACAAAAGCTGAGCGCCTTCAACTGTGTTCCCAGAGTTCAAACATCTCTGCTTAGAAAAGGAATATCATGTGCCTAAAAACCTGTGTGAAGGATGGGGAATCTCCCATTTCCCTGCAGCAGATCAGGAACGTGGGAGATCAAGTTCAGTTCCCACGACTGCCTGATTGCGATTTGAACCGTCTTGTCCCATAATAGGGCTCCAACAAGAAGACCATTAATGCATGCTCAGGCAAGCTCCATCCGTCCCATCAGTGGGACCAGTTCCACTTATTGCAAAGTGTTTATCTAATTGCTGAGACAAAGGCCAGAAGGATCTGACTGAGCCTACAGCTTACTAGTCATGGACTGCCCCAGGAGGGGAATTACACGGTGCAGATCCCTCTGGCACACAGGGCACCTGAGCTGGGGCTGCCCACATCCCTTGTGAGCAGCCTAAACCCTTGAGATGTTGGTAAACCAACCCTCTGTTTCCCACACTCCTTTGAAGTTAGATTTGCATTTCATTTGCTTTTGTTACAGTGCCTAAATGAGTTTTGGTTTGGTTTTTCCTAGAGGGTGCTGAGCAGAGCAGAGCAAGCTCTAAACTCAAGCTTTGGTTCCCTCCAGCCAAGAGCTGGGGTTTGAGTGCTAAGAGTTGGAGCTGTGCCTGCCTGTAGCCGTATGGGCACGTGGAGCACCAGGCTCTGGTGCTATAAAGAAGTGAGGTTTAACCCATACACATAAATTCCTTGCATGTATATGGGTTAAACCTTCAGTCTTCTCCCCAAAAAGCACAAGTGACATCCAATCTGCAAACACAGATGACTTTGCTGGCTCCTGCCAGTAATGCCACTCTTGTTTCCACATCTTAGGATAAAAATAAATACATATATTTGCAGCTGAGCTTATAGAGAACTGCTTTATGTAGGCAAAGCCTCTTCGCTGACCTCAGTCTTCCAGGCCAGTTATGGCACAGTGAGTGTGTTGTAAACACCAGTGGAGTGGGTTAGCAGGTCTCCCCATAAAACCAGCTCAAAGGCTTCCACTGTCGCTGTGCATTTCATTTCCCCATTCAGAGGCTGGTGAGAGCAAAGGCGACCCGAGTATGGAAACTTCTAATTAAACTACTAATATAGAGTCAAGTCATTTCTGGTGGAGGTTTAAGTAGTCTGTGGGAGAAGTGCTGAGTTGTGGGAGAGGAAGGCAGCGTTTGTCTCTAGCCCTGGAATTTGTCCATTCATCAACCAGTCGTCGCAGGAGTTGAAGCTGATCCAATTGCGTGTCAACAACATTGGCCATGCCTCATTAGAAATCAGTTGTAAGAAGTTTTTTAAAAGAGCATTAATTCAGCTTGTTTCTTTTTTTTCCCCTCCTTTGCTGTGGATTTTCATCACCCGTGGTGAGAATTTTAGGGGAAATTGTTTCCGAATGGCTCTTTTCCAGGGCAGACAATCTCTTTTTTTTCTCTGCCTCTGGTAGAAATTGAGGCTGGTCCTTTTAAAAATGAGTATCCAACATCAGGCTTCCGAACCCACAGCCTGATTTGCAAGCTGAGCAATGAAAGGACACCAAAGCAGCTGAGCTAGTCCAAATCTCACACACTTCCTGAAGTGCACCGCCATGAACTCTGAAGTCCCCTGTTTTTATAGCTCCAGCTCAGCCTCGATGATGCAATAAACCATTGATAAATGGCTCCATGTAGATTTCCTGGATTTTCCTTGTGACACTGACTCTACTGCAGTGTATTAAGATACCACTTGGACATGGTGCTGTTTTGCTTTATCTTCCTTACACAGGCATAAATGGCTGCACCACCCATAAGGCACTACTGGACGTGTTTGCAGGACACTCTTTCCTACATCTTCTCATCTCTGTGCAAAAGACCATTATGGCCTTTACGTGTCTTTTCCCCTCTGAGGCTCTACTGACCTCAGCAACAGCGGCTTCTAATTTACACTATGGAGATCAGACCCAGCCTAAATTCATTGGTATTTTATACCCCTGTTAGTTGCTCATAGCAGTCCAAGGAGAAATGAATCCACGTACATGAGAAAGCCAGAGAACCACATACTTCCCTTGCCACATCAAGTGGCTGCGAGTGCCTGGAGGTGCCGGTGAGGAGTAGTTGTCTTTCCCAGCACTTTCTGAGGCTTCTGAATTTGTATTTCTCTCATACTGGGATGGAATGGAAGCTTTGCTAATGCCTTGTATGGAAGGCGAAGCCATCCTTATCCCAGCCTGCTCTAGAGCAGGGTCAAGTCCTTCTCTGCCATGCAGCATGGAAGTTCTCCAGCCAGCAGACAGGACCCCTTATCTACCTCCCCATAGAAACAACACCATAAAGAAATCTCTTTCACAAAGACATGGAAGAAATCAAATGTCACAAGCAACATATGGTCTCCCAGTCCTGGCTCTGAGATGTAGGCATTCACCCAGGGACATGCTGTATGAGACTGTGAGCACTGCCGAGATGCTTCCCTACAGCTGGGAGGTACTGAACCATTATTTACCATTCTTTGTTCCTGTTTATATTCAAAAACCTGGTGGCATTATTTTTTTAGATGAATAGTTGCTGCTCCTTAAAGAAAATATTTAAGTTTCTATAGCAAGTGTGTGCTCCTAACACACCCAGCCCATCTGGTCACACACCCACATGTTTGAACCCATTTTCACTCAGCTAAGAAACAACCTTCTGTTCCTTCTGGAGCAGGTATTAATATTCTCCAGCTCTGGCTTACAGCTTATCTTCACACAGCAAAGAGGCATTCAGTGACTATCAGTGTGCTGCTGGGATTTCTGAGCAAGCCACGGGACACCTTGGCCTAATTGAAGGTCATTGCGCTGAAAGGCTGTTAGATTAGGAAGGGACAAAACTCAGCAGGACAGGGAGCGGATCCAAGAGAGAAATCTCAAACTCAAGCAAACGGAGAAGCCTCCCTGGCATTTCTGAAATGCACGAAGCAGAAACAAAGGGCTGGCTCTGCCAAGGGAGCCGGGCTGGCAGAGGTGGAGCGGAGGCAGTGCTGTACCCATGCGTAGGCAGAGGGATCTGCCAGTCCTCCTGTGACCCAGGACAACTCTCCTAAGGAGGATTAACAGAAGCAAGGCCGTGAACTAGGCTCTGCATGGGAGCTCAGCCATCAGAGGTGGTTCTGAACTCCTCCGCAAACCTCTTCTTGCTTTACTTCCTTTGGTATAATGGGGAAAAGATATTTCCCTTCTGGCTCATCTGTAGAGTGTAAATGCTTTGGGACAGGGTCTGTTTCTTGCTGTGCCATTCGTATCAGAACTGGGCTACCACTAGGTCCATAAGGACTGAACTAAATTACATTCATGCTAATTAATGCTAAATGGCTGCAACTGTTACAATACTGTAATACAGGCGCAGGAGTATTAGAATTCAGACAAGGGAGCCTGGTGAACACAGTGTGCTGGGGAGGACAACCTTTCCAAATGAAAGGGTGAGTGATGGTCCAGAAGAGAAAGTAGGACATAGCTGCTGTCAGGTAGCCCAAATCCCTGCAAGGGGAAGGCACTTTGTGCCAGTCCGCTCCCATCCTTAAGGATGCTTTTATGTGGAAAGAGGAAAATGCAATGACCAAGGAGTTGCAAACGAGGCAGAAAAGCGAGATGGTGGGAAAGTTGGAAAGAGCATGAAGTTTTCTGGCAGGAAGAAGGAGTGGATGCAGAGACAAGCGCATGTCTTGCTGAGGAGGGGAGGCTTTCAGGGAGACGGCAAGGGCAGCCGAATGAGTGACTGCTCCCAGAGGCATCGGAAAGGCTTTTAGAAATACATCATGGGGACACAAAAGGCAAGAGAGAAAGTAGCTCCATCAATAAATAAGGAGGAAGATTAAATTAATGGGGACTCTGAAATGGGCGAGCTGCTGAACTCCCTTTTTAAACATCTGTCGTTAACAAGAAAAATAAGGGAAAGCGGCACTGTACGGACAATTAATTAGGAGTTCCCATTGCAGGAGCCCATGCTCAGCCCCAGCTCAGAGAGTGGCCGTGCCATGGGGACCACCACAGCCCAGCTCTGCTCTCGGCAGATGTCTCAGGTCCTCTCTTTTAATAGAGAAAAAGCCTCCGAGCCACTGAACAAACCACGAGAGCCAAAAGGCAGGGGGGGTGAGAGCCTCCAAACCCAGATTCTTGACTTAAACCCAGATTAATCAAGAAGTGTTATCTGCTCTGTGCCCTCCTGTGATACCTGTGCAGATGCAGAGGTTGGGCATGACACCCACGTGTCACACCACATCCACAGCAGCACCTGGTAGGAGATGGGAAGATGGACCACTGGGATAGGCACCCCGATTAGCTGCACTACATGCCACAAAGAGACGTAAATGAACATACTTACACCCATGGACTTTGCAGAGTATAAATAGAGGTGTTCCTTGAGGCTATTGTTAAACAAGCAGTTACTGTTCTGTGTATTTAATATCATACAAAACTCTGCATGCCTGGCTGACTAGTTTTTATTCATAATATCTGGAACAGAGAAACAATTATAAATGTGTGTGAAGGACAGAGGAGAAGAAATGAAAAGAAAGCTGTGTTTAAACTCCTTACAGGACAAATCAGAAAGGTTTCTTCTCCATACCCAGCTGATGTCCTGTTTGCGCATGCTTTGCATCCATGTTTGTGCAGGACAGAGATGCACCCTGTAGAGGTTTTCCCTCTGAGATTCTCCTTTGTAGTGGGTGGTGGGCTTCCTCCTGCCACCTCTGCCTGCCCAACCAGGTGAGGTGCAGAGCCAGACCTGTGCTGGGGTCTCGCCTCTCACATCCCTTCCTTCAGACTCCCCAGCTCTGTGCCACGCATTCTCCCTTTAGCTGATGCAAACAACCTCTGGAAACAAACCCATAATGATGGAGGAAAAAGCTCAGGCTCCTTCGTTTGGTGCCTGAATTTGTGTGAATACTCACGGAATCCCAGACTGGTTTGTGTTGGAAGGGACCTTAAAGATCATCCAGTTCCAACCCCCTGCCATGGGCAGAGACACCTCACACTAGACCAGGTTGCTCCAAGCCCCGTCCAGCCTGGCCTTGAACTTCTTTCTCCATGTCCTTGCTCCCCTTCTGTAAAGCAGTGACAAGAGCACTTCCCTTGGTTTTATCTGCTTGATTTTACTTATCTATGGCTTGTGCTGTATTTATATAACGCCTTGTGCCTAGGATCTGGAACCTGCTAGCATATGGAGTGAGCTTAATTCAAGTAGTATGTAGTGAGAATATAAAGCAAGCCCTGGCCAAAATCAGAACATTCCTTCCCAGATACAGCCCACAGACACCAAACTTGGATTGAAGTGCATTTCATGAGTATTAAATTGTATTTTAAAACACTGTCATGACATAGAGTGAAATAAGTTGAGAGTTTTTTTATTTAGGAAGGGAAAGTTTATGATAAAAAGCTGAATTTATAGTTCTGAAAAGAACATTTACGAGGATTTTAAAAACTCAGAACGCTTCCTTAATGCTGTCGTAATGAAGGTCCCTTAAGGGGTTTAAACTATGCAGTAACCAAATTCAGGTCGGATAAAGTTGCTGTTAGTGATGCAACTCCTTCAAGTTTCCCCATGTAACAAAATCAGCTTTAAACTTCACTCCTTTTTACAGAAATAAGAAAGAATTGGTTTGAAAATACCAAAGACAAATTGCTTGGACTGCATGGAAAATTACAAAGGTCTCCTGGAGGTGAGGATGTGACCAAAAGACCTGGGCTACCACCACATATAAATAAGTCATGATGGCCTGTTTTGAAAACAAACAGAGCCTTGACAAACCAGTGTAGGACTGGGTAAGGAGTAATGCTAGCCAGGCTGATGTTACTCAGTCTCCATATTTGCTACTACAAGTGGAAAATAGTTTTTCCTGTATAAAACCCTTTCTCTTTCTTGCTGCAGCCCTTATACTTGGGTGATGGCACTCTGTGAAGCATGGCCATCCCCTCCCTGTCTCTTTCTCAGAGGTCCAGATAGGGTAGTCCTGTGATTATTAGTTCTTGAAACCAGGGTAGTTACAAATATGGGGAAATGGTCTAATGGACAGAGCACAGAGGTTCTTTCATGGTATTTTGGGTGACTCTGAGCTTAGTCTACCTCTCTGTGTGACACGATTGATGATACTGATCCTGGGAGAGCTCTGAGAGGCATGAGCTATTTCAGAGGTTGTTTTTCTCATTCCACAATCGCCAATCTCTCCCCACTATCCAGGCACAACATCATGTGGTGGATATACCCAAATTCAGTATGTGTCATCCCAGCTTTAATGAACACTAAACCTGTTTGTATCCAACCTCCATTTTTCTACAAATACCTTGCAAATCTATCCAACAAACCTCTGAATCTTTATTTTCCTCTTTCTTGTTTTTAACTCATACACTTAGGAAGTATGGAGTATATTTTTAAGCAATCTTCAGTAGCCTGCTATACTGCTGTGCAGTTCTCCTTAACCTAAACATCATGTTTCATGTTTCCTATAGCTTAGCACTGTGGCTGGAAACCAGTACTATGAAAACTTTGTGATCCATCAAGCTAGTGATGTCGGCTCCATCAACTCCTTCCAGATTGTGGATAGTGATTCTCAAGAAGCAACTTTTGCAGGCTCTTACTTGGTTTCAGTGGCACACCCAACTATCATCCTCTTGTTCAAATGGGTATTCGGCAAAACCTCTCTCATCAAACAAGGACTGGACATTCCATATTGCTTGTCACTGCACAAAGCACAGCTCTGAATGTAAAGATTCTTAGAAGAATCTTTACATTATGGACAGGGAAGAAATGTCAGCCTCTATCAGTGAATCAAAGCATTCAGCTGCATTCACTGTTTTACGTTTCTTTCCACTAGATCGGGCCAAGCCAAGCCAATGCTAATCAGCTGAGAGAACTGCAAATGTTTGGAAATACTGTGGATGAGGGAAAGGCTGTGATTTGGGCAGACATGAATTATTGTGTGTAGATAGAAATAAATATTGTTCCCAGCTCAGCCCCTGGCCCATGTCCAACATGCCACAAATTCATCAAAAAATGAATGGGTTAGTGTGTTAACAAGTGCCTGACAGACTATGCAAACTGCCCGGGGGGTGCACACACTTCACTTGACCAGCTACCCTTGTGTGCCAGAATTAACCCTTAGAATATGGCAGTGCTGAGCAGAGCCAGCCCATAGAAACTAAGGCTGAATTTGCTGTGTGCTCAGGCTTGTCGCTTTGGCAGCGTACAGGAGAAGGAAGGTAGGTGGGAGTTATATAGAGCTTTTTTCAATATCTATGTGATAGTTGCCAGAGTGAAATAAAGAGCCCTGGGTGGAAGAGAGCTCTCACCCTGATCAGAACAGCCCACCCTGTTATCTGCAGAGCAGCAGGGACAGATCTGTGATAGCTAAAACTTGGCTTTTAAAAACAGTGTTCTGAATTACCAAGGATCTCAAAATGGCTTATCTGTAGGCTGCCTTTTTCATCTCTTGCTATTTTTGATAGCCCATTATGAATCATTTTGATATGTTCATAAATGTTATTCTTTCTGCAAGTTCTTTGCTATGGTTGTCAACTGCTGAGGCTAATATGAACATGGTTAGTTGGTCTGGGATGTGAGAGTCTCAAGAAATGACTGCTTGGCTGCATGATTTATAATAACTCTGTCCTAAACGTCTATAAATAAGGAGAAAGTGTATTCTGCTCTTCTGTAATCAAGACATCCTCAGTCTCCTTTGTTTAAGTGAAGAGGTCGCACTGGATCTGATGTACACCATGGGCCAAACATTGCTCCAGCTGAAACCAAATAGCACTGCAATGCTTATTTTGGAGGGATGAGGACCCACTGCAGCAGCCAGGAACCCAATCAAGCAGCCTTTGAATAACACAACTTGTCAGGCACATAAGCCCCCTTCCCTGCTGAGGGCTTTCTGCACAGTCTGCCAACATCTCCATGGGACGTTCTTCCATGGAGGCTCAAAGGAAATGGTGAAGACGTCCAGCATCACTCTGGTCCCTGGAGCAGGGCTGCTCAACCTGCACCCCTGCACCCTGTGTGCCATTCCGACCACAGGCTCTTCCCTTCCTGAGGACCTGGTGGGAACAGTCTGCAGGCAGATGAATTGTCCTGACCATGATGGCCTTCTCCTGGTATCAGCTCGCTTATGGTCTTAGATCTGCAGCCTGCAGGCCACAGACATCTTGTGGAGCTCGTAGTCAACAGGAGACGTATGGTATTTCTCTGAAAAAGAGACTTACTGTGCCTTGGATGTATTTTGTGATGTGAAGATTAACTGGAAACACAAGCAAGGCATTCCTTTATTTTGGCCATCTAGCATCCCAGGCTGCAAGATGCTGTGGAAGGACATAGGTTACCACTAAGAGTGGTAGGGTTGAGGGGTGTCTCATGCACACACAGCATGGGCAACAAACAGGAGGAGCTGGAAGCCAGAGAGGTGGTGGATGTGCCATTCCTGGAGACATTCAAGGCCAGGCTGGATGGGGTTCTGGGCAACCTGATCTAGATGAAGATGTCCCTGCTCATTGCAGGGGGGGTTGGACTAGACGAGCTTTGAAGGTCCCTTCCAACCCAAACCATTCTATATACAGCTCTGGTGTGTTTCTCTTACGTGACAATTTTTTCCTCAGAAACAAAATTGATTAGTGTACAAATGAGAAAAATATAAACCATAAAACATTCCTCCCTTCATAGTGAGGGGGAACACTGGAGTTTCTCACTCTTCTCCCACAAGGGACTTGTCTAGCTTAACACCCAGGAGAAGGAGGGAAATCAGACAACCCTCCCATCTCCCAGCCAGGGAGGGCTGTGCTCACCAGTGAGGTAGGTGTAAAGCAATTATTGCGAGGAAGTGCTGCTTCCCGGGGGATGCCGAGCTCAGCCAGGCAGCAGTCAGCCAGCAAGGATGCGAAAGCATAAGGGGAATAAGATGATGACTGGTTACAACCTCGATTATGTTTCACACCTGAAAGGCAAAGCCTCCTGCCACGCCGTGCCTCTGTACCATGCTTGGGCACAGGCTCAGCGCTGACTCAGAAGGAAAAGTGCCAGTGTCTGAGCCACTGGGACCACTTCTTGCAGCGCTTTGGGTTTTCCTTAGGTATCAATCCAAGTAACAAGATCAAATTTTGCTTAACTGGTGTGCTGTGAGAAGATGGCAGCTCCAGGTGGAAGGATTAGCTGACTGCTGCAGGTCAGGGCAGTAAGCGCATGGGGAAAGCGGTGGAGGTAAAGTCCCAGCAATCCTTGTCCACAGCACGTCCTGTCTCACCAGTGCCACCATCCTCTCCTGTGAGCTGTTCAGTCTCACACTGCTGAGAAGTTGCCATGGGCTGCATTATTTATACTAGGATCTGCTATCACTGCACTTGTTTGGGGTGAGGATGAGGCAGGCAGAGGAGTAGAGGGAATTCCTACCAGTCAGACAGCATCGCCAGCAGGCAGCTGGGCTTTCCCTAAGAGCAAGGCTGCTCCCACACCAACCACATCACTTGTCTTTTCTGCATGGGAAGTGGGCATTGCAGCTCTCCCTAAGCTGACTTCGGGTGTTCTCAGAAGTGCTCGGCACTATAAATAGAATAATTTCTGAATTCCCTAGATCAATTATACAATAGCAGCACTGCACATAATTGCAAAGCTCAGCAGCGTTGTTACCCTTGTAAGTCAGTCATTTGCACTTACGTGTTTGGTGCTGCTATGACAGCAGAAGGCATCTTTTTGCTGAGCCCGAGAAATTCTGCAGGACAACTGTCCAAATAACCTAGTGTTAAGGGGCTTGTGGTGCTTCTTACATAAAGGCTTGAAATAGCGCAGGGCAGGAGGAAGTAACACGGAATGGGAAAGTTGCTGGGAAGCTGTTAAGTCTGTGAAACCAACAGCACGAGGTGCTGAGCATGTTACAGGCACTGGAGCTACGGCTACCACAAGAGAGGACACGTCTTGCACAAACCCAAGTGTGAGCAAGCACAAGGTTGCCAGTGGGGCTTCAGTCCCAGTTGTCACTGAGATGGTTGAGGAGCCTCACTTCGACCCTCACCTCAATGCTGCAGCACATAGTTAATTAGGGATGTGTGAGCACTAGCAGTGGATCTCATTCAGCTTCCTTTTAAGTCAATGGAAATATTTATTGATTTCAGTAAAAGCTGGTTCAGGGCTTAAATTTCAAGATGAAGTGTAGAGATGTGCAGAAACAACTGATTCTCTGAAGTTCAGCTGAATTACCTAAAAGTCTAGAATTCACAAATGATGTACAACTATAAATCATAGTCTGTAATACGTGGTCATGGTTGTGCTGCTTTCTCACTGTTGGACAGTAATCCAGATCGTGTATATTGTCCTTTCCTGACTTGGGCAGAAGCCTGCGGGACCTAGACTGATGGGAAGGCTTAGAACGCTGGCAAAGGTGTCTTAGGACAACCCTGGTCTTCCACCACTGAGGAGGAGAAGGCCACTCAGGCTCCAGTGGGTGTGGGAACGGTGTTCATAGCCACTGCCACGTTGTGGATCATTTCTCAGTGATCCTTGTGGTGGCTATCTCCATTCCCAGCCCTCCAAGCACCGGCAGGGTCGGGTTTGAACCTAAGCGAAGCAGGAAGGTGGAGAGAGTAATGGGTTGATAGGGGTAGCAAATCATCACCTGGAGGTAAGCAGAAAAGAGTGATGAGGCAGAGGGAGGAGAAGCAGAAAGAGCACTCCTGCAGGTCTCATAGCATGCACATATCTCTTCCACTGAGAGCTGCTGGTGGGCAGAAGCAGAGAGATACTGGGCTTTGGAGCTTGAAGGGTCTTGGTGCCCAGCGTCCCTCTGCTGCAGCTGGGGGTGTCTGCTCCTCCTGAGCAGTAGGAAAACTGAGTTAATAGTGGGTTAGCAAAACACAGCTTTACATCTGGTGCTGAGCACTGGTAGGCTTTGTGCAACTAATGGCCATATCTGCAGAGAAGACACACTCTGCAGACTGCTGCCTGCCTTTTCTGGCTATCAGGCTGAAAAGCACTTCCACAAAACAGTTAATGTGTGTGGACCGAGCACTTCCTGAGCAGTTGCTGAGTATAGGAGATCAGTTATGCAAGCTGTTTCTTCAGTTTAATCTGATTTCCTCCCTCTACTCTTAATAAATCTTATTTTTATTAGATCTTTTGAGTCCTAGGCAGCTTGAGAATTTCACATAGATTTTCCAGGAAAAGAAAGACCTCTGAAAGGAGGTATGAAAGAAAAAATAGAAAGGGGCTCTGGAGATATTCAGGCAGCAATTCTCAGCTGAAAGAGCACAGGACACGGGTCCTTTTCTTCAGAATGTCGTTTTCAGGGCAAAGGGCTGCTGGAAATAGCTATTGTTGACTCTGGCTGAGAACTTGAAGGGATAAGAGGTATCACTGCTTGTCAGAAACAGCAATGTCAGGGTGAGTTACAAAGGGATTTCTGATGCGATGGGGGCTTGCAGTGGCTATGTATCTCCTTTGTGAATCCATGCGGCTTAAGGCAGGTCTTGCCATTTATTAGGGATGATTCCTCTCATGCTTTCGTAGGGTTCATCCCCCGTCATCTTGCTGTTGACTCCCCATCACCTCCATGTTTGGACCAGATTTGACATCAGCTCCAAATCTGATCTCAGCTGAATTTACACCAGACACTCGACAAAGCTCTACCTAAGGAAAGGCTGGAAGTTTTTCACTTGAAGCTATTACAGCTCACAGTCCATTGCAGGTGGTGAGCATTCAACACAGGGCTTGCCAAGAAATGGCATACCACAGGGTCAGCACAAGGCCACCTTTGACAGCTGGGAAGAGGCAGCAGTTTCTAGCTTCTGCTGATTTCCTATGGTATATCTGAACTCTACTTTGGGAAAGAAATCAGTCTGGCACACCACTTCAGAAAGGCTACCGAGCCCTGATCTACCAGGACTACTATTTCACTTGTTCTTGGAAGCTTTAACTACTCCGAAACACTGGAATCAGAATGGTGGGAAGGGTTTGATGTGTTGGGTTTTTTTACCTGCTACTTTCCACTTGCTGAAGTGAATTTGCTGAAAGCAAATCTTTAATAGCATGGAATTGGAATGTTTCAGGCTCTCAGTGGGTAGATTTTGCTCCCGGTTGTGGGGTTTCTTTATTTAAGGATAAAATACGTCTATGCGTCAATCTCGCATTGAAGTAAAGTATTTTCACCACAAATGCTGATTTGTAGAAAATCACAGAACCCCCCCAAACCTATGCCATTACAAGTGACTCATGGAACTACTTAACTGGTCACCACAATCACCTTGAGTTTTCCGTCTGGGACAAGCCCTGGCCCAAGGAGATCTCAGCAGGGAGGTAACTATAGTGCTGAGCAGAGATCTGTTGCTCAGTCTAGGTGCCTTAGGCAGTCAATCAGCTTTCTACCATTACAGTCTGGCTTGGCCTATAATACTTTCTTAGTTCTTCTTATCTGTTATTTCTGCGTTTCTGATGTGTCCCTGTGCCCTTCACTTTGGACACCATTTCTTCTGTTCCATACCGGGCCCCCAAAAAGCAAATCCTGACTGAGGGAGAATTGCATTAAGCTCCCGCTTCCGCCATGGTGTATTACTAAACTATACAACAGTCACAGTTCTGAAATGATCTGTAAAGGTTACCACAATAACAGCAGGATGCCATCTTATTTATTTTGCACTTGGCTTTTAGAGTTCCCTATCTGAAAGTACATCAAGTCTCTGTGGAGCTCTAACATCAATGCCACATTCTATAAAGCAAGGAAAATATAATATTTTTACAGTCGGTCTTTAAATCATTTTCTGACAACAAATCAATCTTGTTGGTGTTATGAGTAGGAGAAGGGGAGATTTTGAGATTAAAGTATAATAATAGTTTGCTGTCTCTACAAATTTGCCCTTTCCCATACCAAACTATTGCATTTTGCTGCTGAGCTCTAATTAAGCCCCACCAGTCAGATTTATGATAGTGCTAATAGGAAAAAGGATCGTATAATGCTGTTAATATGTGCTCTATAATTAACATTAATGGGAGTCGCGTGGTTAAACGCCCCTTGCATCACCCTGCAAACAGACCTGTAGGTGCAGTGTTTACTTTATAACTGCAGGGATGTATCCACAGATCCCCAGCAATTGCCCATCTTAGCAATTAGCACAATAGTTAGAGATGCTTCAGGAGTTGCTCTGCCCCACTATGGTGCTTGACCGTGGCGCCCTGTGACATCTCCAGTGTAAACTAGATTGTGAGATGAGGCTCCTCCTGCAGCTCTGCATGTGGCCCTGTGACACTGGTACCTGGGCTTTTATGAACTAGATGGTGGGAGCTCCCTGGAAGGGCCATACTCCTTGCCCAGGTACCTTCCGGAGCCTTCCACGGAGCCAGCTTCTGCAGAAGGAGCACTGTGCAAACCTGAACCTTTGCTTATGAGATCCATAGCCTGTGGAGCCATTTTAGGCTGAAATACAGCTCTCTTGAATACTTGTGTCCACTAAAAAGCCTAAGTTTTCTTTTTCTCTCTAGGAGTAGCTTTAGTGGTTAAACCCAAACGGGTATGTGACTTTCTGTGTGCCCTAAATCATCATTATTATTCCACAAAGAGGTATTGCCCTGTCTTGAGGCCCGTGGATAACATTCTCCTTAATTAGAAAAGTCGTGGTTTACCCCCTCTCTCCAGGGGTGCAATTTATTGCCCAAGTGAAAGGCAATGAAAATCATTAAACCTTAAATCTCAGCCCTGACATGGAACACTTGGCTACCTCAACCTTTTCCTTTCTGACCCAAACTGCCCTAAACCCAACCGACCATTCCAGCCCTGTGTGTAACCATTGTGCGTGTTTGCTACGTGATGTTTGTTCTGTTTTTGCAGGTGTAAATTTCAGTTGAGGCCAAATCTGTGGAAGTTACAAAAAACTAGAGACGCAAACAGGAACTGCAAAGTGATATATGCTCAGTGGTGAGAACCCGGAGTAAAACAGGATATTAACTGTAAGAAATTTGAAGTCCTAATTTCTCCCCAGCTCCCCAGATAGAAAGAGAGTGGAAATAAATGCTTCAAAGTAGGATATTCTTGGTGAATTAGAGTGAGTGTTTTCATTTTATCTTCCTAGTAATGATTTAAGATGACTTTTGCATGAATTTAAGCACTATAAAGAAATGAAAGCCTGGGAGGAAGATGGTTCTGAGGAAGATTTCCATGTTAAAATATTGAGAATGATTTTCAAAAGCATTTAAGTGACTGATAGCCTACATCTCCTGAACTTAAACTCTTAAGAGAAAACATTTTAAAGATGCCTGGGGGTGCAATTACGCTTTACAGCTTGAGCAGTCCTAACCATTCCCTTCCCTTTTTGTTCAGACTCCAGCCCAAGGCCCCTTCCTCTGTGCCTTGCACCAGCTTTCAACCTACCAGACCCTGCACAGGGTGAGTTTAAACAGTTAAACCAGTAAAATAATAGGTTTTTTTCCCTTCAGGTTAGCAAAGTGAGTCAGCTTAGCAATGGATCCGGCCATGCCCAGCACTCGAATGAGGGGAGGATGAGATGACAGCTGGGTCAGCTCTTCAGTATGACCTCCTAAAATGTGTAACTTCATCCAATGGGTATGGAAATGAAATTGGAAATGAAATTACTTTAGGAACTAAAAACAGATTTGTATTTCTTTTTACCCAGCTTTAGCTCTTTAAAGCTCAGCTCCTTTTGGGAATGAGACTCCACATCCTCATGGATTCATGTATTTTTTAATAGACCTCTCTTGTTGTTTTATGTGATCTTCCCATGAGCTCCACAGCACCCTCTTGCTCTGTCACAGATGCCACCGTCACTGATGATGTGCCCAGGGATGGTGATGAGGGAATTGCAGCCAGTGTCAGAAACAAACAGACAAGGCTCTGGAGCACTTCTTCGTGGTTAAGGTCTCTGATTAAGTGCCCAGTCCAGCCCCAGCTCCCACCTCGTTGCCTTCATCCATTATTATACCCCAAGAGGAAACGGCCTCAAGCTGCACCAGGGGAGGTTTAGATGGAGATGAGGAACAATTCCTTCCCCAGAGGGTGCTCAGGCATTGGAACAGGCTGCCCAGGGCAGTGCTGGAGTCACCGTCCCTGGAAGTGTTCACACACCGTGTAGCCGAGGCCTCAGTGCCATGGGTTAGTGGTGGCCTTGGCAGTGCTGGGGAATGGTTTGACTCGATCTTAAACGTCTTTTCCAACCCCGTTGACTCCATGATTCCAAACCCTGACCCCACCGAGCGGTTCCCCTGGGGAGCAGTGCCGGGTTTGCAGGCGGCGCTCGGTGGGGAAGCGGCTCTGCCACCCGCTTTGCCGGACCAACCCTCAGCCACATCCCGCAGCGGACCGCCTCTGCACAGCCCAACGCCGTGGCAGAGCCACGGGAGCCCGGCGGGGATCCTGATCCCTGCAGGTGCAGAGCGGAGCGTCTCGATCCCGGCGCCTCTCCCGGAGCCCCCTCATCCCGCCCCGGGAAGCACCGACCCGGAAGGCGTTTGGAGGTCATGCCGGGCAAGATGGCGGCGCCCAGGCGGTGAGGGGAGAGAGCGGCGGGAGCGGCGCCGCGGCCATGAGCGCTGCCCGCCGCTGCAGCCCGCCCCGGGCGCTGGCAGGTACCGCCGGCCGCGGGGCAGCGAGGCCCCGGTGGGGTCCGGGGGGTGGAGGGGGGCTGAGCCTTGTGGGGTGGGCAGGGCCGGAGTGGTGGTGGCTGGGGCCGGGCCGACCCTAGGCTCTGAGTAGTCCTTGGGGCTGCTCCATGTATCGCTGTGTGCATCCCCCCAGAGAAGGGTGTCGGTGCGGTGTCACACAGGGGTGTGCTCTTTGAGGAGGTTTGACTTTGGTGCTGCCCTGTGTCACCTGCTTCCTTGTGCTGTTCTGCCAAGGTGATTTGGTCAATAGCATATAGGGGTAGTAGTGGAGCTATAGATTTAAAACCCATCTCTGGGGAGAGGAGAGATTCAGAAGAAAACTCTATTAGGACAAGCTGTACTTTTAGTTCTTCACCTGAAGAACCTGCCAGTTCTTCACCTGCACAGCCCTGGTTCCCATTTGTTGGGCTGTTTTGTGTCACAGCTGATAATAGATGCTGTAGTCTCGATTGAAAGCACTCAGTGGCAGAGAAGGAAGTGGAATCTAATGTTCTCTTTCTTTTTCTTTAAATAGGATTATTTGTCTGGCGTCTAAAGAACACTGGAATACGGCAGATACCATGCCAGTTTGTACAGCTGTGCCATGTAGCCAATGACAGATTGATTACATTTCAGTACTTTAACTTCCTCAAACGAATGGTAAGTCAGGGAGTCTGTTCCAAGTTTTTCATACTTTCATTTATTTTGTTCCATGTGATGAGTCAAAATGGAGATTAGTTGATGAAAGTAGTATTTTTTTTATCAGCCAAGCTCTGGCAATTCCAAGTGTCTCCTTTTCTACACTGCATCAGGGTTTAGCACTTGGCATCTAAAACATTTGAGGTTGGAGGAAACCTGCTGTAGCAAGGATAGTGCCTTGTGCTGTGGTGTGTCCTCTACTTGGCAGGGGGCTTTCTGTGCTTTCGAAGCAGGGCACTCTTGTCCTGATGAGAAACATGAAATGAAGTGATTTCTGAAGTTATTATTTATAAAAATGCTATTAAGAAAGTAAACTCTTGGCTAGCAGTGGTACAAGTGGTAGATGGAACTCACTTGTGGAGGTAGTTTGTTCTGACTGAAGAGTTAATCAGTTAATTTGAATCAAGACTCCTGAGCTTGGTAGCTTAATGGGTTACATCCTATTGTAACCCTATTGTGCTGTTAATTTGAGGTATTAAAAGGGCTCTCGTTATCATTCAAGCCCTTGAAATTGTATCACACAGAAGACGATGGTAATAAAAGATGTATCTTGCTCCCCCAGAGTTGTGTTCTGGTCATTGTAACTAAAAAAGAGCTAAATGCTCTTTTCCTTATTCTGTGTTTTATTCTGTGAGAGTTCTAAACGAGGGGAAGCTGCCTTTGAACTTCCTGTTCAATGCATGTTCACTTGAACTGCTATTGAAAATGGTTGTGTAGTTAATCAGCATGAAGTTTGGTATAAATAGTAATATCCTAATGTGGGAGGTGATTTTATATCATAGGAGGTAGATTGTATTTTCTGGCATTTTTTCTGATTTTTTCCTATCTTAAAGATGCAAAAAGTTCAGGGCTTCTGTTTGAAGACTGGAGTTGTTATGGGCATGTGTGTACCTCTTTGAAGGTGAATTGATCAGTTGTAAAGCAAATTATGTTGTCTGGAGGTTTGGAATGAATAAAACATTTTACTGTTGCAGCTGTGGAGGAGGGAGTAATTTTATCAAGAAGCAATTCTTCCACCTTAAGTAACCATTATTGATGCAGTTGTGAATTGAAAAGCTGCTTTTGTAATACCTTGTCCAGCTTCTGGAACTTTCTTGCATGTGAAATAAGCATTTGAAATTCAGGATAACTCAGTCATGTCATCATAGGAAGTAATTCTCCTAACAGTAAGAATAATACAGCAATAATATTGATGATGGTAATAGCCTCAAGTCGGCATAAATATCTTCTTAACTATTCATCTTAATGTTTCTTTTTCTATTCAGTATGTAACACAATGCAACAAGGACCTCAGCCAACGAGCCAAGCCTAAGTCTGATTCAGTTGCATCTCCTTTTCGTGAGCTTCAGCAATTGGATCAAGAAAAAAAGGTTATACACAAGATTAGACCAATTTCACCTGTGCATCAACCTTTGCCTGAGGCATCAATCAGCAATGAGTTGAGAGAAATGAAGTCAGCTGCAGAAACTGAAGACTCAGTTGCAGCAGTAAGAGTAGAAGCCAAAGGAGACAGACAATGGAAAGAGATGAAGTTACGGCTGGATGATTTGCCAGGAATTTTGGCACGCTTGTCCAAGATTAAGCTTACAGGTACTACTGGTCATTTTTTCACTTCTGTGCATCCTGTTTAATATCACAGTTCTTCAGCATGTTGCTGGTACTGTGTAGGTTTTTGTGTGATAACTCCCACTTCACTGGCACAAAGCCTCTGGGTCAATTGCAGGGAAAAATTGTTGCGTGGGGAAAAATTATTTTATGGAAGCATTTTATAGTTTTCCCATTAATTTTAGTTAAAAGCAGTGAGGAGGAGCTTGCATTATATCACCAGCTAGCTTTTGGGAATCAGAAACGAGTGTTACTAAACTGGGTTACAAGTGAATTTATGAGCTTTGCAGTAAGTAGAGGCATCTTGTTTGATGCAGTAAAGGCATCTTGTTTAAGGTTACCAATGTTCTGTCTTATTTACTTAATTTTCACTTAAATACTAGTTATTGTGAAATTAGTATTAACAGTCCCAACAAAAGATAATCCAATTCATTTCCTATATTATAAAGGAAGATAGTTTCAGTGTGACCAATTAAAAAAGAAGGTATAATTTCCTTCTCTAGTCAAGGATAGGGTGTATCTTCAAACCAGCAGTTTGTTAAGCCTGGTAGCTTAACTACATTTTCTTTTCCCTTGTTCTAATAGTAATACTTAAAACTATAAATTACTTCTTTCTGCTAGGTAGTGCTATATATACTTTTATGTCTAAGGAAACTAATGATCCAACCAAAGCCTTACATCTTGTCTGTATCAGGGCCAAGAACAGTAATACAATTTCCTAAGTCCCTACTGTGGTGCTGTCTCCAGTGGATGAAATAAATTCTTGATAATAAAACTGTTGTTCTTTCCCATAACGATTTGTTATAATAAAAGTCCTGGATTCAGTTTATTTCTTGAAACTTTGTCTTGCAATATATACATTTTCATTGTTTCTCCATGACAAAATTGTACTGACCACATATAGCGTGCAGTGGTCATTTACATTTTTCTCTAGCAAAAAGCCTTTATAGTTCTCAGTGCTGATGAAACCTTTCATGTTTTGGCCTTGACAAAACTGATCTTGTCCAAGTGTTCTTCCTCATTCTTTTAAAAAGCTCAAGGCACCTATTTGGTGCTGGTAAAGAGCTGGGTAAGTAAGCTTGAGGGATGAAAAGCATGTGTTTTGGTACTTCACCATGTCACTTTTCCATGGTAGCCACGGTAATTTCAAATTTAGGTCTATAAAACTCTTCCTAGCACATTCAGCAGTTATCAGGGTTAGTGTACTTCGGATTTGCAACAGCTTTGTGGTGTGGGTGGTGAGGCCCTGGAACAGGTTGCCAAAAGAAGTGGTAAATGCTCCATCCCTGGCAGTGTTCAAGGCCAGGTTGGACAGAGCCTTGGGTGACATGGTCTAGTGTGAGGTGTCCCTGCCCATGGCAGGGAGCTGGAACTGGGTGATCGTAAGGTCCTTTCCAACCCAAACCACTCTGTGATTGTGTGTACAACCTCAACTATTGCCTTTTCCTTCTTTCTGCATAACACGCATCTTGCCTTTTTCCTCCCCAGTGCTCTTCAGTTTTAGTAATATCTTGTTTCTGTTGGGCTCACTATAGATAACTTACAAGTGCTGTATGGAGAATTACATCTTCTGGCATATTCAATGAGGTGATTTAATTTAAGTGGCTCTTTTATGTGAACTTGAAAGCTGTGCTAGTTATTGAAGTAGAACTAAATTAAAAATCTCAATAGATCCAGAAACACAAAGTTAAAATGCCATGCTTAAATGACCAGAGAGAGGGAGAGAAAATGAACTGTTGTTTTAAGCACTTGAAGTGTATTTCTTGTGTTTACTGATATTCCTTATGGGTAAGCTCCGTGTTGCTACCACATTTGAGTATTACTGATGCTCCTTAAAACAGGAGTTTCAAGAAATGCAACACGGTGGAAAAGGGTCTTTTTCTGGATAAAGACCCTTTTTTTGTGATACTTTTTTTGTATGGCCTCAGTGTTGCTGTGAAACTTTTCAACAGCTTCTAGTTTTAAGTGCAAAAGGCAATATTGACAGGCAGGCAAGTACTGGTTTTAAAATAGGGTGTTACTTGGAATCTGTAGAAGGCAAAGGGTGCAGAATTTCATTCCTGTCAGATTTTTTTGTGTGTATCTGCATTGTGAGATGTGCTGCTCTTGATCCAAGTGTAGTAAACCTGTTGAGAAGGTATAGAGATACAAAAGAAACCTCAACCTCTCTTCTTGTTGTGATCTTTATGAGTAATGATCTGGGGAGGGTGCGAAGATACTATTGGAAGTAGAAAGTGTAAAAGAATAAATTGGTTGAAGAGGAGTTTGTAGGAGGGGAATTCTGTTGTTGGTCTTTATTGGCCCTAGGATGGAGTAGGAGACGAGCAGGAAAAATCCTGGGTGTAGTGTAGGGAGCAAGGAAACAATTAGCGCTTTTTTTCCCCCCAACTTGTGTAATTGTTTAGACAAATGATACATTCTGTAAAGAATATGGTTGTGTCATTCTTTTGATTTTATTATATTTTTTTAAAAAGGAAAATAAATCCTCTGAGGTCAGTTTTTAAGTTACAAATGACACACAACTCAATTCCTTTCACCCATGAAGTTCTGATAGATCTCATATCCTGTGTGGTGCTTTGGGGGTTTTTTGGCAGATTCTTTATTTATACTCTTTAGAGCATGAAATAACAAAAAAACAAACTCTGCATTATGCTAAAATGGGACTTCCTTGTGCCCTTTTCTTCTCCCACTGCTGGAGTAAAGAGAATGTTTGTTTGTGTTCTGAACTGTAATTCATCTTTGAAAGGAAATGAGTTTAGCTATTACCATACTCTCCTGCTTCATGTAAACTGCAGCTCTTGTGCCTCTGCCATTAGAAGCTCTGCCTCACCAACAGGAAAAGATTTTTGTTTATATTCTTTTGCCATGGAAAACAATTAGGGAACTTTTAATTACTTGTCGCATAACCTGCCTTTTTGGGTTCAATTTCCATCCTTTCCCTTCTCTGCAGTGTTCTCTATTGGCTGCTGTCTGCACAGCTGTGTCTTACCATGCAGGCACTTGGAAAGCTAATGCCTCTGTCTGATAAGTTTTCAGGATTATAAATATTGTTTTCAAGTTGAGAATAAAGTTTATGTGTAACTGCGAATAGGAGAGAGACATGTGAAGGTACAGTAATAGGAGGAAATTGTAATAATTTATAATGCAAACACATGAAGAATTTCGGATTGTCTCATCTTCTTAAATACAACTTCACGTTTACATTTCTGTAAGGTTCTCCTCAGTGATCACAGCTGAAAACTAAGATGAGATAGATGCAAAACCACAGGAAAATTAAACTTCAGTTTTTAATGGGGGGGGAAGTGGGATGAAGGCATGATATGAAAAATGCTGAGTATTCTCACTGGGTATTTCTCTGTGTTTGTGATAAATGCTTCATCTCTGGCAGCATTCAAGGCCAGGTTGGACAGAGTCTTGAGTGATGTGGTCTAGTGTGTGGCATCCCTGCCCATGGCAGGGGGTTGGAACTAGGTGATCTTAAGATCCTTTCCATCCTTAGCTATTCTATGATTCTATGTTCTTCTTGTTGCTCCTGTATTAAAGGATGTCTTGGACACTGGTCTCTTGGTGGGGACGACCAACTAGATAGAATCATAGAATAGTTAGGGTTGGAAAGGAGCTTAAGATCATCCAGTTCTAACCCCCTGCCATGGGCAGGGACACCTCACACTAGACCATGTCACCCAAGGCTCTGTCCAACCTGGCCTTGAACACTGCCATGGATGGAGCATTCACCACTTCTTTGGGCAACCTGTGCCAGTGCCTCATCACCCTCACAGTAAAGAACTTCTTCCTTACATCTAACCTGAGTAGATAGATGAATAGCACCTTACGTAGCACTTTTCTGAGAGGTGGATGTATTAACATGGGACAGATGTAATTTTAACTGCTAATTTCTAATCTGCTGTAGAATTTCTATTGTAACTTTCCAGCCTGTTGAGGAAGGGGCTGTGTCTTAGCGTATCTTCTCAGTTCTAAATATATTTCATATGCCTGTCAAAGTAGTTCTCGTTTAGCGGTAATTACAACAGTAACTATTATCCTATCAAAGAAAGAAAGCTTAATAGTGGTAGCTTTCTGGCAAGTTATTTTCCATGCTACAAGGAAAACCTAATGAAGTAAAAATAAACTATTATCACAGTTTATTTTTGCAAAGCGTTTTAAAATTGTTCAATGGTAAAAAGATATTATCTGCCCTGTGTGTAATACTGCATTTGAATTTTATGTGATACGATGCAAAGAATTGTTTTAAATCATTGTCCCAGATTGAAGTTTGCTTCAGGAGTTTGGCCATCTTTAGTGTGCGGGTTGAAATCTGCAACAAGAGGAGAGAAGGCTCTGGGGGGACCTTAGAGCAACTTCCAGTGTCTAAAGGGCACCTACGAGAACTCTGGAGAGGGACTTTTTGCAAGGTCCCAAGGGACAGGACAAGGGGCAATGGCTTTAACCTCGGAGGGGAGATTGAGATTAGACACTAGGCAGAAGCTCTTCCCTGTGAGGGTGCTGAGGCGCTGGCACAGGGTGCCCAGAGAAGCTGTGGCTGCCCCATCCCTGGCAGTGTTCAAGGCCAGGTTGGACACAGGGGCTTGGAGCAACCTGCTCTAGTGGAAGGTGTCCCTGCCCATGGCAGGGGTTTGGGACTGGATGAGCTTTAAGGTCCCTTCCAGCCCAAACCAGTCTGGGATTTTATGATATGCCTTCACCCAAACAAATCTAAGGAAACATTGGTCAGTCGTATAGCACTAATACTGATGCTCCATTTAGATCTCCAGAAATGAAAGTGTGAAAACTCTGGAAGGAAAATTCCATCATTTTTTGGCAAGTTAGTTTCCCTTAAGTAGTACATAAACACAAACCAGTGAAATTGTTTCTTAAATTAAAGTAGAAATGCATTTGCTTTTGTCTGTCCATATGTACTAATATATCATCAGTATATGAGTGGGAAGGAAATCTAAAGCTGAATTGGTTTGCTTTGGCTTTCTACATTTTTATTTTGGCTCAGCTACTTTTTAATAGGAGGTAAACAAAATATGGCACAGTGATTGGCATGCTATAAATACAAATATAGGGATTTCTAAAGGCAGATCACATTACAATGAAGGTGAAGAGGAATGTAAAGAATACACTGTGGACTTTATGAATGCGTTTTTATGCTAGAAACATAATAATTCACTCTTTTTGTCACTGATCCATTAGCATTTTCTTTTTCATTTACATGGAAATGGGAGACAAATGTCCCCTGTTAATTTTTGTGAAAGCTAATGATGTTTAGAAGACTGAAAATTAGGTTTAAGCTGAGCTCATAAGTTTAAATCCTGGCTTCTTTTTGAAGAGCATATATAATGCCAACTCTCATCAACGAATCTTGAAAGGATCAATGCCATCTATTATGCAATAAGGTGAGGTTAATTTGGCCCCTAAAGCACTAAACTAACAGGGATTAAAAAACAAACAGTCAATGACCTCATTCCCTTGATGTGATCTCAATTAAATATACTTTTCCTCCATGAGGGAAGTAAAAGAGTAAATTATTGCTTCCACGGTAAAAGAAAATAAACTTCCCAATCCAAAGGGAACGTTTTCTTATTTACTCTTCACGTGTTGCATGGAAATTGCTGGATGGTGAGGCAAGTGGGGAGTGCCTGGTGTTCACTGCCCAACAACTGGAAATACCTGGGTTAATGGGATAAGTGAGAGGATGTAGGACAACCTCTTTTAATGAGATCCTGATAAGTCACACTGAAATGAGTGGCTGAAATTAATCTGGAGAAATCAATGGGGACTTTAATTAGTGCTGTAGCTGTACAGTGTTAGAATTTCTTGGAGGTCAGTGTGATGGTAATGTTACACTGTTTGCCAGTCTGCTCCACCTTTCTTCTTCAGTAGATGAGTTGGTGTTTTTCCGTAATAAATCGGTGTAAAGTGCTCTCTAAGATAAGTTTTAATTAAATCCTTGTCTAGAAGTGAACGTGTGATTTATTATGCAGAAAAAATGAATGTAATCACTCTTAGAAATGCAGGCGCCTCTGTTTCACTGTCATCTTTGCAGTGTGTTTTTTAACTCAGTTGTAAACCAATTTCATATTTTCTTGTGCACTCCACTAAGAAGGATCCACGAGGTTTGAAACGAAGATGCTGTTTTATTTGTGTTCTAAATGAGGCCAAGTCTTTCAGAAACCTTCATGTCTATTAGTCTGTCTGGTGGGGTTACAGAATCTGTGGTTATTTCATAGAATCACAGATTGGTTTGGGTTGGAAAAGACCTTTAAAGCTCATCCAGTTCCAACCCCCTGCCACGGGCAGGGACACCTTCCGCTAGAGCAGGTTGCTCCAAGCCCCTGTGTCCAACCTGGCCTTGAACACTGCCAGGGATGGGGCAGCCACAGCTTCTCTGGGCACCCTGTGCCAGCGCCTCAGCACCCTCACAGGGAAGAACTTCTTCCTAATATCTAAGTGATGCTCTGATAGGGAATCAACGCTCAGGGGCTTCCCTTGGTGTCAGGCAGAGATGCTCGCAGCCAGCCTGTGTGACAGCCATCTGCACAACATCCTGTGAATCCGTAACAAGGCTTGTAATAATATTATGTATATTATTTTAATAATATTCAGCTGCCAATGGATTTTAATACTTAGGAAAAAGTTTTGATGAGCAGCAAGTTTTCTTCACTGTCTTTTTAGGATTAAATCTTAAGGTTCTTACGCAGTTCTTAAAAGTAGCACTTTGCATGTGCATCCTTGCTGTGACATTTAGTTTTTCATCTCAAGTAACTCTACTTAGTAGATAATCCATGTATTTTCAGTCAGCCAAGGTTATTTATTTGTCATTTAACTCCAGACAAACAGGCGACTTCGTAGGAATCAGGAAGATCAGAACATTCTGATGCTTTGATTTGAGCGAGCTGATGTCTGGAACAGTGATTACATGTAGAATATAGTCTAAATACTTCCTGTTTAGTAACTATTAATTTCAGATCGTAAGGTTCCAGGTCCTAGCAAGATATTCAGTATGTGTGCTGACTTTATAGTATAAGGAATTTTTCATGTCGGACTACTTCTAGCCAGAAGTGAGGTTCATAAGACCTGTTATTTGAGTAAGTATAATATTGGGATTGAGACTTAGATAACTTTCATTTGAAGGATGTGATTTGCAGTACTGTACTAAAGTTATATTTTTGGATGACAGAAGTGGATTTTTATTAATCCACTCAAAATTTAAGGCATTTAAGAGCTGCTGGGTCAACGTGATGATGTGGTTGTGCCTCCTGCCTGAAGTGGGCATGTTAAATGGGAACAGTGTGAAGAGATACTTGTACAGTGAAGTTCCTGGCTTCATCAGTGATAATCTGCATGTCCCAAGTCTCTTTTTGGCTCTCTTCACTATTTAAGTTCCTGCTATAATTTGGTATAAATTATAATCATAACAAATGCTTATCTCTCAGTTCAGGGTTTTTCTTACTGTTGTTCTTCCATGTTAGACTTTGCAGTGGCATGTGAATTACTGGAACAAGCATGTGTCCTGTATGTGCTGCATGAGGCAGTTTGATCCTGTAGCAGATCCATAAAATAGAAAATACAGAGACACAAGGTTTATTCTCACCTCTCCTACTAATGTGCTGATGCTTCTGGGTTTCTCATTTCATCCCTGACAGTTCTCCTTCTCATCTTTGACGACTTTATGTAGAGTATTAGTATTACTTGTACGCAGTTCCTGGAGCTACTTTGATCTATAAAAGTAAGAAAAAGTTAATCTGCACAAGGGTTCTTACAGGGTTTAAAAATCTTAACTCTAATGATATGTACAAAGGAGTCAGTTTCTTGTTGGTGCTTTGAACTGTGCTCTTGCTTGTCTTGCAGCTCTGGTTGTAAGCACAGCATCTGCTGGCTTTGCCATGGCCCCAGTCCCGTTTGACCTGACCTGCTTCGTGCTCGCTTCCCTTGGAACTGGACTGGCATCCTGTGCTGCCAACTCCATCAATCAGGTCAGTCCATTGCGTCATCTGTCCCTCAAACTGGTATCATCCTGGTTTCTGAATTGCTGCCAAGGAGTGTAAATGTGTGGCTGGAAATGCTGTGCCTTCAGCTGCTGCCTGAGCTCTTGAGCTGCTAAAACTGACACCACGAAAGGAATACATGTCTGAGAGCTAAAGTATAGTTGCTAGGCACATTGTGTTTGTTCAGAATGGAGTTGATGAGGTTTTAAGCCTCCCAATAATAATGTTTATCTTGATAATACCAAGCCTGGGTCACTGAAAATGACATAGGAAGAACTGTGTAATTGGATATAACAATAGCCATGGGGGCTCTGGCCTTATGGGCTTGGTTCTTCAGTTGTGTTATTGTATGATCTTGTCAGAGCTGTCCAAAGAATGGCTCAGAGCACCTTTCTAAATGTCTGTAGTGGGACTTTGGTGGGGTTTGTGTGTTTCTGTTCAGTCTAGAATCAGGGCATGTCCTGTTATAAAACATATAGGAAATCTCCATGGAACATGGGTGGAGATTGTAGAATCACAGAATACCACGTTGGAAAGGACCTCAAAGATCACCTGGCCCAACCTTTCTAAGCAAAGCATGACCTAAACTAGATGTCCCAGCACCCTGACCAGCTGAATCTTTAAAGTGTCCAGTGCTGGGGAATCCACCACTTTCCTGGGGAGATTATTCCAATGGCTGCTTGTTTTCATTGGGATAAACTTTCCTTTAACTTGGAATCTCCCTGAGAGTAACTTGTGCCCATCACCCCTCGTCTTTTCCATGTGACTCCTTAAGTTCCAGGTGCTTAACTTGAGCTTCCCTGCATATGTGAACGTGCCTGTAGAGCTGGATGCTGATCTCTCCCACAATCCAGTTGTGAAGCAAAGTTGCTGTTAGGCTGTAACACTTTCAGTGCTAAATATGGCCTGGAAGAAGAAGTGGCAGTAGCAGTGCTGCCTTTGATAGCACTTTATGGTTTCAGCTGGAAGACTAGGAAGGCTGAACAGGGCATTCCTTTGCTTTACATCCTGGAGTCACTTTGAGTTGGGCTCTGATGTTTACACTGTGTAACACCTCTGTGGTAGGCACCTGATGTGCTTTTTGAGATTGCACCCATATGCACACACCTTGCTCAGGCTGAAGTAAGTGCAGGTGTTACTGTTTGTTTTCACTGAGCTTAAAATTGGGCTAGTCAGCTAACTTTGTGGCTGTTTTCTCTCCAAAATAGGAAGGATGCTGCATCATTTTTAGTTGCTTGGAAATATTTAGGTAGCCTAACTTGAAAACACTTAGATAGACTTGAAAAGTGATTTTAAGTAAGTCCCACTGTTTTCTGAAGTATACTTTTGGTTATCATGTATATATTTTTCACATCAACTCTGGCTAGAAAAGCTTTTTTCCTCCCTTTCTTCCTTGCCTACAGTTCTTTTAATATTAAAACATCATTCTGACTTATCTTTTGAAATATTTACTGTCAGGTTTACTTTCACCTTTGTGGATACTACTGGTCTAAGAGGAGAAATATTGCTTGTTTAGAGACTCGTGTGCAACTTGTCTTTCTTGGGAGTTTGATACATAGAGATGATATTCATGCAGAAATAACTGGTTTTCTTTGTCTTCAGCTTCCATGTATTGCTCAGGGTTGTATTTTGTCTTGAAAGTAGCCGCTTCTTAAACTTTTGGAAGCCACAGTTTAAAATCTTACTACTTAAAATCACAAGATACTCGAGAGTACCGGGAATCCTGTGCTATAATCTGGAGTTTGACACTTTCGAGGCTTGCTGGGCTGGGAAAGGAAAGTTAAGAGTGTGATAACTCAGTGCTTGGGCTCATAATTCACTATTTCCTCACTGCTATCTCACTGTATGAACAGCTGTTAATATGCTGCTAAATAGAGAAGGTTCCTCCAGCCTCACAAAGTGTAAAACTGTCTGTCACAATCTCAGCTGAATGCTCTAAGTTTGTGCTCTCGCTCGTGTTGAGCCACTTACTGATGTAGACAGGCCTTTGAGGCAACTCTTCCTAAGGAAAATAAAGAAGTAGAGCTGGTAAGAAAGTGAAAGAAAAGAGCTGTGGTCTATGACCTTGTTTATCAATGGATCTTTTCAGTCCATGAGGGTCCGTTTCCCAGTGCTGTTGGTCTGAATTGGCCGGGAATTTCATTGTCAATAAATAGTTTAAGGTTGGGTATCTGTCTCGACCTTTGGGAAGGAGCACATTTGACTTGGAACTTCCTTTATTGCTACTTTGCTCTGTCCATTGCTCCCCATACGCATCCCCTTCTCTGGCAGCTCATGACTCATGTTTCCCTCGTTGCTCCTTGCGATCCCTTAAGGACCTTTTTATATGATAACCATCTTTCCGCTTCCCATATTGCCATAAATCTGTACATCTTTAAGGGCAACTTGTCTTTCCCACTTCTCATTTCCCTGATAAATCTGTGTGCATGATTTACAGTCCTCAAATATGTTGTGGGAAGGTAAAGTGTCGATTGTTTAAGATTCTTTCCCTGTGATTTAGGACAGGATGTGAAGAGCCTGGTCCTGTGAAAATGTAGTAGAGATTCCGTGATATTTGTGGAAGTATTGATACAAACTTTTAACTGTTCAAATTCTGTGGTTTGGGGGTTTTATTCTTCTCTCAATCAGTTCATTTTAGCAGTCTGGTAGGAGCTGAGGCCAGTTTACCCCCATTGAATGAAGTTGAATTAACTATTTAAGTTGAATTAGCTACTGTGAGGGAGTCAGGGCTAAGTAATTCACAGAGACCAAGGGTCAGGGTTTTTTTCATTACAGAGTTGGTCTAAAATAACCTTTTCGTACTCACTTCCTCTCTTGATTTCAGATGCTGTGTCATACTTGAAACATATTTTTCTTTTTCCTAAGTGCAAGAGCTAGAAAGTTACAGAGGGGAAGTTCTTGCCCCACTTTCACTGTGCTTAACAAGAAAGCAGTGATAAAAAATGATGTGAGTTGGCAATGTTGTATTTTTCCATTGTGTCTAGAAGTAGAATCTGAATATTTATAGAATCATAGAATGGTTTGGGTTGGAAAGGACCTTATGATCATCCAGTTCCAACCCCCTGCCATGGGTAGGGATGCCTCACACTAGACCATATCACCCAAGGCTCTGTCCAACCTGGCCTTGAACACTGCCAGGGATGCAGCATTCACCTCTTCTCTGGGCAACCCATTCCAGTGCTTCACCTCCCTCACAGTAAAGAATTTCGTCCTTATGTCTAACCTGAACTTCCCCTGTTTCAGTTTAAACCCATCACCCCTTGTCCTATCACTATAGTCCCAAAGCCAGAGGTGCCTGTTTACAAGCAAATTTCACAACCTGTAAAGTAAATTCTAGCTGTACTTTCCAATGCCAGTAGAAATAATGTAATTTATGGCAATTCTGCCAAATGGGATATTTTGAAGAAGATGATGACTTAATTTTTTGCAGAAATGACAGTGAAAAGGTTGTGTTTGAAAACATCCTGGAAGATAAAAAGACAAAGTACTTGAGCATGGGCTTGTATTATGGAAAAACGTGGTGCCTGTTCTACAGCAAAGTCACTGTAGAAATGTTTGTGTAGCAAATGTCAAGAAAAGTATCTTGGAATAATTTATGTTAGACAGTAGTTTGAGAGAAACAGAATCTCTCAGGCTGGTGGAAAATGTTTTGAATTCTGGGGATCTGGATAAATCTTGGAGAGTCCTTGGGTTTTCCTGGAGAGCGTCTTGGCTCTGTGGGCTCAAAGGGAGTAGACTCCAGGTGGAAGGTGCCAAAGCAAAGATAGTGTTTTATTTCTCTTGTCCTCTCCCAGCAGTTCTGCCTCTGCCTCACTCCTTCGTATCACAATACTTCAGAGTTGTACTTCACACCTCATCTAGCATTTTAGTGGCACGCTAAGCCAGTGGTCCCTGGTTCTCTTCCACATCACCCAACACCGCGTTATATCCTTCAGCCCTTCAGTATTGTACTACAACATGTCACCACTTCTCAGTCCCACCTGCTAAAACAGCTTTCCTCTTTTTTTTCCCCTCTTTTTTTAATGGCACTCTTTCTTTTTTCCATCAATGAAGTAACTTAAAATTCTTTTGGACAGGTGTTCTTTATTGCTGTTCTATCTTTTCTAACCAGTATTTTACAGTGGGTTTTAATAGTAAAACATTCAAATCACTTAATGCAGTTACCAAGGAATAGACTGAGACACATTTTACTGTAACGTTACTAAGCTAGCCAAAACCTCTGGAAAATCTCGTTATAAGAGATCAGTCTTATTAATTGCAGTTATGGTAAGGAAGTGGAGATATGTTCTGGTGTTTCAGCTTGTAAACCTGATGTTTCATCATGTAAACTGCATGTTGACCCTGAATAAAACCAATAATCATTTCTATTTCATGCTGTCCACTCTCCTGACTCTCTCAGTGTTGTATATTGGTATGGATACACGAGAAGGTGTTTTACCTTAGTGTTATTCCTTTACAAGTGACAAAAAAAGAACAATGAAAACATTGGGATTTTGACTGGTGAATACAAGTTTTGTAACTATTCTGATACTGTACTTATGCTGTTATAGAAATGGAGTGGGAGAAAATGATATTAACTTAGTCAATAATCTTTTCCTTTTTCACAGCGTGGGGTTTTGATGATTTTTGAAAGCTGACTCAAGTTTCAAGGAGTAGAGCCTTACATTTATATTATGGAGAAAACACATCGTTTTTGAGACTTCTAAGATACTAGTCTTTGATTTATGGAGAAGGAGATAAAACATGAAGAGATGTTTACAGCACAATACACGACATTAAAATGTTAAAGGAATCACGTGCACGTTTTATATGTCATGTACATTCTTGTGTAGCTGCAGCACAGTTAAAAAGTGGGAGAGAGCTAATAAAGATGAAAGCAGGATGTTTAAAATGGTTTGAATTTAGTAACCAAGAGATAAAATGATGTGGTTGGATTTGACTGATGGTACCTTGAAAAGGAAGCACACTGGACTGAATATCTTGGACTTGATGATGTTAAAGGTCTTTTCCAACGTAGTTGATTCTATGATCTTAGCTGAAGTTGGAGAGCTGAAAATAAGAAGTATAGTAAAAATACTGTATTTACTATATAATAGTAATGAGAATATTACTATATAATAGTAATAGAATGAGAGAACAGATGTAAGAGCAGTTAATATCCCTGTCCCTTCAGGGTCTGGTCTGATGGCTGCATTTTGCTCTTCACGTCATCCTTTCTTGGCAGTGATGATCCCTTAGAAGTGTAGCTGTAATGGGAGGGAAGGATGGATTTGGTGTTAAAATAAAGGAGTGAAATTCAGGATCTGAGTTCAGTTGCCAGCCTATGGACCCTGTGTATGATCTTTTGTATTAAGACAAACTGTGACGGTCATTTGGCTTCTGCAGTGATGGGCACCAGGCTAAATAAAGTCTAACTGGACCAGCCTCTCCTCCAGTTTGTTCTGCGCCTCCGTTGCTGTAGGTGAAGCTGTAGTTTGTTGTACTGATGGTCTCAAGCAACGTTTTTAGAGTTCTTTTTGAACATATGGGTTCAGCAGCAATACTTGGACTCCAGGGAATAAAATGGGCAAGTTGATCCAATTCAGATAAACAGCTTATACCATAATGGCCAAGCAAAGTGTCATCAGTCAGAGTCATGCTACCATGCTTGTATTCCTGCACTCAACCATAACAACTTGATGTTGTTGTGTATTTGTAGCTTTCTGAAATACCTGATGTTTAAGGTCATGTAATAGGATGGAAAGAGTAGGAAAAAGTAAGTTTGCGTTCTGAATTTTGAAGTAAATGTTAGGAAAGAACATGTGGCGCTGATTGTCAGTCCAACACCTTGTTCCTCTCTCCAGACATATTGGCTGTAACTGTTCTAGTTTGCTGAGCCACTAAAAACTGTAATTCATTTTTCACGCAGGGCAAAAAACCCACCATGAGGAATTAGTTACTGTGAACACCTGCATCACTGGGAAGAGGAGGAGGGTGGTTGGGAGATGTGCCCATGTTGGATCCGAGTCTTCTTATCAACCCCGCATTTTGTTTCAGGGCTGTCAAGCAGTGACAGTGATGATTTGATGCGAATAAGCTGCAGCATCTGAAATAGTTTTTCAGTATTAACTCAACCCTTCTTGCCCCCTGCCCCATCATGTGAGTGAGGAGGAACCTGGGAGGTTTGTACATGGTAGGGTCCCATCGATCTTGTGAGCATGGAGGGTTTTTATTTTTATCTTCTTTTGTTTCTGCAGCTTTTATTAATATTCTAGGTTTAGCTTGATGAGAGGCCCTGCAATGCTACTTTTTTCACAGTTTCCCCATCTGAGAGATGTTTAATGCAGGGGTTTTGATCATATAAGTGAAGTCGGTTTACACTGGACTGGAAGACCCCAAGTAAACTGCTCTCTGTGGCTGCGGAACATAAAATGATGTGACATTAGGAGTTGTGTTCCTTTCAGAGGGTGTTTGTTGGTATTCTCTCATCACACCTAAACTTTTGCTACCAAATACGTGTTTTACTGAGTGTCTGAAAGTATGTAGTGGGAACTTTCTATTCTGATGCTAACATTATTAATATGCTCTCATTCAGACCCAAGTTGGAAGAGGTGAGCCCTGTCAGATCATCCAGCCCACCTCCACTCGATGCAGGAGGTTTTTCCCAAGTAATCACCTCAAAGTTCTGTCTTGTCTACTTCTCAAAGCTCTGGAAGCTTATTTTTCTTTGTACTGCCTCTTCCCCTAGCAGATTACCACGCTGCTGTGTTTGAATGAGAGAACTTGTTTTAAATGCCAACAAGAATTGCTCCATACAGCATAGTTGAAAAATCAGAGAGTTGAATGATTAGTTTAAAGTGATTTAGGAAGAGCCTAAAATGACTTTCCAAGGTTTTAGGTTTCCAAATCAAAATACTTCATGCCTAGCTAATAGCACCTTTGCCTTCTGCGTGCATCCTGAAGGAGCCCACTGGCAGACGCTTCCCCTTTTGGGCTGGCAACGGAGAGTGAGTCAATCAGCCGGCACTCCTGGTTGTTCATTTGAGATTAACACCTGATGCATCTCTGTCTCCCTCTGAAGTCCCCTTTGTTTTGACTGAGCAGATTGCCTGCAGCAGGCGGCCTTGCCTTTCATCTGCCCCCCCCCAGCGATCAAAAGATTGTCAGGAGTGGTTATTAAAACCTGGTGTTTAACTCTGGAGTACAGGACTGTCAGTGTTGAAGGCAGCCTGGGATGTAATTTACAGTATATAATAAATACAGGAGAAGTGCAACACTGGAAGTCTATCTCATGCTCTAGAGTGTGCTGATATATGCTGCTTTGATATTTTAACTGCTAGGCAACCTTCATTAGTGGTCATTGAAGATCATAACTTATGGCTCCGTCAGATGATTCATAATTGCAACAGTTAGATCAAGTTAGCCTGTAGGAATCCTTGATATCGAGTAGGACTGGCTCAGCTTGTGAAGATGTATTTCATGAGCAGTGAAAATGATGAGCACTAATGAGAACCAACCTCTAAAGGACCGATAAATTTTAAATGCAGAGATTAGCTTTGCAAAGCATAAATTATTTGACCTACAACTGAAACTTGATAAAGGATCTTGGAAAAATATTATGAATTAATGCATACCATTGCTGGAAGAAATTCTCTTTCCAATATATACATATTGTGTGAGTATGGTACAGGAAGAGTTTTTGAAAGAAAGTGGATGCCTTCCCATAGCCCTGGAGGGATGGGCACTTAGACCCCAGTAACCAGTGTGATGTTCATCAAAGACAATAAAACTAAGGAAAACTGCATCCTTTTTTACTACTTTGCCTCCCTCTGTGGTTTCATTATTAGCACAGAGCTTCAGCTTTTAGAGGCGTTCAAACCAAAGTGTTTTGATTTGATGCTTTCTCTTATGTTATATTTGATATATGTTAAAATCTAACAAAAACCATAAAGCATAGATAAAAAGTTATATTTAATGTAGTGGATAAACAGTTCTATTTAATGTTGTGCCTCTTCTCAAGGGGTCGATCATGCTTTCTGATTTGATAAAGACATTTTTTCTGTAGATGCACAAAATGAGTGTGTCCCGCTGTTTGTTATTTAGCTTAAGAGGGCAATCACTTGAAGTATGGGGTGCACACTTTCCTTCCCTGGTTGCATTTGTTGATGAGCAGTTTATGTCCTAGAGGAAGACCAGAAATTGGGTAGGATGGTAAAGGGGATTTTTATGGAGAAGATGTGACTGTGGCACCCCAGCCTCCTCCGCGCTGCCAGGACGGCACAAGGGAAAGAGCCCTGTGGTCCTGCACGTGATTTCTCCCCAGCTGAACCTGTCCTTTCATCTGCATGGGCTTTGGTGATAGACATAGTCTGAGAGTGAATACAGAGAACATTCCTGTGGTTATTCTGAAATATCAGTCTGATGGACAGGAAGTTTCAGGTGACAACTGCAGAAACTTCTGTGCACACATGAATCCTCAAGACGATGTGTTTCGATGCTGCAGGAAGTTTTGTGTCACTAGCACCATGCCAAAAGGTTCTCTGGAAATACTGGGGGCAAGTGAGGTAGGGAGAAAAGAAAGAAATAATTTGCCCAAATGATTAATTGTCAGGAATACTTCAGTGGTGTGGGGTTCCCTTTAGATCCAATGCCAGATTTCCCCTGGAAACCCTGATCACAGGCAGAACAAAGGCATTTCAAAGGACTGAAATGATGGAATGTGGGGAGAGCACTAGACAAAAGGGAAAACCTAGTACTTAATAAGATTTATCTGGCCTTTTGATCCATAGGGGTATTGCCTTTCTAAGCTTAGAAAAGGAAGAGTAAAAATAACTACTCTTGCTTTTTTTTTGTCAGTCTTTAACTACATGTTTTGACGTTTTCCAAATACCTGAGAATTTCTCCAGCAATGCAAGTATTAAATCCTGATCTTATTAGGTAATTAGTGAAATGTCATTTTCTTTTTGTAGCTTAAATGGTGTTTTGTATTCATCCTGTTTATTGCCTTGAGTTTTAGACTCCTGACAGTTTCAAACCCAGCAATCCAGTGCTTTGTGTACTGCGCTGTGCGAAAAATAATGAGTATGAGGTGAAGTATGACTCACAAGGGTTAAAGAAAATGATTTCCTGGTTCCCTGAACCAGCCTACCGATACTATTTCTTTAGGGAATAACTCCTGGAAACACAAACCCGGAGCATTCTAACAGTCCTTTTCCTTTTGAATTATTTGAGGGTTTTCTCTTCCAGTTTCCGTTGTTCAAAAATACTACGTAAATGCCAGGAGTTCAGATTCTGCTTTGTCTTCATAGTGCTGGATGGGATTTATGTGCAGTAAAATGGAGTAGAAGTCCTCTTTCTTTACTTTCCTATGACTGTTGTTGCTGTTAATACCAAGTTTTACTCTGCTTTGTCTTTGTCACACACTCTGATTATCAACAACTGTGGCTCTGAAGAGTTGGACCTAGGATAGAGTGCTGATCATGCTTTGCAACTAGCATTGGGAAAGGCAAGTAGGGTTGGAGCAAGCACTCATAATCTTCTTGTTTGTATGGGCTGCAAGGTGGTCATTTACCTGGTGTGGCTTTTGACTTATTTTTTCTAGAGCTGCAAGATCTTACAGTAAAGCCTAGTGCAAAGGTGATCCTGCTGGCCTGATCTGCCAGAGCTCAGGAGTGGGTTTTGGGCAGGGAGGTGTCCCAAGGGAAACAGCTCTTTCTCTGTTGTAGCTGAATAGGAAGAAGGAAGAAGAGAATACCTTAGGGATGAGGAGGGTCTTTGCACACCTTTTCCTGGGAATGAGTGAAAGAGCGATTGCTATGGATGTTCCTCACTAGAAGTGAAAAAGAGCTTGTGCAATTGCTAAGACTGCTGCAACTGTGAGGTGGAAGAGATGCGCTATTTATTAACAGTGAAACCTTTGTTTTCTAGGGACTTTTCATGTATATGTGAAAAGTACATGTACATGTACAGAGTAACTGTATTTCAAGGTGTCTATAGCAATCTGATGTAACAGATGCATATGAAGTGCATCTGTGAATTTGGGTGAATGTCTCTGCGTCCCATGCAATTACTAATACTGGAAGGTCTGATGACAGTGTAGCATGAAGTGCTTAATTATTTCAGCTCTTCTTTCCTTGGCCATATTGACCCTTTTTCATTATACAGAATTGAAGTGTCCTGATAGTTTATCACAGTTATCACAGTGAATTCTCTGTTGATTTTTCCTTCAAACTCCATAAGGAGTTTGTTGGATAAGCACCTCTAGGATTGTCAGGGTAGCTGCTCACTGAGAGCGTGACCAAGTGCTCTCTAACAGAACTGATGCACCAATAGGTGGGTTTGGTTCCAGTTTTGGAAACTCCCCATCATATGTAGTAGCAGTCATCTGCTCCTGTATCAATGCTGTGGCATTTAAACATTGGATTTTTGAAGGCACCATAGCAGGTCTTTGAAGTGGAGTCTGTGGATGACAGCAGATTCAAGTTACAGAGGATCTTTCCCTTTGTATCTGTGGTGGTAGCACAGAACTGTATTATTCAATATCTGTATTGCAATAATGTCTTGAGAGTCTGGTGATTTTCCAGCATAAGAAGGTAATGATGTGTGTCCTGCCGAGTTTGCAATCTGGGAAGTTACAGAGTGTGAAAGTATGTGGGTTTGCCTTTAAAAACCAAACCACTTCTTTGAGTTACATACTTTAGTTTTCCAGGGCAGGATAGAGGGAAGATTGAAAGGCGGGTTGATTAGTCTGTAGAAATCAGAGAAGGTAGTTATTGTCATGAGAGATGTAGTCTTGAATGGAAACAAGCTGCATTAAGCATGTAAAAACTCCAGGACCATCCATCTTCTTTTTGGACGTGACTTAACTGAACCTTGGAAGTGCTGGAGGAAGTATTAAGGTTTGTCAAAGCTTGTGTGTGTTGGTGAGGCTCCTTACCGGCATCAGCCTAGCGTTTGTTAGAAGCCAACACACGTCACATCCCAGAAGAAACAAGAAAGTCATTGAGAGTTGATTTATACTGATTAAAATTCTCACTCCTAAAATGCTTTTTAATTTTCTCCTCTATTTCTGCTCATGGATTAGGTTGGATTTGGCTCTGGGTGCTAGCAAGGTATGTTGCTTGATTCTTGGAAGCGTGCCTACGCTGTGCAAGAGGTTTCCAATCTGTGATCTGCCTGATTTATGGTGGGACGAACACATGTGGCATGTACAATATCGATGCTGCCAACTCTTGGGGTATTTGTCAGTTGTCCTAAAAAGATCTCTTCTACCCACAGTTGCTGACGGCTGGATTTTTGGTTTAAGATTTGTCATGCTTTCAGTCGATGGGCATCTGACGCATTCCTTGGGAAGGTGGAGAATGTGTATAGATTTCTCCACAATTCCTTGGATTCTGGTGGGAAACAGTCGTCCGAATTGCACCAAAAACTCAGCTTTATCCCCAGTGGGATTATAACACCGGTATGAATAAAAAGCTGTAGTAAATTCTTTTAAACATTTTTATTTGTAGTGTCAAATAGCCGTTTACCACTAAGTGACTTTTTAAGAGGATTCGAAGTGTAAGCTGTTTAATGAACGAGTAAACCACAGCTCTGGGCAGTAATCCATTTTTTCTGTTCTTTATGAGATCTGTATGGAAACTGAAGGAGGAGGTTAGTTTTCAATCCCAAAATCATGAGGTGCATCATCCAGATTAAAAAGCACGAGGCATGTTGGAAGTATCATTAAAGTAGGGCAAGAAATAAAATGGGACACGTGGATGGAAATGTAAGAGTTGTAGCAGTTTAATAATATAAGCTTTGACTTGAAACCAAATGTGTTTGCGAATCTCTGAGGTTTGATGTTCTCAGGTCACTAAAGGCTAACTCTGTCTGGATCTCTATAGATTATGTAAATTTTTGAAGTAAACCAGACTTCTAGAAGATGAAAATCAGTCCCTATAATCCTCCTTTTAAGACTTCTTTCTTATTACAGTCAAGATTTATGTTGATGCTCCGAACAGAGACATGACAATCCGTTTTAACTTCAGAGAGCATCATAAAGGTGATGGCATTTGAAAGCAGGCTGGAGAGTTCAGCTTCAAACTCATTTTTTATGTTCTGAAATGAGATACTTTTAAAAATAATCTTTTACAAGATGCATTAAGGCTTCCAATGCCTTGTGTTTATTAAAGGGCAGTAAAAGCAAAATATTATCTTTGAAGGGCATCCTTTATAAAAATGTTTATCTCAAGTAGCCTTAGGCAGTGAGAGAACTGAATGGGAAACACAAAACAAAGTTACAGTGAAGCAGAGGCCTCTGCTGCGTGTTTGACTCGCTTCTTGTGCTGGTTCCAGCTCCATTCCAAGGCCTTTCTGCTGTCATTCCCAGCAGAGGCAGCCCCTGGTTCCTCCAGGCTGTTTCTGTTCAGTTCTCACTTCCAGGAAAGTTCCTGGTGCTTTGTGGATAAGTAGCAAAGCAGTGTCTGGAAGGGGCAAATACAGAATATCACCTGGCAGAGTTTCAGCAGTAACCTTGAACTACGATCTGTGTGTTGGGTTCACATTCTTCATCCTTGATTAAAGCCTTCAGAGCGAGGACCGCTCCTGGTGGTGATCATTCGTGCCTCCTCTGTAAGATGATGGTTGACTTTAACTCCCTCCCGGTCTAGATGTTTCTAAAGTTTCTTTTGAAGTGGGGCCAAGAGGGGATGCAGAGGCTTGTGAGTGGGGCAGGTTTTGTAGGGAGAGTTAAAGTGGTTTATTAGAAGTACTGCTAGAGTCAGAGAAAACGGATAACCTATAAAGCACAAGCTTTCTTCAAGTCGTCATGCAGATGTTCCTTAGCTCTGGTCATATGTAAGGACTAGTAATCTTGAACTCTGAGAGCTGTTTTTATGCCAGGTATGTGTAAGAATAAATCAGTGTAAGAATAAATCCAGAACATTGTTGATACAATGCCATAATTAGTTTCCGAATAGCATTTAGTAGGTGTCAGTGAGGCAGAGTGTGGTGAAGGTCTGTAAAGAATAACTGGCAGTGAGAAGATGCTTAGGAAATGGTTATTTACTGTCTCTTGAAAACAAGAGTGAGAGCTGTTAGCAAAAGGCAAGTTAAAAATGAAGGAAAGGAGTCTGCAGTTACAGTGGGACTCATTGCTACAATAGGTTTGGATGACAAAGGTCTTGGTGATGGTGCTCATGTCTTCTTTTATATCTTTGGGATGTGCTTCATTTATTTCTCAGTTTCATTTTAGTTCCTAATAAATGGAATGACATTGAGACATAAAACTGAACACCAGATTTAAAAACCCAACCCAATCCAACCAACCAACCCCAAAAGCCCCAAACTGCTACTGAAAATTAAAGGAGCTGCTCAGCAAATTGCTTTTCAATCCAAAAATCCACCTTTCGCTTTCACTTAACCCCCAAAAGCTGCTTTGCTTCTGCTGCTGTTCCTGCTAACCTTTTGTGCTTGAAGAGCTGCAACCTCTGGATTTCACTGCAAATGCCTGGGTGGTTTTTGTCTCTTCTGTTGCAGGTTGTGCAACCTCTGTGGTTTATTTTTTGTGGTTAAAAGCAAAGGTAGGGAAGGCTGATTTTAATTATTTGTCCCAAAGAGAGAAATAAAAGAAACAGCCAAGTGCTTAACTGCTTTGGAATGAAACGTATTTATCACAAATGGCTCTTTGTATTGTTGGAGAATGTGAAGAAGTAGTGCTTGGGGATGCTTTTGGAAGATCTGCCTTTTTCAGTGGAACCTGGAGCAGAACTATGAGTAGAAATGGTTGGTTACATCTAAAAGTAGGCTTTCTCCCTGTTTTCTATTTAATTCTCTGATGCCGATGAGAGTATCAGATTTAAACCATGCTTCATGCAGTCATGGTAGATGTTTCCCCCTTGGTGCCTTGCCTTTCTTTCCAAGAATGCCTCTCCATAGGGGCCAGAATTGCAGAATATTTCCTTAAGCCACTCTCTCCATGGATCAGGGTCTGTTCTTGGTGATAGATATTTCCATGTGTAATTGTGACTACCCTCAAATAAATTATCCCATGACTTAGTCACTGTTTACTTTTGCTGGCTTCAGCTTTGCAGTCCCAGTGCAGAAGATGTTTCAGATGTTTCCCTCTGTGTCTCCAGAGCTGCTTGGTTGGGTATGTTTTGTAAAGGCCTGTGAGTAACGTGTGAGTGGACTTCTGCAGGCGACAGTCGTTGCATTTCAGCAAGCGGCATTAACTGTGATAATGCGTACAGCTCCTCTTTGTGAAATTCAAGTCTTTTTAACATCACCACCTTCAAAGACAATAAAAATTCCAGTCTGCATTTATCTATTCCCATGTGAGGAGTTACTGCAGTGTATATTGTATCATTCCATGTGAAATTCTTCTGCTTAATAGTCTCATTTATACACAGTTGTCTGAGGTCAGTTTTCCATTTTGCAGTTGTCAAACAGCTGTCAAATTAAGAGACCAGATCCCAAAGTTCATTTACATTTTATGCCATTCTTTGGGTGCCTGTTTCATATCTTAATATAACTAATGATTTATCTACATATCTTAGTCGTCTTTCTGCACTTGTTTTTCACAGATGTTCACATCCTCTCGCTAGTCAAGAGCAGCCCTTAAAATAAAACTAACTTTTGTGCGTGTCGAGGCTTTTTGTTACACAGTTAAAGGCAGGCAGAACTTTGTCTTCAGTGCAGGCAACGCAAATGAAACCGGCTCAAATTCTGCCTCATATTAATGGTAATTTGAATTCTGAGCTGAAAAGCAGGAAAAAAAGTTTAGAACTATGCTGCTAGAAATGACAAAAGAGAAAAGTCTCCATTTCATTCGTGTATCGTTGGTTTGGGTTAATAATTGGCTTTAGCTATTGATTTCCCCTGTTCACTTTTGATTTCTTGCGCTTCAATAGGAAACCCAAATTAAAAAGGGCTTTGTTCACAGATCATCTTTGGACTAAAATGTATTCATTTTTCATCCTCGGGAATATCAAAGGCTCTGTCCCATGAGCGAGAACACAGCGAGTAAATTGAATGCTATTTGTGGTTTTGTAGTATGATGATTCTTACGTCGCTGAGTTCCAAGTGTAAATTTATACGGTGAAGATTTAGGGGTTGTTTTCTTATGCTTTTTTCCAGTGGTGTAATGATCAAAGGAGTATCTCTATACATGCCATTGATGTCTTACTACAAAGTACTTAAATAGCCTGAGGTAGCCATCTACTTTATAAAAATTCCTTAAAGACAGGTAGGACCCTTGGGTGTTAAATGTATACTTCTGAGTTCGGTGTATTTTCAGGGGAGGAAGGCAAGAGAGATACTATTACAGGCCTCAGCAGTTCTTTCTTGCACTGAGCTTTAAAAGGCTCTTTTAAAAGTAGCCTTAAATTATGGCCACTGGGGGAAGTTTGTCTAGGGTACGCTGTGCCAGAGAACGTTTCTGTGCCATTTCAACATCATTCACTAACCCTTTCAAGAAGTGTAACTTATTTAACCCTTTCGAGGTTTGGAGGGAAAGTTCTGGTTTCTACACACATAGTTGTAGCCTCTTTACATTGTAGAAAGAGACAATTTAAAGACTACTGATACTCCTTTTTGCCAGTTGCTTAAAGACCTTATGCTTTGCTACGTAAAGGGAAACGAGATCCTTGCTATTTGCTGCATTTCATAGGCATTTCATAGGCAATTATTAGTCTTTTTGGTTGCTGGGATCTGCATTGGGATTGTAATAAAACACAAGTCAATGTGAAATTGGATGCAGACTAGGAGAGCAGATAAAACCAAGTGAAAATTAATGACAGATGTAAAACTTATTGGTAATAACATAGTCATCTTTTTACAATCTTTTTCCAAACTATCTTTTTATTTCAGCAGATGTCACTCGAAATCTTTGGAGTAAATCATCTCTTTGATTTTGATTATGATCTTGAATACTGAAAGTAGCTTAATTGTGATGGGTTCTGACTTCTTTATGAATATGGTTTTATGTTTGAGGGCAGGCACACAGATCCCAGGCTGCTGAGCTGTTCAAAATGGTAGGATGCAGAGTGCTCCAGATGTCCGTAACTCTTATTTTTATGGCTTGAGATGTCACTAGCATTAACTCCAGGGTCTGCAGAGCATCCCAGAAGCTGACAATCTGTCATTGTTGCAAGGTGGGACATGGAGAGGTGTGGGGCTGCTTGGCTCAACATTCCCTAAGGAAAAATGTGGGAAAGTGCAAGTTTTCAGTGCATGTTCAGTGCTGAGCATAAACAGTACGTCTATAAGCAGCCTTCCCCACTTGTTTTAAATCATAAGCAAGCTTTATTTCCTTAGTTTCTTACATAAGAAAGACCATCCCAGGTCAGGCCAAAGGGCAAGAATTCTATCTTCAGCAGGATTCATTGATGCCCTTCGTGTCTTGGACCCATTGGGTCCTAAGACCTCCTCATTAATCTCTTCCTGACCTGTTGGCTGTCAGCAGCATCAGGAGGAGAATGCCTGATGTGGGAGATCCCAGGAGCTGAGACCTTCTCCTTGTCCTCTGTGGAGCACAGGGACAGGAGGCGCTCCTGGAAAAGGCTGGTCAGTGCCTCCAGCTCTTCCCCAGTTTTGCACTGTTGAGTGTCCTTCCCGTTTTCATTATCCCTTGAGCTCTCCATGCCACGCTTGCTTGGAGTGGAGATGGAAAAGAGTATTTTGCTTCAGTAGATGAAAATCAGTAACAAAAGGATATGGTAGTGGATACTTAAAGTTAAGATGAGCACAGGCATAAAGGGATAAGTCTCCAGAAGACTCTCCAGCAAGTTTTGTGTCAGAAACTCCTCAAAACAAGGATGGTGTCTTTGCATCTGTGAAAACTTTCCACCATGAATTTGTCCTATTTCCCTTTTTAGCACTGAGGGAGGCAGTGACCACTCACCTCCCTGTTGGTTTTCCATGCTGTCTATGATTTTTATAGAGCTGTTTCATATTCTCCTTTGCTTGCTGAGTAAAGCTGCTCCATCTTAGTTCTCCTACCTGGAAGCTGCTCTGTACCTGTGACTGCCTTTCTCTTTTCTTTCTAGTTTTCTCTTTGAGAAAGGGGGACCCCAACTGCATGTCCTGAGGGTAGAGACAGGGATATAGAATTAATTAAAATTAAATGAAATTAATTAAAATTAAATGAGACCTCTTGGGACAGTAACCAGTCACAGCAATCAGCTATCTCTGGCATGGTGCCTCTAGCTTTTGCCTTTCTTTTCTTCTTAAAATAGTTTCTGAATAGTGACTGACTCTTTCACAGACCTGTGTGTTCATACCCACTGGTGTCCTTTCCAAGGGAGAACAGCTCGGAGCAGTTTGGTTTCTTTTCCATGGGCAATATAACATTTACATTTCTCCATATATACCGGCCTCTGCCCATCATTTGATATCTACTCACCTGATATTTTAAGGTACTTCTGCAATTCCTCACTATCAGCTTTCACCCTTAAAAGGCTGAACAGCTTGATAGAAAAGCCAAGTGGTCTGTCCAGCTGAGCATGTTCTGTTCTTGGGTGAAACAAGATCTTGAGATCTTACTGTTGTGAGGTATATTAACCATCTTTCCCAGGTGGAATTACTGCACTTTCAAGTGTTGAGCTGCTGTTATAAAGGGAGGATCACTGCAACCACTACAGTCTCCTGTTCAGGCTAAGAAAAAGAGGTAGATAGGACAAAGCGGAATGGCTTTAAGCTGAAAGAGGGGAGACTGAGATGAGCTCTTAGGCGAAGTTCTTCCCTGTGAGGGTGCTGAGGCGCTGGCACAGGGTGCCCAGAGAAGCTGTGGCTGCCCCATCCCTGGCAGTGTTCAAGGCCAGGTTGGACACGGGGGCTTGGAGCAACCTGCTCTAGTGGAAGGTGTCCCTGCTTGTGGCAGGGGGGTGGAACTGCATGAGCTTAAAGGTCCCTTTCAACCCAAACCATCCTGTGATATAATTCTGTGATTCAACTGCAATGTGGAATGAGGGAAGCTCGGAGGACTTCACTGTGGTGATTTTAAGATTAATGCATCATATAAGGCATCCAAAATTTGCTCCATGTGTCTGGCTAGAAGAATGGTTTGTGCTTCTGAAATCAGACTTTTTCTTTGCTGTTAGTGCCCACTCCAGGATGTTGAATATTAGGTGGAGGAAATGCATACACACTTTAGCCGCCTTCCAGAGCACTGCTGCGCTCGCCTTGTCTTTCTCGCCAGCGTGCTGACTTTTCTTATTAGTCTCAAAAGAGAAAGTACCTCCTCCCCTGCCCGACTCACTGAGCACTTGCATCTGTTTCAGATCTGGAGGGTCATTGGTGTGCTTAGAAACTTGTTCCTTTCCCTCCCCTCGCCAGCTATATGACTTGCTCCGATAAAATGGTTTTGTCCTCTCTGTTATTCTGTAGTAACCTAAAGGTAAAGAGGCTTTTGGAACTGCATCATAGCTACCTATCTTCTGTGCTCGTGTGCCCCCGATACATGATTTGTGTTCATAATACTCTTTTAGCTCTCTGTTTGCCCCAAATGGGCCCAAACCTGAAGCTAAATCACTTTCAGGCTAGTGTGTGAACCAAGGGACCAGCCATTTCCTAGGCAGAAAAAAGCATATATATTAGTGACCAGATGTCAGAGCAAAAATAGTTAATGCATCTAAAGAGTTTATACATGTTAAATAGGCTGGCTTTATTTGTATGGTTAATTACTGAATTTAAAGCTATTAAAAGACAGGAACATTTTCTCTCATGATTCTTATAGGTTGGCTCTGGAAAACCTGAAAATACACAATACAAACTTGATGCTGATGAATTATTTTTGCACAGCTCATAAAATTAATAGTGCAATTTATATAAAAAGGTATAAATTAGAGTATTTAAATGTTATTTTTATGGCATATTAGGTGGAATTATTTAAATGTAAATGGTTTATTTCAAGGAAACTGTGAAATTGATAAATAAATCTACTCTGTTCCAGTGCTAAACATGTGAAACGTAATCTTCTTGAGTTATACATCCGCAGGCCAGGGACCTTGGATTTGCAATAGGATGTAGGTGCTACTAATGTGTGTAACAGGTGCATGTAATTTAAGTGCAGAACTAGTCAAAATACCTTTAATCAGTTGATGTTAAGTCAAACCATATGGGTCCATGGCTACTTCTCTTGTGCTATCCAATCGGCCACGCTCGGTTCTTTTGGGGATCACCGTCCTGTAGGACCCAGCAGTGGGATGCAGAAAAGACCCAGTTGCTGAAATTTTACTCTTCCTGCTCCAGAGGAACAGCTGCAGATAGTGTCAGTGTCCAATGGCCCTTTTTGACTTTTCTGCTTTGATATATGGGTCAGTTTGGGAGATTGCAGGGTTGTGTGTGGTGCTGGAGAGCACAGACACAGACTAGAGTGTTTATGGGATTGAAGAGCCATTAAAGATACTTCAGCATCAGCCTGTGTTAGAAACATAACCAAGGCTTGAATGCAGAGAGAATAGGGTGCTCATCTGGTTGATAGCTTTCAGCACTGAGTCTTCTGTGAGAATTTAAAACAGAGGCAGTGAAAGCAAAGCATAACTATCATGGAGAGACGGAAACACTCACCGTACAGGGCGTTCCTGCAGCGCCTGATGCAGGAACAGTTGGAAACGCGTAGCAGCTAGAAAGAACTTCAGTGCTACTCAAGGCATGAACATGTTTTTATGCATATAAATGGCAAGTTCTTTTCTTGTTCTGGAATACCACTTTTACCAAAGAGCACGTGAACTGGGACAGAAGCAGATTGGCTGATGCACTGGAGTGGCGCGAGCATCCAACACCGATACCATCTACGGAGCAGTAAGTGGGTTTGATTTGTCATCTTGCAATGTGCAGGTTTCTACTTTCAATTGTTGGCAAGTATTTCATTTTTCAGATGCTGTATTCAGCATACATATATTCTGTGTTAGCTGATGCTGCTGGAGGAGAGTTATTTTGTGGGGTTGTCTTTCTGGGTGGTCCTCCCAAAGCTGTAATCAACGTGCTCACAGCATATCTGGTCAGTGTGGGGCTCAGCACTGCAGATTTATCGTGTGAGATAGCACAGGGCAGAGCGTGCCAGCTCAGGATCTGTTCAGGGAGCCTGCCTGCAATTAATAAAACTAACTTTTGAAGCTGTCTTTTTCTTTCATTGTATTAAAACAATTTGGAACGTCAGGTTTTCCCTTTGAAGTTGTATTTCAAGTTCATGGGCTGCGCTGGTGGCTTTACAGTCCTGCAGATCACAGCGTCTGAAATGAGACGATGAATTTACTCGTGAGACATTTGCAGGACTTGTTTTCTTGAAAGCGAACCTTAATTAACATTTAGCTTTGTCTTTAGAGTCTCTCTGGCAATTGATAGCAAGCAAATGCACACAAATATAAAGTTCCTTTGACAGACATTTAAAATAGCCACAGTAATAAGTACACCATTAAATACCAAAATGCTGTCAGAATAATTTTCAAGGCAGATTTTGTACATGTTTTTAGCCTTTTATGTAAATATCTTCAAGTCATTCATTTAATGATTTATTCTTTCTTCTGCTAGTATGGTATAAACCCCCCTAAATGTTCACTGCTGTTATTAAACTGTTTTTAAGCACACTAATGTGGGAAGCTAGAGAAAATACCCTACATGGCACACTTAGAGTCTAGGAGACCCATAACCATAAAATAGTTGTGCTAAAAACTTTATGGGAAAATACTTTTTGTGGTTGCTGGTAATAATAAAGAAGGAAAAATACCCAACCCAACTAAAAACCCCACCAGCAAACAAGGCAGAACTGTGCAAGTGGGGACTACGTGCATGAGTATTGGCATTTCTTTTATGCCCCATGTGAAAAGATTTCATCTTTATTCTGAGAAGACTTCAGAGCGAATGTTCTGGGTAGCAGAAGACATCCAGCGTTTCAAACCCACGTCAGCACTTAAGTTGGGTAGACAGCAGCACTAATCATATTAAGCCCAGTGTCTAAACTCGGGGCGAATGCGTAATGAGTGCATTGTTTTAGGGGTGCGGAGGGCAGGGCCGTGGCTCAGCTCCCCGGCAGCGCGGGCTGGGAGCGGGGACACGGCTGCTCCCTCCACTCCCTAAATCTTGTTGGTTCCACCTCGCGCCGCAGCCAAGCCATCAGGCAGCCTCCATTCAAGTGAGGGCTCTCCCCGGGACAGTGAATGCTAATTCAGGGTCACTTAGAGACGTGCCTGTAGCGGGGTGCTGCTGTTCAGAACGGGCGCTTGTGTTGGTTCAGTGCTGGGCTGTTTCATTCCCTGCTCCCTGTATTTTGTGCGTCTCTTACCACTTTGTTATTTCTTTTAAGCAGCTTGAGTGCATTTTACTATTTCATCTCTCTTTAAATATTACTCCAGAGTTTGCTTTCTGCCAACATGCCTTTCGATCGCCTAATGCAGTTCAATTGTTGACCGCTTTCTGTTTAACCATGAAACCTCTGTTTAACCCCTGTATTTGAGCATTTATGGTTGGGTTTTGAAATCTGAATTTAATACTCCAACATCAAGTGTGAGAAACCTGTAGCAAACCGTGCGACAGAAACATGTGCAAGCTTTACTGATAAACCCAGTCCGCTCACAAGCGAGCCCTGGTTTAAACTCACGTTGCCACCTTAACTTTATCCTGTGTAAAATGTCTATCACAGATACGTGGTGCAGTCTGGCCGTTTGATTCTTTTTTCTTTCACATTCTTGTGCAAACATTGTTTCTCCCAGTCAGCCATGTGTTAACCTCAAAAATGTTAGTTTTATGGCTAGTGTTGCCCTCGTAAAACAAAAATGAATGGATAACACTTTAAAGGAGTCTGCATAGGAAAAGGAGTTTGGAATAACATTCTGCTCCGACTTTCTTGACTAATTTAAACTACTGTTATATTTTTGGTTAAAGGTTAATGTTCCTTTAATTGGCCTTTTAATCGTACATCTGTGGTTGGTTGGTGGGGGGTGTATCCCATTGAACAACATGCCCTTAGCATTCCCATTTTTCCCAAGTAATCTCGGGGGATTCTTCCTCCTTTCCTGGAGCCTGCTCTCAGAACTAATTGCCTCCATGCCTTGAACAGCTTTCTGCCGACAAATATGATCATATTTTAGGAACAATGTTAGGTAAATTCTAGCATTGACTTCGAGCTGTTTTGAACAGCAGCACGCCTGAGCTTTCACATACCCTTTGGAGTGATTTGGAGACGGGAGGGGGGAAAGAAACTGCTTGGATTAGCAAGATAAAGAAGTTATACCATATATTTTATGATATCATGTAAAAGAGCTGGGAAAATTACTGCTTTCTTGATATTTGATGCTTATTTATACCTTGTGCTTCATTCTTGTGCATGGGATAGTGAGTTAGTTCATTGTATTTGCATTTTCTTTAGGGAAAGTCTGCTTGGACAGAAATCAATGGCAGATTGAACGCTGCCTTTAACAGGAGCAGGATTTCTCTTACAGAGCTAAATATGAATATTATTACATACTACTAAAAACCAGGAGGGCAGCGAACCTCAAAAGGAGGCATCTCCTAGTGAAAGCACATTTAATTCATCCACCCATTGGCATTGGTGCCAACATGGGAATGGCTTTGATTTTATAATTGGAGTCATCAAAAGTGCTAGGAGACAGTCAACTTAATTTGATTTCCCCCCCTCCTTTTTAAATCTCTGCATACTGATGTGCTTGGTGCGAAGCCAGTTTCGGTTTCCCGTTGAGAAGCATGTAGCTGCATTTTCGCTTCGATTGTGTAGGTCTTTCTTACATTAGTAAGGGACAGAGAAATGCTGGGAAAGAAAGGAACCGTATTAGCAGGGAGTCTCAGTAACTTTATAATGCCTGAAATAACTTCTAAGTGACTTAATGCTATTTTATCTGTTACGGAATAATAATCTCTCTGTAACATGAATTAAAACATGAATTAAATCATTGTCTGTCCAAGAAGATGGAAGACTTGAGAAAACTGTGTGGTAATTGCTAGAAATAGACCTTTTAATTACAAAAAAGAGTATTTTGTGGTGCATGTATTTTTATGCACAGTGAACACTGAGCACTTTCTCGCTTGGAAAACCTGAACAGTTCTGCTTTAGCTCACGAATTTACGATTTGCTTTATGCATAAACCCTGCATAATGATCATTTATTGTAGGGAATATAGAGTCCTGTAACATAAACAGTTTTCTTTAATGCAGTAAATAATAATAGGAAGAAAGACGCAAAGGAAAGACCCACTCTAAAGCTCTCGCTATTTTCATTCTCAGTAGCGTGGACATCAATGTCTGTGTATTGTACATGTATTTATGCCCACACTGAAAAATTCCCATTGCACTCTGGAGTGACACAGGACCATGATTTCACTCTACATATGTTTTCTGTCCATGTCACCGAGTGCCTGACAGTGGCTGTAAGTCCCGCTACAGGTCAGTTTATTACCAATCCACTACTGTGCAGTGTCTGATTTTTCTCCAGTGCCAAAACAGCCTCCAGGAAGCCACATGAAAGTTCAATTCCCCTTCCCACGAGTGTTCTTAATTTATTCCAAAGTCACATTTCTAATAGTGGTCTAAGACTGCAGCGCTGTGTGTGGGTTTTAAATTATAGCAGCAAACCGCAAAGACAAAAAGCCCAGAGCCCAGATTTTGCAGTTCCTGCATGTAAAGCTGACTGGCTTCCCCCGTTTCGGCTATGGAGAACTTTAAAAGGAGGCTGTCAAAATAAGTTAGGATCACAATCTAGATTGCGGAGTGTGGTGGAGTGAGAAATGATTTCCTGAATAGTTTGGAAATCTTGGTTAAATAAATGTTGTAAGGCGCTGGTTTGTTTGGGTTTTTGGTGGGGTTTAACTTTTATTCCCTCTAAGGTAGGACTAGCAAATGTTTGCAGCAGCTCATACATGCCCTGTGCTGGGGGTTTGGGATGCTCCTGGCCTCATGGCTTCTTGCACCAGTGGAGTTGGTGGGGGGGTGCTGCTTGTACTTGCAAAAGCTGGATCCAGCTTGTTTCAAGCCCAGAGAAGTGGGAAAAGTCAGTGCTTATGGCATGGGAACCATGGACCCAAACACCCCCAATACACACTGCCAGAAACGGTCTGCTGAGTATTTAATATCTTTTCTTTTCACTAGGTTTTTAAAACTAAAGGTGCATTTCAAGATTGCTTTTGAAATGAGCAGTTGCTGTTTCAGGGAAAACCTATTTTCATTGCTTAAACTTCATCCTCTGCTACTGAAACCCTCTGGATGCAGAGCAGGTAGCGTGCCTTTATTGTTCCAGCAAAGGGAAGTAGGAACTGTTACCTGAGCAGAAGAACGTGGCACATAGGACATAACACATCCTCAGAAAACTCACCTGAAGATGATTTTTTCTTAATACTAAATGTCTTTTTATCAGTAACTTAATTTTAAAAGTGGTTTCTTCCCATATAGAGTGACTTGTTAAGACTGTTAGTGTGAAAGCTATTGCAGAGCTGCGCTTAACAGATGAACTTGTTCATTCTCTTGTTGCTAACGCTGGTATCTGATGCCAGCACTGCTGTGAGCCCCACAAGTGCTGGAAGAAGACACAGAGTGCAACCCTCAGCGATGCTGAAGGTGCAAAGCAGTGTTTCGCTTTCTAATCCCCTTACTATTTGAAATCCTTGATTTAAATCTCTAAGTGAGCACTAAAGGAGGAAAATCAGGAGCTGGCTGGGCTGGAATCCCAAAGCCTGTACCTGAGGGAACACTGCGGGTGAGGGAAGAAACGTGAGCAAGGCATGTGAGCTGCTGGGGATGGATGTCTCTGCTGTTGGCTGGTGTCAACTCTTAATTCAAGTTAACAGGGGGACTGCATGACACTTGCAAAGTTATATTTAGAGCACACTGGCATATATTGCTCGCAGGACTTTATTTTTCTATTTTTAATTTATAGAAGTGCTCATCTTCACATCTGGTAACGTTTTCTCATTTTCCAGTAATAGAACAGTTTTGACTGTTATATTATACAGGATATTATGTATTACGTATTAGTCTGTACGTTTCATAGGAGCCAGCTATATAGACAGGATTTCTGCACCGACTGGCTATTTTTTGAGTGGTTAATGTGAACAATCTTAGTGGGTGTTTCTGAGTCTGCTGGGAGGGAGAGATTAACACCAAAACCTTAAATAATAGCTAGCTACACACAGAATGGAGTGCATGGCTTCAAATAACATTCATTATCAACTCCACAAGAGAAAGTTCTTTCCTCTGTACTCTGCCTCATTTAGAAAGTACATTTTCTTCTGTGAGAGGTAGCATTGTAATGCATAAAAGATGCACCTAAATATTTATCACGTAGGCTGCTATGGTTTTGCTTCTGCTGGATGCTTGCTGGAACAGCACTGAATTTTAGATGAGATCTGGTACTCATTCACATTTCTTTACAAGAGCCATGGTGGAGGATTAAAGGAAGACCACCTTGTTTATATCCATATTAAGCTCTTGTCTCATGTCAGTTTGGTTTATTCAATCCTTATGAGTTTTAATGTACAAATATTTAGGAATTGAGTTGTTTAATCACGGATGAGGAATTCTGAAAATGGTTGAAAAGGGATTTTAAGTTTGGGGTGGGGTGTGCATGTGTAAATACTTGTGTGTGCATGGGTAGAAGTCCGTATGTGTGCTATATGGGACCGGGTTTCCAGTCAAGGTGAACACACATTCACCAAGCCTGCTGCTTGGCCATGCTCTAATGGGGTAGGTTTGGAGCCTGTCCTGAGTTCTCACATGTCGTGACAACACGAACTCTAGCCCCTGTTTTACAAAGTGAGAATTTAATAGCATTAAATTCAAAGTGAGAAATTAAATAGCATTCCTGTTATTGCAAACTTTCCAGACCAACCTGGAAGTTTCATGCACGTGCTTCAGTGCTGAAATCCAGAGTGGCCAAGGATGGTTTTGAAACAAATCCATTAGAAACCTTTGTTGTTGTAAGTCGCTGTTACTATATTTTTGCTTCTTCCTTTTACTTGCTGTCACACCCTGGCTTGATGTCTCTGGGCTGCAGACAGTGAAACGTCTTTGGTGTAATTTCTAGGGAGAAAATCAACCTGTTTACAGGAAACCTCTGCTGAGGGTGCATAGGGAATGCTGAAGTTAATATTTATTTAGCTTGCATTTTAATCATTACTTTAAGAATGAATTTTCTTTGAATTTTAAAGAACTTTATAAACTAAGCTCACACATTCTTGGCAAGGTGGCAATTATCTGGATTGTGTTGCTCATTGTAGGGTTGTTTTTTTCCCTTGGTGTATTTTTTTTCCCCCTTGTTTGGGAAGGATTATTTATTAAGGATGAGGTTTCATTTAGGCTGAATTCACTTTAAAAATGTGTGAATATTACTTCTTTATAGAGGATGGCAGTGTTACATTCTTAATTAACATGAAAGATGCAGCCTGTGACTTGGAGTGTTGTATGAAGACTTCAGGTTTTGACATCTTTGAAATGAACAGGAATCACGTTTAATCAACATCAGCTATATTCCATATAAACATACATTTGGATAACAGACTTTGTTCTGTAGGCGTGGGCTGGGAGGTGTAGCCTTCTCTGCAGCCTCATGCTAGAGGTTTATAAGAATTAAGACTTTAACATAAGGTGCCCTTCTGCTTTGAACAGGCCTCCTATGGTAAACAACCACAGGTCTTGATTTTCCCCTTGATCAAGCATGCGTGTCGAGATCAGCTAAGCAGAACTGCTTCCGAGCTGAGTTTTTTAGCTTGCTGGCTTGATGTTGGATGTCCATCTTGGATATCTCGACCATCCAGGAATGTTTTTAATGCTCAGTCTGTGGTCCATTGAAAATAGGGGGTGAAAATCCTACTGGGCTTCATTCAGGTGGCTTGGAGAGCATCTCCTTGGTCGTGCCCCATCCCGGAGGCATGGTGTGGCTGCAGGAAAGATGAGCTGGAGTTTTCTGAGTTGGGGAGTGGTGTTGAAAAGTGTTTCATTGCTCTCCAGCAATGGAGATGAAAAGGCAGTTCCTCTCTCAGCAGTTTCAGAGCACAGCGGGGCTCTGCAGGGAGCCTGACGTTGCGTTGTGTGCGCCACAGATGTTTCCATCTCCAGAAAAGGGACCCTGCTGCACCTAGGAGGAGATTGGGCCTGGTTCTGTGGAACATGTTAGTGCTGTACCTAGGGGTGGGTTTAAAATAAGCAAGTTTAATGCACTAAAAAGCAGCACTGAAAATAATGGCATGTAACTTAAGCAGTGGAAATTCTCAGTGACAATTCAGTGGCTGAGGTTTTTACACACCCGAGGTGTAAACTGTGTAGTGCTGAGGAACCTGCTCAGCCAAAGGGAAGAGAACCTGCTCTGATCAGCCAAAGGGAAGAGAAGAAGGGCTTTTTTATCATTCAGGAGGAAAAGGTGTGTTTAAACTCCAGGGAAGCATGTTCACCAGCAACTAGCATCTCATAATTTGAAAGGTTAACTCTGTAACTGCTACCTGGATAAAAGAGAAGAATCTGAATCACAGAGCTGTGGTGGCAGCCCCTGGTTTGTCATCCAAAGCATGTTCTTTGTGATAAGAGTAGTGCATATCCATGCTCAAACCTCTGTGCAGTTTTAGGTGTGAGTATTTTAATCACAGCTAATCTGCTATTGTGCTTCAGTTACTCTCCTTGGAAGCTCCTGTTGTTGGTCTGAAGTAACAAGGATTTTTTTATCATCTCTATTTCCAGCGTAATACATTGATGACATTAAATGGAGGCATTTGAGTAATTCAGCTATTCAGCAATATTTTCTAATCACTGAAATCTCAGGTTTTGCAATCAATCCTCTTATCCTTGCTTTCTGCTGGATTGATGGAGCTGTTACTTTGGGGACTGGAATCGGTGGAGTTATCTTTTGAATAGACAAGTGATTGATTTTAGGCATTAGACATTCACCATGATGTTATAAACATTTGCCTTTCCCTCCTTCTACTTTGAAGTGACCTAAAGCCTTTGGCAAACAAGTCAGTTGCCTCAAAAATGTACCAAAAACATCCTTATACTTCCTTTGACATAATATTTTTAAAGGGGGAGAGCTGGGCAGTTTGCTGTATGGAGTAACCTTTCCTCCTCGCCATATGCGCGCAACTCTCATTATACTCGTAGGAGAACTACATGTGCATCGAGGAGAAAAATAGGTCCCATGTGTCAGAGCTGTCAGGGAATTTTTCTTCCACTACATTGCTTTGCTTTCTTTCTACCTACAGGAACTTTGCAGTTTTTACACCTTGTTATCCGCTGCCTGTCAAATGTCACGTTGTCTAATTCCTTATTCTCAGAGCTGCTGCGATGCCGCGAAGGTTTGGGGAGGGTTTCTCACTGGTGGTGCGTGTTGCACTGAAAAACCTGTGCTGCAACCCAGGATTTCAGCTTTAGTACTAGGGAGAGAAGTCAGTAACATAAGCAAATACGATGTTCTAGTTCTAATTCGGTCTCTCCATTTCTGACACGATACACCTTTCTGATGTCTGCTGACATCTCATGTGCCCAGCAGAGCTTCTCTCCCCTTTGTTTAAAAATGTGACACACAAAAATCTCAGCTATAAATAAAAATCATCTCTCCCAGAATGTTTTAAAAGCTATTTAAAACATTAATATAAATAAAAACCGAGCTGGTGTTTATTCAGCATCTTTGCCCTCCAAAGAACATTAGGGGTCTCTTCAGATAGTAATGTATTTATGTAGGCAAGCTAGAGATAACTTTGAGAAAAATATTTGGCTTAGTCAGAATCTAGATTCAGTAGGAAAAAATGAAGCTTGACAGAAGAGCAGAAATATGTCCCTGTGAGTGGAGGTTCACTAAGTGCATTTTGTAATGCACAATGTTTTAAATATGTTTTAAAATAAATATGGATTAGTTTAAGGCGAAGCTTTCCCTCGATTGTCGGTTTTCTTCGTTTGGCTTAAAACTTTTCTTAATCTGCCTGACACAACTTTTCGTATTTTTCTCTCTCGTGCTTGCTTTGCTTTAAGAAAGATAAAATAGGATTGGTTAAAAACACATGTAGTAGCTGTAATTGTTGGCCTTGATCTAGTTAGTTCCACCGCTCCGGTTGCTCGTACTCCTCGCGCTCGGGTGACCTTGTTGGCAGGAGTGCAGTGGTTACTGTTAAAGTTTCTTTGTCCATTTTTTGCTGATTTAACTTCACGTTTTGGGGATCTAGATGATAGATGTGTAAGCTGCTGCTCTCTTTCTGCTGTAGCTTTGTTTTCCTATGTAGAGGTGAAACCACCATATTTTCAGTTAAATCCATCCTAGTAGAGGAATTGATCCTCAACTGGGATGAGAGATACTAGGAAAAAAGCCCTTACTAGTGTTACCCAGTGTTTGGACTGCAGATATTTGGGGATGGGGCATAAACTGCTGTTCATTAAATGCCTCCTGTGTTTTGAGCATTGCAATAATAATTAATCCTGCTTTTTACGTCTGTTTTACTAATAAGCTTGTACACTTAGCTTCAAAATCCTTTCCAAATAACTCTATTGTGGAGGGCAGCGAAGGTCCTGCCTTTGCTGGTGAGATTGTAGCAGCAGAACCTTAACCTGCACATCTCTGTGCTGCTGGCAGCGATGGTGCTCGTACTTATTAAATTGAATGGAATAAATTCGTTTCTGTGAGTAATCAGTGGTGACACAGCTTTGCAGTGTATAAACAGTCAGTATTCCTGAGACAAGGTGAAGTTCCTTGGGCAATAAGCAGGGCGAGTAGCAGAATTCCAGGCAGTGGAATGGCTGGAGGAAATCAAGCTAACGGAAAAATCAATGTAGTTTCTGGCCCTTAATCACTGCCTGCAGAGGTGGGAGGTCAGCCCCTCTCTAATAGTGCTAATTGATACAGAGAGAGGCTGCATTAACATTTTGCAAGTAAGCTTTATTTAAAGTGAAGTAAATCTAACAGGAGATTTTAGGCAAATGCAGCAATTTCCTAGATATACTCCCCCTTTTTGTGTGATGTGTAGTGTTTCAAGACTGTCTTTTGAATGCTGAGTACTTGTCAGCCATCTCACAGCAGAGGGTAGTCCTGCTGCCTCCACAAAACAACTCTGCTAGCTCATATGTGAGTGATCCAGCCTCTGTGTATTTAATGTCTTGAAGCCACGGCTAGATTCCATCCATTTTTGGTGGTTTTTATCTAGAAGCTAAATATGTGTTACACTCACACACACATGCTCTTATATATGAGGTTTCCTTTAGTAAATGCTTATGGGAGGGGAGGGAAAAGTCCTCTAATAAAGGCCACGTTGGCTGTGCCACGCAGAAGGTGTGTGTTGGGATGATGACAACAGTCCATCATTTACATCAGCTTTAATTCGATGGCTGCAGATGAGCAGAGTGATAAAGAGGCTGATGGGTGCAGAGGAACAGTTGTACTGGTGATGTGTAGCTAATGAGGCGTCGTGGGTTTATATCTCCTTAACACAGTGACTGTGTTTTCCAGGGGAGGTTTTCCTACCCATAGTTTATTTTGATGTTTTACGAGCACTTAGAAAGCCCAAAGTTATCTTCTCAGATTTGATACCCAAAACCTGTATAAGAAACTAGATAATGAAAGAAATGGCTTAAGCTGCCATTGCAGTCTGGCTCATCATTATTTCCATTAGTTTTCACTAACATAAAACCTTAAAGTTATTGTATCTTAGAGCAAAAAAAACCACCAGTGGTGTAACTTCAGCAATGCTTTTCCCTTCATCTGTTTTTCTACTTCTCCCTTTTCTATGGAGGCACGGCTTAAGAAATTCCAGGAAGAAGGTGTGGGTGTGAGGGTGTGCAGATGTGTTTGCCTACAGCAGGAATATTTGGAACACTTGTAATCTGTGTTAACAAATCTCAAGAAATCAATGCAATTCAGCCCAGAAAAAATACCAGATTACAAGCAAAATTATTTTACTGGGGGGAAAATTGCAGTGAATAAAACAGTGAATTAAAAACTGGGAGCAAAGTTTCATTTAAAGACTTGAGTCCTTGCAATGTACAAAGCCTGCTGAGATCAAGGCTAGCGGTTTCATTGCCACCATGTAGCTTTAGATGAGTTAAATCGATATTTGAAATCCTATATTGCGGTGACATTTAATTAGAATTGTAAATAATTTGGTCTAAATTATAATACATTATCAGTGCATTTATGTATATGGACGTATGACAGATATCTGTAGCTAAAGATTCTCTAACTAAACCCTTTCTGTTCAGAAAGAACTCTGGGAATTCAATTAGCCAACAGGATCATTTTGTCCTGTATCTTCTCTGTCAGCAACTTGCAGCGTTCCTTAAAAATACAGGGAATTCTACTGTTCTTGTTAACATCTGCCACTGAACGTTTCACGTGTTCTGCTATGTTATAAATAATGTATTATATCTGTATATTTTTATTTCACTGTGATGATGCAGGGGAATATTCAGGGAAGGTGGTTTGTGGAGCGGAAGTGGAGAGGGTTTTGTTTTCTGGCTTTTGCCAATAGTATTGTAAAGCATAAATCCCAATCCAAAAGGAGTCCACAGTGATCTTTTAATTTACTTCTGAAGTGCAATTTTAATTGTCTCCTGTTAGCTTTGAATTCTTTTATAAAAGATCATATATTATTGATAGCTTCTTGTTCCACCTCATTTCACTGGCAGTCTGTAGCTGTTTCCCAGTTGACTAAAAGAAAGAGCCTCTTAATATCGAAGCTGCTGTGGTTTTCAGACATTATTTATTGCAATGATCAGTTTTTTCTTTGGGGTTTATCCTAATTGCTTTTTAGTTTGAAACCAAGGTTTAAAATTATTACAGTCCCTCCAAGTGAAAAATTTCATTCATCCTTTTCCCTTGCCTCATAAAACTATTTAAGAAACCACAAAGACTTGGCCAAGAACTCCGACATGATAAAATTCATTGCGAGATTAGAGGATTTATCCAAATCTACATGTTGATTTTTAATACTGCTAAATTAGATCCATCTTTTTCTGCTATTTACAAAGAGAAATCTCCTTACCCACCAAAACCATGGCTGTAAATCACTTTGGGTCCGACTGGCCAACACCTGATTGCACATGCTATCACCAGGAAGGTTTCAGCACTGTTCTTTAGTATTTAATGATTTTTTTTTTTACCTGCTCCCAAGGGCCAAAAGATTTATAATCCTTTGGGGGGTGGTGGAGCTGCAATATTTCCTTTCACAGTCGCTCCTACTCCGATTGCAAAATGGGACTTGCAGGGTAACTAATATTATTTCCTCCTCCTACACTTTCCTTTTCCTGAAGCCATCAGATAACCATTTGTTTGTCCTTATGTGCGCTTGCAGCGCACTCCACAACTACGGTTTCTCCACCGACCAGATTCTCTTTCAGTTTTCACATGCTTCTTGTTTGGGGGGAACGCTGGGGGGATTTGGTTTAGAGATTGTGCTCCCTCTTTATCCTAAAATCTTTGTTTCCTGTGCCTTGCTCCTTTGCAGAGGGCACATAGGAGAGAGCTGGCTGCAGCCAGCTCATTCCATCAAGTTAAGAAACTTGATGGAATGAAAAGAAATCTCTAGGAAATTGTCCTTACATACGAGATTTTTTTAGTGGTACTGGGAACTTATGAGGCTTTCTTCACTGCAGTTGAAAACTGGGAATCTGATGAGCACAATAATATTTGTTATTGTCTTTAATGGTATACCTACAGAGCTTTGCATTAAGTGATCTGCAGCGTCTAAATCGAATAATAGCGCTTTTCTCACAATATACTTTGTGCGGATAATGTGCTACAAAGATTTGCAGCAGTGGAATCCCTCACATTACTTCTGGACACCATCATCAAATGTTTTTAGCAATCCTCTGAAGATTCATGTTGCTGAAGATCATGTGCTGGCTCTTTGCATTTGCTGAAGTCTTTCAAAACGAGAAAGAGAATGGAAAAAAAAAAAGCCATGAAGAAAAGTAATATAAACTTTATGTTCCACTTTGAAATTACCTCTGGGAATGAAGTCTCCTGAAAAACCTCCCGAGATCAATAAAATTACACAGACTTGAACATCTCAGGTGAAGCATTTTAGGCATTAAGTGCAAAAAGAAATCTTTGTTTCTGAACAGTTGATGAGGCTTCCTTTAAAATATCTTATCATAGAAATGCTTGAACACAAATACATTATCCTTAAACCGAGATCACTTTCATGCACATGAGTGCATGTAAGGCACTGTCGAGTGCCTCATTTCAGAATAGAGGAAATCTTTTAGCTGTAATAAGAGGAAAAAATCTAACATCATAGCACATTTTTTCATATATTACATGTTTTCATAAAGGAATGAGCTTTCACATAAAGTAATGGTGACTTAGTCGGCTTTTCCCTTCTGCCTCATTGAGAAGCATTGTTATTAGAATCCAGCGTCTCATATATTTGATACTGATTTCCTATATTCTTTTTAGTTAAAGTTTCAAACTTGTGGTAGTGCAGATAATCCTTATTTATTTTTAGCATTTTAATGCTCTCAAAATCTGCTCTATTCTCCTGCTGTTCCATAAGCAACTTTCCTCCCATCCACGTCGTGACACTGATCTAGCCAAAACCTCGCTCTTGCAGTCTTTTGTAATTGCTTTCGATTTGAAACACTGGAGTCCTAAATGCTGGGTTTGGTAATTGGATGACATAAAAAGCAGAACTTATTAAAGAATTCCCTTCCTTATTTTGTTACGCTAATATAGAGAATTTAATGTGTTTTTTCCTGTGGATTTCTTTTCCACCGCTTATAAATGTAAGCGTTAGTATGTGGTACGGACTCAATTTCCTCATAGCTTTTATGGATTTAATTACATTTGGGGGCTTAATTTGGTTTAAAAAATCCTGGTTTCCACACTGGGGAAGCTGAAGAAAATCAATTCTTCGCAGTTTCTGCTCCTTGTCCAAACTACCGTGGTGTACAACCAGGCTTCCTACAGTCCTACTGAACCTTTACCCTGGTGCTTTTTACTGTCTTCATCATACAAGAGTATATAACACGCTGCGAGGTCCACACGGGTGAAAGCAGCTCTGCCAGTGACGAGTAGAATTCGGAATATTGTTTGAATCAAGCATCTGGAGTCTTGGATGTGCAAAGCAGTGCCTGAATTTCTCAGATCTTGATTTGCTTTAATTTGGGAATGGCAGGGAAAGGGCTGCTGCGGCTCGCTCGAGGCTGTTGGGAGGCGAAGTATAAATGCGAGCTCTCCCCTTGAGAAGCTGAACTCAGTTTTATTTGGTTGGGGTTTTTTATTTATTTATCTCTTTTCCAGTACCAGGAAAGCTTTATATGGTTGTACTGATGTGGCTAAGATCCTGAACAAGCACTGAAGTCCGTAGCTCAGGTTAATAACTTAGGTATTTTTTAAGTTGGTTTGGGTATTGGTTTTCCAGCAGTAAACTGTTTTCTGTTGCTGGTAATTCTGTTGGTTGTTGCAGGCAGTCTTTGTATTTTAATTCTTAACATGGTATTAAATAAGAAGTGTATATGTATGCCTTCTTTTCAAGCACAAGCTCAGCCGTTAGCCTCAGGACCTGCCCCATCTCCTGGCAGTGAGACTGGCCGCATCCCTTGGTACTGGGCAGGTACCACTGCAAACACAACAGCCTCCCTCTGCCTTCCCCTGTTTGTTTGCATCATTCTGGAAGATGGCAACACACAAATGACTCTTTCAAAACACAGAAGCTGTTCTGATGCCACAGAATTTCACAGCAATTTTTTTCCTTTCTTTTCTTAGGTTTTTCCCCCCCCCTTTTTTGAGAAGCAGGCAGCAAGTGGTACACAGGCCAACTGGGATACTGGGAAAATACTCAGCATCCTATCCGTTATGCATGGCAAGTGTCCTTCATGCTATGGGACACATCAGCAATTTCAGACCTTTCAGCAGCTCCTCCTGTGGTCCCACTCCTGCCCGTCTATCACGCAGGCTGCCAAGGTTGCCCCATCTCTCTTTCATTTGATATGGGCTGAGAATGACAGGCAGGGGAGCGAGGGCGACCGCAGCCGTCGGCGGAGCGGCAGGCGGGCGGTTGGGGCTCCGAGTACAGCTGCTGAAAGCTGTCAGGATCTTGCCAGGTCATCCCCGAAATGAAGATCTTCCATCATGGTCTTTCTCCATGGCTGGAGACTTTTCCAAATCCACCACGTGCTTTTCCAGAAGCCCTGAACAGAAGTCACTGTTCGTAGGGATGAAAAGCATGGCAGAGATTTTGCCTTCTGTGCCTTCGGCATTCAAAGGCATCTCTTGTTTCTTCGCCTCCCCTCAACGCCCTGCTATTGTTCAAAGCCTTCTTCGTGTGTCCCTTTACATTGTGCTCGCACATTTTGCTTTATTAAGATGTATTGCGTGCCATCTCTTACATTCTGGAACGTTTCCTGGTCATGTTGGACAGCCACGCTCCTTCTCTTTTCCCCATCTTCTCTCTAATTCCCCAAACTCCCTTTTCTCAAAGCACAATTTCAAGTGAGCTGTAAAATATCCCCCACATCCTGGTCACATTTACATGCCATTTGCTACCCTGTTAGGGCAAAGCTGTCTCCTCCTCCCTTTTAATAACAAGTAGAGTCATGGCAATAACAAACCTTTCCATGTTGCCAGGAGCCAGGAGATTAACTTATAAACCACTCTGTCAAAAAGCCAAAAATTAAAGGGAATTTGTGTTAATGTAGTGTTAGGGATATGTATTAATTTTTATGTTGTAATCCAGTAGTAACTGGCCACTAGTGTGAAGCTTCCTTCTCAACTTATCATATAGCCCCAGGACTTCTAATTGCATTTGACAATAGCAAAACAAGAAAAGCCACCCCAAAATACCCATCCTACGTGGTGTGCTGCATGTATGGGCAAGGGTCTGTTACCGGGCAGCCCATGAGCACGGTGTTTTCAGTCTGGCTGCATGAACCCAGCCTACACATACCCATAAAAAGAGATGTCTTGTCACAAGGCATTTCTTCATTAAACTGCGTTTATCCTGCCTCCCCTGTTCACCTTGGAAAAGAAGCTACTCTGCGAGTCATCCTATTTTTAATAGGAACATTCATAAATAAGTTAGCCTCAGGGGAGGCCGGGGAAGAGGTTACATGTGTGGTTATAGATGAAACAGAGTTTCATGAGGGCAGGATTATATTCTTTGCTGCTTGGGTTATGTATTTCTGCACGTTGCTTTGGAACGCGCTAAAGTCCCGACTGCTCCGGCGTTGAGGGAGGCTTGTTTTGCAGCTGGAAACCCCGCTTTAAAGGACTCGCAGTGCACAGTCGTGCACTTTTTACTGGAAAAGGGGCACTTTGTAGAGTATTTTCCTTCCCTGCGTGCCCCAAGGAGGTGTAATGCATTTGCTGATGATAAACCCAACAGGTGCCAGGGCTGGTGGGTACTGCAGCCAGTTGGCTTCCTGCCGGCAGCCTCACAGTGGCTATATTGTGTCTCAAGGTTTTTGTGTGCTTCCATGTCCTTATGAGGGATGGTATAACCCAGTTGAAATACATACTTAAACTCCTGAGGGATTAAGTGTGTTTCCTTTGCTTTACAGTTCAGAATTTTACAGTTTCTTTGTTTGGGGGTTCTCAGATTGCTTAATGATTTTTTTTTTTGTTCCCCCCTCCCTGTTTTGCCCAGATGTGTATAATAGCAGTATTTGAACCTTACTAGGTTTGCCAATTTTATTACTCAACATATGGTATATCCTTTTATTTTTGTCTAGTATATCATTCTTCTGCTGAGAAATCCCTTGGTACATGCTTTTTCCCTTATTATTCTTCAATTGTTAGGTTTGTAACTCTTCTGTACTCCAGAATTCAGCTTTTCACTAGTGATTCAAGGAGACAAAATGTCAGATGTTTTGCTTCTGTCTGGAAAGTATTGTTTAAGCTGTCACTTACTTGAAGTGCTATGGTAGACTAATGTTAAAATAACCCTTTCCTCCACCTCCCCAGTAACCTCTTGCTTTCTGGCATAGTGGAAAAGCACAGGAGAAGGCGCTGGATGAAGTGGGTGCTGCCACACTGCATCAGCCCGGGAGCATGGGATGCATCCATAGCCCATGAGTGGCTCCTCCATGGGTCTGGCACTGGTGATGCTGGAGAGCCCAAACTTCCTGTCAAAGAGTAGGAACTCACACGGGTCTGCTTGGCTGATGTTGGCAGTGTTTTGGGGTGCACCTTCACCTCCAGCAAAGCTTCTCATGGAGCATTGAGGCATCACTGTTTTCTTCCACCTCCAAAGTGTTCCCAAAGCCTGAACTCTCCTGTTCTCTGGTCTTTGCCACATGGGGAGGTTAGAAATGCATATGGTTTCCCATTATGCAAAGATACATCCTTTGCTCCAAGTGTTATATATGCATTTTAAAGTTGTTTATGAGTACATAATATCCTATCCAAAACCCTGTTTGTGTGGCTCTTTCTTACATGTATATTATGTATTTATAGTGACCAACATTTGCAGAGAATATGAGCAGAGATTGTTTTCCTGGTAGGCTCAGGAGTGGATTCTTTTGTGGTTTCCATCTATATAACTCAATTAAATGGCATTAGGATAGACTTACATCAGCTGAGTTCTCAGCCCGGAGTCAAAATAGAATTCTTAATGATGGTTTTACAAGTGATTTTTCTTTATAAAATTTTATTACTGTTTTCTTCTGAGTGGTTTCTTAAGCTTTTCTTGCTTTATAGTAAAGTCTGCCTGTAAGAGTTTGCAGTAAGAATACTTTGTTTGAGAGTGAGTCAGAGTCTCAGAATAATTTGTAGTCACCCAAAACTATCCCAAATGGACTATTTGCGTGGTAACTCTTGTGCAAGCTTCCCAATTCAGTTGTAAAGACACAAATCACTTGAATTCTATAATTTGTTTCCCACACAATGGGAATAACACATGGCTTTCTATTGGCAAATATTTTGCTAATGTTTGTATCTGGGTTTGGAAATTATATATTGCTGTCTAATGCTAATTGCTGTTAATAATAATAGTAATAATACTAACAACATCTCAGGTAATTTTCCACAATAAGAAATAATTTCCTTAAAGCATTGCTAAAGTTCACAGTGGGATGGTTGTCATGTTGTTATATGCCTTGAGAAAAAGGATTAGATTCTGCGTAGCAGTTAACATGAATGACAGTCATGTAGCAGACAGAGAAACCCAGTTTAGAAAAATCCTTTTGTTTTCCATTGGAATAAAGAATAGGCTGAAGATGTTGCCCACTGTGTTTGCCATTAAAATATATGTTTATATTTATTGTCCAAACCACTGAGAATATTCATGGATTTTACCTGTGGGAAGGGGAGCAGCGTGGTGGGGATATGTGAATTAATGGGGTGCGAGTCACTGTGTGTCCTCAGGCATTAATACTGTCACTGCACCCCTGAGGGATGGGGCTTATGTGTTGTCCAGTATAGTGAGTATTTAGGGGAGATCATTGCATGGTCCTGTAACCCTAAGACTAAGACTTAGGGCTTTAAATCATTTCCTAGATGACCCCCAGGCTCCCTTCTGGAGCCCAGCTTGTCAACCTCACTGGGATGAGCAGCTTCAACTGGCCCCGCTGGAATTCAACCACTGACTTCCCAACAAGTCCAGTTATTTCAGAGCTGATGCTCAAACCACTGATCTATCATCCCCAGCATAATTAATTCTTAACCTTTCCCCATAAATAGGTTGGCTGAGCTTTTGGTTGCCGTACTTGGGTTGTCCTATCGGTGATACCTATCAGCAGGTCTGCTGACTTTACTGCAGTTATTTCCACCGCAGACACTCAGGGTAGTTTCCTTGCCAGGCTTTTCTTCCCTGCAGGCATTTAAATTAATAGCTGTGAATGAGTGTGGCTGGTTTGCTTACAAATACTCCAGACGAGATGAGCCATAAAGACAAGTGGTGGGTAGCTGGGTAACTTTTTTTAGCAATAATTCAGGCAAATGTGTTGTTGAGGCAGAGAACTTGAAGCCAAAGTGTGTTTTAAAATAGGCCTTTCACAAAGGCACCGTACTGGGGCAGTGTAACAGCATGACTGTGAAATATGGGGTTTGTGGGAGTGATAAGTGAGAAGGACCAGGATCGGCCATTTCCTTCACTCGAGTAAAACTTTCCACGTTGAAATCTCCTCCTAAGCTTCTTTCTTAGCATTACAGTCGGCCTGAGAAGTTTTGCTTTGCCACTAGAAAGGCTCCTTGCGTGTATTTGGGGCAGCCTGAGACAGCAAGTACGTGGTATTACACTGCCAAAGCCTGTGCAGAGCTGAGGGTGCCTTTGTTAGTTCCACCTATTAATTTCTGAGCTCCTTCAGTGCATCCGAGCTGGGGTTTTGATTGAACCTGCCACTGCAGCACAAGCAGGTTAGCACTGCAGGAGTGTCACACAGGATAAGAAAGCTATTTTAGCACCCCTTCTGTTTTTCACATGCCTTTTGGAAGGCATCCTGCCTAGCTCTGGGAACGGGGAGGGTTTTCCCAGCTCAGATCCTCAGGTGCTGGTGCAAGTGCCAGAAAAACTTGGATAATGCCACAGCTCCTTCCTGGTTATTGCCAGCCAATGTGGTTTTTAAATGACTTGCTAAAAAAGAAGAATATTAGCGCTGAGAGTCACTTCTGATTTTAGAAAGTTCTATTTAATATAATTATACATCTTTATACTATTATATTTTTAAATAGAAAATGAATTAGGGGCTGCATTTAGTGGAGACCTATTGTGGGTTCCAGTTGTCTGAATTCGGGGGGGGTTTAGTGTGTATGTAGAAGTTGAAACCTGTACAAGTGGTGGTAGCAACACATTCTCCCAGGAGACATTAAATTCCTGTCTGGCTATTGGTTGGTATATAGTATATACCAAATATATATATAAAGCATATAGTTTGTCTCTGATAAACTTGATGGTATATTAATAACAACGCTCAGATCTCACGTGCCCTGGGACACATGTGGAAGGATTGGTTTCCTCTGCTAAGTATAGCTTTAGATAAGAGGGTTTTTCCTAGTTTTTAGCTATTTCCTGGTGAGGATTGACTGTCTATTTACATAATTCATAAAAACTACTGAAAAATATCCAAGAAGATTCATCTTCTGTTCACAATCCCACTTTTACAACCGGGGCAGCATGCTGGGAGCCCAGAACAATTCTAACCAGCGCTGTCCCCATCCGTGCTGGTTTTACAGCAGACCTTGCAAATTGCCCAGTGAATTTATGTCTCCCCAAATCCAGCTTTTCTTCGGACTTTCAGTACATTTCACACCCTTCGCAGCCTCCCCAAAGGTTACTCAGGAATAGATGTTTATGGGAATATTCCCCAAAATCATAGAAAACTTGCAAGTTCCTGGCAATGCCTTTGGATTGTGCTTCAGTGTGCTGTTAGCAGCTGTCCTTGCATTTACTAATCCCACCCCATCTTACACATACTCTCTGTGTACTCATATGTATGTCTTTCCAAATGCTGACAAACCAGTAAGATAATCAGGAATTAGACTTTTTCATGGCACTTTCCAACATGAAGATTTCCAGCCATGGAATCCTTGGATCCAGGATCCTTGTGAGGCACTGGGTTAATTTAGATGAAGAGGTGATTCTTGTCCTTAGTGAGGTCTGGATTTAAATAGGCAAGTGTGGGAATGGAAAAAAGGAACATAAGTGACTTCTTCAGGATTGCTCTGTGGGCTATTAATACCTGACCTAGGTTAAAAGCCAGGTTTTATGCTTTCTAGTTTAGAGTATTATCTGCTCTTGGATCAAGCCTGAAGGCTTCTCAGGCAGAAAATACTGAATAATAATATTATAATAATAATAAAAAAATCTTTTCTTAGAGCATGACTCTGCAGTACTTGGAAAAAGGCAAATGCAGTCTTGACTCTGAAGGAAGGAGGTAGGGAGCTATTAATGCCATTAGCAGATAGTCATCTGGAAAACTGTGCACGTTCTGGGCTCCCATATGCAAGAAAAATGAATTCAAATGGGATCAGGTGCTGCAAAGAACTTGCTGGGATGTGAGAGGGAATGAAGAGCCAGGCTTAAAGAGGTGGCTGAAAGAGCTTGGCTTGCATGGGGGTATGATTGCCCTGCAGATAGATCAAGGGAGAAGTACTAAGGAGGAAAAGGACCTGTTCTAGGGTGTAGAGCAGCGTTGGCAAAAGAACTAATGGGCATAAATTAGCTATGTGTAAATTTAAGCTGGAAATTAGATGAAGGTTTCCAGCTATCCTGAACCTTTTAGCAATTTCTGAAACTGTAATCCCTTTCAGATGCCATGGTTGCCTGTGGATCAGAGGCAGCACAGCCCCATCAGCTTTATTTAGCAAGGGGGCACTTTGTTCTGCAGGAAGGTTGAGTACCTTGCTCAAGGTTTGCACTCAGCTGTTTAAAACAAAAAGTCCCTGTGGAAGTCTGGCCTGTTGTCTTGTATTTTGATGAAATTACCAAGAAAGTAGGAATGTTTTTGAATAGATCCATTTTTATCTGTTTGTTTCTCTAATAAATACTCCATTTGGAAGTCTTGGGGTTTGATATTTTTTCGTCTAAGTGGCCCCGTCTGAATTTCAAGTGTGATAGATCTGCATTCTGCAGGCAGCTATTCACACCAGCTAAAATCTGTCACTTTTCTTCATCCCAAAGCGCTGATAGACCTGCCCGGACCAAGACGGTTAACCTTACACCAAAACTGGGAGATTGGAGGAGCTGCCCTTGAGACTCTTTCTTGTTGTGCTCAGGGCTATGTTATGGGGTTTGCACTTCTCCCACATCAACACAACTGCTGCATTTGAAGAACCTTGGACCTTGGCAAAGCTCAGGGTAAAAATCCCTCTCTGAAGTAGCCCTGAGGGCTCCTTAGCAGTGGCTGCTGCTTGCAGGTACCCTGAGGGATTGATGGTGCCACCTAATTTTAACTTGCAATTGGAGCCTATTAGTCTGTGATCACTAATCAGAGTGGAAGTTGGGTTTTGTTGGCTTTTATTACTCATTCCACTTTGTCCATATTAGTTACAGGCATAATGTGATTGCTGTTCTGCTTTGCCGATAGGCAGCATTCCCAGGGGACCCTCTTCACTGAAATCTAGATCTCTCTTTACAGCTTGACAGCTTGCTGGTACAGCCATAGAATGATTTTTAATACTTTATAGTTTTACAGCCATAGAAGGATTTTTAATACTTCTCCATGCAAAATCTTTATTATAGGTGAGGGTGACATAAATGTTCAAGTGCCTCCTGTTACTTGATATTTAATTATGAAAGCATCCATTGGAAAAATACTATGAGCCTGGTGTAATCAGCACTGGGGCAGACCTGCTAATCTTTTCATTTGGTCTAGACATCAAGGATGCTTTGTACTAGTCTGGCTGTGGCGTGATAATCTAAGACCTTCTGGACTAGAAGTTCCAGGACTCTTTATGAAGGCAGAAACTCCTACATAAACCCCCTTAGATTTGTGTATTCCTCTTTCAGCTGATAAATGCCTATTTGATTAGTTCATGGAAAAGGTATTTGGATGAACCTGACCGTGGAGGCAGCTTGGCTGTTTGGTAATGCCTTGATGTCTGGGAGAGCAGCAACCCCCGCACGCTCACAGTCAAAACAAGGGTGCTGGCCCTGGCCCTCCTGAGGCTTTGAACTCGGATAGTTGTGGTTTAACAGCACCTCCATTTGCTGTGTCACTTTATAAAAGATACTTTTAATTAGTTGCATTCCGAAAGAGATCCCTGGTCCCTGGTGTTCCTTCACAAACGAGGAATGCATTTCCTCGTGCTTTTCTCCTCTCCTTTATTGTTCAATAGCATTAATCCTCCTCGCTATCTATTTTAAAGCATATTAAAGATTCTAAATAAACACTAAAATAATTGCCAACACTCTGTTTTCCCAAACCTATCCACATCCTGATTTTCATGCATCACGGTCCAGTTTTAATGTGTAACATGGTTCCTGTTAGACCTTAGCATCTTTAATTAAGGAAGTGGGTGGGAGGGCAGCAGTAGGAGAGGGAGGAATCCCCTTCACCTGTAAGATGCATTGGGAAAGTCATTCGGGGTCAAAACAAAGAAATTCTGTCTCTCAACAGTGGCCAAACCTGGATGCCTGAGGAGGAGTATCAGAATATAAATGATGTCTTCTATTTTTGATGAGGATTTCAGTTCTTTGCATGGAAAAAGAATTCAGATTTTATCTCCCCTGGAAGGATTCCAGTGCTGTCTAAAGAAAAATCACTGTCTGAATAAAACCACTGTCTGGTCTGGCACAGCACCGGGAAGCGCTGCTACAGCTCATCCTTCGGGAAGTCGTGGTGACATTATTGCTGGGAGAGATTAAGCACAACGTTGCCTGAACTTGTCCTTGCTGGGGCCAGACCAGGACGAGCTCCCTGTGTGCCCACACCGGTTGTACTGACCTGCCTCAGCAAGTTTATACTGAGATAAAACTGAAGCCTTCTCTAATCTCTGGTGTTATCTTGAAATAGGCGATCGGGACAGTAGAACCACAGAACAGTTTGGGTTGGAAGGGACCTTCAGTGCTCATCTAGTCCAAGCCCCTGCAATGATCAGGGACATCTTCAACTAGATCAGGTTGCCCAGAACCACATCCATCCTGGCCTTGAATGTCTCCATCTCTCTGGGCAACTTGTGCCAGTGTTTTACCACCCTCATTGTAAAGAATTTTTCCTCACATCCAGCTTGAGTCTCCCCTCTTTTAGTTTAAAACCATCACCCCTCGTCCTGTTGCAACAGGCCCTGCTAAAATGTCTCTCTCCATCGTTCTTATGCGCCACTTTTAAGTACCAAAAGGCTGCAATAAGGTCTCCCCAGACTCTTTTCCAGGCTGAAGAACCCCAACTCAGCCTTTCCTCATAGGAGAGGTGCTCCATCCCTCTGATCATTTTTGTGGCTCTAAATACAAGAAAAGAAAATACAAGCTGGGGGTGCACAGTGGGGTTACTTTTCTCCTTCCAGTCCTTCACCATGTGCTGTGCATGGTGTGAAGAACCATGCAAGAACGGAGATTGGAAACCAAGTGGTTGAGGTGATGGCATGTTGCTGACCTTGCTGGTTCATACTGGGTGTGACTTGGTCTGATGTCCTTTGTACCATGGCTTAGTGATAGCAGGAATACTGGTGTTCAGGGAGTTTCAGAGGTGTGAATGCACATCTCCTGCCCTCCCAGGTGCTGTTTGCCTTTTTTCCTCCCCCAAAAGAATATCTTCTGTAAAATGACAGTTATACTTTACTACTCCATTTCTTTGTGGGAAGGAAAGAGGAGGATGCAGCAAAATGTCTTTGTCATATTTTAAACAATTAAACAGGAGAAACAACCCTTTAAAAATATGAATAATATATCTCTAAAGATAATTTATTTTGGAGGCTGTATCTTCGTGGAGCAACATTTTCTTTCCTTTTTTCTAACAAAAGGCTATGCCCAGCAACAGCTGAGTGGTGCTGGGCAACGGGGTGGTTGCCTAAGATGAGATTTTTCCCTTGATTTGACCGAAGTACTCTGGAATGAGATGAGAAGCATCCTAAGGAAAGGCTCAGGGTTTGACTAGGTTTTCCTCTGACTCCTCAGTGTTTGCAGGCCACCATGCCTCTTCTCTTTCAACTTATCAGATCTCGGTGCCAGATTATCTCTCTGCCAGCTTTTAGAAGCTCGGCTTAGTTGTCAGCAGCTTGTCTGCTAATAGGCACAACTGTTCTCCATCAAGGCTGTATGAGCAAAGCATCTGGAAATGGGGAAATGCAGAGGAAATAGCACCGGTGAAACCCAACAGAGAAAACCCATGCAGATTGGGAGAGCCAACTGCGAAACTGTAAATATTTAGATAGCAAACACATATGCTTGTGTGTAAATGAAGTGCTTATAAACCCTCCGAGCAAACTTCCAAACCTGCTTTGTGTACTTTTTAGTGTAGAAAATATATTTTAAACCTTTATTTGTAAGAGAATATGTTTAGAGAGGGTGGACGAGGTGCGTTTCGCTGCAACGAGGCACTTGTGCTCAAAGTTTCTCTTGTCTGATTGCAGTTATTTTATTCCTTTTATTATTATTTATTTTTCCTTTTTTTTCCCCCTTTTCCTGGGACCACACTATGGGATATTTTGCCTTTGTATCCTTTCTGCAGCCATGAACAGAACTGGATTTATACATGTTTTTTATAGTAAAACCGAGAGTTCTACCTCACCTTTTCACCGCTCGGTTTAAACAAGTGCTAAAGTGTAGAGCTAAGCACAAAACTGTATTTACTAAATAGCACAAGTCTGTCAGTTATTTTCATGATGTGTTCAGTGTTTAAATGACTTGTAAAATGTAATTAGATCTCTTCCTAATTTTAATACTTCTATTATGTGGATTAAATAAGTAGGTGGGCTGAGCATTACCTTCTGCAGCAGAGGTTTTGGTAAGATGCCCGTGCCCAGCTATTCATAATTTTCAATGGCTATTTTCATATCTATCTTTTCTTTATCAGTACAACATGCAGACGTGGTAACCATGTGCTCTTCTAGTTTTATTTCATGCTTCCTCTATAAATCTTAGTTCATAAAGAGCATTACTAAATGTTGCAATTCATTTCACCACTTCATATTTAATGATTATCATGTAAGAGCATCTTGGGACTTGTCTACACAGGAACTGCAGCATAATTAAATGGAGGTATACGTTTAAGGACTTGCCTACCTAGGGAAATTCATTTGAATTTTAGTAGGATGTGAATTTTAAAGCAGATTTTTCTTTTTCACAGGATGTCTTTTGTGGGTATTTTTGTTTTGTAAGAAGTTGGTATATATACACACACTTTCCTCACTGAAGAATTTGCAATCTGGCCCTAAAGTAGACATTTCAACACATGTTTTTTGGGTTCATACAAATACAAAAATGTTAATTTTTAGTTCCGTTTTGTAATAATTGGGTTTATTTCAAGTGTTTCCATGAGAGTGGCTGATTTGATTGTACAGTCCTTTCTTGAGAGGACCTGATAGCTTTTTATGTATTAATTTTTTATGCTTGTCCATAGAGACATAGATGGGATGTGTGGAATCATGTACTGATCCGGGCTCTGGGACAAGCAAATTAAACTCTGTGGTTTACCCTGTACTTGCTGGCAATGAAAGACTGCCTGGGTCATTGGTACCTTGATGTTGGACTTTGGATCTTTAGTCTTCTTGTGTATATATTCCTACTTTCCTAAATAAAGGTTTTGATCCAAGACTAGGACTATAACGCACCTCCATTATCACAGATTCTGGGTTTAGTTCCATGGAGAATGAACCCAATATCTCCCAGGACACAGAGTCTGGCTTTAACCCCTTGCACGAAGACCCTCAGCCAACTCTCTTGTTGAATCCAGGTGATTTTTTCTTCCTTTTTTCCTTGTGGATGAGTAAAGCACTAGCCCCAACTCTCCAGCTTTAGCGAGACCTATGTAGTCAAAGCTTCCAGATCCCTGAGGTGACACAGACAGAAAAGGAGCTTGAAATAGTCCTCCCCAAAAGCTCTCAGATGAATACTGCCTCCCAGGGGAAATCAGGCCACTGAGGTGCAGGCTTGATCATTTCACCTCCCCTCCCCAGATACTCAAAACTTCATATTGGACTAGCACTTAGCAAACAAAGGTGACATTTGAGGCACCTGGAAGACAAATCTGACAAGAGTGGCATTTCCGTGTCAATATTAAAAAGCTCCTGCAAGTCACTGCTAGGTAGAGGTAATATCCATCGCGTGAGCTCCAGGAGTCGGGCGGGAGCGTGGAGCCCTTTGGTTGGGCAGCAAGTTTGTGCTTTAATAACCCTTTTATAGAAGGATTGGGCAGTTTTGCACACTCACATCACTCCACTGCTGCTTTGATGTAGAGAAGTGCTGCCGTGGCTGGTGGCACTCGTGAGCAAGAAGCCAGTGTCAGGTTGAAGGGGACAGAGGCTGCCTCAGGCTTTGAGTGGAAAGCGCGGATTTATTCCGGCATATTGATGCTCATGCAGTGCTTAGGATAAGTTCTGCTTATATGTCATTATGGTTCATATTACTGTTCTTTTATTTTAAGAATAGCCGCCTAAAAGAGAGAGAATCATGCTGTCTTGTCCATATCTTTGATCTCCTTTTGGCAGAAATTCTCCTGTTGCCAGAAGCCAGGACTAAACTGATTGTAGTTTAAGCTTCTAATGCATTTGAAAGGATCACTGTCACAAAATAAATAAATTTAGGCAAGTGAATAGGTCATTATACCTTGAAAAGGGGGGAGGTGATGCTGATTTGGTGTCTTAATTGGTTTCCAAGCTAAAATTAATAGTGTGTGGAATCCCTCTTAGTAACATGACTCAGAACTATTTATTTTTCAACTCCTCTTTTAACTCTAGCTGAGATTGATGGGGGTGTTATCTTAGCATTTGGGAGATGCAAGCAGTATTGGAATGACAAACATTCCTTGACAGCTTTAGAAAGATGGATGATGTGATGCCCCTGCAACAGGTTTGGGTGTTTGTGCTTTCTAATGGGTCATCAGGAGACTCTTGCTTCACTTTCAGTCTTAACAAAGGGGAAGGAAAGGTGAGACCTAATTATTGCTTTGAGATGTCTTTGTAATGTGACTTCTCAGCCTATAGGTTTGTCATCCAGCCCTTACAGAAGAGCATAATGATGGCCTTCCTCAGTTAATGGTCCCGGTTTGTGCCTTAAAAAAAAACAAAGTAGATGATTGCTGGGGTTTTTTCCTGCCAAGCTGGTGCTAAGTGATCATATGCACCTTGGATAGCTGTTATTATGCTGCACCTCGTTACTTTATTTGGCAGATCTCCACATTCTGTATAAAATCATGAAGAGAAATCCCCTACCAAAACTTATTATGGGTAAAATCCTTAGGCTTGACCAGAAACTTCATAGTTTTGTAAGGATCTATTCCACAGCTTTTGATGAGCAGCAGGAGAGGGATTTCTCTTAATTTGCTTTATTGCCAAGATTAAAAAATAACAAACCCATTGTCATACAAATGAAGTTACAATATTGCACTCATCAAGGTGCCTTTGATACTATCTCTCAACATTTAAAGCTCTTCCCAATATTAGAAACTAGACTCCTCTTGGCACGAGAGCACATGGTGGGGTGAAGCGATGAGGCTGTTCTCTTGCCAGCAAAGGTAAATCATCACATCCCCCGCAGAGGTTCCTTGATCTTTTCAGACATCTGAACAACAGGAAAAAGTGGGGTGTAAGTTTTAGTGCAGAGAGGACGCTTGTGAACTCTCTCCTATAGACCTAGTAGATGCCCTAAATGTGCCGTATGTAAAGATGTGACTTGAAACTCTTCCTCCTATCAAGTCTTTAAAGGAAAAACTCTTTAGGAATTATTTTAGTGAGACCTTTGAGCTGTGTGTAAGTCCAGCTGATCAGTTCTGTGACAGGCAGTTACTGTACTGTGTTTCTGAGGCATGTCTGTGAACGTTGATGCCACTTTACACCCTTGTGATTGACTATATCACAGTTTTTCCAGATTTCATTCGTTGTTTTGGGGTTTTTTTTCTTAGGAGGAGATGAAGATTTCTCTTTTGCCCAGTACAGATGGACCAAAGCCAATGATTTTTCACAGGTGCCAGGACCTTTCAAGTAAAACAGTGAATTTAATTCCAAAACTAAAAGGTGTTTTGAATGAGTAATTTCTGTGTATGCAACTGCATAAATAACCTTTCCATAGCCAAAAGCAGGCAAGCCTGCTACTTTGGTCTGTCTTGAAAGAAAGCAAGCATTGCTAACAGGACGTGTCAGTTCAAGCAGTTATAGGGAACGCATGTCCGTGTGATGTGAGAGAACAGATTATGGATTCACATTCGGGTGCCTGGCAGGAAGCACATTGTGGTGGATTAGTATTCTTATCATTTGAGTGACAATTTATAAGAAGCTGATTAAAATGACCTGGATCTTGGACACATGGGATGGAGCCAGGAGACGTGTGGAAGTGATTTAAATCTCACCTTTCCACTTCCTTGCTCTAATCTCCTGGGCAAGAACAGAGCAGCAACGGGGCTGCTTTGTTTTATAGCTCTCTTTAGTAGGCACAGGGGACTGAAGAGCAGCTGATACTCGTAGTCTGGAGGGCTGTGTAGTTAGTTACCTGCCCCTTTTACAACTGCCCTCGCTAAAGGCAGGAACTCAGCATCCTTCTGTACTTACTAGAGAGAAATAAACGCTGTGCATCTCAATTAGAGAAGCTCCCTTCTCTGTTTGCTCTCACTTGCCATCTGGAGGAGATGTGTGTCTCCTGGTTGACTCTGCATCTCCTGCTTGACTTAAGCACTTGCTTTGGGCAGCAGAAATACTCCCCCAAGAGCTCCTGAGTAACAACTTTATTCCACCACAGGAATTTGTCTAAGCCATCTTCAGTATCAGATTTTATCTGCAGTATTGCTCAAAGCAGCTGCACTATGTCCAGAGGACCTGGCCTTGTGTATTTTAGGACATATAGTAACTTAAACCAGATACTGACCTTGTGCAATTCCTATCTTTGGTGAAGAGATTGTTATTTGGAGTTTTGTTTGTTTTTTAAATTATATGTTGCACTCATGGCACGCTGGCTTCATGACAACTATGATTTAATGCAGAGGAATGTCTTTGAGAAAATGGCTTTGCAAAGTGGTTCAGAGTGTATTTTGGTAGGCATAAAGGTAGTATTTTTGTCTTCAACTCTAATAATTGGTCCTAAAATATATAGAAATACTATAGTTCCTGAAGAGCAGGAAGTATGTACCTCTGCATCTGACATTTACTTGTATTTCATCATTAAAAACTTGCAAAAATCCTGCCTGGGTGAGATGCAAAAGGAAATCAGTTACATTTTTGGCCAGATCAGGTTGTTCTATGGGTGCAGTTAGTTGGGTCAGCACAAGAGAAGGGCACGAGGTGTTTTATTTAACTGCGAGTTCAGATCCGAAACACATTTTATAGCAATTCTCGTTTGAAGATGAAAAGGAAGAGCCCAATGGTGACAAAGTCCATGTCCAAAAGTAAAGGATGGGAAGTGCAGAACATCCTGCACTATGGAAATTGCTCCCTTTGGTTCAAGGAGCCCGGATGCATGGATTGGCAAGTCCCCTCCTGGAAATGGGGCTGGAGGAAGGCTCGGAGTAAGAAGCTCTGTTTGTGGATGCACTGATTGTGTGCTAAATAAAAAGCACTTAAATATTCTATGGTAAATATTCTAGGGTAAATATTTAATATTATTAGAAGTCTTTGGCAGCTGGCCACAAACCTGTATTTCTTCTTGTGAAAGCTATTTCTCCAAGGTGGATCACGTAAGGTGAAAGCCTGTCTGTGGTATCCAGCTTGCATTTCCCCTCAAGCTGTGGCTGACCTCTGTGTGGCCTCAGGAATATGCTATTTAGGTGGCTCACCATGTCAGCAGTTTTCAAGATGAAACAACTTATAAAAGCCTGGGTTTATTTTTATTATTATTTCCTTTTTATTGCAATATCTTCTTAGCAAAATATGATTTTAGTGGGAAGAGCTGAGCTCATCGATGGTCACTCAGCCTGAGTCCTGTTTACCAAAACAGGAGATTCACATCTCTCATTTCAAGTCATGGACATTGCGTACATTGAAATTAGAGAGATTAAAAGAGCTTTTTTGTTTTTCCCCCCACACATTGATGCTAGTAGATTTGATTCCAATATGAAGAGATGAAAAATGCTGTATGAAAGGGTAAAGTAGATAATTTGGTGCAAATGCTCCATTACTTCATTTAAAGCTACTCATACAACTGCAGACCACATGTAGTCCTTAATTCTCTTTTCCTGCTTCATTAATTCCATGCTTGGCCACAGGCAGCCTCTTTGCTTCCACCCTTGCTGCTTTTCCCAAGGTGAATGCCGCAAGTGCAACCACAGGGATTCGCCCAGCTAGACTTCAGCAGTGACAGGCATCATCCTCACCTCCATCCCCAGCCCTCAGCGTGGGGACAGGACCCATGCATGGAGCAGCACTCTGTTAGGACCGTGTTGCTTTGACACTCCTGAGTGTCAACACAGCCATGTGCTTTTCAAGCTCCTTGTAATGGTACTTCTCATATCACCAAGGGATGTCATTAGGCTGAAGTGCTGATGAAGAGGCAGGAGTTTAATGACGCAGAACAGGCTTCCAGTGTCAGCTGGAGAGGGACTCTTCATCAGGGACTGTAGCAACAGGACAAGGGGTGATGACTTCAAACTGAAACAGGGGAAGTTCAGGTTAGACATAAGGAAGAAGTTCTTCACTGTGAGGGTGCTGAGGCGCTGGCACAGGGTGCCCAGAGAAGTGGTAAATACTCCACCCCTGGCAGTGTTCAAGGCCAGGTTGGACAGAGCCTTGGGTGACATGGTCTAGTGTGAAGCATCCCTGCTCATGGCGGGGGGTTGGAACTGGATGATCTTAAGGTCCTTTCCAACCCAAACCATTCTGTGATTCTATGACCATTTGTTTTGGTGGTCAGACTCACCAAAAGGATTTGAATGAGCTGAAAACCAGTCCGGAGCAGTAGGCCAGGCTCTGACACTGCTGCCAATTGAGTGCACTTAAATACCAAGTGCAATGGAAAATCTAAAAGGTTCTCAGTTTTGGTGGCGGTGGGTGCCTCTGGCAATCCCTAGAAATTCACATGCTTGTAGTGGTCAAGGAAAGAACATGTCACCTTAAAAGCAGAGCCCTCAGGGCAGGTCATTCATCTCAGGGGACAAATCAGTGCTAATTGAAGTCTGTGAGTCTTTGCATTCTCCATCCTGAAAATACATCTCTAAAGTGACAGGTATGCACATTTTCTTTGCAGTTACCTCCTGTTCTCTTCCCTGTACACAGCAATGGGCTTCTGTACACCAGCTAATAAGAAGAATGTGTCTTTTGTGGAAGCTTATTAAAAAACTAATAAGTTAAACTGTGGTAGATGCTTTTCGGAGCAGACCTTCCTTGGGTTTGCTGGGACATGACAGTGTGGGGTTTAGCTGCCCTTCTCTATCTGTAAGTAACATTGTTCAGGCTTGCATCAATCTTGGTTTTAATTAGAATCCTCTTTGAAATTGAAAATATTAAAGCAGATCCATAGCTGGAGTGGGAACGGCAGAGCCAGAGGGTTTTCAGATACTGCCTTTAAAAAAAGGGGGGGGAGAAAAAAGCCATTTCTAATCCTTAAAATATTTGCCTTGCTTTATTTTCATATCTTGAAGACAAACAGGTGCTGTGTGCCCTTTATGACTCTCAAATATACAATCTCCAAGCCAGCAATCTCTAAAGCCTTCCCTTGTTTGTACAATTAGGGTGGGATTTTCAGAATCACTCGCTGTTGGTCTGTCTGTGCTCTCATTGAAGTCAAATTGCCATTGACTTCAGTGAGAATAGTGTGAGCTCAGTACATGAGTGCTTTTGAAAATCCTTCCCTTTGCCTTTATTTTAGCCACATCTGTGTACAATTGAATAAAAAGACTTTTGTAATATACTTTAATTATTCGTTGTTGCTCTCATATAAAAATGATTGCGAGGAAAGCAGAAGAAAACCTATAATAATAATCTGACTTTGATCTTATTTACCAGAAATTATATGTTATGTTTTTCTTCTCCTTTTATGTAATTATATATTACTTTATCACAATGTAAGATAAATCACTGAAAACATGAGGAGTAGGAATAATTTGGTAATGGGGAGGGGAAGAGCGCTCACAAAGGAAGGAACTTAGCTCTCTGTGGTCTGATGGGCTTCCACTGCTGCTTATGGCAGCTTTCCTTGGAATGCGTGGGAACGATAGGAGCCTTCTAAAGCTAATGCTGAAACCTGATGAATTTAGAGGCCGTGTTTCCAGCTGCAAGGAATGGCTTTCTGGGTGTCACCTTCCCAGGAAACCCCAGGTTACTGTCCGGGTGTCTGGACTCCGCTCTCCACCACATTCTCCACCTGGTTTTGGTCCACCCGTTCCTCCCTGATTCATGTGCCTTTTTGGTTTCCAGTGTGTGTTTCAGTGATGTTTCTGGTTAATAGCTTGCTCTTTGGCGGAACTAAAGAGGATCAGAGCTTACTGTAGCTCAGGCTAAGTCGGAGAACACTCAGAACATCTAATTCCACAAGACTGCCGTGTAGAGCCCAGTTTTACCCTTGGCTGTAGACATTCAGGGAATTGCTCAAGTGGGGAGTCCAGTTGTACTGGTTGTTATTTGCATTGTGCTAATAATGTTTCCTTGGGTCTGCAGCAGGAGATTTTAGCTGAGGAGAGGCTCTGGCCACCACCTACACCAATCCCTGTAGCTCATCTCCATCTCTTCAGTACAGTGTGAGGCATGGAGGGAGGATGGTGGAGACCAGCAGCGCTGCAGGGCAGGAGGTGACTGCTCCTTGCCAACAACCTCATCTTCTCATCTGCTTATTAGTACTATAGATTCACCTGAACTGCCCTTCAGAGAGAAATACATACATCCAGAGGGCAGTTCTGCTGCCAGAGATCACATGGAAGCCTGCTCAGATGCAGGAGTGGTTTTGCATTGGGAAGATGGGTGAGTTTCCTTGAATGAAATTGTCTTTTAATAGCAGGGTTCTGCTCCATCTTCAGACTCACTGGATTATCGGTTCTGATGTAAATATGTGTTTAGCATTAGAGTAAAATGTTATGTCAATACATGGAAGAGCGGGTGCCTCTTTCAGCCACTGCTGTTTCCATGTGTCACAGATTAGAGCTGGCCCTGGCCAGGGGCCAGGCTGGTGCTCGAGACGCTCTAAATCCATAGTGGTATATGAGAGACGTTTACTAGCCTAAGTGTGGGTGATCTGTTTGATAAACTGAATGACATATTGTTCCTCTTAATGCTCTCTATTTGTGTTTGTGTTTGAACAGGAGTAAAGGTATTGAACTGTCATAATTCAGTAGTTAGAATCCCTCCCGCAGGAATGACCACGGGTGGCAAACGCAGCACGTGCTCAGGGCTTTCCATCCGCTCCACTGCCTTCATTCACTGCAAATAGTCAGGCCACTGTCTTTGAAAATGTAATAGGTGGTGTTGGTGTTTAACTGATGATACAGAAAGAACAAGAGGGTGTCCTGGAAAGGCACGGGATGCCCTTTCAGTCTTTCCGTATCATGTTAATCCTCAAAGTGCCAGCATATTGTAATGCCATCTGCAAGGTGATGCTGTGGGAATCTTAGCTTAGTCCAAATAAAAATCATTACTCTATGTGTCCCCCAGGAGCTCTGAATGATGAGCTACCCTCTGCATTCACTACTGTTTCAGGAGGTAGCTTGAGGGAATTCAACATTCCTTAGCGTTTCACTTAAAACCAAAGTGCAAACCAATAGGAAGAAGCTGAAGGAACAAAAAAGAAGTGAGTGTAAACAGCTACAAGTGGTAATGTGGCAGCTAATCTGAGAATTGTTAGATGTTTAAGATATAATTACTGTATATTAACTAGATGAGATCTACACAAAGAAGCTGAGGAGCTTGCCAGAGAAATAAACCACAAAGTACTCGCTGGCCTGATTTATTTTTTTCCATCATCGTGTTTTAAATGTTCATGCATACTGATTAAGATTTAGGTTGGGGTCTTGGAAGCTGTTGCCAAGTTTTGTCACTCAGGGAATTTTCAGTTTAACCCTCGGTCTGCCCTTTGGATGGCTAGCTTCCCAAATACCGAGGGCAGATAATCTTGTGCCTTGTCCAGCTGAACTGATGCATCCAGATTTCCTGAGGAAAAAGCCTCTTGAGTGCTTCTAAAATATTTATTTATCCAGGATTCATCTTCCTGAATTTACTGTTTGCTGAAACAAGCAGTACTGTGTTGGCCGAGCATGAGATAATATGTTGGAGTTCACTCTTTCCCTCCTATGGAATGATATTTGAGATGCGCATTTTTTCCATTTTTCCTAGAATATCAGGGGAAAATAATTTCAAGTGGAGAGAGAATTTTGCTGAACATCTGGGAGCAAAATGGGAAAAGTTTGATAAACGGCATCTTGCTGACATGCAATAGCAACTAGCTCAGAGAAAGAATCCAGGGCATTGCAAATGAAAGGGGTTTTCTTAACTGTAGTTCAATTGGATATGTAGCTTCGTGCGTGCAGTTGACAGTAACAGATTATCCAGATTGTCAGCTTTTAAAGAGTGAAACATTCAGACTGGAGTCATGCAGTAATCTCAATTTCGGGAGCAGCCGTGTCTGTATGCAACAGAGACAGACGTTATTTCATTACTTAACTCAGCAGAAAAGTGTTTCTTGTGCAAAATGTATGTTCTGTTAGGGGGTTAACTACTGTATTCAATATATGGCAATATTTCATACATTGGTTATGGTATTGCTGGGTTATAATGGTAACTGCAGAAGTTGAAAATCTTTCAGCATCCAACTGTTCATTTTAGTTACGTTTGAGATACATTGAGTTTCAAACTTGCTATTTTGATTTTATCCATTGCACAGGGAATAACTTTATCCGTAAGCTTAAATACTTAAATAAGGAGCCAGAATCTCCTCACGTGCACAAGTTTAAACTGGAAGGAAGGTCAAAGCTGTCAGACTTTGCAAATATGAATAAAAACTGTGTCTTAAAAAAAGCAAAACTGAGCAGAGCCCAAAATACTTCAAGGAGAAAAGGCTTCAGCTCTACAGAATTTTTCCCTTGTATTGCTCTATCAGCCTGATGTCAAATGAGATTCTTTTCTTCATTTAACATAATTGTCTCTGAAATGTAACAGTGAAACAAACCATTAGCAAAACGCTGAGCTGTCAGAAGCAATCGCTGGTGTCAGATCCAAATGGGGGGCTTTCCCTTCTCCGAAGGTACTCGTGGTGCTTTCCTATAGAGGTTCTTTGTGAAACATCCAACGTTTCAAGGGCAGTGTTGTAGCCATGAAGATCTGACCAGTCCCTCTGAAGTGGGAGCTTCATGCTCTGTGCTTTGAGCTCGTAGCTGCCCCATGGACTCCTCTGTGCTTTTCTACTAAACCAGGATCTCCACTGACTTCAGTTGTAGCTGAGAGAGAATGTTGGTGCTGCAGATAACAAACAGGATTGTTGGCTGCCTATGTAAAGGTGAATAAACGGGTTGTCTGCTACTGTACCAGAATGCTCTGGCAAAGCATGAGCATTGTCTGGAATGATGCATAAACTAACCCTTTTTCTTCCTGCAAAGAAGGAAGTTTGCTTCAGGAATATCGATAATAAAGTTGGAAGGTGTGGAAAGTTGGTAGGACTTGGAAGTGGGTCAGTGCTCCATCCGATTGCTCCCAATGGAAGCGCACTGCAAGCAAAGCTGTGTAGCTCCAGCCAGCTCTGCCACACAGATGGAAAGAAATTACAGTGAACTGTAGTGAATTGTAGTAGATTCAAGAAATTGTAGTGAATTGGATGTGAACTAGTAAGTAAAAGCTGCCTTGATGGTATCAATTCTCAGGCTTTTATATCTCTTAAACTGTTGAGCGTTTAATCTGCAGCCTTTAATGCAAGGTACCAAATGCAAGATTCCTCCCCTGCAGAACTGTGGTAGGTTTGGGATCCATCATGGGCAAACTGAGGCCTTTAATACGCAGCACAGGCAGTAATTATCCATTAATGTGTGTTGGCCAGCCCCTGGAAAGGGACAAGGCAGACACCTTCCCAGGGAGTTTTACTCTTGGATGGCAGCAAGGCAGTACAGGTTTGGGGTCCCCCAGCCTGGGTCCCCCTTGCTGGCTCAGCTGCTGCTTCCCTGACCTTCTGCACTCTCTCCCCTTGTTGCTTCCCAGGTTTGGACAGCTTCACAAGCATGACAAAACATGAAGATGATGCCTGCTGCCACATTTCTTGGCTTTAGAGCTTATTGTTGGCAAGTTTTGTTTAAGCAGGATAACTTCAGCATGTGGGCTTGAGCACGGGCACTCACTCTCACTCATATGCATGCAGGACTTTCTTACAACCTTATTCCGGAGGATGGTTAAATCCATCAGGAAGATGATTGAACCTGAGATTAAAAACATCACCAGGAGTGGAGAATACTGTGGGCTGTTTTAGGCAGGATGATCCATGGGTATCCAATCCCTGCCACGCTTGCGATACATAGGAGCAACAGCAGAGGTTCCCAAATTGTTATCTAGTCATTTCTTCAAATAATAGATGGGAAAGGTGGTTCCTGTAATTTCTGTGTGCCTGTAAGTGAAGCATCTTTCCCCTGCTGTGCACCCATAGGGCTCTGATGGGTCCCTGCTGTTCCCGACATCCCTGTCCGCTGGCATTCCCTCGGGAATGCAGCCCCAGTAAGCAGCAAGACCAGTAACGTGGCACTGTCAGAATGAAGATGTTTGTTAATTTTGTGTTGTGTAAAAGGTTGCATCAGCTTCCTGGAATAACACAGATTTTATCTTGTAGTCATTTATCACCTACTCACCTTAAATCTGTCTGCAGTGTGACTGCGCTGAGCTGTCAGGCTGATTGTCTGAAATGATGATTTCTTCTGGTACTTTTCCTACGTATCCACCATAATTGGGATCCTACCCCAAAACCTCAGACATAACGTCAGTAGAAAATAGCCCTTCTATAAATACATCCCACTCTGTCTATAAGTAAATACATGCTTATTATTCTTACTATTCTTTTGCACACATAGACCTGAACGGCTTTACACTTTGCTGTATGGCAAAGTGCATTTCCAGGAACATCCCTTATAAAAGGGATCATACAAAAGCCTGCAGGAATTCCTAGCATGAAGCTAGTGCTGCCTGTATTTTCCCACAGGCGGTGTTTAAAGTCAAATTGGGTTGTGACATTAAATAACACCATATGGTGTGTTCATTCCCTGCTGCTAGAACGAGACGCTCGGTGCAGTTTCAGTAGCATTTTACAAGAGTTGATTGATTTTGGGCTGGGTTATAGGTTCTCAGAAGTTAGATGGCCTTGAAAAACACATTAGTGTTTGTCTTTTAAATACCAGAAGCACGATATTTGCAAGGGCTTTGTTTGTATTAAAATAGAACTGGGGGCAGGACTGTATGGATGTGTATATGTAATGGTGTACATATAAAAGCTGTGTCAAATCTGTTGAGACCAGAACACTGACTCAAACTCTACTTCAAATGATTCACTTTTGGGGTCTTGCACAATCTGTGTGTGTGTCCTCCAGGTGATTTTCTTTCTAAGGGGATGCCAAAAGCATTAATGCAAAAACTATCAAAGCTCCCTTAAAGGCGTTTGCCATTTTCGTTGTATTTCTGAATCTTCAAACCTAGAGATGAAAGCACCTGCGGACGCAGACAGCACATTCCACGCATGGCATGGTTTCCGGCATCCTTTCATTTTGATTCTTCCCCTTCTCTCTCTTTTTTAATTACAGTTCTTTGAGGTTCCGTTTGACTCAAATATGAACAGGACAAAAAACAGACCACTGGTGCGAGGACAGATCAGGTAAGGCTCTGCACACCTGCTCTGCCTAATGAGAAACGAGTCTTCACGTTGCTTTTATCTGTCTCCAAGATTCTCTCTCTCTTCAGATGACAAAAAATAGCAATTTCAGACAAAAGACTTAACACCTCCCTGCTTTTCCATAGTTCTACATGTTTATCACTTTCATGTGGGGAGTTTGGGTAATCGGCTGTGCTCTAAAATACTGAATTTGTCAAGACAGCAGAATTTCCACTCGTGTTGTGTATTTCTTCCCATGTGATGACTGAATGAACAGCGTGGGAGCACATGGTTATGTTCCACTGAACTTGTGCATTAGTTTGTCACGGGGCAAGTTCAGGTTGGATCTAAGGAAGAACTTCTTTACTGTGAGGGTGCTGAGGCGCTGGCGCAGGTTGCCCAGAGAAGTGGTGAATGCTCCATCCCTGGCAGTGTTCAAGGCCAGGTTGGACAGAGCCTTGGGTGACATGGTCTAATGTGAGGCATCCCTGTCCATGGGAGGGGGTTGGAACTAGATGATCTTAAGGTCCTTTCCAACCCGAACTATTCTATGATTCTATGAAATCTTCAGAATTTCCCCTCTAAGAACAAACACAAAAGCATAGATTGTTTTTAGTAAGTCACATATATCTGTTAGAACATGAACATCAGTTTGAATCTCCCAGCAGAGGTATCTGCAACTCATTTTTATAGTGGTTTTGTGAGGCACCATGTGGTCTTTGCCTTTTCTACATGGGGTGAAAGCTCTCAATGGTGGCACCTTATGAAAATAAAGTAAAAATTTGTCATCATTTAGTTTATTATCATCCATAAGTAAATCCCTCCCTCTCCACCTCCCAAAAAAAGCCCTTATTAGCACAGGGAATCCCTTGGATAAAGAAAAAACCTTTGATTCACTCTGTTTCCTGGATTATGTATCAGTTCAGTTTCTCAAAGGCTGTTTCCCAGCTAAAAAAGCAAAGTGAAAAAGAACATCACCAGAAACCTCTAGCTTATTTGCAAACTAAAACTGAAGGCCCAATTCATAAATGATTCAACAAACAATTTTAGTATTGCGTTTCCATGATTTGTGCCAAGGATTATTTATAACAAAATTATGTTTTCCCTTAGGCTTCTGCGAACAGTTGGTCCTATTTATTTCTGTGTTTTATCCATCACCTTTGGAGGGCTGAAAAAAATGTGATGGATGAAATTACAAGAAAATGGAGACAAAATAGTCAAGTGAACCTCGGGGTAAATTCACTCTCATTGTAAATAGAGTGCTTCAATAAACTTGGTCCCATTTGTTCTCGAGGATGGTGCTAATTACAGATGCCTGAGTTGAGTTAATTTTATTTAAAAACATATTTTAAGGACCACTGCAGTGAGGGCAGCTGTTGTACATACACTAAGTCAGCCCTAATCGTGCTGTACAGGGGAGCTGCACTGCTGCTCCGCTTGCATGTGGTCCTTTAGCTTCAGAAGAAGCAACACTCATTAGGAAGAAAGATGATGGGGGGATGTTCTGGTATTTGCTTTTATCATAGTCTACTAGCATGGCTTGCAGTGTTTCTGGAGTCAAAAACAGAGCTAGGAAACTTTCTGTCAACTTTGGATTCGGAGAAAGCAATTTGTTTTATAAGTTCCCAGTGTCCTTAAATGAACTTCACTGTCATCCAAATGCACCACAGATTGGCAAACCCATATTTAATGGATTTTCTTACTTCCCCCCCTCCCTTCATATTTGCTTTCACCACAAAATGGTAATGTTGGGGACTTTGTGTAATCACTCGTCAATCTATCTACCTGACTGTCAACAGCTAATTTAAAGTTCTTTAAAGTGTCACTTACCTTGAATAATGCCGCTCTCGTTCCCTGTAGACATGAACATGCAGACCTTGACTGGGGTTATTTCTTCTGCGGTGTGCCAGAGGAGAATAATCCAGTGCAAGTGATCTAACCTTGTTATATTTTGCCACATATTCCCTGGTGTTCCTTGAACTCTTTCCTTCCTGGCTGATTAAATAAAACCCTTAAATGGTTCTGCTAAAACTAGTCAAAACCAGACCAGACTGAGATGGATAAGCTGTGCGTAAGAGACTGGTGTCTTGGCTCTGGGAAGGAATTCAGAAAGCTTGGGGTATGGACAGAGTTCTTGCCCAAAATTTGTCTTGACATTTGAGTTCTGACATTTTCTTCTCTTTAGCTGCTTCATGTCATGAAATGTTTGCTGCTTTTTTAAATTCTGCTGTGTTACAACATCTGTGGTATCCAGTGCAAATGAGGCATCGTTCTATGATCCATCTTCATCTACTCTGTTTGTAAATACATTGTGATTTCCTATGGTTTTTCTTTCTTTCCTTCCTTTTTATTTATTCCACATAGACCTTGTTACAGAACTGGTCAGGTTGGGTTGCAGTTTGTGTATGGTCCACTCCTGAGCTTGAGATCCCTTTGAAAGAGTGAGAAGGTTGTTAACTCTCCATTGCGTTGGCTCACTGCAGCTGCTTGGAAAGGCTTTCAGTGGTGGTTTTGATGTGAATTTCTGCCCACTGAGAAACTGCACTGACACCAGTGACATTATTTATAGAGATTGTGGCATCATGAAGACACTTTGAGCTTGGGCCAGAATCAAATAGGTAACCCCCAGTGAGAGGTCCTTGGTGTTCCTGAGTCTCCAGTGCCTGGATGAGCTGGCATCTCTAGTTTAGATAAGGTAATTCATGGAGCTGTGTCATTAGGAAATGTTATGCTATGCTGGTGTAGAGAAATGATTCCTTTGTGTTTCACCTCGTGGCCTCCATTTGCAGTTTCAGCCCAAAGTTTATTTAAGTGTAAGATCAACTGGCAGTTCTGACTGTCCTTGCTTCCAACATCTCTCCCTTTCTGCCTGAAGCCTTCACTTTGCTTGAAATCTGTTTTTGTTTGAAAAACAACATGTCCTGTCCTTTATGGCAACACTTGGGTGTGCTCATTTCCCTGCATACACAATCACATGGTTCCCAGTTCCCCTCATCTTTTCTACAAGTTGCTGAGGACTTGCAGTTTCCTTTGGCATCAGTGGGGAACCTCAGTAGCTTTCAAAGAAATGCTCTGTGGCTGCAGTGTGGAGCATAAACAGGAGGTGTGGCTGGGGACAGTGTGTCTTTATCTTACTGGTGACACTCAAGAAGTGTTTAAGTTTGGCAGCTTTGGCCTGACCGTCGCTCCAGGCAGCACCCTGTGAGCCAGGAGCCAGTTCTGGAAGGATGGGATTTGGAAAAGCAATTGTCCTCCATCCTTTGTGAAGTCCTCTCCATATCACATCATCTTTATGGCTGAAATAGTTAGTTAGAGGCTCAGTGTGCCCCTGCTGTATATATTTTATACCATTTAGCCTGGACCAAACCATACAGAGAAGGACTCTGCAGAGCTGGGGCTGCTGTCCATAAGCACAAGAGTACATACACCTTATTTGCCCACCTCAAACCCACTGCTGGTGCCCCCGGGGAATCTTCTGACAGTGTTGCTAGATTTGTGACAAACAGCACCTGATAGTTCATTGACTGCTTTGCTTTACAATGTCCCATTTAATTTGTAAGGCTCGGAAAAAAATGGTCCCTTTGAGCAATGAGACGTAACCATCCTTATTCTCTATTCAGAGAGTAATCAGAGACATCCTGTTGCAAAAATAACAAGAGGAGACCCAAACACAGCATGCCACTAAACGCCATCCATCATTCCAGCCTGCCCACATGTCCTCCTCGCTCCTCTGACCCCCTCAAGTCTTGTTTGGAAATCCAAACAGCTTGAGATGTTCGTCATACTTGGGCTGCAGTGTTAAACTCCTTGAGCGTGTTTGCATTTTGCATTGTAACAACAGCTGATATTATTTTTCCTGCTATTAATGTTATTGACAAGGAAAAATTTCATGGGCTCACACAAAGATTGGGCTGAAACGGCAGCAGCTTTTCGTGGTTTCCTGTTGGGTATGATTTATTCCTGTTGCTTTTTAAGGTAATGGATTTAATTTGCCTGCAGATGAATTTAAATAAATCTCTAATATTATTAGCTGCAGTAGCTGAGTGAGCTTAGCCTCGAGGATGACAAGTGTCCTGCTCCATTATATTGTACCAAGTGACAGTTTTGATTGCCCCTCTACACAGAACTGCACACACTCCGGTTAAAAAGCGACTGGGTTTATGAACTTCTAGTACTGCTGGAGCTGCTGTGCTAAGCACCCATAAAAAACTTCATAGTTGTACAGGAATACTTTTTCATCTTAAAGAAAATAATCTCAAACAGCACATTCTAAATCACTAATTCGTGGCTGTGGAGATGCCTTTCACTTCTGCTCCCACAGCATTTTGTAGCTTGCAGCCGTTTTCTGTACCAAGTCTTTTGGGTTTGGTCTTAGCAGTGGCTGCAGGGTCTGCCAGGGAGTGGGGCTGGGGTTTCTCCCTTGCTTTACCCCCAGGTTTCATGTCCCCCAGCCTGTGAAGCACTATACAGGCAGCATCAGGATGGTCCTGCATCAGAACCTCAGGAGAGGTCCTGCAGACTGATCCCCTGCTCAGAGCAGAGTCAGCACTGAAGTCAGACCTGGTTGCTCCAGCCTTTATCCAGTCTGGTCTCAAAACCCTTCAATATAAGGATAATATGGTATGGACTTTAATTACATTCTCCTTACACAGAATATTTGTACTCTCAAGCTTGCTTTTCCTTGCCCATTGAGGAAGTTTAAATCTATTAACGTGGCAGAAGGTGGCACAACACAGATGATGCCTGGGATGCCTTTAGAGAAGTAAATCTTCATGTTGTTTGTGACTGTTTTTTCCTAGAATCCCATTAACCTCCTCATTTAGCAATGCACAAGGAGCTGTGTTCTGTATATGAGCTTCTTATGGCCAGGGTTGATGGTTATTGCAGCTAATGGAGACAGTAATGCTTTTCTCCTTGTTGACATTTCAGAGTGGAATGTTGGCTTTGATCAGTTTAAACTAGAAACCAAACTCTTCAAGAATGAGACCAAAAAGACCTCCTAAGCCAGTGATGTTTCTCCTATATTAGTGAATTGTAGTTATAATTGCAGCTATATAACATGGACAGTCATAAGCTGTTAGAAAATTGCAACATGTCAAACTTTCCCTATTTATTCAAAGCCACGCCATGACTCTAGAGTAATTCTATGTAAAGCTGAGTTTCCCACTCAGTTACCTGTAGTAGAGATTACTATTACAACTGTAACAAAACCAGAACATGCTGCAAAAATCTGTGTGCATCTCAAGGAAAAAAATCCTCCTGTAATCACTGTTGATAACTCGGTGTAATTAGCTTGATTCTTTGCTTGCTAACACTAATGTGAATCAGGAAGGTTCCTACTGGTGTTAGTGAAGCTACACTGATATCAGTGAGGGGAAATCCATGTCCTCGGCTTACGCTGAAGCCTGCATTAAGCGTTTAGCCAGCCCTGCTTTAAGCCAGGAGTTTAAAACCTCCCCAAGGGTTTCGGTACAACTTCGGTTCCCATTTAAAGATCAGCCTCTGCTTAGGCTGGCTGGGCTGCTCCCTTGGGTGGTCATTTCAGACAGGTTTCATTCGACTTAAGTTAAAACAAATAAAACAAAACGTCCATAAATCTACAGTTCTTCAAGAATAATCATTTTTAAGAGATCAGATGCTCGTTCCCTGCAGGGGAAACATTCCAATATTTTGTTTAGAAAATACCTCATTTTAAAGGGACTGCCCTGAGATCTTTCTGAATGATAAAAATGTTTCTTTTTTCAGTGGGAGGCTTTCCTCTTGTTTAAACAGGGCACAATTCAAAGCAGACACCACCACGGCAGCCTTTTTTATCCTGCTTGTATTCAGGCTTTATTATTTGAAAACAAGTAAATGCATTCCTTCCCCACCACCACCCTCCTGGCTTCCCTGGGTTTTTTCCACCCTGTGTTTTGCAGAAGCTGTCGTTGACTCTGTTTGGTAAACAAGAAATTAAAAAGGCAGCTTTATATTTCTGACATGTACAATTGCTTGTAAAAATGTACTTCTTCCCTTTGAACAGCGGGATATATTGGGTTTTTCTGGCATGGTCACGTCATGGAGAAGTGTGTGTAGGGGCGGGGGGAAGAAACCTTGAGGCTAAAACATAGTTTAATGAGAATAAAACCCACATCAAAGGATGGTCTAATGGAATGATATAATGCTTACTGTGTCACTTTCCCAAAGGGGATATGGATGACAGTACTTATATTTCAATTATCTATTCACTGCCTGCATAGGATGTTGATTAAATGGTTCTAAGGTATTAGAGGCCTTTTGTAGAATGCACAGAAAAATGGTGATACTGCACATTATCCTCAGATCAAAATGTGTATTAGCAGGAAATTACACAGCTCTAACTACATCTCTATTTTGTTTCTTAGGGCAATAAAGAGTGTTGTTTTAATACCTCTAACATTACATTGAAATTCGTTTCAGTTGAAACGAAGAAATTGCTGGCTATTCAGCTAGAGCCTTCAGCTCACTCCTCCCACCCAGACCTAATTCTTGCCCCAGCTCAACGGGGACATTCCTTTGCAGGCAGCTCTGTTTGGTAAATAGAAATCCTGCAGAAACACTTGACCCCTCACGCCTTGGTGCTTTTCAGTTCAGCCAAGAAGCCTTTACCACCGAATTATTGATCTGAATCTTTAATTGCATGTGGGACAGTTGATAAATCGGAGTACATTGTACATCGCCCCACGTCAGGAAACATCCCAGATGCTCATGTATAAACCAGGAGTCACGGTGCATTTGGCTAAATAGCTGCTCCATCTGCTTGTGGGGAACGCTGCAGAGAAGTGATACGGGCTCCTTAATGGAGTTGTCTTATCCTCTCATGTCAGCTCCTCGCCAGGGGGTAGAGCCCCGTGAGCTGGAGGGAACCAAGCTATTGTACACTAATCCTTCCATCTTTGTGTCACATCTGAACGGGCCTCTTGGACATCAGTCGTAGCCATTGACTCTTTGCTTTTTAAACTGACTAGTGATGAGTCCTGTCATTCAAAGGTGATGTTAAAGTGAGTTTTCCCCCTTAAAAAATGAAAGCTTGAAGCCCAAAGATCCTTTCCAGTGTTCTCCTGGTGGCTCTTCTTCCCGCGTCTGTCAAACATTTCAGGTTCATGTTTGTAAATTTTGGCTTAATGCAGTCAAAAACCCAACACTTTGTTCCCTGTGTTAGTGTTGAACCTTATCTGGTTTAACCACAACGGCATCATTATTCAGCGTGTGCCAAGTGGTGTAGGAAATGTCACCGCTCAACATGTCCATTACGGAGCTGCCTCTGATTAGAAGCTGCTAGACCCTGAGATCTGTTTACAGTAAGTCATGTTAGAAGTGCATTTCTTTCGGTGAAGGACAGAGTTTATCATGTCTTATACAAGTTATAACTTACGTGTTATCAACTTCACAAGTCAGATAGAAGAGAGGTTTTTCTTACACTTTAATTAGCTGTGCTAACACAGATGCTTGCTCTCCAGTCTTTATGACCAGAAGAGCTGCATTCCTGAGGCTGAGATATGTGGGGAACCTCTTTGATATGTTTTAGTTAATATTTTTTTGCTAGGGACATAGAATCACAAGGAATATTAACTTATAAATCATGCTGTAAAGGAGCATGAGCCACAGTGGCTCACACTGCTGCCCTTGTGTGACAATGATTATGTTGTATTCATGCACATTGATGGTATAAAAGGGCTTTTTTGTTTGGGTTTTAATTGTAAAATACAACTCCAGATGCTAATTGTAGATTAACTACCAAATAATAATGCAGACGTCCCAAAATACAAGCATCCTCATCCTCTTCACCTCTCAGATGAAACATAGCACCTCCTTAAGAGCATGCTGTAGAGTGCTATAATTGCACAAATACCAAATGCATGCTTGCAGTGTTGCAGAGCAAACTGCAGATAGACAGAAGGGTCTGATTTAAATTGCAATTTGACAGGTTCATCTGTGTGATGACTCTTCCACTTGATGGTGTGGAGAGCCTGATCCTCCTTCCACTGCAGACCACTGCTTCTTGTCCTGCTGTCTATGGCTGTAGCGAATAGACAAACTCCTTCATTTGTGTTGCTCCTGGAGGTGTATTTAGAGTCAGTGATCTCAATGGCTGGACTATCTTTTCTCTTGGAAGAGCAGGTTGATAAAAACCAGGTGGTTGTGGTGATAAGACAAGGAGGAGTGACTTTAGGCTGAAAGAGGGGAGATTTAGATTAGATATAAGGAAAAAATTCTCCCCTGTGAGGGTGCTGAGGCGCTGGCACAGGGTGCCCAGAGAAGCTGTGGCTGCCCCATCCCTGGCAGTGTTCAAGGCCAGGTTGGACACAGGGGCTTGGAGCAACCTGCTCTAGTGGAAGGTGTCCCTGCCTGGTGCAGGGGTTGGAACTGGATGAGCTTTAAGGTCTCTTCCAACCCAAAGCAGTCTGTGATTCTATAAATACTCTAGAGCTTCAGTTTTCTCCATCTTACTGAGGCTGAGAACTGGCCTGAGACTTCTTTACCCACTGCTTTCCAAATGCTGACTGAGGGCTCAGCAGAAGCACGTTAGGTTTAATCATGCTAAATCAGAGAAAAATGTTTCTGGAGAGACCATATTATCCATCCTGTTTGTCAGCTGGTCTCTGGTTCTTAAACAGAGGACTGAGATTTTGAAGTAAAATGAATGGCTCACTTACTGCTGTGCTGTAAGGTTAGGTTTGTTAGGTGAAAAAGGAGGATTTCGTTTAAATATTGAGGGGGACATTTTTCAAATGTACTGTAGGTTTGTCTTGTAAGCACTTTAAAGAAATATTTACATTTCCCTGTCAGCAGGGAAGCTGTGAATATTATTATTCACCCTTTCACTCCTACCTAATAAAGCCATACGGCAAGGAGCGTGCTAAGGCTCTGTAGGGTTGCTTAGGGCTGTTATGATTAGCGTTCCGGTGTGTACAGCAAGTGTAACAAGAGCATAAACATGTTGTAAGTATGGGTCTTCTTAATTTTTTTACTTCAAGTGAAGTGATGAGACAGGCTGTATGGAGACAGCCTGAGAAAGTTGGGGCTGTTTGGCCTGGAGAAGGGAAGCTGTGTGGAGACCTCAGAGCAGCTTCCAGTGTCTGAAGTGGGCCTACAAGGTTACTGCAGAGGGACTCTTCGTCAGGGATTGTAGTGATAGGACAAGGGGAATGGGTTCAAACTTAGACAGGGGAAGTTTAGGCTGGATATAAGGAAGTTCTTTACTGTGAGGGTGGTGAGGCGCTGGCACAGGGTGCCCAAAGAAGTGGTAAATGCTGCATCGCTGGCAGTGTTCAAGGCCAGGTTGGGCAGAGCCTTGGGCGACATGGTCTAGAGTGAGGCGTCCCTGCCCATGGCAGGGGGTTGGAACCAGATGATCTTAAGGTCCTTTCCGACCCAAACCATTCTGTGATTCTATGATTCTATGAGGCCCAGTTGAACCTTCTGCTTAATAACAAAGGGCAGCATAAAAAGCTCTGTTTCTGTCTGAATGTGCTATTCACGACCTGCAAGTGTCCCCAGGGTTCGGTGAGCTGTCTCATCCCAAACCTCTGGTTGCTTTGGTCTCGGTTCTCCAGGCAGACTCTCGAACCCATGAACAGTGAAAGACCATCATCTGCGTGGAGTTAGCCTGGTAGAAATGAGAGTGGGATATGTTTAGGAGAAAGCTCTATGCTGAGGGTGGGACTCAGTTCTCTATTTTCAGCTGAGTTGAAATTCCTCTTGCCTCATCTTAGCACACACGTCGCGTCTTTGTGGAACTTTCAGCAGAATCGATCAAGCCCATTTTGATTTACACAAGCATAAAAAAGAGAGATGTGTCCCTTTCAAGATGAAATGATTCTTTTAAATGAGCTGTGTTTGTTTATGATAGTTTTCAAGTCCCTCGCTCTGGCAAGGGAGGCAGAACATCTGTAGCTCAGGTTTTTGTGGAGTGAGGGGAACTAATTGCCTCCAGTTTGCTTAAAATACAGCGTTGATTGTGCTCTTAAGCAATAGAGATACACAGCCACGACAGGGCAGCTTGGGCTCCACACATGGGTTGTGTTTTCAAGTGGGGGAGAAGTAAATTGAGACAGACACAGGATATTTTATCCTAGTCTGTATTTATTTACACTGAGTATACTCCTGAACAAGTATATTAGATAGCAAAGCCAGAACTGGGTTGGCAAGTTAGTTCCAAATCTCAAGGTGGCAACTCCATGAGGAAACCCATGTAGCTGTACATGTTTACCCATCACTGAGCTCCATATAGGCCAAGTTCTTACTGTATGACATTCCTTGGGAAATTTAGACATCACTTCACTGAATCCTGACCCTTCTCCCTGCTGATGGTCCAGTTGTCATTCAAAACCACATCCAGGTTGGTGCTGACTGGCCTGGCTGAGCCCTGTGGGCAAAGAAGAGGTATTAGGGGTGATTTCTTTCCCAAACATTTGCATTTGAAAGAGGTTTATTTGAGGTTTGGGTCTGTAAACTCTTAATCTGGAGACACAATGCTATGGTATTGGAGTCTTCGTTTAAGTGTGCTTAAATGCTACCCATTAACCCAGCTCATTAGGGTTTTTGGGAGCACCTACAAGTTTCATACCTCCTCTTAAAACAGAGTTTCCCCACAGCTCAGATTTTGTGTCACAAGTTGGTTTTGGAATGTTTCCACTGTTTTTCACACTACTATATTTTGTATATGGGGAAAACTATTGTGCCATCTGAGATTATCAACATCTTTGTCATAGTTAATATCAGAAACCAAATCAGAAAAAGCCAGTTACAAAACCAGAAGGAGGCAGAATTGCAACAAGCATGTTCTGGCATTCTCAAAACTTGCGGTAGTTTTATACCCAGTTAAAGGGGATTTGATATAAAATTCAATATTTGTAGTGCATGTAGAGCCTGATCTGCCACAGCAACACATTTTTGGGGATGACATACCAGACACTGACAGAATGTAGATACTGCTTTGTAACTTGTGAAGACAAAGTTAAATAATTCATTAAGGAAAAACTAAGAGACTTGACAAAGCTCCCCATTTATTTGCACCTCCTAAAGGACGTCTTGTCAGTCTTCGGTGGTAAATGATAGACAAGCATGTACTCTGATATTTGGAGTTGATGGGGAAAAATTGAATTCCCAATTAAAAGTGTAATTTAGTTTCACATTCTGGCTTTAAAATACATCATCCTTCATCCCTTGTCATGAGTCATGAACTTTCCTGCATGACTGAGAGAGAATAAATTAATATCTATTAAGATCTTTGTCTACATTCCCCCCCCCCCCCCCTTAAAATAGTACCATTTTAGCTCATTGATAGATACTGTTGAATATAATTCTGGTACTTTACAAGATTAAGCCTCAATCAGCAGGTTTGGGGGCTTTTCACAATGTACCTGTGGAAGATGGTACCAAAAGCGAGAGCACAGATTGCTTGTGTTTACTAACGCTTCTGACTGATGCTGAATCAGATCTACGTGAAAGAAATAAAGGGCTCTGGCAACATGTCCATTCTGGTAATGCTAAAGCTATTTTTGCCTTTTAATTGGGAAGAAAGATCTCTCCTGGAGACTAATCCAATCTGTAATTGGAAGTTGTAGTTGAGTATGAAAACATTTTGTCAGTCATGCTTTGAATCCTTAAAAAAAGACATGCTGCCTCAAAACTATGCTAATTATGGGTCATAATGTAGCATCATGTAACCACTTTGATTTAAAATCTCAGATTGAAGTGTGGCCATGGTTTTTCTATCAGGTACATCCTCAGTCTATCTATAAGACTCTTCTGGAGTTTAATGTCTTTTGCATAGAAAAATAGAATTGTTTTAGAGAAGTCATCAGTGATGAAGCTACTGATCCAGGCAATGTTGTTCCAGTTTCAGTTTCCATTAGTGGTGGTGTTATTACTGTAGAACTTTCACAGCTGACAATGGTCATGAATATGGTTTTTATTACTAAATATATAAATATGCAGCCTAAAAGGATTTGTGTGGAAAGTTAACATTTAATTTCACTGTTGGTAGATTGCCATCATTCAGTTTTCTGCCATGATTACTGATTGCTTTTGAATGCTCTGTGCTTTACTTCGAGCTCAGAAGCTGAATGAGTGGTTTTTTTAACCTCCCATCAAAAATAATTCCAGGGAAGCTACCGTTACTATTCAGGGCAAAATGTGCCTTTTACAGCTCATTTTTCGCAGTCAGCTGAGCTGACAGCTCTTGCGCCAGCAGACAACCCCACTGCTGGTTTCAGGCATCTGTCCATCTGGGGAAGCAGAGCTGGAAGGCACACAAATGCAATCCAGATGTGTGCTTGAAGGAGATGATGGCCCTTCTTCCCCATTACCTAAGTCCTAGGAGCAGGAAGGCTTTCAAATAGTCATATGGTGCCGCAGTGCGTAATGTCCTCTGCTCGTTGTGTCTCAATCCCAGTGGGATGGGATTGCCTGGTGTAACTCCTGGGGTTGGTGGTGGTCCCTGGTTTTCTTGGTGGATCTCTGGAAGCTGCTGAGGAGGATTCAGCAGTTTTTGGATGCTGATCTTTAAAGATATAACTAAAATCTTTAAAGAATCTCTTGGCTGATCTTCATCTAGCTGAGGGAGGTGGCCGAGTCATAGCTCAGTACCATATGACAGCCATGGTGATTGCATGCTCAGATCCTACCCTGGGACTGGTTTTTGGCAACCATCAGTGTTGCCTGGCCACAGGGATTGAGAAGATGCCAAAAGAAGATGAGCAAAACTCTAAACCAGCTGCTGGGGAAAACGATGGTTTTGTGCACAGGGTTAGGTGCATCTGTGCTGGGGATCTCCATGGGCATCCTCTCCTCTTGAAATGACCATGGGCTTTTGCAGCCAAAGAGATCTTCAAAGGGATGTGACCTGCACTTCAGTTTATGTAACCTCCCATTGCTGTTGGAAAATGTAAAAACATCAGGCTGATGCTTTTGTCTGAGTTTAAGTGGCTTCAGAAGCCTTCATAGCTTACTGCTGACCTGGAAAAAATTAGGAAGAGGAGGGGGCTTCCTCCAGCAGCCTTGTACTGGCGAGTAGTCTGGGGACATTTTTAGTACCTAGAGATTCCAGAAATAATAAGCAACTTATGATGCTTCCTCCTGAAATCTGATTTTAATTACGGCTTTGGAACAGTGTTCATGCACTGGACTCGTATCTCAGCCTATTGAAATGAAATTGCAGAGATGAGAATCACTCTTGTATTCTTTGTCTGCCAAATACCTTCTTCCGAGCTCCTGCTATTTTCAGCCTGTCTGTGTGTGAGGGTTCAGGATGCTCTTTTTCTTATTCTGCTACAGATTGTTTTGACACTTTATGCAGACAGAATTAGCACCCAGAGTAGCAATATTGAGATTAATCTGAGCTGTCAGTCTCACCTTTATTGTCTCGGCACTGATACCTGCCACCATGTAAGATGCTGAAGTCACGGATAATTCAGGACCATTTCTGAGGCAGAAGTGAGAGGAGGGAATGTGGTGGTCTTGCTGAGCCTGTCTTGAACAAAACAGAAAACTCACCAAAAAACAAAACCAGTTTTGTCTCATGAAAAACTAAGTAAAATTGCAGTTTAATTAAAGGGTATAGTCTGTGCAGAGTCTTTGCTGTTACTAAAATCCCACGCAGAGGAAAGCAAGGATGCATATCTTGGCTTCATTGGTCACCAGCCTTGGGTGACATGGTCTAGTGTGAGATGTCTTAGGGTCCTTTTCAACCCAAACCATTCTATGTTTCTATGATTCATCTGGATGTGGAAATGACTCTAAGTAAGTTCCTGCTCTTCCCACCTCCCTTCTCCCTGCCAGCCCATGCCTGGATGCAGAGGATGGGGTTGGGGAGGTGCAGCCTGGCTGGAGGTGCTGGGGAGCAGAGCTGGGTGCTGTACCCAGTCTCTGCCCTTCATCACACTTTATTCTTCACCATCCCTGTCCTGCTCATTTCAGATCATCACCCTGCGTTCATAAAATCAATCATAGAATAGTTTGGGTTGGAAAGGACCTTAAGAACATCTAGTTCCAACCCCCCACCATGGGCAGGGACCAGCAGAATGGATCCCTGGCCCTGTGGCTCAAGGGACAGTTGTCAATAATAATAAGATCTAACACAAAATAATCATCCAGGAATTGAAATGTTTCAATCCATTAAGGTATTCAGTGCATGCTGCAGCAAAGCCAAAGGGCATTATTGTTTTGGTTGGGGTTTTTTTTCAGTTTGCCCTTTTAGAAGTGGGTGATGTTTCTATAAAAGGTTTTTGACAGACAAGGAGAAGACAGAATTTGTTTTATTTCCTTCTGGATTAGGCTTTGAATCTCATTTTCAACTCTAAGCACTTCAGCTTCACCTGAAAAACGCACAGGCCGTCTTAAATGGACACTTACATTCAGGCTTATGCTTTTATGTAAATATGTTTTGCGTGCCAGTTCCCCATTAACACAAGGTTACAAATTAAGTTTCTCATGTATTTACATAACATCTGAACACGAATTGCAGACAACCGCTGGTGGCACAAGTGCGTCTGTTCAGGATTCATATGGCCTTTGTGTCTCTATTAGCATAGGAGCATCAATACATTCACAGAGATAGGTCGAAGCATTAGATGCTGATACAGGATTTTTCCACATTTCTAAACATGGATAGGTTTTAAGAGGGAATTTTGTCTGGCTTCTTGCTTGGTTTTTTCCAACCTAAATTTCCTTTATGCTTTTTTCCCCTTTTTAATACTGTTATTTAAATTGTAGTTCATACTGCGCTTTGACATTCGTCTTCACAAAATGTTTTGCCAAAGACAGCATAGAAAAGCATGTGTAGTCATGACACTATTGATCTTTATAGGCATTAAGCTTGCTGATTCTGCTGTGAAATAGGTAAAATAATACGTTCATTTTACAGATGGGCAAATGCTTTAATTTGTTTTCCCCTCTCAATTTTTCCAAGTAACGCTCTGAGTCAATAACTAATATCATCCATGACTCTAGAGTCTATTAAATACAAATATTTCATGCACATGTGTGTAAGATCATGATATACGTATAACCACATCATCTGTAAGTGGCAACTAGATTTAGAGATGATGCTATTGCACATGAATTAAAATAGGCTGGTTGCTGCATTGTCCAAAGTCTTCATCAGTGATACAGTGAGTGAGGATCCACATGGATGCCTTGTGGTCGTGTGTGAAGGGGGTGCCTGAGTATCACCCATATGGGATTCCTCCTGCCTGCTCCCTGTCCCCCCCAGCACTCTGAGCTGTCCTTGAGCAATCCTCCCCAGCCTGGCTGACAGCATCTCTCCAGACACCCCTGTGTCAGCAAAAGCTTTGAGTTGAATGAAGAGAAACCTGGCTCTCTTCTCCTCCTCCTGCTCCTCTTCCCCTTGGATGCTCTCAGTGGAGTGTGACTGGGGAAGGTCTATCTTGGGTGAGTTCTGTAGGAGTGAAACATCAACACATTTTCTTTGGATCAGGGAAGGTTTGATTATTCACCATTCAAGCCGAAGTTCTCTTTTAAGCTTTTACTTGAATGTGAATGTCTTTTAGCAGTAAAATTAGACAGACTTTGGCATCTGCATTCGCAATATGAGAGAAGAGGAACGAGGCAGAACTACCAGTTTTTGGTTTTCCTTTAGGAGGTGTCCAATGTGGTGACATACTGGGTATTTTAGAGTTGAAATTTGAAGAGAACTCATTTGGCACTTGTCGTATTTTTCCAAAGTCTGATTTTAATCAGCCAAATAACTGAAACCAACTCCTCCCAAGAATCCATCATAAAACCTAGTTTCTTGCTCAATATGTTTGCTTTCTGAGCTAGCTCCTTGGCCAATTTTCCAATGGAAGATTGCCCTTTTTTCCCATGGGAGCAATTCCCTTAGCATAAGTGAACGCCCAAGTGAAATGAGGCTTATGTACCCGTGCCTGTCATCAGCCTGCACTTACTGCATGGCAGGGTTTAACGATGAAGGAAACCAGCAGAGACCCTGCAGTCACTTTTGAGCACCATGAGAGAATTCCCTGGCGTTGGGTTACCCAAAGCTGATGCTCGTGTGATGCACACTGGACTGCTTGGTGGCGTGAGGCTGTTGTGGGAGGAACTGCATGGACATTAGGTGATGGGACAAATCCAGTGGCAACTCAGCATCACAGCCCTTCTCTTGCTCCAGAATGAGATCTCCTGTGCTCCCTCGGTGAGACACAGGCAGCCCAGCAAAGGAGCATGCACCAAATCAATGAGCCTCACACCAGATGTCTGAGTTTTCACAGACCTAATGTGAGAATGGAGATGCATAATGGTCCCTATTACTGGTCCCTAGAAGACCATAAACTAGTGGAAATCAGAATACCCCATAAATTGCTGTGATTTAAACCTAGGGTCACTCTTTTCTTCTTGAAATCCTGGGAGTCACTGAAGCAGAAAGAACTGCACCAGTGACTGAAATGTCTGCATTTTCCTCAAATACTCTCTCTCCCAATGAGGAGTTGCTTACACTTCTCCTAGACCTTAAAAACACTATGTGTTTGCATGAGAGTGAGTTGAATCCTCTGTCTCATGTCTCAACAAGAAAGCAAAGTCCCAATTTCTGATTGCAGTGTTTTTGTAATGCCAAGTAGTATTTTAGGGGACAGAAATAACATAGCTGAATCATTAGATCACAGTTTGAGTTTCTGATCTCAGTTGGAGTTTTAGGGGCAGGCACTTGCAAGTCGGACAATTACTCTTGTAGAAGAATTTCACAGTTCCTTCATTGTTAAGGAAACACTGGAGAGAAGTAGAAAATGTGACACTTTCAGGATGCCTGAAAGTAATACAGACCAACTGCTTATGAAGAACAACCCACATTGACTTGATAACCTCCCCTGAGGTCATTTGGGCTATTATAGACACTAACCAAACTGCCTTTGGGAGCTTCCTTTGAAAGAGGTAAAAAGGAAGAAACTGAGAAACAAAAACGTGGTTTCATCCACCAGGAACAGAACAACTCTTTTTTGGAGGTCTCAGCCACATCACTCCTCCCTTCCCTTTTGATAAAGCCTCTTCTTAAAGGTGCTTTTTCTTCTTAAAGCACCTTCTTAAAGGTGCTTTTCCAATCCATCAGTTGGATGTGAAGGCAGCACGCAACTGGTGTCAGGGCTGGCACCACAGGGATATCACTGCTGCAGGGGAGCGACATGGGATGACGTGATGCTGGGCTCAACCACAGAGGAAGGCTTTGCATGAAGGGCTGGTGTCTGCTGCTGCGTGTCTGGCTCATGGTGTGTGGTGTTCATTTGAATTGGAGACGTGTACAGGAGTCTTCACTCTTGATTAGTGAGAAAAGTGCTCGTTGCATTAGGTCAAACTGTGTCCTCATTTATGTCTATGAGCCCCGCGGGAGCGAACATGGGTAGCCCGGCCTCGCAGGGTCACACTGGTCTTTTGTCACCTCAAGAGCGTGTATTGTGTAAATGTGGTGTTTACTGTCTGACTGTATTTTATTCAGGAATCAGTCAAGATCGATTTGTTTAACCCAACCCAGTCAGGCTTTCGCTACAGAGAGGCAACATTATGAACTACGGCACCTATAGTCAACAGCACAGATTGTGTTTTGCTGCTTTTCTGCAATAGAGCACCACTAGCTGCAAAACCAGAGGGCTCAGCACGCTGTGGCTCCTGAAAACAAACTTTATACATCTCCTTATCAATGGACAGCAATGATGTACCCTGCCTCTATTCCTGATACATCAGTAACACCAAAACTGGTCGTTCTGGAGTATAAATGTGCTCTGTGCATGCTCCATGAGCTAAAATCTGTTGATGGTTTTGAAAAGCTGGATAAAATGACTTAATTTAATTTAAATTCAAGGCAGATCTTTAATGTTAGATTTGCTCGTGTTAGTTCTTGCAGGTATTTGAGATCTCCATTCCATATTGGGACAACAAAGGTCTTAAAAATCTAAATTTAAATGGTAGGATTTTTTGCTGATAAAAGTCCCATAAAATTCATCCCCACCAGCAAGTTTTTCTTATGAGGGCTGGAGCAGTGCTTGCAACACGTACTTTAGGGTTAGGGATTTGGCCAGAGGGCTAAGTGATCATAGAATACAAAGGCTGCATAGTTTTCAGTTAGACAAAACGTGTAAAGCTAAACTTCATGCAGAGACTTTTGTTGCAAGCACACATATTTTCTGCTCTCGTGGATGACTAGAAGTGTGTATTTAGCCACATGGCTTATTAAATACAACTCAGTTAATGGCATTTTCCACCCTTCCAAAGGTCTCCCACACCACATTAGTTCTTAGTGGCATTTAGGTCTCTCTTCCCATTATACCAAACACCCTCAAACCAACCCATGTGGTGAGATCTCCACCAGCAGCAAACATGTTGATCTGGTGCAAGGGATCACAAATAAAGCTTCCTTAGGGTTGCATCACAGTGCTGCCTAGGAAGTGTGGGTTTGCTAGCCAGACAAAACATCCTTGTTCATTGTATTTGGATGTTTATTGTGGGCTTCAGCCACTTTCTTACAGATTTGAACAGGAATTTCCAACCTTCCCTGAGCTTTTAGCTGATCTGCAGCAGGAATCACATTTGCATCTCTGTTTTTTGCCCCTTTTAGCCAAACTTAAACTATCTTCAGTTAATTCTAGTCATACTTAGAATAGAGTTTTAATTTTGCTCCTGTTGCCAGGATTGCTTTGGTGTGCCAGCCCTGCTTAGCACAGCGCATAAGGAATGTAGAAAATTCAGCCTTTTTTTTCAGCAAAGCCAAAAAATACTTTATTCCTGTTGATGTAATTTCAAAATGATTAAATGTACTCTCTTTTTCCTTGCAAATGCTTCCTAATTTTGTGTCTAACCCTGTTGTGTTTCAGTCAAAGGATAATCACAATCAGTTACAAATCTGACAAGTGACAACCGTTCTCATTTACTCTAACCCCTGGGTGCTTTTCCAGAGGTCAAAATATACTAAGATTTAAATGAAAGAGAAAGATCTGTTGGAAGCACCAGTTCTTCATAAGGACTATTTATCTGCAGAAGTGGAATTTATTGGGTGAACAAAGAATAAGAATCTCCGATCGTTGCTAATCTGTAGCAAGAATGTCCTAATTTTTGAGTAAGGCTTTTCTTAGGATGGGGATTCGAATGGGAAAATGTGGGCTGGGTAAGAAAAATAACAAAAATCCAATGTTAGATTTTGGGAGGGGGCAAAGGAGCGGGACAGTGCTCATCCTTTAGGACAGACTCTTGCTCAGTGTCTCCGGTCTCTTCCCACAGCCCTCTACTCGCTGTCTGCTTTGCTGCCTCCTGTGGAGTCCCGGGAATCGCCCTGCTGACACTTGGAGTAAACCCTCTTACCGGGGCTCTGGGAGCCTTCAACATCTTCTTGTACACGTGTTGCTACACACCCATGAAGAGAATGAGCATCGCCAACACATGGGTAGGAGCTGTCGTCGGTGCCATTCCCCCTGTCATGGGCTGGACGGCGGCTACAGGTAGTCTTGATGCTGGTGAGTATGAAACCCTTGGATCTGGGTGAGCAATTGACACCATTGCCTTAGGGATAACTAAAAAGACCTCCTCAAAAGGCAGTAAACCTCATTCTTTATGCTTGTTGAGCTGATACCTGCTTCAAAAGCAGATATATTCTGCTGTTTGTAATACCAAAGTCTGTTATAGCGCGATACTATGAGGACCAAATGAGTAGGCACGATGGTAGCATTCTCCTTACAGGGCAATTCAGGGGCAAACGGGAGCTGATGAAAGACTGTGTCCTATTGAATATTTGTTTAGGCCATCTTAAAAAAAATAATTTAGAAGGAAAATAACATCTTTGGGCTTCATATGGGAGAAAATGTTGCATAATTTGAGGATTAAAACCATACTCAGTAAGATCCAGCTTCGGGAGCTTTCAGCTGGAAAATTCCCAGTTGTGTTTATTAGTGTCTTTCCACAAGCCAGAAAATATCCCAGGAAGATAAATTTATTGGTGCATTTCTTAATTGCCCATTTCGAAAGTCTTAAGTTCTAAATGTTCCTTCCCCCCTCCTTGAAAAGCAAACGAAGATTTCTATTTTAGTAACTGCGAACCAGTTTTACGTCCCTCGTAAAACACTGATCTCTTCAGCAGCTAAACTCTGACACAATTGGGGCTTGTTTTTCCTGCCAGCTAGAAACTTAAGAATCAAAGTGGCTCCACAGACTTATATTCTGAAGAAACTAACAAAGTTCAATTAGCAGGTCTGTTAAGAATTGTTTCAGCTCACACTCATCCCACAGCGTGGCATGTTTAAGTCTTGAATAATACTTTCAACAACAAGGCTTTTAACCAGAAATTACCAGAATCTGTGCAAAATCCATTCTTCATCTGTGCTATGCACTTCCTATAAAAGTCAGTATGAACTGGCTTTGAGTACTCATGTTCTGATATGGATCTAATCCGCAGCTGGGATGAAAGGTTTTGTGGTGGTTTCTTTTTAATGTGTGTACTTCTCCTATACAAACATTCTCTTCTCTGAAAGTTATTTTTATATTTAGACCTATAAATGGTATATATGTGTATGTATAGTGTCTCATGTTAAGGAATGCGTAAGTCATCATTAGAAGCTCTATTTCGAAAGAGAAGAAAATGAATTATGCTTAGACCTTGGATCTTTTGTTTAGGGATTTCTGTTTGGGTTTGGCACCTCATTGCAGAGTTGACGTTAGAAGATGACTCTCATGTGGCCCATGCTTCACCTGCGAAGTCCAGCCTGGAGGAGCTGAAGAGCTCCATACTCACCAGAGATCTTGCTGTAGAGGATGTCACAGTTCAGATTTTCACCCCTGGCTTTAAAATGGCAGCTAAACTGCTGCAGTTAAAGCCCATTAAACTAAACTGGCACTGATTTTCATTATCTTCAATTTGTCAAGTTACAACTTGCTCTTGGAGACCTGCTTTGTAAGGAGCTTAAGCTGTCCCTGTACGGTAGCAGAGCAGGCAGCAGAGAGCACCACTGGTGTCCCAAGTCAGCCCTTCCTCTGTAATTTGCAACTGAGTTGTGGTTACGTGTCCCTCTGGCAGCTCTGGAGGGGGTAATCCCTGGCAGTGATGCCATCAGTGGAAGATGATAACTTTAAACCACTTGGGCAGACTTTGTCAGAACGCTATGGTCTGAGCTGGTGCATAACTCAGTCTTGTATTGTTTGTTCTGGGTAGCTAAAACTTTTTACAGTCACCTCCCAGCCTGTGTCAGAGAGGCCAGGCAGCTTGTTTAATAGGGAAAGAAATGTTAGTGAGCTGCTACTGGACTTTGTAATGAAGCATACCTGGGGAGAGTCCTGAAAATGGTGACCTGGATGTCATATTTTAGTACAATTCAGTATTAAAAACCAACACAAACACTTTTAAAAAGAAAAGAGGGAAATAGAAGAAAAGGATTGCACTGTAGACTCTGATGTGCGCAGAGAAGCTGTGTCTGCCCCATCCCTGGCAGTGTTCAAGGCCAGGTTGGACACAGGGGCTTGGAGCAACCTGCTCTAGTGGAAGGTGTCCCTGCCCGTGGCAGGGGGCTGGAACTGGGTGATCTTAAGGTCTCTTCCAGCCCAAACCATTCTGTGATTCTATGATTTTCAGTGTTAAACATTCTACTATTGTGAACAATAAGAGTTTTCAAACCTGGCAGCATCAGACCCATGCAGAGTACAAGCGTGCATCTGCATGACGACATGCAGACCTGCATCCCTCCTTTAACCAGCCAACCCACAGTTGTTGAACTCATTAATAATGTGTAATTAGCTTGGAGACTTAACCTAGTTTTCAGTAGAGGTGTGAAAATGCATTTGCACCTCGTTTAAAAAAAAAAAAAGAGAATCATTTCACTCAATAACAAAGAGGAATGTGAAGGGAGGGAGGGAGGAAACTAATGAGAAGGAAGGTTCTCACCACTTAACTGGTGGCTTTTTGAGTTTACATTTTCCTGTGGATTTTCTCTCCTTGTAATCTTCTCACAGCAGCCGCATTGTTGTACATGTTGCTGGTTGTAAGGAAAACAATGCTTAAGTGTAGACCTTTTATTAGCATTTGAGGGGGGTCACCAAGTGTTACACTGTACAGTGTGGTACCCTGGGACAGCCGTGTCTGCACCCCTCCATCACGTTGGGAGCGCCGTAACCTCACCAGTGCCGTCCACAGACACTGATGTGAGATGCTCGTGGCTGTTTGAGTTGGACAGGACAAAGGGAATGGCTTTAATCTGCCAGAGGGGAGACTGATATGAGCTCTTAGGCAGAAGCTCTTCCCTGTGAGGGTGCTGAGGCGCTGGCACAGGGTGCCCAGAGAAGCTGTGGCTGCCCCATCCCTGGCAGTGTTCAAGGCCAGGTTGGACACAGGGGCTTGGAGCAACCTGCTCTAGTGGAAGGTGTCCCTGCCCGTGGCAGGGGGTTGGAACTGGATGAGCTTTAAGCTCCCTTCTGACCCAAACCTGTGATTCCTAGTGTCCTATTCCAGAGGCAGTAGCAAAATGTCTCAGATTGGAGCAGCCTTGGTTTAGTTTGTCCTTATTTTGTTTATAACTTTATTACAGAGATGAATACTTGTCAGTTTCTTGCACAAGAAACAAGAAGCAAATATCACATCTTTGCAGATAAAAATCTGGGACCCTTGTATTTCTAGTGATGCAAACACTTGCTGGTATTTCTTACACTACACATCTTTTCAGCTCTTACAGTGATTCCCAGTGATGCTTGCTTCCATTTCTACCCTGATAGGTACCTTTAATTCTATGCTCTTAAACATCCTGCCCGAAACCCTGGACTTTCTGCCAACGTAATTTAGGGAAAACCTCACATTTCAAAAGAGAAAGATAAGGTTATCTCTGGGAAGATGTGGAATTCTTTGTTGTGGGGTTGAGGGGGGTGTGTGTTGTTTTTTAATGGCAGCTGTTTGAAACTGATGAAAGATCAGGAATGTTAACATTTCCTCGCTGGGGGAGCCGAGTGCAGGTGAGATGGTCAAAGGTGCATGATAAATGTAATTTATCACATGGATATCACTGCCACGTATCTGGTGTATTTATGCAGAACTTAACTACCAGGCTGTGATTTGCAGCAACACATTTGCTTCCTTGAAAGCAGACTTCATTGCTCCTTTGTGGTGCTATTTATTTCTAACGTGGTTTGTTTTCCTAGTAAATCTAGACACCCTCAGATTGTTTCCCCTGACTTTACAAAGGAAGGACTAGCAGGGAAATAATGAAAATCACTTAAAGCCTTATACTAAAAGACAGGAGAAAGAGGCAGAACTTGGCAGCATGTCCTGTTCTGTGCTGGATCTTCCTCCTGCACAGGATCCATGTACAGGAGGAGCTGCAGGCTGTGCCACGCTGCTGTTGAGCCTGTGCACAGGCATCTTTAGGAAGTAACAGAGCTGTTTATTTTGGCGTGCGAGAGGCACAACGTGTGCATGCTTTCAATTACTCTTGTGTTGCTGGGCTCTCCGCAGCCTAATGCCGCAGCTTGCTTGTTAGAGATGTTTGCTGTCGTTTTAAACTTGTTATTTCTAGTTAGCAGAAAAACCGAATCTGGGGTAAACGTTTCCAAGTGCCATAGTTTTGCCTTAGACATGTTGCACTCCTTCCTCCGACCTTCCTGTGCTGATGCACCAAAGGCTTGATCCCAGGCAGTGAGTGGTATCGGTGTCTTAGAGCGGAGCAATTCAGTGCCACAGAGTCCATACAAACCACCCAGTTAGATGGAAGTGACAAGCAGGGGTCCTCAACATAATGTGCTTATCAGTTAAGGGGATTTATTCTGAGTAGGTGGCAGTGGCATAGCAGATAACAGCCCTGACACTAGAGCAGACATTACAGACCCATGGTGGCCTGGGAGCCGTAGGTATTACTGCACCAAAGAATGTTTATCTCAAGAGACTATTTAGTTTATCTCAGATGCTCCACTTCTGGTCTCGCTTTCCTGCAAGACATCTTGTACTGATTTTCATTCATTTTCAGAAATTTAAATAATTCCTGAGGCTATGGAATTTATAGACTTGGGTATCAGTTGTAATCATGTGGAGGCTGATTTTTAAATTGCCTTTACTTTGTAATTCAAATTGTGTTGTATGGTAGACATTAATTATGTCAGCCAACATCTATTTACAAATGGGGATTTAAAAAGGGGCAGTTCTTATCAGCTGGTGACGTTTGGCAGATGGATGGTTTCAGTAACAACAAAAAAGAGAATAGGGGTGAGGGGGGGCTGCACCCAACCTGTCAAAGGCTGGAGCCTCTCATACCTTCCCTTGTGTAGCACTTGTCTGCCAGGAGCAGGGAGAGCAAAGCAACAACTTAATAGCATCCAAAATGAGCTTGAGGATCATTGTGTCCCTTCCAGTTAAGCACTTTGAGCTTTAAAGCCCCTTGATGTGTGAGCAGGTCTGGGAGCTGCCGGCCTCTGTCCTGTAGCGGGAGCAGAGGAGGCTCCGGCTATAAACTCCCCCCAGTAAACTCAGCTTTCGGGGTTTCACTTCTCAGACGAAAGACAGCAGAATTTGTGGTCTGTTGCAGAGGAAGCAGAGATATTCATGTCATTGACATATGAGAATTGGAAGCTGGGGGCCCAGGAGTGTGCTTTGTGGGGGTAAAAACTGTAAAAACCGAGGCAGGGGACAATACTAGTAAGCAGCTGGTCTGAATTTAGGACAAAAGCCAGTGGGCTATTTTTCTTTTCCCTTTTCCATCTTCACAAGAGGCAAAAAAATAGCACTTTCAGTGCTGGGGCACCTAGGGACCGACCCCATGAATTCACAGGCAGCGTGTCCATACCCAGTTCTCTACTCCATGCGTGGCTGTTGGGGCACCAGGAGGAGATGGGACTGTGTGGTAGCCCCAGGGTGTGAGACACAGCAGGAGCATCACGGGGGTCTCTGCAGCAGGGACTCCCATCCTTGGGCTACACATGGGAGCCCCAGAGGAGCCTGGAAGAGGTGGTTGAGGAGGAACATCTGCATGGCTCTGCAGGTTTGCAGTCCCTGGGCAAACACTTCCTAAAGATACTTGCACATAACAAATGGTCTGTGCAAAGAGTGTGTTTCCGTCTTACCCAAGAGGCTCACTTTTCTTATGGCATCTGTTGCTGGGGTTAGCTAAGATGACTTATGTACAGTGTTGTTGTTTTTCTCAACCTTGTCTGTATAATGAAAGGTGTTTCCCTGTGAGGCTCTCGGCTGTAATAACCTGTTGTGTGTCACACAAAAGCGTGCCTGCCTGCATGTGTCCATATGCCCACAGCTTTTCTCTGCATGGCGAGCATACCCAGGGACATCTGCTTTTCTCCTGTTGAAGGCAATGGCCAGGAATGCTCCGTTGAGGTGCAGAACCCCACTGCCAACTTCATTTCCCATTCCTGGTGGACACTGAGGATCATCCTTTTGTTTTGCAGACAAGCCATACACATGGCCAACATCCCTTCCCTTTATGTGCTGAGCAGAGGAGTCTATCGCAGCCCCTGTTCCACAAGCCTTTTGTGCCATCCTTCAAAAGAAACAGCTATTGAAACCCATGACCATGAAGCTTTTGAGTTTCCCAGTGTTCTCCTCCTCGCCCTTGGTTTACATGACCGTGTAACCTTGAAGGCACACAATCAGGGCTGTGCGTGCCCGCACTGACAGCCGGGACCATTGTTTGCAGCCCAGAGACCTTGTGCAAAGCTTTAGTAGTGATACTTTCCCTTTTTTCCTTCTCAAGGCTGCTTGGCCGCTCACACAGCATCCGACACAAGCGCTAGCATCTGCTTTTGTTTTCCAGTGGAAGCAGAAGTGCCGGGTGTTGTCTTGCTGTGGTGCTAATACAGGAAACGCCGCAGTGGCAAAATAGAGGCAAACTGCATCAGTTTGGTTAAGATTTGTGACTGGAAAATTATAGAATCATAGAATGGTGAGAGCTGGAAAGGACCTTAAGATCATCTAGTTTCCCAAATGTCTTTATGTTTGAGAAGGCTTCATAATCACAAATTAAGGTGTAAATTTTGTAGTGCTGATCCCTTTTCTACCTCCAAAGGCAATGGGAAGAATTAAATAGTAGGTAACTTTTTCCTAAGGAGTGATTGTATCAGGGCAATATCATAGAATCCCAGACTGGTTTGGGTTGAAGGGACCTTAAAGCTCACCCAGTTCTAGCCCCCTGCCATGGGCAGGGACACCTTCCACTAGAGCAGGTTGCTCCAAGCCTTGTCCAACCTGGCCTTGAACACTTCCAGGGATGGAGCAGCCGCAACACCTTGAACGCTTGTCAGTCAGAGGCCAATTGATCTCCCCTAACAGTCATTTTCCATCACCAGAACAAGGAGAGGCAGCAATTATTGCCCCTTCCAGTTCTCCTTCACAAACAGAAAGTGCCACTGCCAGCTTAATAAACCAGTCCTTATGAATCAGGGCACTACATCTGTGTTATGGATGTGACTCCAAACCACTGGGAATATTTGTACCAGCTCCCCCATGTAATCCTTTGGGTGTTCAATATCACATTGCATCTGCAGTGGGCAGCAAGGCTGTGACAAGGCTTCAGAATCTTTTCTTTCCCCCCGTAATTGCTTCATAGTTAGAAATCTTGATTTTCTGTGTTAAGCTTGTGAATGAGCACAAAAGAAAAGCTAGATAAGAAAAGCTTTGGGGATGTATCCAGTACATTTCCTGCAAGCATAACATCCTGTAAAAACCATGCAGGACCACAGTGAACAGTTTTGGCCTGGTTATGTTAGATTTCCTGTAGAAAAGGTGAAAAATGTGGTCTGAGACAGCATGGTTGCTCGCAAGCAGGTGGATACAGCTGGACGAAGTCAAGTCTCTGAGCTCTAATCTACCTTGTCTGGATTAAAGAGGAGTAATTTGTTCAACATCTTTTAAGGGAGGCGAGCCAGTTGTGTGCTATCAAGTAAAACGGTGTGTGGTTGTTTCCTGACTACGAGCCATTAAAAGGCTGAGCTTAGGCTACGAAAGCCTTCCCCTCCTGGCAGCAGCCAAACTCATACCAGTTTCCTAGAGACAAAAGGCCAGTGCTTTCCTCTTACTAAGTCAGGAGCTACCAAGGTCTGGAAATGATTTTGAAATTCCTTCACATTATTCAAGGCAGAAGAATTACTAAAATTGTGCTTTAAGCAAAACAGCATTCTTGGGTTGCCAAGGCAGTAAACACCAGCTTTGGGAAATGCAGTAAGATTTCAACATCTGTTTTGGAGCTGATATTTTAACCATTCCATGTTTATTTTAATGCCTGCTTGGCCTCTTCCCAGTCATACATATGCAGCACCAAAGCGAAGACAGAAGGAGCGAGTCCATTCTTGAATTGATGCTATTAGAGATCAGCTCCCCCTTCCTTATTCCTTTTGTTTTATTAAGTAAATGAGTGTTTGCCCTGTCTAGAGCTTGAAAGCAATACAAGAGGTTTGCAGGACGCTGTGTGGAGGGAAGGCACTGTGTGTTGTCTAAAGAACAATGAGAAGGATAAGAAGAGAGAATAAGTTGTTTGTCTCCAGTGTGTTTTCAGGAACACGATGCTGATACAGCAGTCTCTGTAGATAACCTTGGACGTGTTTGCCTTGACTTGTGCAGGCAGGCCCATGTTCATCTGCCTGCCGGGGCTGGTTGGGCTCCAGCTTGCCCTGCTCAGGAGCCTGGTGCTCCACCAACACACCCTGTGCTCCATCCTGCACCCTCTTGTAGCCAAGGTCCTTTTCTGCCTGGGAAGAACTTGCCTTCAGAAAGTTTTTGGAAAGTTTCAATTGGCTCATCCCAAACTATAATGTCTTATTTAAGGCAGACAGCTGAAATGATTCAGCTACTGCCCCGTGTGCCAACTGCACAATGTATAAGGCTCTTTGATGATGAAAGGTATTGCCACCATGAAAGGGGCATATTTCAAATTGCTGCTTAAGTGAATGACACCCTCAGAACAAGACAGTCGAGCAGGATCCAAACATTACTTCTGCCCTTTAGTAGATGAGAAAACAGGTTTGCAGTCCTCAGGGTGCTTTACGTGAATGAAATGGTTTTCTCAGAATGATGCTGTGGGCATGATTTCTATTGGCACTGATGGCTCAGCAGCTGAATGTGCCAGCTCGCTCTTGAGGAGCTGATGTATAGACTTGAACAGATTCCGCACCTTTTCCAGGACATTGGAAGTTTGGGGGACTCCCACTAGGGTCTGGAGCTTTTTGTCCCTGGGTCACTGATCCCAGTGCAAGCCCAGGATGGCAGGACAAGAAGCTGTTGCTACCTGATTGCTCTGCTCTCCTCTCCATATGTTAACCAGTGGTCAGAGCTCGCACCCTGTAAGGGCTTACACCCTAAAAACCACCTTGCAGTTCCCTGCTCTTAGGTGCTCTTTTTAGCAGAGAGGCCAAAGACTCAATGGGCTCAGGCACTGACAGTACTCCGTTGCCTGAGATTTGGACCATCCAGCAAAGGAGGTCATCTTAAATTGCTTTAAAAGGAATAACATGTGAAATTTAACCAAATCAATGTGAAAATTAATCAAATTTTAGTGGTGCCACATGGTCTTATTTGACACCATGAGGAGCATAACTTCATAGGGGGATGCTTCTTGCTCTTCTAATTGTCAAAATCAGACTGTCAGCTCCTGCGGTTTGCAAGCCCAGAATCACTAGTTGCTTTTGGAAGTCTCATCTCATAATTATTTCCAAGTCCTACCCAAATTTATTGAGCCTTAAATCATCTTGCCAAGCAATTTCCAAATGACTCTGGAATTTAGTGTCTTGTTTGTTTTAGGAAAAGTGCAATTTATAAACCTTTAGTATTTCACTAGATAAAAATACATCTGCAGAAAGAAAGAACCATTTTCTACCTACTTGACATTTTGGCTTTATCTTAGATATTAAAATAAAAATCTCAGCTTGTTCTTGTTTATTAAAAAGAAGCTCTATTACTATTTAAATACTTCTAAAAGAATTTAAGAAAAGAAATAATAGCTTAACCTTAAAATTCATGATGAACAGTAAAACCTGTTATTTATCTTTAACTCTGTGGATGTCGTAGGGCCTACCTGGTTCTCTGCAACCCTGTGACTTCTGAGATGATTTAAGCTAGTACAAAGTGATTAAATAATAGGAACTCAACAAGGAAACATTTGTACCTGTTTTGCACACAAGAGTGAAAGAACACTGGAGACCTGGGTCCTGTTTGCTTAAATAGACTTTGTTTCTCTCCCAAATCAAACAGGATTTGTAAGTGTCTGCTTGTGGCTGTCCCAGCTTCTCACACATGGAGAAGTGACAAGTTTGGAAGTGCTCATAAATGGGCTAAACTTTCAGCTATTAAAAATCTGGCCAAAAAGGGCAAAGAGTTTGGGATATCCGTGAGCCAGGTACTTGGTTTTTAGCAGTTCATCAGCACAAACCCTGACCAGGAGCAGGGTGAGTGGATGTTGTACCAATCTTAATCCAGGTGGATTCTTCATGTTCTACTGCCTTTGCTCCGAACTAATCCAGTCCCTTGCACTCTGGATGGGCTCCATTTTATTCCTCACCAATTTAGGAATAAAGCTCTTGACATCTAGCTATTGGTTGTTGTGCAAGTAGCCTGAGCTCAGTCTGAGTATCAAGGGCAGGTTGGAGAGGGCTTGGAGCGACCTGGTCTAGTGGAAGATGTCCCTGCCTGTGGCAGGGGCTTGGAACTGGTTGAGCTTTGAGGTCCTTTCCAACCCAAACCAGGCTGGGATTCTATGATTCTATGATTTCTATCAGCCTGCCTGCGCTCAGCTTTTCCATGTGCAGCAGAGGAGCTGAGGGAGGCCAAGAGCTGCAGCATCCCTGGGTGCTGCCTGTCTCTCGCTCTGCTCTGATGGCCAGCTTTGCTTTTGCAGCCTCCGTGCCAGCTCCAGTTGTTATGGCTGTGAATGACCTCGTCTGGTGCTCACTTCATTATAAACTCTGTAAAGGAAAATGAGATTTGCATTGATTAGACTGAGTTCCCAAACTGTTGGGAACTGCACGGAAGCAGCAGAACAGCCTGCGCTGCGTTGAACCAGGTTTGTCTCCAGAGTTAGTCTCGCTGTAAGATTGCTTAAAAACACTGCTGACTTAATTATGACACAGTTAACATTCATCTAGTAATTAATGAGTGTTACAGTGTCTGCTCTGGGTTTGACAGGATTCCTACTGTGAGCTCGTTTGATGCTGAATTGTACTGTACCATGTGCTGTGCTTTGCAAGTCATCAGTCTTACGTGACACTTAAAGATCTCTGACAAGCTGGCAGTCTCAGCCTGGCCAGGGGAAATTGCAGGATGGCCAAGGCACATGGGAACTAACAGAAAGATCAGGTCGGTTAAAATCCTCATAATGGGCTATTAAATTGTTTTACTGTTGAGTTTCTCTGTAAAATATCAATTATCTCAATGGTTGTAATGTAATCAAAGTAATTAAATTCCAAAGGCTTGCATGTAAAAACCAGAGCTTTGTAAATGGGAATCCAGCCCCAAGTAGTTTAGTTGGTCTGTGTTTAGAAGTTTCTCCAGATGACTTCTTTTTTCATTTTAATGGTGTTATAGTTAGAGAACTGTTAAAGGGTTTTGTGTGTTTGAGGTTTAGGGTGTGTTTTGAGCTTGGCTGCACAAAACATTTGAACAATTGAATAAGCAAAGCCCGCGTTACAGCCGAAACACAGGGACGCAGCACATGCCAGCTGAAAAGCCGGCTCATCCATAGCCGTGGGAAGCAGGGACAGCCTCTGGATCCTGGCCCTGGCTCCTCAGCTGGTGGATAATTGTAGGTTACCTTGCCCTACGTTCTGAAAAGTGACAAGCTAATGTCTCTAAAGCACTTCAGATGTGAAACTTGAAATAGTACGATCTTAGGTTTATCACATTCAGGATCTTTCCTGCAGTACTATGTTTTAGAAGACAAGGAAAAAGCTATAGAATGACATATGACAAAATCATTTCCCCTGTTGTTTCTCCCAGTATAAGGAGTGCTGCTCCTTTATGAAGTTTTATTTCAGTTTATTTCAGAAGAGCTACTCCCTCAGGTTTCCACAGAACTGAATCAAATGCTATTTTGTTAGGGCCAAAAGCATTTCTGTTGCCATGATTTTGTGAAGTCAGTGGTAATTTCGGGGTGCACCATTGTGAACCTTCTTAAAAGGTTCCAATTCAGAGAAGGGGCTAAGCATCCGACGGCTGAAAGTCCACTTCAGTAGGATCGAAGGGCAGGATATGCAAGTGGTTTGGACTGTAGTCCAGGAAATCACCTGGATTTCATAGCAGGCAGTGGTGTTCTGAAAGCTGCATGCCCAGTATATGAGGATATATCTCCATGCTTCATGTAATCAACTTTCAGAGACACGTACTCACCTGGTGGAGTATTTGTTAAAAAGATGGGTCTTCTATACCACTACTGGATCTTATAAGCAACTGGAAAACCTGCCTTAAGTGTAATAGACCATCCTTCACTGATTGATAAGTTAGGGCAAAAAACAAAGGCTCTTTTGCAAGCTTAGATTATTGTAATTTGCATGACACCACCAGAGTGAGGTGTGCTATTTAAGACAAGAACTAGACATGCCCCAAGGAATGTACAGCCAGAGAGATGTGAACCATGAAACAGTTCCAAGGAGACAGGGACTTGGTCTTTTTTAGAGCCCAAGCTGTTGCTGGGAAAGAAGTGAGCATTTGGGGAGGAATTTAAATACATTAACCTGAGTGCAGAGAAGTGTTGCTGTTTCTGTTTCTATCAAGTCATTAAGAGAATGATGGAGAAGTAGTTTCCATAGAGAATGAGCTCATGGAGACAGGGAGATGCAAAGAAAGTGTTAATGCTGGAGCAGGGCTGGGGAAACAAAAGGAAAATCCAGGAATGCTCATAATGTGCAACAGCCTTGGGGGATTTTTTTGTGTCTTCAGACAAAATTAGTGCAGGGAGTTTAGTCTGAGGGCCTCCTTGAAATCAGCATATAAGCTGCTTCTGCCTTGATAAGCCCTGTGCCATGTCCCAAGGATAACTGGGGAACATGTGGTGCTTCCATAGCTCTTTATTAAATGTAAAAGCAGCTAATTGGTGTGAGTAGAGTTACTTGAGCAAACTACTTAGAGGTTGCTACAATGGGTTTGAAGGGATAAAAGTTCATCATCTTTGTCACCTCATTAGCAGCTCCTGCCCGAGGTTGGGGATCCAGGCACTCCCTGAGCAGTTCCCTCACTTCTCACTATAGGCACACACAAAGCTTAGCCTTGCTCTGGGCTACCCGGTGCTGGTATTGCCCCAGTTCTCAGCAGAAAGCAGCTCATCCTCCTTTTCTGCTCTCATGGAGCAGGGCTGCCTGGTCCTGGTCAATGTGACATTGCTCTGCCTACTGGCTTTTTAATTCTCTGGATACAGCAACTTGGGAACCCGGGAGGAGAAGCTAAAGGCTCCTGGGAAAACAATCCCTTGCCCGGCTTTGCTTCATTTCCATCATTCTTCCCTCAGGTAGAGACTGAATGGGTGCAGAAACCAATTAGCAATTGTTCGTTAAGAGGAAGCGACTTGTTGAAATGCTTTTCAAATTAAGTGCTCTGAAAACAGCAGAACCACCTCGTGCAACCCTATGTAAATGCTGTTAAGAACAGAGCACATCCTACCTGACAGAGCAAGCCTTGTCTTCTGCACAGCTTCATAGTGCTGCTCTTCTGTATGGGCTGAGCTCTTTCTCTTGCAGTGTCCCTCTAACACACCTTTAACCCTCTCCCACTGCAGGTGCGTTGCTGTTAGGAGGAATCCTCTACTCCTGGCAGTTCCCTCACTTCAACGCCCTGAGCTGGGGTCTAAGGGAGGATTACTCCCGAGGAGGATACTGTATGATGTCCGTCACCCACCCAGGGCTGTGCAGGCGGGTGGCTCTGCGCCACTGCTTGGCCTTAATCGGACTCTCAGCGGTGGCTCCTGTTCTCGACATCACCACGTGGACTTTCCCCATCATTTCACTCCCTATCAACCTCTACATCTCCTACCTCGGCTTCCGGTTCTACAGGGATGCAGACCGCAGAAGCTCCAGGAAGCTCTTCTTCTGCAGCCTGTGGCATTTACCAATGCTGCTGCTCGTCATGTTCACATGCAAGAAATCGTTCCTAGAGAAGGAAGACAAAGGCGATCTGCTCGGTGAAAGTCATGGGAGGGCTATGGAAATCAGATTGCCTTAAATGTCCATTACTTGTCGTCCTTGTGACACATCAGGTAGTGTATTTTTAGTGATTACAAGGGGGAAACCTGTGGGGATCTGCTTGAAGAAGACTTATTTGTGCCTAGCGACCACTTCATGCGATAACTTTCTATTTTCTTCTGAAAGGGAATAGACAGGAGAGCTTAAAGCATTCACGGGCCTCAGGCCTGTTCACTCATCACGGGTTATGATTTAGCCGATGTCAGAAGCACATCACTTTGGAATGGCCTTCCAAAGCCTCCATGAGTCGTGGTCTCTCATCTCGTGGGTAGGTTTTCACTTAGCAAGTCTCAATGCGCACACTCACTAACCGCCAGCACTGGCAGCCTTGGCGAAGCCGTCAGGCAGCGACACATGAATGATTGATCACCCCTGCTCCCCAAGCATCCTTTCCAAATTCAGCTTTGAGGCATGTGGTGGGTTGGGTGAACTTTTCTTGTCTCGGTCTGTGCCATCCCCGCTCTGATGTTACACAGAAGCCTTCAGTTCCTGAGGCTTTTCGGTTACTTTTCCCAAGGTTCCCATTCATCACAGTAGATTTGTAGCTTTCATACATGCTAGTGGAGTAAAGAAGACTCTCAGCACACCACACATCAGCATTTAACCAGCCTCCAGATGAACAGCTCTTCTCTAGGGTATTCCTTGAACACACTCTGAGCCATTCTGCTGTACATCCATCACGGGGAATTTCAGACTCCCATGTGGTTTTATGCCATGAGAGTTTGAGCCCTGTGTGTCAGATCTTCAGCTGGTAAAAAAATGCCCATTACTGCTTATGTCAGTGAAGCTCTGAAAAGGTGTAGGAGGTGAGAACCAGATCTCAGAGTCTGGTAGTTTGAAGGCTTTTTTATGCTGATGTGTCCTGTGCCAGCCCATTCAGTCTTGGTGTCCTCAGATGATCTCTGGACCTGCACCAAGAGCTTGAATTGTATTTAGTATCCCACTGTGGTGGCTCAGGGACAAGGCTTCACTTTGAGGGTATCTAATTGATAAGGAAACACATTTTCCAGGAAAAAAGCTGGGTTTTTTTTTATGTAATATTAAAATGTTCAAATTGCTGATGCAGCCAGTGTCTCTCAAAAGCAATTGCTGTGGATGGTCTCACTAAGAATTGCATTATCTTTGTTAACTGATACGCTGAAGAACATTTCTAGCCACAGTCTAATGTGCTTGTGATCCCAGCACGGGGCTCTGGCTCGCCCTCAGCCTACCTGGGGCTGGCTATGCCCTGCTGGGATGCTTCCAAGCACAGCAGCACCCAGGGTAGACAAAGACTGTGTTATTGTGGTAGTTAGTGCCTGTTATGACTTGATGTGTTTTCACGCCAAGATTTCTTTCCCATGTGGAGAGGGACTGGGCAGCACGGCCGCGCATCAATCCAAAGGTACAGCAACAGGAGACACAGTTTCTCATCTGATCCCGAATAAAACCCTTCCGGAGGCGTCACAAATCTGCCACCGCGTGCGTATCACACCGACATAAAACCTTCACTGCCTGCTTTCATGATGCACCACACCAACGTCTGGTCTCGGTTACGCTGGTGTGCATCAGGAGCGACACGGTTAACCTCTGCTGGGCTGGTGGAGGTGCTCCAGGAGCAGAGCCACCTCTTTGACATGGCTCTTAAATCAGCTGCAAGGTTTCCTGCCTCTCTCAAGTGATTGCAGATGACAGGATCAAGTTCCCTCTTACTGTGTGTCTGTTGTACTCGAGTTACTGTGGGCAGCACTTGGTAGAAATGTCTGGAAACTGTGCAACTCCTGAATTTGTTTTAAAAATGCATCCGGTCTTCTCTGCAATAAAGTACATACTGTACAAAGCAAGAGAGGTGAATGCTCCAGATCTGTTCTAAACAATTCACTTACTGAAACTCTGCTTAATTGCAAAGGTATTTGATCGTTTTGTGGCATTTCTTGCAGCAACAATATTCTTGGTCACTGCAAGAGCAAGGAGAGCTTGTGAAATCCTGGTTTCTTGTGCAAAAAGCACACTGAAACGAGGTTGCATGTGAGTGGAAAGGGGTTTGTGCAAAACCGAAGAATTTGGTCAACCTTTAGCTGGGAGAGGAACCTGCAAAGAGCCGATGGCTCACAAATCCCACAGCTTTTGCTCCCAGAGGCAGCGAGTTGTGCTGAGGCAGGAGGGTTGTGGTTTTCTCCTAAGTCATTACAGAGCCAGGCTTTGGAATGGCCTGTCAGTGCTGTCCTGACAAACTCTGCTCTGATGAGAGGTCCCAAGGACATGCCTGTGGGTCTGTTTTGAAGAGCAGTCATCTTCATTTCTTGGACCTAAATGTGTGACATTTGCGGGGTTTAGGGCTAGACAGGAGCTTTATAATCATCACTGAGTGTCTGCACAGTGCAGGTCACCAGGTTGCACCATCTCCACACCCAGTCGGTTTGGCAGGAGAGAAAGCCTGGGTTTAGAATGAGTGGATGTGGGATTTAAAGGTAAGAAATACCTTATTTTGTTGAAAAGAAGCTTTTTTTTTCACCTAGAAGGTGTTCTCTGCTTTGCTACCAAATGTGTCAGGTATGGATGAAAGCATCTACTATCATTTTACCACCTTTAGGAATTGTTGCTGGTGCATGTGCTTTGAAAAGAAGAACATTGCCAAACTGAGATCTGGGTTGCAGACAGATAGTACAGGGGCTGCTTTCAGGTGTCCTTTTCAGTATTGCTGGTGCCAGCATGGAAATGAAACAAATACTGAACCTCCTGCCCTCATCTAGGGGTGTTTTTGGTCCCTGTGACCCTACATGGAAGGTTAATGTCAGACATCCCCATCCGGTACTATTGCTGCCCAAATCCTGCAGCTGAGGTGCACTGAAGTGTCTGGATGTGGTCGCTTTGCGCAACTGGGAGTGAAACTTGGGCAAGCATCAGGCTTTGCAGAGCTCCTTGAATCCAAAACAGCAGTTCCTGTGTAGAATTGCAGTGTTTTGTTTCCTTATTCCATTTGGAGAGCTTGAATATAGGTTGTTTGTCATCCCATTATCCTGGTTACTCAGGATCTCCCCATGAACTTGGAGGATACCTGCTAGTTATGTGGTAGTGAGAAAACCCAGCAGCAACGTGCAATGGACCTCCTACCCCTGGGTCTGCTGGTAGGTGAGATGGTCCCATCCGTGTGCTGCTGTGGCAGCAGGCAGCTCTGCACCAACAGAAGCCTGTACTGAAGCTCACAGAGGAATCTGAGCAGTGACTCAAGAGGATGAAGCTGGGTTTCGGTCTATTTGGACTTCAACCCTTTTGTGTGGTTTTGTGGATAAAACAGTAGCCCTGAGGCGCAGGGGATGTTCATTTTTTTCAGATTCCTTGTTGAAGAAATGTACTCCATCCATAAAATAGGAATGATGATGTTTCACCTTGTTGGGCAAGTAAGCAGCCCATGTTTTTGTCAGTCCCATACCCCTTTTTGTGTACGGTTCTGTAAAGAGAGTGCTGAGTGATGGTTTGAGGAGCATTGCAGCTGGATTAGCAACCTGTGCTAATGGAAGGTGTCCCTGCCCATGGCAAGGGATTGGAACTGGATGAGCTTTAAAATCCCTTCCAACCCAAACGAGTCTGCGATTATGATTCCTTCCGCATGTCTTCTCTGCTCTGACCATCAGCAAATCACTTAATCTCAGCACAACACTTGCATTGCAGGACAGTGCGAGGAGCTGAGCCATGAGATGGTGAGGTGCCCCAAGCTCTTCCAGGACCCCCAAGTCCTGTGGGAAGCACCGTGGCAGCATCCCAGCGAGCTGGGCAGTTGGGGGGGCTCTGCGCTTTGTTCAGCATGAATGAGGAAACCCAATCCCTGCGCACACAGCTCTTTCCCTTCTCGTTTCCCCCACTGGGCTTTGTTTTTTTCTCGCTTCCTGTATCAATCTCGGATATAATCTGCCCCAGCAGAGTAACACATTCACACTCTCCTGGCTCCAGCAGCGTTTCCCACTCAGCCAGGCCACGGCATTTCAAGGCTTTACACAAAACACACACGTCCTTTTCAGTCCTGACAGTCCCAGGAGAGTAGGAATGGAAACAGAGTGATACTATTAGAAATCATTATCATTACAGATAGAAAGCATGTTGTCCTGGTTGCTCTCCAGAGGTGATTAGATATCCATCCCCCCTTGCTTGGAAATACAGGCTGCCTACAGAACACTTTGCTTTTAAAACAGAACTATCAGCACTGTTTTCTTACCAAGCAGCTCTGCTGGAGGTGGTAACACTATACGCTCCGTTGCAGGCTGTCCCTAATGGCATTTCTAGTCATGGTATTTCTTAACCAGGCAAAGAGCCGGCCCCAGCAAGGGATGCAGGATGCCATTCATGCTGGTGGGGTGGCCTCGGGTGGGTTGTTTGCCTCTTGGTGCTGCTCTTTCTTCTTCCAGTCAAGGAGGAGGTCATTCCTGCAGAGCAGGACTTGTCTCCTGCAAGTGCATGTCCAGTGCTTGGCCCTGCCAAAGGGAACTCCTCTGGTTCCAGTGTTCATCCTCTCCCAAACAGCGTGTTGTTAGTTCAGGGATCAAGGATGACAACTGAGTTGCGGGGTCAGAGGTGTTGCAGAAGGTCAGGCCTTCCTCTGTGAGAGTCCCTCAGACTATGACTTACTGGGTGGTTCCATTGATGGCTTTTAGTCCCCTCTGAAATAAACATACCACACGCTTTTAGGGCTTCGACACAACATTTAGCAAGCTTTGGAGCTGCCTTCCTAATCCTTCTCTCAACTGAGCTTGCAGTATTGAACGTGAGACAGTTGCTGTGCTCTTAGCGCTTGCATGGTCTGGATTGCCGTGTCACAAGGATGCCAACCCCTCCAAAAGGCTGCTGTCAGGACCAGGGGGCTCACGTTCTCCCTGACCCAAAGAAAAGGTCTTTTGAGCACAGTGTACAGTGTCCCAAAGCCATTTAGACTGCCCTCAGAAGTACACGTGCTTCAGAGAGCTGGCAGGGACCTCTCTCATCAGCTCTGCCTCGTACACTTTCCGTCACCTCTGCTTTCCTGCTTCCAGACTTGAACTGTTTGCACTGAAGGTTTTCCAGCGGGTCAGTGCCTCGGGCTGGGCTTTGGTTTCCAGTGTTTCAGAAAGGCACAGTTCAACTGTTTCACAGAGCCAGGCTGGCAAAACGAGCCGGTTTCCCACAGTGCGGAGACGCTTTTCCCTCTGCTCCGAACCAGTGCTGGCACCTCCGGGCCTTGGAGCGAGAACAGACGATTTGGCAGCGGGATCAGGTTGGTGCATTTATCCGGTCTGGGGAGGTACCGTGTGTTTCCCTGAGTCCCTGCAGGGTTATTGCTCCCAAATGCTTGTTTGAGCATCGCTGCTGACACCTCTGACCATAGTGGGGAGCTGGCGGGGGGCTGCTGCTGCTGCTGTAGGGGAGCACAAGGACTAAAGAGAGGTGCATGGAAAGGAGGATGCCTGCTTGCCCCTGCTAGAGCTGGAAAAGCTGCCCTAAATTCATACCTGTATCACTGTTTTCCTAGGAGCCCTGCTCAGTCCTGCCAGTTAAATGAGGCATTCTATGATTCTATACCCAGAGGGAGGGTTTCACATCTCTCCAGAGTGGGGCTGTTTGGTGGTTGAGTTTTTCCCCCTGGTTTTGCTGTGCAAGATGCATGCCAAGGTCCCTTCTGCCCCCTGCTCCCCTTGTTAACGCTTCCTATTGCAACTACAGCTTCCCTTTGATTCATTTTTTGCATTAAATATGTTCTATAAAATACATGTACGTTGTTTGTACCCATCTGAACTGCTGCTGTAACCAGAATGTCTTTTCTTAAACAGAAACACGGACTTTGGAGAATTGCCGTGAGTGATTGGAAACAGAAGGGCTCTGACCTCCCACACTGACCAAACTGGGACCAGTACGGACGTCTCGACCACCTTCCTCCTCCAAAAAGCAAGAAGGGGGAAGAGAGAAAGAGGCATCTCTGTGGTGGTGCAGGCTAGAGACCAGACCACGGTGCCAGAGGAGGACAGAGCTTCCAGCCGGGTAGGAGAGGCTCCAACGCTGACCCTCTTATCCCAACACATGGGACAAGACATGCACACAGATGCAGACAGGCACATGGCAGTCAAAGCTCCTTTGCTGGCACAGGGACTCGTCTTTTGTTTGCTGAGCAACGAGGAAGATCAACATTAGTGCTGCTGAGAAAGGCTGGGAGATGTCTGGGATGTTTTCCTGGCCAGGCAGAGGAGGCCCTGCATCAAATTAGACTTGAAACAGAGATGCAAGCGAGGTGATTAAGGCATTTCCGCTGCGCTTCCAGGGGAGCTGCTGGACCGCATCCAAAGCAAGATGGGAACAGCCTGAGTTTATCAGCTGCACCCGGCGGTTTGTAGGGATAGTCTGCAGGGATACACACTGCAGAGCAGCCGAAGGGCCGGGTGACCCACACGCTGCACCTTGGCCATCCCAGCCAGGGCAGAAGGGAAACTGAGGCACACCAAGGGGAAGAGGGATGTCTCAACAACGCCAGCAACAGGGAAGCGTTGTTCAGATCTCCTCCTTCTGATGCCCCTCGCCTGCTGCTTAAGGCCACTATCTGCCTGTTACGTGCACTTGGCTTTCAGCAGGAACAGGGAATGGCAGGAACTGGCAGTATATCGGGAGTGGGGCTGATTAACCCTCCTCACTGCCAAGATGAGCAGTGGGATGAGCACAGCAGAGGCATGTGCAGGCAGATGTTCCCGCAGCAGCTCTGCCCTGTGCTCCTCACTCACAGCACAGTGCGGGGTGCGGGTCTGTCCCCACCCCAGGGGACCCCCAGCAACCTCAGCCAGCCCGGCACTGCCTCCAGGACTTGGCAATAGATGCCAAACAGTTCCATTTGGGAATGGGAAGGGGTCTGTGCCCTGCGCTGTTGCTCTGCTGCCCAGCAGGGCTGGTCCCTGGGAGTCACCCAGCATCTCCAATGGCATTTGCAGTGCTCAGGAGCAGCCTCGCTGGGCTTCCTGCTCCACAAAGATGTTCATGAGGTGCCCATGGGTGAGGTGAAGAGCCACCACACTGGAAGAAGCACTGTGTGAACTACTGCAGGGCTCAGCATTGCTGGGTCTGTCTTTGGAGCCATGCCCTGTGCCGGAGACACTGAATCCACAGCTTGGAGCTAATGGACCTGCTCCAGCGCTGCTGGCCCCTCATAAGCTTTGCTTATAGTGAGGTTTGCAGGGAGGCCGTGCTGGATGGACAGACAGACACACACACACGCAGCACTCGGGCCGCTCGCAGGGATGCGCTGGCTGTGGCTCGCCTGGCCACGATGGCAATGAACTCCCTCTGTTGACTTATCCTGAAGTTGCACCCCTTCATCCAGCGGTGTCCCTGTCTCTGGTAATAAATAGCACCTTCCGTACATGTCTTTAGTCCTGACTAAACCACAGGCTGCACTGATTATTGCTGCTTTTGTAGCCTTTACAGAGCTGTTCTTATTTATAATTGCACCCCGCTGGTGTGTTCAGAATGATTTTCCCTGCTGCGTCCCATGCGGTCCAGGGCTACAAAGCCACATTTTCATAGTAGCTGCTGTTGGTTTTAATCACTTGTTAGTCGGATGATATATTAATAGCAGTATCTCTGTGAGAGTGTTTTTTTTTCCAAAACATTTACAACAAAAGCTAAGTGTTTGCCCTAATAAAACATGGGCTTCATTGGCTCCCTCCTCCACGCTGAACCCGACTAAATGAGTGCTTAGTGCAGGGCCCATCTCACCCCATCCCATCCACAGCCCCAAAACCTGCTCCTGACCCTCTGATCAAAAGGTGTTTGAGGCTGCATTGGGAGCAGGGGTGCTCAAAAGGCCCCGCGTGGTTGCAGGGGTGTGAGTTTGTAATTGCCTCTGTGCAGCCTGTGGAAGCCTGTAATAATCCAAAATACACTTTGCAGATGTTTGTTTGGGCCCAGTGATTCTCCTCAAACCCAAATAACCCCTTATAGCAGAGGGACAGGGCAATGAGGCTGGGTGGTTTGGTGCTCTTGGGACAAGAAGCCAGTGGTGAAAAGAGGAATAAACCCAGAGCTGCCTCTTGCCTCCCCTGAGGATGCTATCACCAAGCTTGGCATGTGGGTGAGGAGGAGAGGGGTGATGCTCTTTATTTTAGCCACTTTATAAAGGGGGAAAAACCCACCCAGCAAAACTCATCTTTGCTGGAAAGGGTTTAAATGAAACATTTAACTAGCTGAGGCCAATTGCCTTTAATTTCATTCAGAAGGGGGCTGTGAATGGACTCCTCACCCACTTCAAAAGGCTGTGGCAGCATGTCCGCTGCGGTGCGGGTCATTCATGGACACTACAGGAGATGTGAAAACATCTGCTAGGTCCATGCCTGCTCCTTTCAGTACAGTTACTCCCCTTGCTAATAATTGTCTGTGTTCTGTCATCTAGAAAGGGACTTTGTGTGCCTCCCAGGTATTCTAATGCTAATTTGTTTAGTTAAAAAGGAGAAGAGGCTAAACAGATGTGAACCATTTGGTTAGGTTGTAGTTCATTTGTTAGGAAGTGCAAAGGATTCTTGGCAGGATATTAAATATTACCTTGGCTGCTCACAAACACTTCATATTTCAAGAGAGGAAGGGAGGTAGGGACTGCACTCCATAAATCAGCCTTTTCAAAGAGACAGAAAAAGGCAAACATTTGATAAATCTGTGTCATTATACCTCGAGATCAAAGGGGGTTTTACATATGTATTTATGCAACTGGCAACCTAGGAGACAATAATAACAAACATAGATCTCTGACAGCTTGACAAAAATAGAAATTAGCCGCTTCTAATCTGTAATTATCTGGGAACTGTGCGAGGTAGGAGGTTGTAACAGTGGAGCTTTGGGTTGCTGGTGTGGAGACGGTGAGCGCATGGGAAGTCATTCAGAAAGGCATTAGGAGGGTCCGTGGGTAAGAGATTGCAAAAGCTGGCGGGTGGTAGCTGGGCATGCCCACCGCGTGTGCAGACCTGGCTTTACATACAGGCAGGCAGCAGTCACCACAAGTCACCAGGGAAAGCAGTGTTTCCCTTTATGCTTTTCCAGCAGATGATCTACCAGGAATCTACCTGAAGGATGCCTAAAGACAGGAAGATTTCCATCTCTGTCTCTCTTCCGCTTGCCAGTAAGTTACAGATCCACATCTGATAGCCTCCATAGCCTGGCACACCTCTGCATTGACCTAGATGAGCCCTGCCACTACTCCCAAACTAGGCTGACTCATTTTGTACAGCTACTCAAGTACAGAACTGGAGCCAAAGGCTCAGGGAAGAAGCTTGAAAAGATCTCAGAAGAGGTTTGCAAGCAGCAGGAATAACAGGAGGACTGATGGGGGCTGTAATGGGTATTGCTTTAATCCAAGGCAGAATTTAGCGGAGGAATTGAAACCTCTCCAGAAGCAGCAAGGGCTGTCGCCTCTCTCAGAAAACAAGGAGAAATCCAGTTGCGTGAAAATCATTCCATGGACAAAGCAAATGCAGCCACAGAAATTAGAGAAGGAGAAGTAGCATTATGTCATCTCACCTTTCCTTTTGGCCAGTCACTGGCCTGATTTCCTATTCTCTTGTGCTGTTTTAAAATGACTTCAGCAACTTGGTCTCTGCTTGTTCCCATGGGAAACTTCCACAGTCTATAGATTTCGCTGGTAGGAAACTCTTCTTGACAGTCAGACTATATTTTCCTTTACTCAATTCCATCACATCACTCCTACTTACGCCTCCTTGGAGCACCCTAAACGCTCTTCTCCATTGAAGTCGGTGGAGTTATGCGAGCAGTAAATTTGGCCTGTGGCACTTGGAGAAATAGATATTAAACCCCTAGGGATGAATTAGGGGGTGAGGGGAGGGAGGGCAGTGGGGGAAAGGAAATGGTTTCAGGTTGAGAGAAACAAGATCTCCTCTTACATCTGTGCAGCGGTGCTGCCCCGGTGGGAGCACGACCGGGACTCGGCAGCAAGATGCTGTGAGAGGCAATGATGTCCCTGGGATGTCCCTGAGCGCTGGTGGGGTTACAGAGCCGTGTCTGAGGGCTCAGGGGCAGTACGTGGCACTTAGGCTCATGGGTTGCATAAAGCTCTGGCACTTCCCTTGCTGGTGGCTGACCTGGTTTCAATCCCAGTGATGCTACGCACAGTCACCCTCCTGCCTTTCACCCCAGGGTGGCTCCTGACCCATTTGGCTGTCACTGGGATGGTCCAGCAATCCCAATCCATGTAACGCTGCAGGCTGTGTCTCTGCGGGTTAATCCTAACACCTGCATTTCTCAGGACAAAATCCCAAATGCCCTGGGCCCTTTCCCCTGGCTCTTACCTCACTATCATGACATTAATATGAGTCCAGCAGATGCGTGCAGTGATGGAGCTGCTGTGGTACACAAGGAGAGGAGGACAAAGTGCACAAGATCTTTACATCAGCAATGCTCAGCTCCCCTCTGCTCCAGTCCAGCAGCTCAGGGTGCACTGCAAAGGACACGTGTGTCAGATAGGAAGAGAGAGGACAGCGCTGAGGACTTCATAGGGTAGAAGAAGTGGAATAATGAGGTGAAGGATCTCTCTCCCTGGGACCCATGATTGAGGAACGTCTCAGAGTACTGCAAAAGACCAATAAGGACAAAAAACCCCACTATAGATACATACATATGGAAGAGGACACAATAGGATCCCGAAGTCCCACACAAAAGCCCAGCATCTCAGTATGCTAGATGCTGTGTGTTCCCAAAAAAGAGGTGGTGTTGGCTGGTCACCTCCAAGAGTACCCTGACTTGTTTTTGGGTATCTGCTCCTATTTATCTTGCCAGCAGGACTGGGTCCTGCAGCTCTGTGAAGAGCTGAGTGTGCCCCATCACTGACATACAAGTCTTTGGAAGAAAGGAAGAAGATGTTGAGCATTTCAGAACTGGCCTGTTGAGTGGGAGGAAAACAGAAGGAAACACGGATTTTCTAGTTGGGAAGAGATAAAGCAACCAGGTGAAACTCAGCATCATGCCAGCAGGATAGGATCAGCACTGGCAGATGCTGCCTTGTGTCAGACTCCAAGAAGATGCTGGAAGGGGACATGGCCTGGGAAGAGCCATCCAAGGTGGATGCTGGTGAGGTGAGCCTGCAGACCTGACCCTTCCTCTGTCCTTGCTGGGTTCTTCGATCACCTTGGCTTGAAGGTGTGCTGGTTCTCTGCTTCCTGCCCTGCTTTAACAAGTGTTCCACAGACCTGGGCACCTCCAGGCCCATCTCAGTGGTGCTCCACTAAGTGGAGCTTCCCAGTGCCATCTGTGTAATGAATCAATCATCAAGAAACAGGATCCAGAGACTGTACTGATGCAGCTCAATTAGTTTATTGATTAACCAGCCAGCAAGACAGCTACTATTATGATTCAAGAGCTCTGCAGCAACAGCACAGAGCAAACCCAGTCTTGAATTCCTCTTTGTGCCCATTTCTTTCCAACCCCAGGTTCTTCACTGTGTAGCCCCCGTTGCTTTGTTGCCCTCATCAGTGGGGCACAACACACGTGTTCCTCCCACAACGGCTGCATGTAGGATGTTAAACTAATTGCAAGAGGCAAAAGCAAGCTGGAGCCCTGCTCTAGAGGCGGCAGCAGGTATGGAGGAGACCCATGGGTCAGTCTGGAGGATGGAGCCATAACTGGTTCCCAACCCGCTTATCCAAACCGCACCCCTTGCTCCAGGGAGAGCTCAGACGAAGCGGGTTCATCCCTCCTCCTGACCCACCGTTGCTCGGATGCTGTTTCTGATCACTTACCCATTTGCCATTCCTAGGGAAAAAATCCAACTGTTGAAGATTCAATTCCAGTAAAACCTGTCTTGGGGCTATTTTTGTTAAAAAGCCAATCCAACTTTTACAACCTACAGCTGACATATATTAAGGGCTTAAGCCAAACTTTCTGTGACATTTTGTTGATGTTATCCTGGCTAGCGCTGGTGGATGTAAGGAACAAGGAGAATTATTCCATATGAAGGGTTTTCCTCTTGCCTTGTGGGTGTAGAAACATGCAATGGAGCGACCCATGCACGGAAGCAGCAGGTTTTGAGTTGTACAGAACACCGAGTAAAGGGGTGAGTAAAGCTGGGTCCAGGAGAGCCAGCCTGTGTCCACTGTGGAATGATTGCTGCCCACAACTGTGATTCATGCATTGCCTGGAAGCGTCCTCTTTAATTCCCTTCACAATTACCAGTCTGGGCCAGCTGGCAGAGCTCTACCAGCACACAGAGGGAAACTAAAAAGCAATTCCTCCTGCATTTCATCTCTGCTTGGTTGGTATCACCCTTCACACCACAGAGAGCCCAGCAGGGCCATCTATTTTATCTCACAGCAGAGAAATGCTTTGGAATTGTTGGTTGTTTGCCTCTGGAGCTGAAGCACAAAACATCTTGCTTCATCCCCAAATCTGCTTTGCAAATACCTGGTGCCAGGAGGATGGGGACCGGCGGCACTGGTACTGATGGGGGTTTGGGTGGCCCGAGCACTGTTCTTAACTCTCTGTTAACCCACTGAGCAGCTTTTAGAGCTCCACCTCTCAGAGTCTTAGTTCCCCTTTCCAGTCTGCCTGGTTTAATTAGTTTGTAAAGTCTAGTTTATAGCTTGGGATTATTTTACAAGATGCTCACACCACAGCCAGTGTGAGCAGAACAATCCACTGTTCATGAACCGATGTAAAGCTGATATAAGTCAGCATCATGCTATTGCTTCTGACACACAAGGAAATGGAAAGGAGGGTCCCAGAGCTGGTGGTGTCATGGGAAGAGTCTCCTTGGCCAAATGCTCTCAATTCAGTGTTCATGGGCTGTTGTGTTGTGTTTGGTCTCTAGGTGTTGCTCCCAATATGTGGACTGTGGCAGATTGTACAGGTCAGGATTTCAGCAAATACAGTGCTCCTGGAAAAGCCAGTGCACATCACAAGAATAAGTAAATCCAAGTATTTGGGGAGAAAGAGGAGGAGGAAATGATTGGGATACCCCCAACACCGTAATGCCACAGTGCCTGACCCCCAGCTGGCAATTCCCTGCAGCCATGGGGAATGTGGGGAGTGGGAAATCCCATCCTGGCTGGGATCAGATCAGGAGAAGGGCTTCCACACTTCTCTCTCTGTCCTGCAGCCTCCAAAGGAAGGATGCGGCCATCGCACCGGGTGTGCAGCTGTGAAGTGTCCGCAGGGTGGGAAGGTTGGGCTAATGCAGGGAGGGCTCTGAGGGATATGTGGAGCGACCGGGATAATCCAGAGGTGCATAATTTTGTCCTGCGGTTCTCCTCCGTGCTGTACAGCAGGCAGACCTCTGAACCCTCTCGTCTAGCAATTAAACGTACTGTTTCATCATTCAGTCTCGTTTAGGGATAAAGCCACGTGTGATTAACATTCCCGAATGGAAGCCCTGCGGGGTGGGCTCAGCCTGAGGGCGCTCCCTGTGCGAACGCAAGTCTAAGGGGAGAGGTCCCCGTTAGCGCCCGACAGCGCAGCCGTGCTTTGAGCTGAAACAGACTCAAACCGCCGTCCCTTGCCACCGGAAGGTTCCCTATCGCGATCACAGCACCCCCGACCCCCTGCCCTGCCCCAGCGCGCCCCGCGGGCCCGCACGGTCCGCGCCGGGACCCGGCAGCCCGATGGAGCGGCTGCCCCGACGGTGCGAGGTGCGGGGCGCCCCCCGGCGCCCGCTCAGCCAATCAGCGCCTCCCCTCCCCTTCTCCTCCCCGCCCCTGCTCGCCTTCCGCTCTTCTGATTGGCTCTGCCGCCCGGCTCATTATGCGGCAGAGCGCGGCCGCGATAGGCTGCGGGCGCCGTCCATCGCCTGCCCCACCGCCCGCCCCTGCCGCCGCCTTTGCCTGCGCTGCCGGGCGGCGGGAGAGCGGCGCTGAGGCGGGCGGGCAGCGCCCTGCACACACGGTCCCGGGGCCGTGCGGAGCTCGGGGGTGCCCATGCGGCGCCGGGCAGAGCCGAGCGGAGCCGGGCGAGCTCCAGCCATGCATCCCGGCGCGCCCGCGGGCACATGGGGCAGCGCTTGAACCGCTGCCTCGATGTCCCCGTGGCGTTGCCGCCGCTGAGGCGGAGGTTGCTGCTGCTCTTCATCATGCTCTTCCTCTGGCTTTACATGTTCTACTCCTGCGCCGGCTCCTGCGCCGGGCTGGCCACCCGCGGCTCCCCCGCGCCGCCCCGCGCTGCCCCGCCGCTTGCCCAGCTGCTGCCGGGGGAGCCGGGCGAGGAGAGCAGCCTGGAGGAGCAGCGGGCAGCGTCCGACGCCGCCGGCCCCATCTCCAGCTTCTTCAACGGCTCCGGCACCAAGCGGCTGCCGCAGGCCATCATCATCGGCGTGAAGAAGGGGGGGACGCGGGCGCTGCTGGAGTTCCTGCGGGTGCACCCCGACGTCCGCGCCGTCGGCGCCGAGCCCCACTTCTTCGACCGCAACTACGAGCGGGGACTCGCCTGGTACAGGTACGGGACGGGCTGGGGCGGGCGGCGGGGACGCGCTCTATGTGTGTCCCCCGCGGGCTCCGGGGCAGGTCGCGCAGCGCCCGCGGCCAAACGCGGATGTCCCGCTAAATGCGGACCTCGTAAAAACCCCGACCCAAAACCCCCTCTGACCGTGGCTCTCCTGTTAGTCCAAGCGGCTGCGGCGGCGGCGGCGGCTGAGGGGTTGCGGGCTTGACGCTGGTCGAACCTTATTTAATCTTTAAATAAAGGTTAAATATTAACGTAATATATTTTTTTTTAACGCTTATTTCGTTGTGCCTTTGCTGGAGCGTCTGTTCTTCCTCCAGCTCAGGGGTCGCCGGGGGCCGAGCCCCGTCGGTCGCAGCCGGAGTGGGGGGTGCGGATCCGGGTCCGGGGAAAACTTCCTCGATCGCTTCATACGGTCCTTCCCCGTTAACTCTCCCCCGCCGCTGTGATCAGCTTCGGAGCCGGTCACTCGCTGCGCGGCTCGGACCGAGGTAGCGGGTGCGTGCGGTGCCGCAGCGGGTGCTGCGGGGCGGGATGCGGCTCCTCGGCTCGGGGGGAGGAAAACGCAAACGCACAGGGTTGTACCCGGAAAGGGTGAGTGTGGAAGCGCTTTTGGAGGAGCAGGGATTGTGCGTGGCTCGGAGAAGCGGGGGACTCCCGGCTCTAGTGGGACCCCGGCGCAGGGTCCGGCCGCCTTAACGTGGCTTCTTATCCCTTTATGATTAAAGTTCCTTCATCAAGAATATGTTGCCTGTGTCTTTGTGCCGAGCGCTTGCAGGAGCAGAGATGGGAAATTAGAAGCTAGATACGAGCTGTAAAGTTCTTAATTTCAACCTCTGTATAGCCCTGAAGTTCCCACTCCGCGATTCTGATTAGGTTTAGTCTCCTCGTTGTTACCGTTGCCATCCCTCGGCAGTTAGTGAAGCGAATGCAGGATAAGATGTGGCGAGTAGGAAGTCATTCCGAAAGCACTTTGTTTTATGAAAATATAGAATTTTGGAGTGGGGCATCCCATAGCCACCAACACAAAATCTTTATAAATTCAGTTGGGCTAAAAAAAAAACATTTTAATGTCCCGTTTTGGAAGGAAAACTTGCATATAACAGAGCCGGAGACCTGTCAGGATTTATTAGCAAAATGGTCTTGTACGTGTTGAACTCTGTTTTTAATTAGGCACCTAAATTAGACCATAAAATGGTTGATTAATCTTTTACAAGTAAGAGGTGGAAGGGGAGAAGGAGAGAATAATGCTTATGATTACATTAATCTGTTATCCCAGATGCAGCGGGCGAAAGTCAGTGTTTAAAGGATCCATGTTATTTTTACATTTGGAGAAGTTGGCATCAAAGTTCCGTGGAACTTTGGAAAGTTTCACCTTAATTTTTAAGGAACGTGGGCCCCATCCCTGGAAACATCCTGCTACTTTATTAAACAGTATCTTTGCAAAAGGGGCTTTTTAACTGAAATACAACGAATCTGAATGGGATTGCTCCAAAGCAGCGAGTGTGAGGGATGCTGAAAGTCTCGAAACCACCCCGAGGATCCGAGCCTGTGTATGTCTGTGGGACTGGGACCCAGCTCGACTGGGAAAACTTAATAGTGCAGAATATATGGGAGGAGAGGATGTATTTGCTCAAATCGACAGACAAGTTGTTGGTAATTGTGTGTTATTTCTATCTTCAGTTTGAATTAGATGCAGAAGTTTGTTCCTATAAATCTCAGCGCTAGAAATCAGATACTATAAAGCTCCAAACTCCCACTGATTGCAGTGAATCTTGGCTTCTCAGCGCTCTCGAGAGCGTGCTGCTTTCTCCAAGCTCTAATGAGGCTTTTATTTATTATCTTCATGTCAATAAGGAGATGCGTTTGTATTTCCTTGTTAATGGCCCAATAAAACCAGATTAAAAGTGCTATAAAAGAGTCTCCGTGCCAGCCGTGGTGGGGCAAGCTGGGCAAGGCTCGTCTCTGCTTTTGAGATGCTTTTACACAAACGGACTGAACTTTGAGATGGGGGCATTTCCTTGTGTCCTCAGCACCCAGTCCTGGAAGTTTAAATCCGATCGCCTGGCTTTGGAAAGATGAAGATGCAATTTTTAAGCCACGTCTCATTAAAAGTATGTTTTATTAGACCAGATTCTGGCTAAATCAGGTCATTTCTGTTTGGAGTTTTTAGTTTGTTGTTGAAGTTGCTCCTGCCATATAATAGTGTTCCAAATATGTTTTCCAGATTTTTGGGAGGCAGAAGGCATCACAAATTTGCTTATTTAGCTTGATGAAAGCTTATATTTTGGGGTGTTTGCAATTGATTGTTTTTAGACACAGAGTAGTAGTTAACATAAAGTTTTCATCTATAGAAAATAACTTTTGAAGGCAGGAATGCTGACTTTTTTCTTGCTCTATTTTCTGTCAATTGGAATGAAATCTGTTTGCTTTTACTTCTTCTGTGTAGAAGGCAAAACAGCATCAAGTAGCACTGACCACTATTCCTAAAAAGCAGAGGGAAACATTAAATTAATTTTTCAATAGTGAGATAAGTAGAAATCGAATGGAAGTAACTTCTGTCCACACGTTGCGGGGTTTTTCCCCCCTGGTAATGAATACAGCATGTTAACTGCTTCGAGTGAAAATATGTACCATGACAGAGGAGAAACGGGATCCAGCCACTATTGCAAACTCATTTTAAGTAGTGCCTGGGACTTTTGGATAGTGAAGAAGTTTCCCCTTCCCAGCAGTAGGAGTTCAGCTCTACTGTAGCCTATGTGCGAGTGTCTGGCTGCCCGGACAAATGGGAAGTTGTTTCCTTACTACATGAGTAAAGTAAGGGCTTACTATATGAGTGGGGGGGGAAGTGTTTCTTGCAAGCCTAGGAAATGATTTGTTGAATTACTATTTTTATGTTCCTTTCTTGTTTCATGCAACAGTGATGCATTTGTAAATATACTAGGGACTTGAAAACCTGTTGTCCTATAACTAATGTAAGGTAAGGAAAAAAAGATCATTAGTGTTATGTGTTTTGGGGTGGGGTTTTTTGATTGATTTACTTTTTTTTTAACCATTTTAGGCCCAGTGAGCTGTAGCGCCCCGTCCCTCCTGCCATGGGCTGAGCATTCCCAGCCCCGCTCAACATCACTGATTTATATTTCAAGGCTGTAGCCCTCTGCTAGCAAACCCCGTGCTATGGCTGCACTGGCTGAAAACTCGATAGCGGTGTTAGCCTGAGCCCCTCCGCCTCCCGCAGCACACTGTGGGACCTCTCTGTCCTTTTTTTCCCCCCTTCTTTTTCCCCTTAAATTAATGTTTTTATTCTTAAAACTCTGGGGGTTCCTCTTCCCGCTCTTGCCAGGCTGCCTTAATACATTCTCCATGCTGAGGCTTGGTGGGTTGGCTCAGCAGGATCAGGCCCCATGGTCTGGTGGTGTGCAGTAAACAGCTTCAAACATGCATTTCTTAGCCACTCCCCTAAATAAGCACTGGGGGAGCTGAATGTGTAGCGTGCTGCTTTGCAGCAATTCCTGAATCACGAGAAACTGCCTCATTTTTTATTTTTATATTTGATTTTGCCCCAAAACCCTCTTTTTTTGCCCCAAGGAGCGTGGGGGTGCATGCAGCACAGTGCTCATGCTTACAATGGGCCACACTGAGTGCAGGGGAAGGATGAGGAAATGATGGTTAAAAGTTTTGGGGTGAAAGCCTTGCAGAACAGAGGGAAATCTGGAGCAAGGCAGGATTTTGCCCTGAAGTTTGGCCGTTCTCTCTAGTCTCAGCTTCACAGTGGCAGTGAGCGCTTAATAACTGCCGCTTAACTGTGCAGGCACAGCCAAGTGCTTGCAAAACCCAATGTGTCGCAAGGTTCATTGGCCTCGGGAAGTTTGGGAGCAGTCTTGATTCTCCCAACTGGACTTTGGGTGCAAATGACTGCGTCTGAGCAAAGAGCAGTTCCTCGCGTGTGTTCTCATGAGCTGCATTGGGTTGGAATGAGCATATCCTAAAGGACAGTTGTGTTCCCTGGGATGGCTTTGCCAAACAGCTTTCCCATGGAGATTTGGTTTTCTTGTTGATTTTTAATTTGGTTTTTATGTATATTGACGTTGGATGTGTTGCACTGGAATGGGGACTTTTAATGGTCCCCTCAACACGCACGCAGGGTTCCGTGCCCCCTTGTCCATTGCAGCAGCTCCCCATGACGTTGCCTTTAGCCGCTCCGCACAGTTCAGAAGAAAATGGCCCCAAAAAAGAAGGGCTGGGCTGCTATAATCAGTCAGCAAGGCCCTTGTGTTTGCATGGGCTCATTCCTTTAGATCTGAGGAGGGTTGAGTTGTTCAAACAGATGGCAAAGATTATTCGTGTTGCTGGGGTTTCAGCGCGCTCTGCTCCGTTTCAAGCATGTTGCCCGATATGACGCACGTGACAAGTCCTTCCCAGCACGACGCTGGGAAGGGGGGGAACGACATTGTCTGCCGTGATCGAGTTTCATGGCCTCACCTGTTGAGCTGCTGAACTATTCCAAGTTGACCATGCATTGGGGGTGACTTATGTGGATGGTGGATCTGCCCGGCTAATCGCGTTAGCGCAGCGCCGCACAGCGCGCATGGGGAACGTCGTGTGCTCCTTCTTGGCATGAAAACGATGGGAATGAAAACCCACGGCTTGACTCTGGCTATGGGATTTAGTATGGGGTTTTTTTGTTTTCAAGTGGCCCGTGGCAGATGTCTGTAACACACCCCGAGCTTTGGATACTTCGAGGCGCTGCCAGTGAAGCCTTTGTTTCTAAAGGCATTCAGCAAGCCCCGGATGCGGTGGCTATAAAAACTCTCATCCCAAACCATCGTGCTTTCGAGCTGTATTTCCAACCAGGCCTGATCATTGACTTCTCTTAACATCAGGCCTTACTTGCTAAACTGCTTTGCTTGCTGGATTCAATGCTATTAATCCATCCCAAGTAGGAAGAAGTCTGATTTAGCAACCATTCAGTGTTCATGTCTTCTGGTGGTGTGACCATGGGTGATCAATGGGTTCAGGGGATAATGAATGGGCAAGGGCCATGCAGGAAGGTTAACATATGGGCTCAAAGAACAACAAATAGCAGGGCACGTTATTTCAGTGGTGTAATTAGGAGGTCAGGGGCTATCGCCTGCTACCTGTTGTCACCATGTGGTGTGTGAGGAGGGGCTGGAGGAGCAGCTTCCTCCTTGCTTTGTGAAATGACTAAGTGCTGTGCTGGGTCCTGACTTGCTGCTGCTGACTGTACCGGGGCTTGCCCACGCCGCTGCAATTTCAGGTCTTTCAGCAGCTCACTGTGTGTTTCCTAATTACCTCGTGAGAAACACCATGTGCTTTTTAAAGGAGCTCAGCCCCGTGGCTGTCACCAGCGGCAGCCGGAAGGCAACTGCGTAAATGGACCTTATCTCAACTTTCTTAATGGAAACAAGGGCTCACGTGATGAAACATATTGATTATGAGCAGGCTCAGCAGGAAAATGGGGTTAATTCAGGGCAGGGGTTTACTGGCGCTGTAGCTTTACCCATAGGGAGTTGCTTCTGGACTGGAGGTGGTTGCAACGTGCATCGGGAAGGGCATCGCATGAGGGTCAGGTAGGAAGAGGAAGCCAAGGTCAGGAGTGCAGCCCCTCTGTCTTGAGCATCTCTCTGCCTGGGGGTGGTGGGGACTGCTTGGACATGATGTGCAGTAGACCTTACTTCATTCATAAAAGCGTCAGGAAGGAGATAACCTGGTGCCACGTTGGCTTCAAGCGTTCCCCATGGTGGTTTTCCTCTTTGTAATAGCTCTGAAGATGGAGAATGAAAATTGACTCGGTGATGGTGTGGTGCCCTTGTACTGGGAGGGGGTGAGGGCCATTGAAGGGTGAGGAGGGATGTGCAGGAAGGACCAGAAGTTTGGGTGGTTGGGGGTTTAGGTGATGCTGGTGAGAATGCTGGAGGAAAACAGATATAGACGTGCTGGTGACAGAAGACCTCGTGCTGATTTCTAGTAAATGAATAATTCAATTCTTTGTTTCTTCTGTTAAAATACATGAATGTGGCAGTGCCCGGGGAAAGAGAGAACTTCATTTAGAGAAAAATAATGCCATGTTCTTATAAATGCTTTACATCTGCATTAACCACCTCAGAAACACCCTGGAACCAGCCTGCTCCAAAACCAGTTCTGTTTTCGCCTCTCCCTACAGAAAAGGGATGGAGAAAGAACCTCTCTGCTGAGGGATGCTGTGACTTAGCGCTGGCTTCCAGGGAGTCATGGCCCTTTATGGCAGTAGAGGATCTGACTCAAGATTCAATTTGCAGCCCATCTTGGAGGCAGGGCTGTGCATTGCTCTTAACCTGGCTTTGGACAGCATCACCTGAGTAGCTCAGTGCTACTAACCTTTGATGGAGGGGAGTGATCCTCCCTTTTCCTTACCTCCTTGTAAGTATTGTGCTGCTAAAAATCCTAAGACCAGAGCTGTAATCTGGCCAGTGCTCTCAGCTGGTGCTGCTGGGGACCTTACAAATCCACTGACGTGGCTGGTTTGTAATAAATACAACCAGTTGTAAGCTCTCCTTTGAGTTGGCACAGCCTCTGTGCTCCGGTGCGCGGTCCTGGCAGCGCAGCAGCAGCTCCTCCAGAAGAAAGTGAGACTTGTGCACGGGCTTTCATTTTATATGCTGATGTATAATGTTATAGGGGGATGTATACGTTTTATATATCCCTTGCTGAAAGTGAATGCAAGGCCAAATCCTGTGCTGCCACAACCGCAGTCTGGCAGCACTGAGCGTGGCTGGAGTGAAAGCACTGATTCTCTTTAAAGCACATACACTTTTCACGTGGGAAGTTGTTTCTGATGAGGACACGAGTCTTCATCAACGTGCTGGTGGCCAAGGCTGGACCAGATCCCCAAACCTGCTGGTGTTCAGTGCAGCCCAAAGCCCTGCCTGCGGGAGGGCTCCAAGATCAGGCCCTCAGCATGTGTGTGAGTGACTGTGAGGGCAGAAAATGCCTCCACAGAAGCCAAAATCCATTACAGTTATTAACCTCAATAAAGCAGCTAGACAGCATTTATAGTAAAGCCTTCAGCTTGCAGCCTGTCTTGAGTATTGAATGTAAGCTTAAAACTTGAAAGTCTACAGAGCAGAGGAGAGCAGCATGTGGAGGCATAGGAAATCTGTAGAAAACTGTTGATTTGGTGACAGATAAAACATGGAAAAGCAGAATGCACTGGCATCACACCGGGGTTAAACTGCAGTTGTATTCTTGATGTGGAGCGGGGATGTCAGGCTAGCGACGATGAGGCTTGGTGCAGAGATCTTCCTGTCACTAGGGGGAGGATGGAACCCCGGCGTTGTATTAACACAGTGCTTTGCTGCTTCAGTGAGCTATTTAATATTTGTTTAAAAACTGGCACGGCCTGCAGCTCTGGCATGCTCTCGGTTTGTTTTCTTTAAAGGTGTATTGGGCTTGGAATGAAAGCAGGAGGTGCTGGAGTAAACATCAGCAGGTGTGTCCCAGCAGTGGTTGTACGTGGTCCTCTGCTGCTTTATACGTGGGGCTGAGAATGTGGTTCCTAAATGTGAATTGCAGAGGGATGCCGTGGCTTTGCTCTGCCCTGTGTCTGCATGTTGGGGTGATGCCTGATGCTCCAACCCCCCCATACCCACCTCTGGTGCCATCTTTAGTGAATTGTGACGGATTGGAGCCAGTCCCCTGAGTGTCAGAGCTGTTCCGTCTCCCACAGGTAGGATGAGGTGTGGAAAGCTCCCCAAGCAGTGGGGCAGTGGGCTTGGTGGGGGTCTCTAAACATCCCCAAGCATCTGCCGTTGCTTCACTGTGACTGGACTGAGCAAAGTGAGGTGCCCAAGAGCCAAACAGCCGGAGCATTGCCATTCCTCAAGGAAGGGCTTAGCATAGTCCGTCTCCTCCATTCTTCCCCAACACTGTGCACTGAACTTGTTGCAACTTAACACAAAGCTCATAGCTTTTTTTCCCCTTCTTAATTTCCCTCTTGAGGCTAATGAGCCTTGGGCTGTCTGCGTGGCGCTCCGAAAAGCAGAGGGAATAGCTAATAAGGGGATGCTGAGCAGCGAGCAAAGCCTTGGGAGAAGATATCGGCCTTGCCAAAGCAGAAGTGGAATAGCCGGTTAGGGTTTCAACCTAACCTGGGCTTGCTGCGAGCCGAGAGGGGCTGGGAGCTGCTGTCTGCTCCTGGCAATGACAGACCGGAGCTGCCGCCAGCCCCGCACCAGTGTCTCTGTATGTACCAGCGCCTTGGCCGGCTGCACCGGGGCTGCTGGCTCCCTGCAGAGCCGGTGCCAAGGTCACAGTGCTAAATGCAGTGTAACAATTCATTCACCTATATATAAACAGAAAGCTCATGTGGTCCTAAAGTAGATTAAGAGCCGGGGAGTTTCCTCTTGCCCGCCTTCCTCCCCACGGTCTTCTCCTTCCTTGGGTCCTCTGCGGGTGAGCCCTGCGGTTGACACACGCTCAGGCATCCCAGTAAGGTTTACCAGTTGGGTTAAGCTGGGGCTGAGCCCAAAATCAGTGGGGACAGAGCTTAAATGGATTCCCTGGCTCACCCAGTTCCCCCATCAGCCCCAGCACCCTTACTGGTGCTGGAGGAAAGGACATGTGCAAGATCTCTGCCTTCCCAGTGGGGATGCTTCACTCTGTATCAGTGCCTGATGCTGGGAGTAGCTGCTGGAGTTTACCTCCAGCAACAGGCGTTTCAAGACTCCCATTGTTTTGAGGCTCACTGTAGCAAGAGCTGAGCTGCATAATTTGTTCCCCTCCATGGGAACACCATGGGACACACCTTGGGACGTGCTGGCACCACGAACCCATCGCTCCATTGCCTCAATGGGCACAGTCCTTTTTTGTCCTGGAACTTAATTTTATTTACTCTCTTTGATGTTTGGGGTTGGAGGAGGTAAAAACGATGGGAAGAGACTCAGGAGGTTCTTACTGGCCTGATTGGAGATGTTGGGGGGGAAAAGTCCCATTCTAGATGAATATTTCGCTACCTCAGTCTGTTTACCATGGGGTTAAAAGCTCCAGAGGAAGCACGTTTGTGGGGGATTTGCAGCATGGAGGTGGAAGAATAAGCTGGGCTGGGTTTCCTGGAAAAGCCACAGCATCTTGATGTTTGTAATGAGGCTTGAAACTAAACCCAAACAAATACTTCCCTCGTGACTCCCGTGGAGTTGAGATTTGTATCGTATCAAAACCGAACTTCGTTTTGTTTCTTCTCACATCCATCTAAAACTGGTCGAAACTCAGTCACTCCAAACCCCAAATGTAAAAATCTAGGGATAATATTTAGTTTAAACTCCAGGTTCTTTTTAATGTAGCTGCAGAAACACCCCTAAAAATTGTATTTCTTAAGAGTAGATGATATGTGCTGTCGAGGCAGTTGGAGAAGAGCAGAGCAGCTTTCAGCACTTCCAGGCCAGTCTGGGTTTTACAGTCAGGGCACGTGCATGCCATGAGCAGCAAAGTCTGCTCCTTGGCTTTGCACAGGGAAATCCTTGGAAAACTGAATAGACCCCATGTCCTACTCCAGGAGTAGTGGGGGAGCGAGCATCGGCGCTGCCCACACTGGCTCTGGAGCCTCTGCTGCTGCTTCCTGGCCACCTCCTTGTGCACAGCCAGTTGACCGAGGGCCACCACCAGGGATGGGAGCTGGTGGGAAGAGGTGCCCATGCGAGAGGTTGCATTTGGGTAATGTGTGTTGTCACTCTCCATCTCCCTGGCTCCGAGGCAGAGCTGACTTGTCTGAGATTCCAAGTGCCAGGCTGTACATGCAGGAGATGGAGGCAGGGAGAAAAGACTTTGTGAAGGCTCACAATGGAGTCCTGAATCAGTTCAGTCCGGGTCGGAGGGGGCCAGGCTGTCCTTTGGGAACCCAAGGGTATAGAGATCAAAGGTGCGGGCGAGTCAATTACAATTCACATTTGGTTCATCCATATGTTTGGGTATTTGAAAGGCTTCAATGGCAACGCATTTTATATCTCTTATGCCCATTGATTTGTTAATCTGACACTTGATTTCATCTGAATAACAATAGCTGTCATTCAGAGTCCTCAGTGTTCAGGGAAAAGTCACTTCACTTGGGTTGTGCTCCAAGGCCTTAGCAGACAGGCCCACTTTGTTCTTTATGTAGAAGGGCTGGAAGGACTTTGGGATGATTCAGCCCATTTGCTGGCTCTAGAAGGAAATCAGCTCTCTAGGGAAAGAGGATGGGATGCTGCAGGTCAGTGCTGGGTTTTGACACATGTGGGTTTGCTCCATAGGGTCCTTTCTGGTTGTCACCGTAGCTGTGGACCTGCCATTGCAGCCTGTGTGAAGAGGTGGGCAGAGTTTTGAAGAAAGACAACCCAAGTAGTCAGAAGTGGAAGGCAAGCATGGAGAGCACTCTTAAATACAGCCTGAGTGTGCTGGACTAGATCAACTCATTGGTATGGCCATGTGAAGTCTCTAATTACATGAATACCTTTTTAATTAGAAGCAGTGCTTTGCATCTGCTGTACTTGCAAGCAGAGCATCTCCACCAGCTGAGCCTGCTCTTTAAAGAGCTCTTGACTCTATTTCCTTGACTGTTTATGACCACGTCATGATCCCATGTAATGACTGGGGCAGGAGGGGAAGTCTGCAGGCAGACCTGCTCCTTCATGTTTCCCTAATTGGTGCCTGTCTCCCTGCTTTGCTGGGAGCTTCACTCCTTCCCAGGGCTGGTTTGGTTCCTTCTGCTCTACCCCGAGTCCTGCAGCGTTGCTGGGACCCACCTTGGGACGTGGTGGCACCACGAACCCATCGCTCCATTGCCTCAATGGGCACAGTCCTTTTTTGTCCTGGAACTTAATTTTATTTACTCTCTTTGATGTTGGGGGTTGGAGGAGGTAAAAACAATGGGAAGAGACTCAGGAGGTTCTTACTGGCCTGATTGGAGATGTTGGGGGAAGAAGAATCCCATTCTAGGCAAATGTCTGGCTACCTTGGTCTGTTTACCATGGAGCGATCTTAATTTCTAGTGCTGCTCCTTTATGAGTGTGAATCACAAATCCATTAGGAGATGAGTTGAGGTGACAATCCCATTTGTGTTCAAATGCATTTAGAGATCAGTACCAAGAGGATCACCGGTGTTTTAATTTGCCAGGCATTTTGTTCCACTGGGTGACAAATACAGCTCAGCCCAACGGGAGACACACTGAGTGGGACAGTGTCCAGATTACTGGTGGTTTGGGTTGATGCCACCCTTCCTTTGCTTTGCAGGAGACTTTCAGAAATCAATTGGGTGACTCGGTTTGCGATAAAGTCTAAACCAATTTGAAATGCTTGACCCACTTTTTAGGATGCTCAGGGCAATGAGCAGTGCAGGACGTGCTTGCTTGGTTGGGCACTGTCCCACATAGCTCGTCCTCCTCTGGTGAGCTTGTTCTTCACTGCCATTACTGCCACCAGAAGATGACCCATCCTCTGATGGTCAGAAGGAGCATCCCCTTATCTTTAAGCCAGTCGAGGAAGAGCTGCATGGGTACAGGGCTGCTTTGGGGTTACTTTAGGGGGAGTCGTGCAGCTGCGGTCTGGCAGCAGCTTGCCTGCGTCCCTTGGCTTGTGTTAGGAGCATTATCAAAAGGCAGGGGAAAAAATGGTAACTTTCTTTTTTCCATAGTGAAACCAGAAAGCTGGTGCTCTCTGAGCTGCTGTTTCAAAGGCCTCTGCTGTTCAGGTGGTGCTGGATGCCCATCAGATTCCCTCAGGTGCAGAAGGTGGGTTCCTGTAGGCGTGTATCTGTCTCAAGGCTTGTTTCAAGCCCACCCTGGCCCTGCCACCCTGAGAGCTCCCTTCTCACATGCTGCAGAGGAGCTCGCAGGCTCTGGCTCAGCCATCACATGGAAGATGCTCCAGGGGCTGTCAGTGCTCGGAGGAAAGTGCTGCTGGGTGAATAAAGCAGTTTCCCTGCTCCCTTCACTGCTTTGCTATGCCCACGGTGAGGAAGAGGAGGAGGAGCAGGGCTGTCACGTGGCTGCCACTGGCACCAGTCCGTTCCGAGGCTCTTCACCCAGCACAGTGGTTTAAGCCCACCTTTGGCGTGACTTACCCTGAGGGCAGATGAATCACAGGGGATGCTCCCCCCCACGAGATGTGGTGTGAGCTGGGGCATTGCTTAGGGCAGAAAGGGGCTCCGGGGCTTATCAGGAGGCTCTTTCTTCTAATCTCAGCTGTAAAGCCCCAGCACAGGAAGGCTGGGCTTGATGAGGAGAAATGTGTGTCAAGGTGGCAAGCAAAGTCCTCCCTGTGCAAACGCTGGGCTGCCCATACGGGTGTTGAACAAAGGGCAGCATTATCAGTGTGACTTGTTACCTGCTTGTGCAGGCACACAGACCAGGGCATTAATGTCTGTGGTGGTGGTATAACACAAAAGACCTCTCAGCAGGGCTGTGATTTATGGATGTGGCAATAGGAGAACGTGGTCCTGCCGGTATCTCGCTGGGTTGGGTTTTGTTCAGTGGCTGTTGACTTGTGCAGCGTTTAGCTTGGGGTTGGCTCTTTGGTTTGTGGGTTTGGTTGGTTTGGTTTTTTCCACTTTCTAGCAAAATTGGAGCCAGTGAAATGCCAGGAGAGAAGGACAGTGAAGTAAGTTCATCTCCTTGCAGTCCTGTCCTGGGTGGAGATTTGTTAGGTGTTTCTAAACATTCAGCCTTAATGTACCAAGATTGGCTGCCCGCATCCAGAGACAGGATGCTGCAGTGGTCACTATGTGCTTACTTAACCAGAAAGGTAATTTATAAGTACGTGCCCTAAAAATCCATACAAACCCTGTGGACCCACACCCTACAATGGACCCAACCAGGGATTACTTCTCTTTTCTGGGAATGTTCTTCCTATTGCAGCATGGCAGATGACTAAGAGGTACATGAAGTGACCATCTCCCCCAGCATTAGATGCGCAAGACGTACCCATTGGGTCCACACCAAGATGTATTCTGCTTGCTGAGCTCCCCACCACCAGCACATGGTGTAACAAGGCCCTGAAGAAGGGCCTTGAAGAGCAGGTGCTGTAGGGATGAGGCTGATGGGATGACCTTCTATGGACCAGGAATACCTCCTGGTGTCCTATCTGGGGGCTGGAGCCCTGGCATGCTCTGGTGTGACAGGTCATGGGTAGCAGGGTGTCTCATGTCAGGTCCAGCCCCATGGCACATCCTTCCGTGGAGCCAGGAGGATGCTTTGCTCTGTGTGTGGTGATGGGCAGTTCAGCTCTTGGGTGGCTCATGCTGCTACTTGGTTCTTGAAACGCCTGGTGCTTCTGGGACACCAGCTGAAAGCCAGAAAGCTGTATGCAGTCTGCACTGTTGGTTATGTGCACCTCAATGCCAGCTTCTGCCTCCCCCAAATCCCAGTTCCCCACATCCATGGGGTTTCACCAATGGAGATTGCTCCCTTCGCTGCAAGGAAGCATTTTCCCAAGACCTATGAGGAGGAGAGATGTCTGAAGATCAGTGAGTAGCACTGTGGTGTTTTAACATCTTTGAGAGGATTAATGCTGTTCCTACAAATTAAGAGAGCAAATCAGTGGGTGTGGGAGCAGTTTGGGGCTACAGAGTCTCTGCTGGGCTGGCGGGTGCATTGCTGATGGTTGAGCTGGCCAATGCTCCTGCCTTGGTGGTGGTTGTGGTTGAGCTTTGATGGCTGGGAAGAGCCTTGGGAAGAGGCTGTGGTGCAAGCAGTGGGTTCCAGTGCCACACGGACGTGGCCGAGCTGATGCTGATAGCAGGTGGTGGGCTTTGTGGTGGGAATTGTGGCAGCAGCCGGGTTGTCCTGCTGGAGCTGAAGCCAAACCTCTGAGACTGGGGTCTCCAGGGCTGGCTGCAGCCAAGTGACAGTGTGTTGGCTGCTGTCCTCTGCTGCAGGAGATGCTTCCATCACCGGCGTACCATGGATGTGTTTTGGATGTCCCACCAGCTGTGATTTTTTTAGCTGCTTTCAAGCCTTTTCCAAGCCAGGCTTCCTGTGCTTAAGCCAACTCTGAACTACCAAAAGCCACATTTTGGGTTTTGTCTGTTATTTTTTTCCACAGATAAGCTGGTAACTCCAGACCTTGACTCTCTTGCTCTGCCTTTTTATCTGGATGGGGACATTACTTTTGTGTTTGCAGTCCAAGCTCAGCAGGTCCTAGTTCCAGCTTCCCATGAAGGGCAGGATCGATGCTACCCAAATAAAGCTGAGTCCAAATAGTAACATCTTTGGTACAAGGATGTGTTAAACCTGCAGTCTCTCAAAGAGGCTCTGAGAGGAGAACTTCATCTTGCAATGAATCCATAAGTGGATCTACCAAACCTTTGTGTAGCAGGAGCTTAGCACACATAACACTAACTCCAGGCTATAAATTTTGGAGGGAGGAGAAATAGCTGGTCCTTCTGGTTGCGATAGAGCAAGAGGCAGTCCAGAGAATTTATTTTTCCCCAAGAGTGAGTTGTGAGCACTGAAATCTCTGCAGATGCCTGGAATTCCTCCTCTTTCCTCCCTTTCAGGCTGTTGTCTGTTTAATTTATAGAGAAAAATGTTTCTACTGCTTTGCAATAAACTCTTGGACACCATGAAGGTAATCTTGGCTTGTTCCAGACCCGCACTGGTGCAGCTCTGGAGTAGCTGCTGACTTGCATCCGTGCCAGGATGAGCTACCTGCTTGTGGTGGAGGTGCCAGGGGCTTATACTGGTGGCCTTCAGGTGCCAGAAGAGAGGGAAGGAGATTACGCTGGTGCAACTGGGGCGCTCCTGCAGGGATAAATCACAGTTAAACACTCCAGCGGGGTGTACTAAGAGGTGACGCAGCACAGGAGTGAAATACACAGTTTGGCAGAGACAGTTGGCTCTGTAATCTGCTGGAAAATAGCCTTTATTCCCAGTTTGCCAGTTAGCTCCATCGTGTTTCCTGCTGGGTCTAGGGGTTTTTTTCCCCCCTTAAATCATGAGTTTCACAGAACTACCTCCTCCCTTCTCTGCTTTTAAACAAAACCGGTCTTTTTCTTCCTTTCTGGGGGGAACCAGAGACAGATTAGAGTAATCTCACATGACTTGACCAGTGGGCAGTGCAGTCTGGTGATGCTGGGCTAAAGAACTCACCCATAAACAGCAATTAGCTTTTAATCATAGTGCTGCTCTGGCCCCCCGTGTCCCCCTGCAGCAACAACGTGTGCTCTTTGTTGTCTGGATGGCACCAGGGGGGGACCCACAGCAATGAAAGGGAATGGGGGGGACCAAGAGGAGCAAGATGCTCATTTCAGCCCCACCCCCTTACTGCGCTCAAAAGCTCTTATTTTCGGAGCAAAGCACTATTGAGGTGTAGGGACAATGGGGACCAAATCCTTCTGGGGGAGGGGAGGTGCTGGCAATTGCATCTTTTGTTGCTTTCACTTCTTTACTTGCCTATGGCCTCCCCCATCCCATCCCTCCAAGAAGCCTGCATAGATGCTCGCTAGATGATAATGCAATCACTTTCTTGGGACCTCGCTAATAGGATTATAATTATTACTGGAGATGAACTGGAGTGAATAGAATATTTACCACTTCATCTTAAATTATTGTAAATCCCTCCAAAGCAGCCCTTTGATATGTAAAGTGCTGCTTCTCTCCCCCCCAGTGAAGATAATTATTTAGTGGAAGTTCAGAGCTTTTAAGTAGGATGGGGGGACAGAAAGAGGCTTCGGTGTTTACATAAAGACAAGGGCCTATATAATGAAGTGGTGAAGTTGATGAATATCTTGCCTGGCTCCAGCAGAAGAGGAGGGAAAAGTCTTGCTGAGCATTTGTAACATCTTGGGCTGTTGTTGGGGGAAAAGGGGAGGAAATAAGGGGAAATTTGCCCCTTCTTAGTCCAAAGAAAGCCCCGCATCTCTGCAGCCCAAGTTTGGTCAGTGCATGAGTCCACCCGATGATAATGGCAACATCTTGGGTTTATTCTTTAGGGCTGGAGTAATTTCTGTTTGAGGAATGACCAAGTAGGCTGGGAGACCTCAGCCTGGCAAAGAGATGTCTTGGGGGAAGGTATGATACTCCACAGAGTCACAGCTAGGCTGGAGATGGAGGGAGGGATGGGGTGGTGTGATGGTGCAAGGACTGGGGCTATGGCTTGAGGCCAGGAGCTCGTGCACAATGGACAAAGCAGGGACCCAGGGCAAGCTGCGCATGTCGAGGGTTCGGGAGGAACCTGGGCAAAGGGTTGGAAGAGAGATCAGTTGAGGGTTATTAGGTGGACAAACTGCATCAGACCCATAAAAGCCTGAGCTGAATCTGGATGGAGGCTGGGAGAGCAGTGGGGGACAGGGGATGCTGCTTGCTCTGTTCTTGCTCTGCCCTAGTCCTCCTCTGGCCAGATCCCCAGATCCTATGCAGCTCCCCAGGCCACAGGGACTTTGGCCTGAAGGAGGTACCGTTGTTGCTGCAGTGTGTTGTCCCCTTCTCAAGGCACTGCTTTGATTTGCCGGGGCCATTTGGCACACGCCAGCTCTGCCTGTGTGGAGTGGGGACGAAAGGACCATCTGCCGATGCCCCACGTCTCCCCGCTCCCCCCTGCCTTTGATGGGGTGTTTTATCCACATCAAAGGCACTTAGATCAGACTCCGCAGCCGGGCCAGAGCCTGTTCCTGTGGGGTATGTGGTGATGCCACCTATGGCCACCAGCTCTTTGGCCCCATTGAAGTCCCCCAGCGGCTTCATGATGGGGACCCTTCGCACACCGTTACCCTCCTCTCCCTCCTTTAATCCCAAAGCCCCCTAACAGGTGAAGGGCACCTGGTAGATCTGGGGGCAAAGAGCAAGGACATTGATTTCAGGCCCACATATTTTCCCCCTCCTCCTTTACCTACCCCTTCTTCATTAATTCCCATCATCTGGTTTGTGTAACCGTGGTGGCGGGTGTTGGAGGGAGCTGGATAGGGTTACACCCCTTTCAAAAAGGCCGAGCCTGCTTCCCAGCCGTTCCCTTTTATTGTTGTACAATTTGCCAACCCAAACAACGGGCTCCCGCTCGAGACAAAGGCACACATGTTGCCCTTGCCACTGGTCATAAAAAGAGGAGAGGCTGCTGCTACTGTACAGGTCCTTGGTGCAACAGCTTGGTAAGAAAAATGTGATGTATCAGATAATAAACCAGCAAGTGCTCCGACTCCCAAAGAGGAATTTGCTATTGCCTCTTCTCCCTCTGTTTCTTCCTCCTTCAGAGTCAAAGCCAAGTGGCTAATTGTGAAGCCAGTTGACCTTGATGCTGATGGCAGGCTCCATGATATAATTAAAACACTTCATTACTTTAACAGTCTTTCTCTGGGCTTGTCAGGTTCTTGCTTTTAAGGAATATTTCTGATGTTTGATGATGGTGTGATCAGCCTTGCAGTGAGGAGGGGCAGGAAGGGTTGGGATGGGTCCAGTGTGGTGGCCTTGGGAACTGAGCTGATGGTGCTGGTAATGCTCGGGGTTTTGGCTTCCCAGAGCATTGCAGACCTCTTGCTCCCTGTCAAGTGTCAGTACAGGGCTATGAGTGTGTGGTTTTAATGCAGCCCGTGGCTGCTCTGATCACCACTGTACGTTTTTCCCACTTCCTGAGAGCGACATGCTGGGAAGAGACTGGGATCAACTGGATATCGCCTTGGCAGAGCGGGTGGGCTGGAAGGCAAAGCTGCCAGCAGTGGAGATACCACCCCCATTCTTTTTCTTTAAAGAACTAGATTTAGTTCACTTGGCCTAAATTTATTTATTGGGATGGGGAGGAGAGGGAGAGACAGAGAAACAGGGGGATTTAGGATGAGAATTGGCTGAGCAGGGCAGGAATAGCAGTAAAGCCCTCCTCAAAACTCTGTTTCACTTAAGACAGGGGATGGGTGGTCTGTGGTTTGAAACAAGCCCTTTGGCTTTGGTGTGATCCTGACCAAAGCAAAGCTGAGCAGGACCGTGCTGGGATGGGGACAGGGCACCAAACTGCTGGAGAGCATCAGTCTGAGATGCAACAAGGCTTCAACCAGTCTCATCTGCACTTGTTTCCTCTAAAGCTTTTCCAAGTTGGTACCAGCAGGCTTGTTTGCTTCTCACCGTAAGCTTTCAATCTAATCTATGAAGTTTTAGACAGCTTTTTGGGAAGATTTGGGGGCGCTTTCCCTAGAAACAGTCAGGTTGCCAAAATTCAGTTTTCTGAGAAGAAATCCCTTTTTGTCTTCTTGAAACACCAGTCAGGAATTTGGGTAGGAACTGGCCAGAAATAGGTTGGATGCTCTGCATGTGCACCGCTGGGCTGCAAAGCAAATGGTTCTGGATTACAGGCCTGAACTTGCCATGAATGTGGCTGATGTCCAAAATAGTTTGACTTGCTTTTTCTCCCCTTTCCACTGTTTTCTTTGCTTCTAGGGAACAGCTGTGGGGGGAAAGCCTAGGAATTCTGCATGAAAGGAGGTTCTTGCTGTATCTGCTGGCAGAGCTGCCATGGGGACTGCTGCTCATAGCTGCATCCAGATGCTATGGCATTTTATGCTGACTCTAACAATGCTTCTCTTGCTGTTACAATACCCTGTACACAGCTGTCCATCTCCTCTAGGAGAGTTTTGTTATCATTGCAGAGGGAAACTGAGGCAGCTCAGAGCAAGGGGCTGGTCTGGAGCAGAGGGGTTTGATGCTGGAGGGTACCATTGCTGCAGCATGGGGCACCTCAATTTTAACACCAGTGGAACTTCAACTCTTGAGCGTGTTGGAGCACGGGGAGCATCTCCAATAGTGATGCTGGGTAGGAATCTATCTGACACAAAACCCTCCCCAGGAAGGAAAGCTCATCATGTGCTTAGCTCTGGGACTCCTGTTCAGCAGCAGGAGCACCTGAGTGCTGGTCTCACCGGGCAGCCTGACGGTGACCTCCACATGGGCAGACAGCCGGGGTGATCATCACCTTAGTCCTGCAATGGGGCTTCAGGCTCCAGCAGACCCTGGAGGGGTTTATCCCAGCGGGTGTTTATGAATGGCAGGAGGTGTGTGGGGGGACCAACAGACATCCCAGGGATAAAGCCAGCGCTGATTGCTGTGCTCTGCCCTACCTGCAGCACATAACACAGCAACAGGTTGTGGAGGTCCCCTCGACCCCCCCGGCCCCTTGCCTGTTCCTCCTTGAGCAGTGGCAGCAGATTAGCCCGGAGCCCCTCTGCGCAGACAAAAGCTGCCACAAAGGGCATTAGGAATCAGGATTGGATTACTGTTTGGCCACCTGTCATCCCCACGTTGTAAATTTATCTCGCTCTGGGTCCAGTTTTCACATTGGAGAAGTTTGCACTTAAAGTAATAATAAATTCCCCCCTCCCAGTGTCTCCCCAAGCAGCAGCCTGGTGGAGTTCGGTTTAGCATCCCTTCTCATTCCAGGCTTGAGAGCTGTGTGGGGCTGGAGATTAGGGCTGTTTGAATAGAGAGAGCCTTTATTACATTAGTCTAAGTGGTTAATAGGTAAAGTAGGCCAATCCATCTTTAGACTAAGCCTATCGCTTTGCCTACGAAGGGTGCAGGCTTCACTGAGGAAATATTCATTAAAGGAAAAGCTTTTGCTCTGTCCCTCTTGACATGTTAATAGCTTGGGGTTAGGGGCTCTGCTCTCTGCCTATGGAAGATTCATAGCTGTGCTCATGCAGCAACTCCCTTCTCTTGCTGGGACCCCTGACGGTGCTGCAGTGCTGAGCCCCATCACTGCCTGGGCTTGGAAGGGAATAAACAGTACCAGGAGTCTGCATCTCCTCATCCTCTCTTTCCTCTTCCATGCTCAGAAAGCAGGTGCCACGTCCCTTCCCAAGCAGGGATGTAAGGAGAGGGTTCAAATGATGGGCAGAGGCAGTACTTCAGTGCTGGGACTCTCTGCTGTGGGACGTTCTCAAGGCCAAAAGTATTCATGGTTTTGAAAAGATTAGGCAGTTCGTAGTCGCTACGAAATGGGATGATTTGGATGCAGATGCTGTCTCCAGAGGTCTTTGAACTCCAGGTTGCCAGAAGGCAGGAGGATAACAAGGCAGGAGGGACTGCTTGCCAAGCTTTTCATACTGTCTTTATTTTGCACTACCGTGTCCGCTACACCCCTCAGTGGTGTCTCCATGAAGCCCTGTCCCGACTGGTGCAGCAGCTTTTGTCCCAGGGCTCACCTGAGCTCCCTGTTTCCCACAGCCTGACTCCCTTTATTGTCTCCCTTTCCTTTCCCATACAGACCACAATGGTAGCTGCACCTCTGCTCTTCTCATCTGGCACCAAACAGTGCTGGCAGAACCTGCCCAGGTCTGTAATGTGCCTGTGAAGCCTCCATGGACACAGAGGACTCCACAACCATCAGGAGCTGCCCCAGGGCTAAACTGTGCATGAACCATTGAGCTGAACATGAGTTCATGCTGAACCCTGCTCCTGTTGCCTAAGGGGGTTGCATCCTGTGGCTGCAACTCTTCTGACCATTACGGCTCCTCTTTCCCCTCCCTTTATAATGGCTATCATTCAGCACAGCCCTTGTTGTCTTGGAGCCCCAGGAGCAGATGTGTTCAGAGCTGGAATCTGGTCCTGCTTCCACAACGTGTATGTTCAGCATGTTGTATTGGAGCTGCGGTGCCATACATGGGCCAAGTTGCCCTTCTCCAGTTGTGGTTTGAAGGGGAATAAACTCTTCTCAGTGACTTTTCCACCGATGTGAGTTCAGACCAGGCAACTTACCAGTTCCTCCTGTCCCTGAGGCTCTGTTGTCTCTGGCTGCCAGCATAATGGATGGTGCCTCTGTGGGAAATTATGGAAACCATGGGAAAGCTCCTCACAACTGACAGGCCCATGCAATAAAACTTTGCTTTCCTGGATGTGATGGTGTCAGAGGTTCAAACCACATCCATGGGCCACAATATGTGGCTTTGCTTGCTTCTGTCCAGCTTTTATAAAGCCAAGGCACTAAGATAATCCTGAGGATCTTAATTTTGTGCTTTGCCCAGCATCTGTGTGGGTACAACAAAGGAAGGCAGTACTGGAGACTGGGTTTGGTGTGTTTGGTTCTCATTCTGGGGTTGAAGGCTTCATTTCTGTCTCCGTTCATCTCAGCCTGTGCTGACCAGCGGGCAGTGGTAGTGTCAATGTGCCTTGTCTTGCTTCTCTTGCTGTGTTGGGTCGCCAGCAAGATGTCCTGCAAATGCCAAGGATTTGGGTCCTCTCCAAAAATAACAATAATGTGGGGGTCTAGACCTGCACAGAACTGAGTGCTCTCAGCTCTATCAGATGTCCTCAGCCACAAATGAGTGTAGGTTCAGGAGCTGTGTGGTCTCCAAAGGGACTGACACCAGGCCAGTGGATGCCTTACAGTTGTTCCTTGCTTCTTCCACTTACGCAGTGTGCTGTGTTTGTTGAAACACTAACCAGGAGCCTGTATTTCCCAACCAGATCAACTGACTTGGCACCTCCACCTCCTGCAATTTCCTCCTGTTTCATGGCCCAGCCATACCCAATGCCTCTCTTGTGCAAGGAGGGAAAAATAAGCCTTGTGTCATTCCCAGGAGACTGATAAATACTGACTGTGGTAGTCCTGGAGGAGAAGTTGGTCTCAAGGTGCAGGGCCCTGTACACAAGCAATCTGATGGACCTGACCTGAAGCCAGAGGGGTTCAGTGCAGTGCGGCTGACCTGAGCAGGTCTTGGGAAGCAGCCTTTCCTCTAGGCAGGTCCCAGGTCATTAAGGACTTCGTGGGTTGAAACCAACCTCTTAAATCAAGCTGGAAAGCAATCAGCGGCCAGCACAAGATGTAGAACTCAGGTTTAATATGGCCATAAAAAGAGACACCACTTAATGAGTAGACTGTTGAAATCCACATTGGCCCACGATAGATTTAAGAGTTCCTCTGTGAGCATTATTGACTGGCTCTGTTCTGTGACAGCATTATGGGTTTGCAGAGTTGGCCAGAAAGGCGAAGAATTAGTCAGAGCTTTTTTTTTGGTTCCTGGTTTTTGGCACACGCTGGTTCCTGGCTTCCAGAAGCTCTTGTGTCTGGTAGACCAGGGTGATTCTTTTATCTGCATGTGTAACTCCATTTGCATGGCCTTGAAATCACAGCTTTAAGTGTTGTCATCACCTGTGGGCTTGGATGGAGGTTTCCACAAGCCTATAGCCCCTTCCTCCACAGTCCAGCTTGTCCATTGCCACCTCTCCCACTGACCGATGTAGATCTGGTATGGACATCATTTCCCACTGTGGGTTCTATGGAGAAGGGGCTTTATGGGTAGCCCCCAAGCACACCTCACCTGTGGTATGGAGGTGTAGACATTGGGTGCCCCTTGCTAGTAAACACATTGCATAAAATTAATGCCAGGAGCTGATGAAGTAAAATACTGGGTACAGTGTGAGCTAAATAGTAGTTGCATAAAGAGCTACTGACCAGCTTTCATAGGCATATGATGATGATTTTTGATTCAGTCAGTCCTCTCATTCTTGGTTTTCCTGTTATTTGGCCTGAGAACTCTTAATTGGGGCAACCATTGCCTTTAGCACAAATTACCAGTGGCTTTCTTTAATTGCAAGAGCCCATGGTGATCTTTGCTTTAGAAGCATAACAGTGGTCAGGGAGGAGATGGCTGTCGGGGAACAAACAGCCCCTGTGTGCAATGTTGTGGGTCTGAAGGAAAGGCTGTTTGAGGCTTGCAGATCACATACTGCCTGGTTATTTCTCTGTGCTTTGAAAACTTAATCAAGTTTTATAGCTTTAATTTTGTGGCTGGCTCCCCTCTTGCCTTTTTCTTTTAAAGTGTCTCGCAACCCAGAGCAAATGAGTCCCATCGGGTTATAAAGGGAAAGAATTGGCAAATGGTCTAAAATATTTAGGCTTGCCTAGTGAATGATAGGAAAAAATTACTTTTCCTGCTTCATGCCACTGCCATCGTTACTGCAAGGTCTCTAGTGTTTTCCCCACGTGGTTGATTAGAAATAGCCAGGGAATAGGGTGGAATTGCTGAAGGCTGTAGGCTTCAAGGGTGTTGTATGAGGGTATGTCCTGCCCGTGAGCTGAGGTCGTGTTCTCCATGTATCCTGTATCCATCTCCTGTATCCTGATGTGCTGTAGCCTGTGTGGCAGTGGAGGGAAGAAGTTGTCGTCACTGGGTGAGGAACTGGGATGTGCTGAAGATGCCACCAGCAGCTCTTGATGCTACTTCTAGTGCGTATGAGGGAACCAGTCTGCACAGCAATAGGGAATAGTAAAGCAATGGGTGAAACTGGGTGCTAGAGGACCCCTGTGGTTGGGTGAGGTCCTGCTGTTGACAAGCCAGGGACAAATTGCACCCTCCTGCCTGAACTGGGGAAAGTGTTGTGTTTGGGATGCTGACAGAAAGCAAAGTGGATGTGCTCCACTGAGCTCCTGCTTTTCCGCTACGCCATTCTTCTCATTCCCATGGGGAAAACAGGCTCTGGTTGGGGCTGGGGGCTCTCTGGTGTTGACCTGAGCCAGGAAAGCCATCTGGTGCAGCTCAGGACTCATCCTGACCAGTCTAATGCTGGTGAGGTACATGTAGCCATGCTCCAGGTGCAGAGTGTAGCCCAGCTAATCCACTCATGGATAACTGGGAGATTACTCAGCTGGATTTCTAATGCAGTGGCCTTTAATAATAATCCCCCCCTAATCCCTAAATCAATGGAAAATGGATTTATCTGTATGAGCTAAATGGCCTGTGAAGGCATTTTAGCAAGAAGAAATCTTGTGTATCTATGTGTGAACAGATAGATATATATATGCATATTTCTGTTGCTGTTATGTGCTGTTCTGACCCATGTCTGTGTGTTTTGCTGGCAGGGACCTCATGCCCAGGACCCTGGAGGGGCAGATCACCATGGAGAAGACCCCCAGCTACTTCGTCACCAAGGAGGCCCCGGCACGCATCTCCTCCATGTCCAAGGGCACAAAGCTCATCGTGGTGGTGCGGGACCCTGTGACCAGAGCCATCTCAGACTACACCCAGACGCTCTCCAAGAAGCCCGACATCCCCACCTTTGAGAGCCTGACCTTCAAAAACAGGACTACGGGCCTGATCGACACCTCGTGGAGCGCCATCCAGATTGGCATCTACGCCAAGCACCTGGAGAACTGGCTCCTCTACTTCCCCATCGGGCAGATCCTCTTTGTGAGCGGGGAGAGGCTCATCAGCGACCCCGCGGGGGAGCTGGGCCGGGTCCAGGACTTTCTGGGCCTCAAGAGGATCATCACTGACAAACACTTCTACTTCAACAAAACCAAGGGCTTCCCGTGCCTGAAGAAGGCAGAAGGCAGCAGCAAACCCCACTGCCTGGGCAAGACAAAAGGCAGGACCCACCCCAACATAGACCAGGAGGTGGTGCAGAGACTGCGGGACTTCTACCGGCCCTTCAACATGAAGTTCTACCAGATGACGGGGCAGGACTTCGGCTGGGACTGAGCCTGGCGTGGGAAAAATCCTCTGTAATGACTTTCCCGGCACGGTTTGCGTATATAAAGAGATATATATGTATGTAAAATGTACAGAAATCTATTTTATAATAATTTATTTTTAATTCCTAAGCAATTAATTCACTAAGCTGCCTAACCGCACTGGCTAGAACGGTAGCCCGTAACCTGTTTAACATTCCACGGTGTTTAATTCTAATTTGTCTCTCCTTATTTTCTCTTCCCCCTCTTCTGTTTTCTCCTCTTTTCTTGGTTTGGTTTGTAACAGACGGTGCTTCCATTTTTCCTAAAGAAAATTTGTATTTAAGAACATCAACAAAAGCGAGGGTGGGACAAGGGAGGGACAGGGAGGGAAAGCACAAGGTTATTTTTGTTACGGGTACCTGGCCTTTATAAACACTTGCTTTCCCTATTCCAGTGTCCCAGTCTCTGCTCCGGTGTTGTGACCCCTCATCCCACAGCTTCCTGGTTAGTCCCACAGCCTCAGGGGGGGTTTCTCTGGGGCTGGGCATCTCCCTGCAACCCACATACCTCTGCTGAGCACCAGCAGCGTGTTTTACCAGTGGCTGTGCAGCACAGGGAATCCCAAGCCATACAGCTCCTGCTCCACAGCCCAGGGCTCTGCTGGGAGGGTAAGGAGCTCTTGAGAAGCCACAGAGCCTGTTGCATGGGCAGAGCTGTCTCCTCAGTACACTTTTCCTCCTTGCCTTTTGTCAAGGAGGCTCTTTCCCACGATCCCTCTATGCATTTTAAATCGTTACTGCAGGACAAGTGGAAGAATACGTGTATGTGTATGGGACACGCTCGGTGCTGGCATCAGTGACCTGCAAGAAGTGTCGCTCCAGGCCTGCCCATGCCCATGGGGCAATCCTGGAAGATGGCTTTCATCCACCAAAGACACCATCAGCACCACGGAGCCATGGGAAACACCCAGGTCTCTGCTTGGCACCATCCCCAGCACGGAGGGTGTTCCAGGACATGGTGCAGGCAGCGCTGCCTCCAGCCCTGTGGCCGCCGGAGCAGCTCCTGCTGGTTGAGACTGGAGCACATCAGTCTGGGCGTTCTTGATTCCTGGTTCAACGCCCTATCCATGGTCTCTCCCAAGGAGCTGTGCTTGCCTAGAGCCAGGAAGAAGTGCTGCTTTGCCAACAAGGATGGATCTAGAAAAGCATGGGGGGTCTGGGCTGTATTTGGGATGTTGCTGGTACCCGATGCCCTGGGTGAGGGCAGGGGTGGCAGGACAGGAGGTTTCAAGCACTTGCTCATCAACCCTGGTACAATACCATGGAAATCCTTCCCCTCAAGTGGACCCAAATGCTTTGGGACTTTAGGACAGGTTTGCGGGGCTGTCCTGAGAGCATTAGCCATGTTTTGTGTGCTCAGGTTTCAATAAGCACCATGTGTGTCCACTGCCTTATCCTTGCTGTCACAGGTTCTGCTAGCTTGACTGGAGCGTTTTCAGAGCAAGGTGGCAGCAGAAGTGATTTTCTCCTTGAATTTTGAGCAGAAGCATGGGGCTGTGTTGACTTTGGGCAACAAAACCCCACACACCTCACCTGCAGCACTGCAGTGGTGTGCTGCACCGAGTGTGGAGTTCACTGGGTCAATCTCATGGTGTTACTGTGGGAGTACTGCATAAAGCAGGCAGTGTGAGTAAAACTAAACGGCAAATGTACCAATGGGCACAGCATCTGTCAGGTGAGTTGATGCTCTGGTTTCATGCCCATTGCCGGTATAAAAGGTGCCCTGCTCTCCCCAGTCCCCAATAGCAAACCACCTTTGAGCCATGCCCAGCTGTGGTGGGGTGCATTCAGTTTCATCTTCCAGATGTTTTCTTTACTTCTGCTGCCTCCTTGCTCTTGCCTGCCCCTTACAGCTCTCTGCTGTGGCTGCTGGGTGATGCAAAGGCTCTTTGGAGCCTGGGCTGCTCTCCCTGGGCCTTGATCTGGTCCTGCACAGACAGATACAGCAAAGAGCAGACCTACCTCTGGGTTCACTGCAGGGATCTGCAGGTAAAGCACTGCCTTTCAGTGCTTTGTTTAAACCTAAGGGCTCAGTGGTGTCACATCTCCAAAGGGATTTAGGGAGTTGGACCCCTGTCAGTGCCAGTGAAGTGTGTGGGTTCATACGTGGGGTGCCATGTACTGGGGTGTCCTCAGGGACAGAGAGATACCAAGCAAAGGTAACATCAGGACTGAGCTGCCAAGCGAATCCCCTGTGAGCAGGATGCAAATGCCTTCTTGGGCTTTGCCTCCAAGCACTTCTTCCTGCAAACAAGCAAAGTTGGGCAAATCCTCGCCTTTTTGCCCTCAGCCATTTCTACTAACCAAGTGATGCTTTGGACCTGCTTCCAGATACCATGGGTATGAGTGTGGGATCTGCGGGGCTGCAGGTTGACAGCCCTCCCACACAATCCCATCCTGCGTAACGCAGCTGCAAACCTCAAGTGGTGGTTGGATCTATCTATGCATGTTTGGGGGCTTGGGTTTTAGTTCCAGCCAGGTCCCCAGCTCTGTTGCCTGCTGCCAGCACAGAAGCATGTCTGCGTTATCACAAACCCTGCTCCTGTTGGGTGATGGAGGGGAAGGGGCTGCACAGGGAGAAGAAAACACTTCCAGGTGGAAAACAGTGATTTTTACTTCTCATAACCTCAGTCTTCCTATGAGCTGGCATATGCAATGTGTGGAAAGAAGCTCTTCCTCTTCTCTTGGCCTTCGGGTAAGCTCCCAGCCACAGCTCCGTCACTTCCTCAAGTGGTTTCACTGGCTGCATGGTGAGAGCCTCCAGGATCTCTTGTGCTGGCGTGGCTTCCTTCCCATGGGGCTCCCAACGGAGCGCATGTGCGTGCCTGCCTCTGGATGCTGAAGCATCTTGCATCCCCTCCGTCTTCCTCCTTGCTTTCTTGGAAACAACTTCTTAATATCCCCATGCCTTCCTCAGCTGTACAGCAGCCTGTGGGCTTCATTTATACAATCAAGCCCTGCTGCAAAACACTCCCGTGAAGCAATCTTGTTGGCGAGTAGGAATACAGGGAGTACATAATAACTTTTCTAACCTTAAGCAAGTTGTTAGCCCTTGCTCAATATCCTTCGTAATGAAGTCTGCACTAGACTTGTAATGTAAAAGCCTTACCTAACAAGACAATGAAGGTGAAGTCCCCGTGGTGTACATCTGGTTGCTAATACTGGAATCAGTGCTATTGTAAAAAATACCTTTTTACTTTAAGTTAAGCTTGGAGGTGTGATTAGAAGTTCTGTTTATTTTTGGTTTTCCACATTGTAACATTAATTTATGGCTGAGTTTCATTCAGTCCTGTATTCAGACGTGCAGTACAGGTATTAGTGATGTGTTGTCTGTAACATGGAACTATAGAGTAGCCAATTTGTAAGAAAAAGAACAAAATGGAAAGAAAAAACAAAAAAAAAACCATCTAAAAAAAGCTGAAAAAAAAAATGTAAATCGAGTATTTTGTGGTATGTACAACACAAATTAATTTTACACAGAGAAAGATGTTTCTAGGGAAATGAAATTCTGATAATTCATACTATTTGTATGAACAAATAAAAGCTCTATTTTACGAAGCGATGGACACGGTTGTATTCATTCAGCGCTGCAGAGGTGGATGTGGCTTCCCCACAATGGTTTGGTGATGCCACCCCCCGACACCTCCATGTCCACCCCATTAATGTCCATGTGATGATGCTGTCCCCATGGCAAAGCCTAGAAGTGCTGAAGCCAACAGGATTCAGTCACGTCCATGAGCACGGGGCTGGGAGCTGAAGGCTTTGCTGGGTGGTGAACACCTGTGTGTTCTGCTCAGATGGGTTCTGGGAGGGCTGACCTGTCCACTCAAACACGCCTTCATCAGGCACCATTACAGGGAGGGAGAACTGCGGGATTGCCTTCAGGCCTGCTGCAAAACCTGGGTGGTCTTGGTGGTTGCTGACACCATCCTGTGGTACCAGGGATGCTTGAGGACACATTTAGTCCTTTATGTAGCAGGGAATCTTTTCCGTGCTAAGTTTCTTTTCAAGAGCATTGCACTTGGTAGTGATGCTTCAGAGGGCTGGAGCTCATTCAGCCTGGAGAAGAGAAGGCTCCAGGGAGACCTTAGAGCAGCTTCCAGTGCCTAAAGGGGGCTACAAGAAACTTGGAGAGGAGCTTCGGACAAGGGCCTGTACGAACAGGACAAGGGATGGTGGCTTTAACTTAACAGGGGAGAGATTGAGATGAGCTCTTAGGCAGAAGTTCTTCCCTGTGAGGGTGCTGAGGCGCTGGCACAGGGTGCCCAGAGAAGCTGTGGCTGCCCCATCCCTGGCAGTGTTCAAGGCCAGGTTGAACGGAGCTTGGAACAACCTGCTCTAGTGGAAGGTGGCAGGGGGCTGGAACTGGATGAGCTTTAAAGTCCCTTCTAACCCAAACCCATCTGTGATTCTATGAGTCTATGCTGGTCCAAACCTCTGGGCCAGCAGTTACTGTTGCTCCCTACACACTCAGCACTTTAAGACAGAAAAATTCATTATCATTCAATTCAGAAGATTCCCAGGCCAGTGCTACCGAAAGCAGCACCTAAAGAACATCACAGATTTATGTAACATAGCAATTGCCACTTAACTAAACTGAATTAAAACCATTTCATTTTTCTTAGCAAGTCCTGCATCCGGTGCAGAGTAATTGATGGGACTCTTTCAGATTGCCCATTTCTCAGAGACCTTCTCGAAAAGGAATCAGAATTAAGCACAAGATTTAATATAGCGATTTAAGAAGAGTTTGACCTAGAAACCTCTGGCTCGTCAGGATTATAATTAGCTGCTCCCTCATTCTGGCAATGCTTAAACTCTGTAGGTGTTTCATTTTTAATATGTATATATATAATTTTACTTTAAGATTCCCATGTACTTTTTGAGCAGCACAGCTGGATGTGCTTTGAGCTGACCTCAGCTTGACGGAGTTGAGCAACTTGTTACCTCCTTCTCACCTCACCTGGGTTGCATTCCAAATCCTCTGCTCAGGTCCTGGCAGAGGCCAATCCTATAGGCACCCTTATTCTGAGCTCAACCTGGTCTTGCAGCAGCTTCTGCAGAAGCTCACCCTTGTTCTTGTTTTATATATGTAAGATCTACTCTGTTCTGGGGTGGAATGAGTGTTTTCCTTTTCAGGGGGACTGGTGCTGCAGAAGAAAGGGAAGGTAAGTCGTTCTGGGGTTCAGCATCTGCTCTGCTCTCCCTGTAGGCTATTCCCAGTTGGTGGACACTGGGGATTCCTTCCCCAATTTGGCTGTGGCCTGATTCTCAGATGCTTTTTAGCAAAAGCACCTAGAAAATAAGAATAGGGGTGCCTGTGTGGTTTATGGATCATGTCCTGAATGTAGAGCAATGTTTGCTCTGAAGAAGATGGCCTGAAGGGTCTTGTATTATCTCTGGGACCCCAGCTGAAGGAGGAAGGACTTGACAAAGGAGAACGGTTTGATGAAAAGATTGATGAGGCGAAGGCAGCTGTTGGAAGGTTGCTGCTAATGATGGTGGTAACTAAGGTGCATTTACTCTTTCTCTAGGTTGGTGGAAGAAAGGTGACGAGCTATTGCTTTAATCTAAGAGTCAATCAGGTCTCCAGGTTGTGCAAATGAATGTGTCATCTCTAGTGAAGGTGCTTGGAGTCCAGTGCTGGGGTAATATCCCAGAAGGGTGCCACCTTGTAAAGATGCAGATGCCATGGAAGAGAAAGAACAGAGCAGGGAGGAATTCACCTGACGGGGAAAGGGCTGATGCTGTGAGCTCCATGTGCTGTGTGGAGATCTTGTTGAGGAGGGTGAGGGAGGGTTAAAATGAGAGAGGACAGAGCTGAGACAGCCTGCAAGCGTTGAGGAAAGAGCTGGGCAGGATCTGTGGAGGCAAAGAAGTGCTGGTAAAGCTTGGAGTTGCATCCATGCTAACAAATGCATTGAAGAAGTTGGTAGGTCATGTAGGTAGGTCCAGGTTTACTGGGGTTTAGACTGAAAACAATTCTGAAGCTTGAGAAAGTTTTTACGGGGGCCTGGTTTCAGGGAGAAGTCATTATTGCACAAGAGCTCTTTTAACTTGGGACTGGTATACAGATGGCTGGGATTTTGAGCTGCTGACAGCCCCAGCTCCCTAACCACTGGGATGCTGCAATAGGAATTGCTTTGCTTCTCTTTCCGAGTTTCTGTTATTTTTTCCCTCCCCTCCAAAAACCCTACTTAACCACTAGATCTGTCTGTTAACAGCTTTATTTAAAGCTAAACTTTATTATCCTCCGATTTCTGTGGTTAAGAACCATGGTGTTAACTCTTTTCCTAATGCATATACTTAAAAAGATAATAATACTGACTAATTAGTTATAAATCATTCAAACATTTCTATGCAAGGTGAAGTGTTCAGCACCTTGTTTAATGGCTGCTTTATTAGAGAGAGGAATTCCTGTGTCAAATGTTAGTGTTGGTACCTTCAGCTGGGATAAAACCTTATGGTCAATGGGAGTCTTCAGATCTTCCTGTCAATGAGGATTTCCTCCATTTGCAGATTATAATTCATTACATTAAAACACCTATTCCAGACCATTGCAGGGTCCTATGCACTGATTCACTGGGAGGGAGCAACTGGTACCCAAGCCACAGAAGGCTGGTTGATTTTGCTGTTACTAAGCTCTTTAAGCTGTTTGCTCTGTTTATGGCTGCTTTCCCTTATCTTCCAGCAGACCAGACTAGGTTCTGCATGACTTTTACATCTCAACTTCTGCCTCCACAGTTTCTTCCTCCCTCTGAGAAGGGGCTTACAAATAGGATTGCAAGGATCAGCCACTGTCGCTGTAGCAAGTCGGTTAAAAACTGAAGAACATCCTCCAGGAATATTATTTGCAACTATTTATACATTCAGCTGTAATTGTGAGACTTAATTCATGCTCATTAAGTCCTCTGAGATGCTTGATGAGAAGCACTGCAGCAGTGGTAAGTGTTAACTGGTTATTCAAGCTGCTTACAGCAGTGCAGGCATCACCGTTTGTCTTGGCTTTTCGCATCCCACCAGGAGCTGGTAGGGAGGATGTGGGTACCCACTGCCCCAGAGTCTGATCTGGATATTGGGCTCTTGCTAGTAATTCCATGCCATGCACTGGTAGCAACTGAAATTCTCGGCAAAGGAACGAAGTTTTAAAATCATATGCTTGAAAAATGGCTTGGCAGAGAAGACGCAACTGGCTGCCTTGACATCTAGGTTATTTAGCTGGGAATTTATGTGTCAAAAGCTTAAAAGCTTCACCAAAGAAAATTTAAGAAAGCACCATGTTTCCAACTAATTAAGTAATGTCAGCCAAATATAATTTATTTCTCGCCATCACTCATGTCTACAGCAGAATTATCTCATTTTTGATTTCTAATGACTTTCTCTCTCTCATTAATCTGGCCATGAATTATCTTTATATAACTTTTTGGCATCGAAGCAAAGAAAGTGTTTTTCTTGTTAATAAGATCCAGCATCCCTCGATAATTCTGCATCACCCTTGAAAGGGGGCAAGGAATCAAGCTTGGGTTTCATGGCATGACTGCAGCCTTCCTCCCCAGGAACCGTGGTAGGCTCTACCGCAGGTCTTCCCCAGGACCTCAGCTTCTCCTAGCTCCCTAAGGACTCCTTTGTCCTTTCTTCTAGTACCAGGTTGTATATGCGGGTTCTTGGTCTTTCCTTCTAACAAAACAAGAGGCTTTTTCCTGCACTTCTCAGGGAATTGTACCAAGTGCTTTTCACAGAACATCGTTGGCTTTGCTGTCTCTCATAGCATCCTTAGCTCTTCTTACAGATACAGCCTGTTGCAGAGGTTCTAAACCTGGTTATTCCATCTATCGTCTGCCACTCCATCCCAGGATTGTGTGTCCTGGTTATTGGAAGTCTCAGTCTTCCTACTTTACTGCTTTGCTTCATGTCTTGGTTTTTACTAATGATTTTTATCTGAAGTTCAGCTTGTTTCCAAGTCCCTGGAGCAAGCTCTGAGGATGCTCCCATACGGGACTGGATCAGACATGTAGTTTGCATCCAGTACTCCATCTCCAAACTGGGTAGCTCCAAGGATAAGGAACTGGATATTAACTTTTCTATTTCTCATAGGTGAGCAGGGGTGAATCTGTATTTTAGAGGCCCATGCTGTGCTTGGGTTTTGTCCAGCGGTGCATCAGAGTTCCTTCTGTGGTCGAGGCAGACCTTGAACAATACCTAAAGAGATTAGTAAATACCTCTTCTTATGAAACTTTCAGTCCCAGCTGCAGATCAAAGTAACTCAGGTAATTTAGAAAGGCATCCAAGTGTTGGGTGCTTTACATACGCTGGCCCGAACCTCCCAGAAATTCCTTTGTTTCCAACTGCTGCAGGAGCAGAGCTGCTGCCCACAGTCACCAAGAGCAATCCTGCTGCATCTCCCGTGGGAGGAACTGATGTTTCCAGCCAGCCTGGGTTGCTGCGAGGTAACCTGGTTGGCAGATGACCCGGGCAGACAGCGAGATCTGCTCCAACCCCTCCTTGGGGAAAGGAGGGAGCAAACAGCCAGGAATGCCAGGCAGGCAGAGCCTCCACTGGCAGAGCTGTACTGCCTTCAAAGGGTGAGCCTGGGAGGAAGCTGCAGGCACTAAACACATCACTGCAGGGTGGTGCAGAAAATGGGTCGGGGATACCTCAAATGTTGCCTTTCTGTGCTCTTTGCATAGAGGTACTTTATATATAAGAGTGATTTTGAAACCCAGTGGGTCATGCCTGCTAGGACAATAAATGCATCATTTCAGTTGCACGTGGCTGGCTGGCCACAGCTCTTGAAACACTCATCAGGACTGGAATTGCACTGCTGGTTAGGTTGGGATAAGAGAAGTCAGCTGAGTGCCTCACCAATAGCTTTCAATATGGTTACCACTGGCTTGAATTTACCATAGTCTTCCTCTCTCTCATGGTTTAATCCCAGTTGGCAACGGAGCCCCATGCAGCTGCTCCATCATTCCCCGCCACGGGAAGAGGAAGAGAATTGGAAGTGTGAAAACTCATGGGTTGAGATAAAGGCAGTTTAATAGGTAAAGCAAAACAAGGAATTCACTCACCCCTTCTCCTGCTGAGGTGCAGTGTTGCATTTAGCAGATACCTACCCCAATCTGGGGCCACAGCCATGTGCAGCTGTGTGTGTACATTTCCATCTGCAAGATGGGCCGTGGCTGCTCACATCATCCTGAAACATGGACAATTCAGGGCCATGACAGTATTAATACTGTATTCGGTTTTTTCAGGTCTTTGCATCAAATGCCAGTGTGGAGAGCCAGATCCTCAATTTAGTGTAGATCAGCCACACTTAGCACACTGTTGCTGAGGTTGTCCAAGGGACTTCAGTGGATCTGCAAGGCATCTGGTAGGGTCTGTCTCCACATTGCTTCTAGACTAAGTACAAGCCTTCAAAAGACAGCAGCGAATGTCTGGTCAGTCTGGTACTTTCCTCCTGCTCCATCCTGAGTAGCCCTGTGGTACTGATGGATACTGACTTCTTCCATTTACCTTGACATGGCCACAGATGCATGAAATTTGACAAGAAACCCAGTTGGCTGTCAGTCATGGGGAAATCCATTTGCCCTCAGTTAGGCTGGTATTCTTCATCCCTGGAGGGGTAACAGCACAGGGATCTCATTACACTTCCTCTGTGTGTACTTGCTTTATACTGCTTTGTTTGAGAGCATGCTTGGCAACTCAGTTTAAGTATTGTGTTGGAAAATAGACAGTATTTATGTATCAACAGTGAATAACAGTCTCCAGACAATCAGGGATGCAATTCAAATGGTACAGCTGGATGGCGAATGCAGGGAGATGGGTCCTGCATAGGACTTCTTGGAGCAACTAGGTGAATGTGCTTGGGCTTGGGGTATGAGGACTGCACTGCATGTGGAAGGGGTGTATATGAAGTGTTTATTGAGTGTCTGTGTTCCCATCTGTGGCAGAGCCCACCAGTTAGAGGGATTAACCCTTGTGGTCATGTCTAGCTCTTTGAAGATGAAGCCACCAGTCCCTGCTGGATCTGCACAAATGACCAAACCAAGAGGTCACTGCAGAAGGTCCCATTTGGAAGTTCTGACCATTTCAGGGACTCAACTTCACGTTCTGCCCCTCTCAAGGAAGGATAGTGCTGGGAGACTTTGTTCTTCTGGGTGTTTCTTGGCATTTTGCAGGCGCTCTAAAAGATTTATAATGAGGTGCTTTTCCAATTCTGTACAATCCCATCTTCAAAAGCGACTTGGGCTCTTGACACTCATTTTCCTATGGAAAGCTGATGAGAACGAGGTTCCTATGGCCTCTAGCTCCAAAATATAAAGCAATTTGCTCGCACTGGCACTGCTGGCAGGGAGATGCCTAAAAGGGATCTGAGCTTCAGGACCAATCATGTCTGAAAATGTTACCTCAAACATGTAATCCCTGGGTCCTTGGGCAGCTTCTCTGGTTCTTCACAGGTCCTGAACCCTGATAGGTGCTCATCTGAAGAGCGGAAACCAAACCCTGTGGTTTGGGAGGCTTGGTTTATGTTCCTGGATGGTTTGGATGAGGTGTTTTTGGCAAGCTGCTTACCCTGCCTGCATGCCTCTGTTCTCTGTCCTGGTTCTGTGTTTACCTACCCTGATGGTGGTATTAACACTGGTGCAGCACTTGGATGCTACAGCTGGAAGCATGTGTGTATCTTTTGCTGTTCACCACCTTCACTCTCCTATTTAAAAGTAGAAATAATGATGTGAATAAACAGTAAGCTCAGGAAGAGCCTATAGGTTAGAGAAGGTTGACTAATTCTTGGCAAGGGCAAGTTGGCATAGCCGTGTTGACTTTAAGGGAGCTGAATTGATTAATGTCAGCAATGTGGCTGGCCCTGTTGTTCCAGATGTTCTGATGAATGCTGCAGATAATGATTTCTGTCTGGAAATCTGCAGAAAACTATGAATATGTGTGGGGATAAGGATGGTGCTTCATGGGTTACTATGACCAGCTCCAGGCATGGCTCAATGCAGGGCAATAAGCAGCTTCACTCTGCTTGTTGAAGCACCCAGTGCTACCAGAGAGACCTTAACTCAGCTTTGCTGTTGCTGAAGGTGGATTTATCAAGTGGGTGATTGTAGCTTGTTGCTTCTCGTTGTGTGTGTGACATAAACATTTATTATCTTCATTTGTAAAACTTCTCTGCAGCTCACCTCAGGGCAGATACTTCTGAGAGCTCAATTACAGGCAGTTAGTTGCTTGACAACCCTCCTGGCAGGTGCCAGCAGAGTACAGGCACTGCAAGCTCATCAGACAGCCCATCTCTCTGTTTATTAATGTACTGATGTCAGCCTAAAGTCACCTGGGAAGCTTCTGGATTTCTCAAGGGGATGGAAAGAGATACAGCTTGGAGCATGAGGTCCTTGTGTCTGCTACAGGAGGTCATAAGTGGTCTTCAGCCTCACTGAGCCCCGTTGCATGGAAGGGCAACATCCCTGATCAGTCCTTCTCCCTGAAGACACAAGGAATTTCATCGCTGCGCTACAAGTAAAGTGATTTAGCCAAGCACATGCAGGAAGCCTGTGGCAGAGCTTGTAATTGAAGGTGGGTTCCTGGCCCTCAGCCCACAGCTCCTGTTTACATCATTAAAGCAGATACAAATCCCATCTGAGGACTGGACCTCTGCTCCCCTGAGGAATCAGAGAGCAGAAACTCTGTCCCAGAGCCACCAGCTGAAACAGACCCTGTGGTGCTTGAGGGGATGGTCCCTGCTGTCCTTTACCTCAGTGTCTCCACGCTTGGTGGGTGACTATGGCAAGGAAGGATCTCTGTATGCTCACAGCACCCAAATGATGCCTTTTGAGGCAGACCTGTCAGCCTCCTGCTCTGCTGGCTGACACAATGAGGATAAGAAGGGGCTCAGAACCTCCTGATAGTCATCTGGGATCTCTTAAAGTTTTATTTATTTAAAGAGACTTCCATTCCCCTTCTAAAAGGCAGTGGGAGGGCTCTGCACGTCCAAGTGGCAGCTCCAGTGATCAATCAATTCTTCCTAACCACCAACATCCTGCAGCGGTGACGGGTCATAATCAATCACTACCTATTATTATTACATGATGAAATTGTAATTATGGGAGGGAAACACTGCATTACACTTACACATCTGTCATCCCAGAGCTACACGCTCAGGTGGCACCTTCCAGCCAGGTTCAGCAAAGTGTTTTATGAAGGTCCATTAGTCCCCTCTTCCCCCCTACCTGCCTCCTGGTTCAACACAGGCAGAAACAAGGGGAGGGGAAAACGTGCAAAAGGGAGTTTATTGCATCAAAACTCTTCTCAGCAATCCCTCAAGTGTCCTTATTGCTTCCCTGGTGCCACAGTACATCCCTTAACCAACTCATGCGCTGCTTCTAGATGGATGGCCCTCACATCTATGCAAATAGGAATTATGTCTTTTTGTTGGCAATTCTAAACAACTTTTTAAATCAAAACAACTTGAATTTTTTGGCACGAAGCTTAAAAGCAAGAAAAGAACAACCCCTGGAGGAGTTCTTGCCCCGAGATGGATTATTTTGCTAGAAACAATCTAGAAGTTGAAGTGCCTCTCTTGATTGGCACATTAAAAAGAGTTTGATTGTGTTTTGAAAACACCTGAAAGAAGTGCCTTTAGAGACTTTTTCCATATGAGAGATATGAGCAAAATATTTTGCAGTCAAAGACAATTCTTGCTTAAAATATTGGTCAGAAGTTTCCCCTCTTATTTCAAAGAGGTCAAATATCTGTCAGAAATGAGCCTTTTGCTGGGTGATTGGATGGATTTAGATGACCTCAAGGTCCCTTCTAGACTATCTTCTGTGACCCTGTGACATTAATCTCTGATCTAATGGCCTGCTCATCAGTTATCATTGGATAAAGGAAAATGTCATTAGATTATACCTCCCTGGCTGCGTTTGCACAGGCTGCTCCCTAGCCCTCATCCCTGGAATACAGAGCAGGAAAGGGATCTGGAGCACACCTGTACTGATTTCTGGTTTCCATTGAGGATTGTCGGGAAGCTGATAGAAATTATCTTGGGGCTATATATGTTCCTGTACTGTGCTGGAGCATGGGTGGAATAAAATATCCATCATACTCCACAGCCTAGACCTCACCAACAAACCCAATTGGCATAGATGAATCCAGGTGCCTTGCTCTGGCTAGTGAGGGGAGAGGGGTTCCAGGTCGGTTATATCCCTGAATTGGACATCTCCTGGGATGGAGGTGAATCTGGACCAAAATAACCCTACGGCTGATCTCTAGTCCCAGGGCAGACCTGATGAAGTGGGCAAGGGTTTTCCCTGCAGAAAGACAGCAGTAATGTGGGAGCTGCTCTGGTTGCACATACATGAGTAATCATTTCTCTCTTTCTCAAAAGACCACAGCCAATGCAGCTTCTCTTTTCTTTTTTTAATCCCTAGGATAATTTAGTGTCCAGCCCTGCTTTTCCCCATGGAAGGAGCTCCCAACAATGGCAGAAGTCTTCCCTGCCCCCATGGTTTAACCTCCCTTATTTTCCACTTATGTCCCCAATTGCTTTTATATTCACATGATTGATCTTTGCACTGTTCTGTTAGGTGCTTATGTAATGTTAAGGGTACAATAATCTTTTTTTTATCTCTTCTTGATTGTTTCTTCCTATCTCTCTCAATTGTAATCAAAGAAAACTTGTTTGTGCAATCTTCAGCGCAGAGGTGGTAGTGTTGGGTTAGAAACAGTGGGGCTTTTACTGCAAAGCATCCAGAATGTGTCATGGCTGTCTCTAGAGTAAGTGTGTTGTGCCACGAAAATTAGGACTTGGGCACCTCATCTGTTTGTGAGCTTCTCTTGATCCTGAAGACTGGACACACACTGAACTCCTGGTAAGCTCTGCCTTGGGGAGGATGCCATTGGGCTGGAGCTGCTGGTCCAAAATGTTTTTGAAGTGTTTCTTATCAGAGGATAGGAAGCTTTCTAAACAGAGCAAAAAAGGAGGGGGGGAAAAAGACCCAAAGCATCACTGAGACAATCTTCCTCTTGCAACAAACTACTGCGAGTTATCCTGTTCCCTGTCAAGGGAGTCTCTCCAGTTATTCTTGGATAGACCTTATTTATAAAAACATTAGTGCAGAGTTCACAATAACAGAACCCTGATTGACCTGGAGGGTGTATTAAATAAATAATAAATGGGAATAAAGTATCAATGAGTGGTGCCTATAGCAGACATCTGTTTCCTCACTGGCCTGCAGCCATACCTCTCTGGGCTGTGATCTCCTCAGCCAAGCAAGGTCAGACGAGTTCAGCTCTTGGATGAATATCAGCATGTGGATGGCAGAGCTAATGGGAATTGTGTGCTGATACGAGTGTGTGGGCTGGCTGTTTGCTGGTACCTGCCCTGTCTGAAAGCAGGGGGCATGGCAGGCAGGTCATCAACCTCTCAAGATTCATCTTGCAATCCTAGACCCACTGACAGAACTCTGTGGGTAGATATGTGCTGCACATAGATTAGCAATAGCTTCTGTCCAAAGATTGTTCCTGAAACTCCTGATACACTCCAATGTTTTTATGGGGTGCTGAATGGCAGAGAGGCGCCGGAGTTGCTTCTTGGCACGTGAACAGCATAAACACCCAAACAACTGTTGATCGGTGGCTGTTCCCAGGAGCGAGCCGAAGGTGTAGCAGATTTTGGAAGGGCTTTAATAAAAAGGAAAGCAGAGTTCTGTTTTCACAGTGGTAAAGCAGTTTCAGATGGTGCTGAGTGATGTTAGTGGGGCTTTGGCAGAGAGTGAGATGAGAGCAGCCCCCAAGACGACCAGATGTGGGCTCTGAGTCTGCCTAATCTACAGGAGGAGAGCTTTTGATATGGAGAACTAAATTTTCCTACCTAGAGCACAGATATGAATAGACACAAAGGCCTTTTTTGAGGTGAAGAAGCAGTTTATTCATTTTTAGGCCCTTATTCCTAAAAGTAGACTTAGCTGTGCCCCCAGTGCCCTCATGGAAATGCCCATAGAAGTATGCTCATGGCTATCAGTCCAATTTGTGAAGACAAGGTTTTCTTGTCCAGCCAAGCTCAGTCTCTTGGGCTGTCCCATCACGCAGCAGGACATGGGGCATGGTAAAAAGTCCCTCCATGCTTTTAGGTGTTTAGTGCTGCTTTCAGGGGATTAGCTGCAGCCAGAGACTTGTTCCTGATGCATCACTTGAGCTGAGCAACATCATAAGTGATTTTGAGTCGAGCTTTGCTGTTGGAAATGAGGGCATGATGGGGTGTGTATGGGGGATGTCTATTTAGCTTTGAATTAGCTTCTTCTGAGGCCTGAATTATACTCGGGTCATGATTTCTAGAGTCCTTTTTCTTTTCCTTCCAAGCATGAATGCTAGAAATGGAGTTAAATTAGAGAGTTGGGAGTTGCATATAGAATAGCATGTGTCCTTGCACTAGGGACTTGAGAAATGCCAAATATAATGGATTTCATGATAAAAACTGCAGAAAACGGTAGTTCCGTGTGATGACAGCTCCTGGAGTGGAGCAGGAGTTGTGTTGATGTTATCATCTACTTAATTAGATGTTTTGAGCCTGAAAGACTTCACTCTGGAGATGTCATTGGCTGCATGTAGTTTTAACCCAGGGTTCATAAGTAGCATTTCGCCTCTGAGAAAGGCCAATTAGTCTAAATGACGCTTTAGCCCAAAGGACAGAACATGAGCGATTGCCTGGGAGGCGGGTTGCTAATGGGTGGCTTTCAGTTCCTGCCTGTCTGCTTAAAAGCTGTCAGAAATCTTATGTCAAGACAAGCAGGTTCTTGTTTCCATCACCTCAGTGTATGTGTATTGTGGGGAAATGGCACCAAAAGGTGCAGTGCAGACACATACATGCCCGAAGGGGATGGAAATGGAGCTGGAGCCCTTTGCCTGCTGTCCGTGAAGGTTCAGGGCAAGTCAAGGGGCTGAGCAGAGAATTACCCAAAGCTCCCTCAAAGCCAGGGTCTACCCAGTACTACCATGATGAAATCCTTCCCGTTCTCCATGGGTTTCCACCTTCACCCAGCTCCCTGAAGTCCTTTGATAGTCAGCACCAGGAGTCCCTCCTCAACAGGCATGGGGTCATCCTGCAGCAAAGTGGCAGGGCATGTGACAGTACCTAGGCATCAAATTCCTCCTCAGGTGTTTATCTCAGTGGTTTATCATTGGAAGAGGTCAAAATGAGACCCCTTCATACCTTGGAAGACTTGGGTTAGATAAAGCCCATGAGTGGGGCAGGACTGGGAGGATCTTGGGAGAGCTGGTGTCTCCTGGCTGCTGAGACAGACAGCTCTGGAGGTTATGAGTCTTAGAGATGGATCTGGGAAAATGCAGGTCTTTGTTTTGCCAGACTGATAGGAGGAGGAGCAGGGTGGCTCCAGGTGCTTCACCTACACTGCATGCGGGTAAGTCAGGCCAAGAGGTGCACCTGTGCAAGGCTGAATTCAAAGTAATGAGCTATGGAGGTTCACCAGTCTATGAGGGAGCATGAATGTTCTTTCAGGATGCTGAAGAGCACAATGTGGTCAGTATTTTTTGGAGGAAAGCTGTCACACACTGTCACCTTGATGGGAAACAGCAACTGAGCAGGACCCAGCACCAGAGAGTCCTCTGCAAGAGCCATGCTTCAGCTTTGCACTGCAGAAGTGGAAGTGAGTAAGAACCTCAGGGTTGATTCCCCTTGTCAAAGCTGTTAACACTCCACTGAGGTGGAGGCTCTATCCCACTGAGGGAGAGAGATGGTGTTCCTCCAGCACGGCACTAACAAATACAGCTCAGGTGGCTCCTTTACCTTCCTATGCCACTGTGATGCACTCCATAACCTCCCACTTCTCCAGAAACTTGCTTTTAGGCTTGATCTTCCTTTAAATTTATCTTAATTATTAATCCAACACATCTGTTAGAGATCACATAAGCTCAGAGTAAGGGAAAGGATTAGGATAAGGTTTTGGACACATTTAAAGTGCCTGCTGTGTTTAGTATTTCTAATACTGAAACGTTTAAATGAACCCAAAGGTTTTTCCAGGGCCCTGAGTCATCAGCTCATTACTGAATTTAAGCTGCAGGATGACTAATTAAGATTTAGCAGATTGCATTGTATATACAAGTGCCCTTCCTATGCTTGCATGTTGAAAGAGACACAATGAGTGAGACCTTCACGGGTCTCATGCACTGTGGTTCCTGTACAGCCCTATAGGCTGGGACCATATGCAGACCCTGAGGGGTTTGTGTGTCTGTGCACTCACCGAGGCAGGGCTGGGGGTCTCAGAGCGTGTGTCAGCTCCAGCTCTGCCACTGGCCTTGGCAAATGGCTTACCATTCCCAGTCCTGCAAATGGGAATCATTCTTTATGCTGTCACAGAGCTTTTAGAGGCTTTTGCCTTCTACTAGTGAAAAAGAGCTGGAGTGTAAGGGTGGACAGCACAAGCAAAGAGGAATTATACCCCCAAAATATCAAGGGCTGAGCCAGAAGCAATTTTACATAGCTGTGGAGTCCTAAATCCATGCTTAGGCTCCCTCAGTAGTCAGAGGAAAACTGGGGATGCTTCCAAAATGTGGCTGAGGTTAGCTGTCTGTGGCAGCACAGACCCAAATGGTAGGTATGATACTCCTAGGCCAAAGCTAATTATCTCCAAAAGAGTAATTCTGTTGGGTGCAAGCGAAATACTGTTTGGCTTGCATTTACATGTTGTCTGAAATCATTTGTCAACAATCTTCTGTAATTAGATCTTGATTTAGGCTAATCATTATATGCCTTGTTAACTCAAAGTGTGTATTTAAATCCCCATTGAATGTAATAGGACACAAGTACATGCTGAAGAAGTATGAAATATTTTTAGAGGCTTGACAAAAATGCTGAGCTGAAATAACTCAGGCTTTTTGCTGCTTCAACCATTCTTTCCAGTGGCAAAATGAGAACTCCATTAATCAAATATCATGAGCTGTCTCCAATTATTTTGCCAAGCTGGGAAATCAGTGAAAATTCCACTCTGAATATGTGAAAGCAAAATGTGCCAGTGCATTAAAATGTTTAAAAGCTACTGCTGAAGAAGTGGTGACATGGTGGCTCTGTTCCAGTTTTCTATCTATGTGTTGGGTTTTGGTTTTTACCTTTTAGTCGCTATAGAAATCCCAGGACTGAGTCAATTTTGCAAAAGTCACTTAGATTCCACCAGGACTGAACATGCAGCTTTTGCTAATGTAATTAATGTCTATTAAGCGAGCGTGAGCCCTGAGCAACTTAATAGGAAAATCTAATAATGTTTCCTATTGGAATGTTCCCTGTTAAATTGTCCGAGTGCTTTAGTGTATGTTTTCTGTAGGCAGCATTGTTTAATGGAAATGTTACACAAATTAGTATTAGGCCCTTGGTGAAATGGGATCTTTTCTTTAATTTGATTTTACAGCCAGCACGCAGAATGATTGCTGCTTTGGCCTTGCCAGCATGCGGCCAGGCAGGATTAGGTTTTGTTGGGATCACCTTTGGAATGACTCCTCCACAGCTCTCGCCTACAGAGCAGCCGAGGCTGGGTTATTAGCTGAGCTGTAAATGGCATTAATAATGTCCTTGTGGAGCAATAGCGTGGCAGGATGGTCTCCATAAAAATAGGAATCCTGTGGCTGACCAGTGTTTTGTTTTAGTTTTGGAGGTGGGTAATAAAAGAAGAAAATGGAAAGCTTGTGCCTTTGTTTTTGTTTGGCCTAAGGGGTGATGGGAGCCGAGGTGCAGATGTTTGCATAAAGCCTTGGTTGTTCTATGGGCGCTGCTGCCTGCCCTGCTTGCTGTTTGTTGAAGCCCCTGTTGAGTTTGCTCGGGGTTTTAGCAGTGGTGGTGATGGAGCAGGGCCAGTGCTGGAGCTCCCTGGGGACCCCCATGCAGAGGTCCTTCTCTGGCCTTGTCTGTGTCCTGAGGTTGGAGAGAAAACAGCTGGATATCCATGTAAGAAGGGTGGGCAGGATGGGAGAAAACAGCCGTTGTCTGCACTGCTTGCGTGGTTCCCACTACCATCCACGAGTGCCCATACCTGGGTAATGTCTCTGTCATCCCTGCTTTATCCTTGAGGAAGTTGAGATGAAAGAAGGGCGATGCTCCCATCCCCTTGAACCTGGGAAAGGGTGAAATCCCAAAGAAAAGAAGCTGCTTCTCTTTTCTGTAACTACACAGTCTCCTTGGTCAGGGCTGGCTTACAGGGAAGGATGCCAGGGCTATTAAATGGCCAAATTTAGCCTCTTCCCTACAGAATCGGAGTAGCAAATGCTCACGCTGCATGAGGGAGACGCTGGGGTTGGCATTGCTTGGGCAGCTGCAGCTCTGAGAGTTCACTCTCAGCAAAATATTAACTAAAACAAGATTTCTTCCTCTTTTAGTTGTTTCTCTTCTGGAGAGAGGAAGGGATGAATATCCCCCTGGATTTGAGGAGAGCAAGGAGGGCAATTTGTTCAGTAAACTCACTGAGATGGTGCAGTGTATCTGCAGTTCATAGGCAAAGGGAAAGATCTGCCTCTCTCTTCAGGCTGCTGCTTTAACTCTCCCCAGGAGGAAACTTCCCGGCCAGGGGTTCTTCAATTTTTCATCAAGCTGTTTCCTTCCCTCGCAAGGAGAATTTCTTCTTCAGAGCAAGCTGATTAATTCTACCCTATGCACCATCTCGTACCTTGGGTCTTGCAGCACAGTTCCTGCAGCCCCTCTTGCAGCATCGGGCGCTTCACAGACGTGTCTGAAGTCAGTGTCTTCTCCAGGAGCAGCTCCCGGTGTGCACTGGGATTGTGCTTCAGGAATAGCAAATTACTGAACACTTTGAGCAGCCCTGCTCAGCTTTGCTTCCCATGGAGCACCAGTGTGCACACAAGCAGCTAATCCTGGGTTGTCCTGCCAGAATCCAAGCCAGCCCTGATCTCGTTGTCTTTCAATAGTGTTTAAACAAAGCTAGGTCTAAATTGAATACGTTGATATATAGGGGCAGGGGAATAGGAAGTGGGTAGAAAAGGCAAATTATTTGAGCAGTTCTCAATGGAAAAGGTTTTTAACAACAATAAACCTATTCTGCCTGCTTGTAAAACAATGAACTTTAAATCCTGGTATCCTATGAGAGAAAAGCCCCTAAGCAGTGGCTAAATCATTTGACCAAAATCATCAAACAGGGAAATCTATACTTATTGTGTGGTTCCCACACTAGCTATGAGTGCCTGTATACATATAATGTCTTTATCATAGATTTCTGCTGTTGCAAAGGAAAAATATAGTTGGTGGTTCTTCATACTGATGAGTCTTGTAAAACCTTTGCCTGGATTTGATGGTGGTGTTTTCATAGGTTGTTTTTTTCCAATGAATATTGAAACAGCTTTCAGAAGTTGGCTGGGCTCACTTCCACTTTAAATTAGGGAAACTGAGGCAAAAAAGGCTTTGCCCAAGATCATAAAATGAGTAAATGACAGAGTTTGAGGTAGAACCCAATTCGTTCCTACTTCAAGTATTAACATTGCTTGCCTGGAAGTGCAGGTCAGGACCACCTCCCTTGCCTGTGAGCCAAGCTCTCTTCCAGCAGCAGGGCCATATGCCCCCTTCTGTATCGCTTAACTAATGATGTATATCTTTGCTGGAAGGTCTTATACATGGGCAGATCTCCAGTAATGGTATCTGATAAAATCCTTCCATTTCCTTGATTTGGTAATGGATGTTAGCAGTTTAATGCCTGCATGGAGCATGTTTGCATACTGTCAGCACGAACCATGTGGAAATGATCGATGGGATGTTGGATCCTAGGCAGGAGTAGGGGCAAGAGAATAAATTGCCTTTCTCTTTAAGTATTTGGGTATTATTTGCTACCTGCAAATACAAACAATCATGCTGGAACTTTCCTGGTCATGAAATCACTTGGTCTCAGAGTAGCATAGACAGAGACCTTGTCTCATGTCTGTGGTGTTGCTGTCTTGGTTCCTCACCTGCATTATGCTTTTCTTGGTTGAATATTGCCACACAACTAAATTTAAGTTCGTTTATGGGACATAAAGAGAGAAAGCTTTTGTGAGTGAGTGCTGGGTAAGGCAGGGATGGTGGGTCAGAGGACAGTGCTGTGGCAGTGTGTGTACATCCTTGCTGGTGTCACCTGGGTGTACTTGTCCTGGCTACACATCTCATGAAGGCATGAGATGGCTACAGAAACACAATGTCTGCAGCACCTCTGAGTCATATCCATTAACATGACATAAGAAAGTTGCTGTTCAGGGGGAGAATTAATAGAATCTGTTGTCTGGGGTGGTGGGAGACAATGCACCAGCCACAGCACATGCGGTGGCCGGGGTTCAAGGTCTCCAAGGGTATGTTATTAGTGTTTGTCCTTGTAGAGGTTGCAGCTGAACTTCCTGATGCAGGGTTTGGAAATTGTCGTGGTTCAAATCTTCTTGTGATCTGGGGCAGTGAAACTAGAAGTAGAGGAGTGAGAAAAGAGGATGAAAGGTGGAAGAGACAAAGTGGAATATTCCTCTAGCTTTTATCTGCAGCAAACCCCTGATCTGTGTGTGTGCTGTTTGATTTTTGTCAGAGCTGGTCTTGTCACAAAGACCTTTTTCTGCAGGGACAGTATCTGGGTGATGCTGATAGGAGCAGGAGTTTTGGATTCGTGATAGGCTATCTGGTTTGAATCAAATAAAGTACCGCTCTGAATCCCTGCCCAAAACACAAATGAAGCCTGCAGCACGTTAACAAGATGAGAGAGTCTGGCTAACTCATTTAATCTGTTCGAGGCTCCTCTTGGCTTCCAGGTGTTCACCTCAGATCACAAGCCAAAACATCCTGGGAGAAGCTCTTGCTGTCGTATTTCCAGCCAATCTGATAAAGCTCGCACCTCCGAGCCGGCATGCTGCTGCAAGATTCCTGCTCTGCCTTAGCCAGGGATGTCAGGTTAGGGCTTCAAGGCCAGATCCAAACTGTAAATGTAAGAATAGAGGTTGTGTCCATCAAATGCCTTGCCAACTGGAACGCATTTGACCTCATAGCTCTCCTTTGGGACATGTGCTTTTTTCCCCACAGCTGGGCAACTAATTTCCCTGTCCAAAGTCATATCAAATCTTTATAGCAGTTTCTCTATTTGAAAATAAGGGGCTGTGCAAGTAAGTGGGCGACCCCATCTATACAGCAATGCTATGAGAGGTCCAAACTCACCTCTGTCCCTAGATAAGTCTATATGGTAGCCACATACCTTGCTAACAGAGCCATGCTAGGACAGCTTGGGCATGCCCAGGTGGACTTAATGAAGCAGGGAGAGCCCTGTGCTAATGTGGAAAGTAATTTGGGGTTGGTGATGGTCGTGCTCTTTAGCTCAAAGCACTTCTGCTCCAATAACGTGCCTTACAGCAGAGCAAGCAGCACTGATCTTGGACTTCCTTGGCTCTCTGAGCTCTGACTTGCTTTGGGGAGAGCTGAAGACTTTGTGGCGGGGCTCAGCAGCCCATGCTGGAAGGATGAAACCCCCTGAGCTATGTTTAGCTTCCCCAGGAGCAACTTTCTCTAAAGAGCCTGATGGAATGTTGAAGGGGGAGTAGCTGGGATACATCCTTGATGATCTTCCTGAGCACTTGATGGGTGTTGGACTGCCCCAGACAAGGCTAAAACTCAACCCAAGGGACTTGTCTTTGCCACAAAAGCCTGGCTTTTCTCCTAGTTCCGCTGAAGATGCTTCAGACTGACTTTTCAGTGTGTTTCTAAATTATCTGTATATTTTCCTACAACGCTACAAGTGCTTGCAAATATTTCCCCTCAATCTAGTCACTCTTTTCCTCTAGGCTTCAGAGGGACCAGAAAGGTACTTAACTTATGTTTTATTCATTGCAGTCACTATCTCTTGTTAATTTCCTTACATTATTTACAGAATTTTAAAGTATTTTTTGTGTCAGGCAGCATTCCAGCCCCTATAAAATGCTAATTTTCCAACTGTATCAGAGGCAAACATCTTTCCCAGGCCTCTAGGTAGACAAAGGGTCATCCCCCTTCTCAATTCATCTTTCATGATTCTATATATAAACGCAATAAAGCCCACTTGAATGGCAGATCTCAGGCAACCCACTTCTCTGTGCAGTTAAACTTTATGAAGATCCATTGTGGTTGTGTTCCTGGTACAATAAATTTAATTTTTGATCTAGTGCCTTTAATTACTAAGGATGACTGAGCCTGGTTGAAGTACAGGAATAACCACTTTGGATCCTTGCCCTAAGCGGGAATGAAACACAAGGTTCAGAAAGTTCAAGTAACTTTGTGAAAAGAAACTGATTCCTGTTTTCACAGTTGCTTCTTTGTACTTCTTAATTCCAGCGAGAGAGGAAGTGGGGGAAACCCAAACCCCAGAAGGGTCTTAATGGTTTAAGTTTTAATCTTGTGTCGGTGAGCTCTTGGCGGGTTGGTCCTGTCCCCAGCCTTGGGATGTTGGAACCTTTTGAAGTACTGGGACAGTCAGCACCATAAAATTGGGCAATACATGAAGATTTAGAGACATTTTAAGATAGGCTAAATCACTGTGACATGCCTGAACCACGTATTTCCTTCTGTCCAGTTACGCCTCAAGGTTTAAGGCCAGTCAACAGGAAACACTTGACATTAGATTTCATGGCTTTTAGCCTGGCCAGGTGTATATAGCGACCACAGCACATCCAGTGAGCCTCTTTGTCTCTCAGTCACAGTGGCTATTGCCACTGGTGTTTGCTGTACTTGTCACAGATGTCCTTTAGGTGCCCAGTGTCCTCTGGTCGGCTGAGAGGACATGGGTGGTTCCACCTCTGCTCATTGCTCTGGAGAAGTCTTTGGTGAAAATGAAGTGTTTTGATGGAAGCATTGCATTCTTGCTCACTGGACGTGGGAGCAAACAACCCTTCAGGTCTGGAATTGCTTCAGAAGGGAGGCCAAGGCTGTGGATGCAAAGCAAGGGTGCAAAGCAGATGATGCAAGGGCCAGGCATGAACGTGGGAGCAACCAGGGCTGGATTTGGCAGGCAGTGCCAGGACACTGCAGCACCAGCAAGCTCCCCTTTGCAGACAGAGCCCTGGGCTGCTGCTGTTGTTTACAAGGCAGAACATTTCTCCTCCGCACCTCCTGAGGTTTGCCTGAACAAGGATGCCTCTTCTCCATCTGTTCAGCCTCCAGCAATGCTGGTGTGTCAAGTCAGTGGTTCCATCATTCTCTATGGCTATCAGGTCAAGGAGAGGTCAGATTGTGGTAAATAAAGTGACTCAATCTCAAAATCAATTTAAAGGTGGCATTGTTCCGGCTTTTCCTACCAGAGGCGGATGCTCTGAGATAGCGCCTCTGATCAAGAAGTGCTGTCAGACTTGAACACTTCATTTGAATTCTGTAGCCACTTTGAGCAGCACAGCAAGGATGTCAGGCTGCAAACACAAGGGCTTGGCAATTATTTTTCAGTGCTTGGAGTTTCATGGAAGTTTCAAGGTTTTCCCAGTAAAAGCATCATGGTATGTAATGGGTGGTAGCTCTGTGAGCTGCCTCCTCAACTGTATGAGAAGTACAGGGCTTTATCGGCCAGGTGATGTTGCACGAGGTAGAGCAATGCAACCTGCAACCTAAGCAGAGGCAACCTGTGGATCACCTTCCAACCGTCACTCCTTGGAGGCTGATGCTTGGATGCTCCCAGCATCTCACCATGCAGATATCTATTGCTTCGTCTAAAAAGCTATCTCAGTGACATGCGCAGGCTCATGAGCCACTGTGCGTAATGATGTCAGCAGAGGGAGATGTGGCCCTGCATGTGTCACTTGTGATGTTGTGATATGAAAGAGCAGTCCCAAAATACCATTGTAGGGTATGTGGTGTGCTCCTGGAGTCCTCAATGGCACAGCTCTGCCAGCAGCCAGGAAGTGATAGGCGTCACTGGGATAGGGTAGACCAGGAGAGCATCTGTAAGTCCTGTCTTCTTCCCTCCATACCACTTCTGCCATTCCTGAGCTTGTTTTAGGTGTAACTGGTGAAGTTCTGGTGAGGCTGGTTGAAGTTCAAAACCAGTGGTTTTGAAGCGAGCAACTGTGATGTTTCCAACTGTGATGATATCTTTCTTGGAAAAATGACAGATAACTTTTGGAAATGATTGGGAAACCTCAGAGGTTTCCTACTGCTGAAAGCCAGGGAGTTCCTGTGGTGGGGCTGTTCTGCCCTTCCAGCCTTTGCTTTGGAAACAAATGTCTGAAGGACAGCCCAGTCCCATAGACATTGTGCTCCTGACCACTGTCTCCAAAGGAGTACAGCTAAAATCCTTTTGGCACTTTGAAGGTAGCCATTGTTTTCCTTCAGAGGTGCACACCTCTGATGGGCACTAAGAGGACAAGCAGCTCCACTCTGTCCAACTTTAAGAAGAGCTAGTGAAGTGCAAGGCTCTGCAGGACTGAGGAGACTGTTGGCAATAACTAGATTGGGTTCAAGGCTCTGTCCTTGATGTTAGACTTAATTTTGGGTCAGTTTCTTTTCCAAGTTAGCTACCTACATGCATGTGGCATTATGCTGCTCAAAAATCCTTTGCATGTGCACTGTAGCTAAAGGCAATACACTTCACATACAAAAGCTGTCATTCTACTAGGGGAAAAAAAATCCTATTTACAAGCTTATGTGAAAGATTTCCCCCATCCTTTCATCTTAAACAACAAATTGACATGTTAATAAATGCAAGCCCCAAGAATATGAATGTTGCTCAGACACTTGTGAATGGATTTCTGCAGCCAGAGTGAACCAGCCTTGGAGCCTGCTTGGCTCAGTCTGTCTGCAGAACCAGAACCTAGGCACACACTCTCTGCTCCAGGGCTGATCCTGCTTCTTCACTCAAGTCAATGGCACAGTCCTGGCTGAGAATGCGTTAGATTTCTCTGCAAAGCAGAAGTGGTAGGCTATGAACTTTGATAGGAATTAAGAATATGATACTTTCACAAGTCATCCTTCATGGAGCCATTATGAAGTAGGGAAATGCATCAAAAGTTGCCCATTGGAAATCACCAGCCCACTGCAGGTAAACTAAATATGTTCCATCCACAGTCTTGTTGCCATCTTGGTGCCATGTTCCAGTGAACCCCTGGATTCACATCGCCACCCATCCATCAGGTCTTCTTTATATCATATGCAAGACCACCTTTTTCTCCAAGCTTTCACCTCAAGTTGACTTGAAAATGCATTGCCAAGAGTTCTCCCTTTCCCCCAACCTCTGTTTCTCTTTGATTCCACTATGAGGTGAGGAAAACCTCTTCCTGAGGGTTTGGCAAATACACACCATGTGGAATTTGCCAACATTGGTTAAATCTGAATAAATAAATCCATCTGTTCTCAAAAGGAACCTGCTCGTTCTGTGATGTCAAAGCCTGGCCTTGGTGACATCAGTTAATCATCACAGGAATTACTGTGACGCCCCAGGCAGTTACTGGCTGGAGCAGACAGGAGATAGATGCTTGAATGGAGGAAGAAAAAGATTCTCTTCAGATAAGTGCATGGGAAAAGAAATAAAGGAAATTGCATGATAGGTTAAAGGAGCTTTTTATGTGCAGAAGGTAATATTTCCCCGTCTGTGGCAGAGATGAATGCTTTTTTGCATGGTAAAGAACCTCTAAGGAAATACACTCTAAATAGGCAGATGTATTCAAATAAAATAGCAAGAGATTGCTTTTTTTACATGGTATTTTTTTACATGGGCTATAATTATAAACCCATGTACCTGGAGATAAATGAAGCAGGGGGGCACTCTTTCTTTCCTGGAATGTTTCTGGATCCCAGAAACCTACTTTATACATGCGAAAGTTAAGGTACTCCAAGCTGGGTCTCCCATCTGATCATTTCCATTGCACTTGCTGAAATGTATTATACTTCCAGGATGTAATTTGCTTTAGTGAATTAGCTTTTACTCCTAAAGAGCTAGCAACCACAGGGCTAAAGACAGCTCTCCAGAAAGTGACCTTGAAGATCACACACCATTACTGATGCCTTGTTTAAACTGCAGAGAAGTGTTAGGACTGCATAATAAGATGTTGATTGTCAGGCTGAGCAAGCTGAGATGAAGATGATGTTGGGAACTACCACTTTGCCATCTTTGCCTGGACTGTTCTAAATGCTTTTCTTCATTCTCTGTTCATCTGCTATCTTTCCTTTGCAAACTTCCTGAAGATAAATTCCAGTTCTTCATGGGCAAATATTGTTCAGAATAAATAGGGAAGCAGAGGAGAAGTGTTTGTTTTATACTCAGTGGGGTGATAAAAGAAATCTCTGGACAGGCTGCAGCCTCTGGACCATTGTTCCTTTGTGGTTTTGGCAGAAACACTTTGGGCTGTATTGATTTCTTGTGAAATGAAATGTTAACAAATGTGTTAGCAACAAGGGAAGATGTTTCCTTCTCTTGCTTGTGGATTTTCTGAGCTTGGAGGATTTTCTAACCTTTATTCCCCAAACCCCTGGTTGGAAATTCAGTGAGGTTCATGGGGAGACTCAGTGCAACAAATAATAGCTGTGCATTCAGCTGGTTTCTCCCCCAGTGGAGGCTGCAGTATGTCTAGTGTAAATATCCACAGAAATTTAGGCACAAGACAGTATAGAAATAATCTTGCTTTCTTTTTCCTTAAAACTCCTTATTATTTTAAAATTTATTCACAAATACTCTCTTGGGGAGGGGGAGATCAGTGCAAAGTTAGTCTTGCAATATTGTGCAAGCTGAAGCAGCCATGAACAACACAGCCTGGGAGCAAACCTGGGTACCACATCATGCTTTAGAGGTGCCAGCATGTGGGGAAGAATATCTGAAGCTTGCTTTGCTATTTTCCATCTCCTAACAGGAAAAAGGCTAGTGAGGGGAAATCAATGGTGATCAGTCCCTCCTGGTGTCCACTGAATGCTTGGTTTTAAGAAGATCTCATCCAAATCTCAGTAAAATGCACCTAATCCATGTACTTTGTGTTGTAGCACTCAGCTCATAAGCTGCCCTCCAGCACTGCTGCTGTGTACGATTCTCTGATGCATCAATCCCATAATATTCTGCTTCTCCATACATGACGTCCCTGCATTGTGTAGCTGTTTGCAGGGTTATCCAGGTGCACTGCACTGCAAGTACTAGCTCCCAGCACGCTTTCCCTCCTGTAGTTTATGGCTTTCACTGTTCTGGCAGGGAACAAAAGGATCTGACCTTCCTAAGGGTGAGCAGGGAAGTTACTAAATAACCAAGTTCTCCCTTCTCCAAAAGGCTGTAAATTGTGCTGAAATAGTAGTTTCAGGATATGCCAGATGAGAAGCTGCTGTAGGCCACCAAATGACTTATAATTGGACATGAACCAGAGGAAATGCTTTACCCTGAAAAACTCACACCTCCCTCTCTTGCACAGCACGCACATTTGCTGCCTGCTCTCTCCAGCCATGCTCCTGTTGGAAGCACTACAGTGTCCATGGGTCACGGAGGGTCATGGTCCACCCCAGGAAAGGACACTCCCAATCACTGTCAGCCTCTCCTTTGAAAGCTCAAGGACAGCTCAAGGTCTTTGGGCTTGCTGAAGATCTGGCCACATGGGAAGGACCCAGTGCTGCAGAGCACACAGCATCTTGTGGATTTGGGTTGATTGGTTTTGGGGGGACATGTATTAAACACCATAAAAAGTTCCCCTTCTTCAGGATATAGCTCTTCCACAAGGGCTCTTGCACAGACTTTCTCCTTCTCTTAGCTATTTTTTTCCATGCTTCGACATCATTACGTGAGGGACATTACTGAGCTCCTAAGTGTGGAAGAAATGGTTCGGAGCCAAAATGTTCTGCTGAAAAGTAGAGGGTTTTTTCCATGGCTCCATCTGAACACAGCCAACGTGATTTTCTGTAGCTCCAGTTTTATAGGAGAGATTTCTGAAGCCCTACCCTGAGGTCACCAACTTGTGGGGAAGTAACACGTGGTCAATCAGACTTGTGATTTCTGCCTCCCCAGCCAATAAGTATCAGTGCTACTTTTCACACTCTTGGGGAATGACCTTAATTAGGCTTATTAAAGTTAGTTCTATCTTAATTGTGTGGCCATGGTCCTCCAAACACCTCTGCATATGTACAAACATTATTGAAGTGAACAGTTCCCTCTAAAGCCAATGAGGCTGAATCTGTGCTGAAAGTTGAATGTGTTTATTAGGGCTGGTGAGAACAAGGTCTGCACCCTGACATTCACTGCATTTAGGGGTAAGAGAGGACTTTCTGATCACCGATGCAGTGTTTTAGATAGATTGTCTAAAGATGGAAGCAAGAGTTTCAAATAAAATAAGAACTGAACCAACCATGTCCTCAAAGCACAATCCCAAGAATATTTTATTTTCTTTTCAAGGAAAATATGAGTTTATCTGATTTTTATGCCATATTTTTGTGGCTGAGCACTGTATTGGTGTCTTCAGAGCTCCTTACCACGTGTTGCCACTGCTGCACCAGTTGCAGTTTCCTAATGCATTTCAGCTGCAAAGCAATGTAGTCATTTCCATTCCTGGGGCTGTTCTGCTCACAGCATTGCTCACAGGGCATTGCTGAGAGCACTCAAGCCGTGCGAAGTTTCGCTCATGTCTCACACATTTTTACCACCCAGAAACACTGTTCATGCCCATTCTGGTACCATGGAAGCTAGTGGTAACTGCAAGAGATGGGCTTGAAGCTGTGCCAAGCCTGTGTACATCCACCTTACCTGTAAGTAACACTGGTCTTGCACCTCCCGAAGCTGGCACTGTGTCCTGGCTTGAGATCAGATGTCCCCTGGGGACTGGCAGTCGCCTGTCTCTCAATCTGCTCTCAGTTGTTTCATGCTTCAGTAAGACAGAGCCCTTTTCTTCATGAATCTTGTGAGTCTTCTGCTTGTCAGGTCTGTGATGCTGGGCTGTGATCTCCAGGAGAGGCTTCCTGGTGTATTTCTTTGTTCACTGACTAATTGGAGCCTCGGGAAGGAGATGTGCACTATGGACATGAGTGTGTTGCAGGTCCAATTCACTGTAGCATGTCCTATTGAGAACTTCCCAAGCTTCACTGCTGTCATGACTCACTGTGTATTTTTCTCCTCTGGGCTATGGTTCATCAATTCATGAATTAAACTTATTCTAAACTTTAGAGAGAGGCTACATGAGAGCATCCCATTGAGTTCTTGGATTTGGTGATTCTGAGCTATTCAGAAGCCTGGTTTTGAAAGTGTTGGGATAGATGGAAAGAGTTCCATTGGTTCTTGAGGGAAATTTGCTTTAGGTCATTCATGAAGAAGAAAGGGCACCACCTGAAGATGATCCTTGAAAGTACTTCTTCCTTCCCACTGATTTCACAAGAGCTGAAGAGTTGGGCAGTCTGGTTATGCAGAAGAGCCACCACAGGTCAAGGTAAGCCCTCTGCCCTTGTCTGGAGCCAATAGACAGCTGAATGTGAACAGTGGCTGTTATCACAAACGTTACCATTTGCTGGGGAGATCTCTAATGAGGCAGGAACATTGGAATTTTTCCAGCACATCACCCATGTTGGCTGCCCTCCCATTTGGTCATGCTAAACGACTAGGTAAATAGGCCTTTCATGAAACCTAACACCCGCCCTACCTAATCCCCCCTGCCTCCAGACTGTGGGGCTAATCAGTTGTTTTGACATAACCGGGATCCAAATTCTATGAGGAACATGGCCAAGAAAAGTTCAAATCCAAGACCAAGATTAATGAGAACTTCAAAGAAATTTACCACCAAATGTTACTAATTTAGTACACCCTGTGTTTGAAACCAATGACCTAATTGGAAACTATATTCTTTAGAAGCCATTATATCCCAGCTCTTTAGTATTCAGGAGGTGGCTTCTGAGATCAGAGTCGGTTTATGTCATTTGGTAGGATGGGACAGTGGAATTCCACCCCCACCTCCCTAAAACTGGGATAAAATATCCTGCTGTTGACTACATTAGGTGATTGGGCGCTTAATACACAATAAATAACAGATTCATAATCAGACAAACAATTTCCTTCTGCTCTCCAATAGCTTGAGTATAATATTACAAATCTTTTAAAGCTGGTTAGAGAAATGAAGGGTCTGATTAACTCTGCTGTCATGTTGCCAAAAAATCAGCACATCAAACCAAAATGTACTTAGCATAAAAATGTGCATTATTGCATGGGGCTGCAATTTGCCTTCCCAGAGTTCCACCAAGGTCTATGTGCAGGAGTCAGTCCTGCACTTGGCTATGGGATTTGGAAAGAAAACCTAAGGAGAAAATCAGATCACTGATCCCTTTAGCAAAGACCCATCAACCTGCTGTGGAGGTCAGGCATGCTGTGGTCAAGCTTAGGCACATCTCTGTGTGATACCTTCTTCCTAGCAGTGCTACAGGGTTCCATACTTTCCTGAAAGGGTCCTGCTCTTACATGCAGTGACACTGTTTGTCCTGTTTCAGACCATGCTGATTCTCCCCCAGAGAGCCAAGTTGAAGGCACTCATGTTGGAGAGTCTGCAGGGTTTGCCCAGCAGATGAGTTCAGATAATGAGGCCATATAGATAGTTCAGATAGAGCTGCTGCAGATGGAAGTCTTCTGTAGATGCAGACTCTAAATCACCACTTTCTATATATAAAGGAGGATGAAAAAGTTTCTACCTTGGACACTTCAGTAACTGAACCATCTTCTGGCAGTGGCTGTTTCTCTGCTCTGACTGCAGGGAGATGGTGATGACTGTTCAGATTTGCATCTTCATCTCCTGAACATCAGTGTGGATGCTCAAGAAGAACCCCATCCTCAGCAAGGTGCCCAAATCACACAGCCAGGCTATGAAGGAGCAGCACAGCCACCCCCACTTTGCTGAAGACAATGTGACCTGTGGGTTAGAGCCATGTCAGTACCCTAACTGGTACTGAGCCCTTGCCCTTCTTATTACCTGGCCTTTCTGCAGCTAAATCAAAGCTGTGGTGAATGTAAGACAAAGGGAAAAGAAGCTTCCCTAAGCCTTGGTGATGTTTCAGCTGCAGTGATGCCTCTAAAATCAGGCACCAGATTCAGCCAGAGCTGCTGCAGAATGCTGGGTGTCCCTCCTGCACTACATGACGTCTGCATGGGGAACTGCTGGTGAGTGAGGCTACTCCAGACAGCAGAGATGGAGATCTTTATGGTTAGAAGCTCTTCAGTTCAAAAGCTGTGAGGCTTTTTGAGATAAACTGGGTTTATTTAAAGTAATCAGAATATATTTCTAGCCATTGAGGATACTGTTGTCTAAGGTTGAGCTGTAACGCAAAGTCCTCTTAAAAAATCTTGATTGATATTTCTGGGCAAAATAACAGCTCTGGAATGATCTGTACAGAAAGTTCTGGTCCATAAACCTGAATAACCTTGAAGTTAATTGTTTGGAATATATCGCAGTCCATTTCAGGCACTGCAGAGGATCTGGGACAACTCATTTGCAAATGCTGCCATCTCCCAAGCAGTTCATGATCTGTTTGCCACCCTACTGCTATGGTGGCAAACAGACCATGAAAGAAGAAATGCAGTTTTTCAACCTATAGCCAGGATGTGAGGTGCTTACCTGCCACTGCAGAGGGGAACGAGGAGCTTCTCTTTGCTAAGGGACCTGCCATTTAATTTCTAATGGAGTTTACATGGTATCTCAGGCTAATAGCTGGTGTTTTCCTTTCCTAAACCCAAACTGGAACTCCCCCTTTCTGCCTGACTTAGGTGCAGAGAGCAGTTGTCAATTAATAAATAAATGAAGGAATAACAAAAAAGAAAAGAGGTCTTGATGAGGCTGGAGCTATTTGAATACATTCAACCTTTAAGACAGATTCCTTGTTTCCACATCGGGGGTATTTTGCCACTAGCTGCTTAGTGAACATCAAGGAAGGTTTTTCTTGGGTCATTTTCAGAAAACGGTTGAAAAGAAAGAAAGAAAACCCCCAAACCAAGCAGGGTCCTGTGTTGGCTGAGGAGCTGATTCCTGCTTGGCTGTGGGTTACCTGACCCAGGTCAGATACCCAGCCTGGCGGTAATTGGTGACATTTGATCAAGTTCAGCTGAGCTGTACAATTGGCCCCTACCAAAGACATTTCTCTGTGTGCCCAGTGTTAGCAGAATCATATAATGGTTTGGGTTGGAAAGGACCTTAAGATCATCCAGTTCCAAACCCCTGCCATGAGCAGGGACACCTCACCCTAGACCATGTCACCCAAGACTCTATCCAATCTGGCCTTGAACACTGCCAGGGATGGAGCATTCACAACTTCTTTGGACAACCTGTGCCAGTGCCTCACCCCCCTCACTGTAAAGAACTTCTTCCTTGTATCTAACATGAACTTCCCCTGTTTAATCATCTATTAGACATTTATTTATTTATGCTTGCCAATGATCCTTTCCCACTCCAATGCAGGACATATGCCTGTTCAAGGCAGTGCAAAAGCACACATTAGAGCTGAAGCACTCAGCAACCCTGCATCTGCTGAGAAGGGCTGGAGATTAAAGTGATTTCCTCTTCAGGGCCTTACAAGCCTTGTGGGGTTCATGCCACCTTAGGAGCCTGGGCACAGCTTGAAAGGTTTAAGTGCAGGAGAGACCGTATTTCCCAGAAAAGGGAAATTTGTATTTTATAAACCCCTCAGTACCCATTTTGCTCACATCCATTTTATGATTATAATTACTTGGATTACTTTTATTTTAGATGAAGGAAAACAATAATGAAAGGGTAACTAAATAAAAAAGGCGCAGAAAAAGAAGGAAAACACTGTGGTTTCTGTTCAGAATGTTTAACCCTTCAGCAAGAGGAAGAGCTGGATCTTTAGATGTGGAGGAAAAGGTTGGCTTGTAGCTACATACAGACTACTAAGATTTCCATCTACTCTTTTCAATGGAGCATTCATTCCTGCCCTTAAAGAAAGGTGAATCTCCTGTGCCTTTTCTGTGCTTAAACAAGTTGTGGTTCTCTAGATGTCTGCAACAAAACTGGGCATTATAAATAGATATAAATAATAAAGATTATATATACACACACAAAAAATTATGTTTATATAATATATATAATTTCCCACAGAAATGCCTCTTGCATTTCTCCATCCTTGCTGGGGTGTATGGAGAGGAGAGTGCTGTAGAGCTCAGCCCAGGGCAGGTGGGGATGAGAAGGGCACCGTGTCCTGCAGCAAAGTGAGTTTAGTTTGTTCTCAGTGACTATGCTGTATTCGTGCAGGCATAGTGGATGAATTGAGAAAGGCATCTTCAGTGCCTGCAATCTGCTACAACAAGGCAAATATAGATTATAATCCTGTAAATGCCTTTGAGTGTGGTAATTGCTAAAATAAGAAAAACCTCATAGCAGGGACTTGTGATCACTGGAGACCCTGTGTCTTCATAAACATCCCTCATCCCTTCTCCAGTTCTCATTACAGTGGTGGAAGCTGCCTTTCCTTCTTGCTGTAATACATAAAGCCCCACAAAGGACATGAAACTTGTTCTTTCCAGAGGCTCCCACCACACTGGGCTATGCCTACATGTTTGAAATGCCCAAAGCTCAGAGCACCAGAAGCTCTGCCTGGATTTGCTGAGTATTGTCGACCTTTTCTGTGTGTTTCACTCAACAAAAAGGCACATCATCTTTTCCTGGGTCCCTCATGAGCCCCAAGAAGCAAGTGCCATGTACCTTACACCCCCTGCACGGTGCATGGCAGGCTCCTAGGAAAGCAAGCAGATGTATTGCTCTGTGCAGTGGCAATCAGGAAGGGAATTAAAATTATGATATGTTGCCATGGTAATGAAGTCCCGGGATTTGGCTAGGAGGAGAAGTGAGGTTGTAGCTAGTTGCTTATGAATTCCTCAGTAGGCTTTTCAATACTCTGTTTCCTTTAAATGAAATTGGAGAAAGACTTGCAGTTCATAGGGGGGATAAAAATTTTATGAAGCTAAATCTAGGCAGTGTTTTAGTGTCAGTCAGCATTAACCCACAGCATGAACACATAAATAATTGACATTTCAAACACCCCAGTGCTCTGGGGTAGAGCACCAGCAGCACTCGAGGGCTGGTGCTCCATGGGCAGCCCTGAAGCTTGTGAGCTACTTCCCAAGCATCCTGGGCTGGATGAAAACACTCCTCCTTCCCTTCATCCTTCCATTTCCATACCTCCTTACAGGCTTTTTTCTAGCCAGAATAAACCAAGGTAAACCTGACAGGTTTCCTCTGGCTTGGAGCAGGTGTGTTTAGCTGCTTAGGGAAGTATTTGCAGCTATCTCTTGAAGACTAGATTTCTGCTTATCTATAGGCTGTGGTCAGCAGGATGGTGGTGGGCTGAGGTTTGCATGTGTGAGATCAACTCTGCCTCTGCCAGCAGCCCAAATAAAGAGAATCCTGAAACAAATGAACAGAAAAATAAATGAACTTAATTAAAAAATCATAGAAAAATAGAATGAAAAGATTGCAAAGCACTGCTTGTTTGTGAGGGTGAGGATTGGGTTTGAAAATAGATATTCAATGGAGATTTAGGATAACAAAAGGTGGGGTTTTTTGACCTGGCCTTAGTTCCCACTTACGTTTATAATAAGCTGAAGTAGAGCTGGCTGAAAATTTATTTGCAAACAGAAAATATCTTAAAACCCAAATTTTAATATTTTCAGCAAGAATAACACTAGGAAAAGGAAACTGCTCCCAGTTTATCCCCAAACTTGATTTTATCATTCTTTTTTTCTGCTTTTCACTTTCTACCTCCCTTTATCAGAGGCAAATGGAGGAGGTAGAGGATGAGAACAGATCACTCGTCTTCAGGGCAGGACAGAGGGCCAGTGAGAAGAGAAAGGAACAAAACCAAAGCACAGAAAAGAGGCAGTTCGAAGGCTTTCAAGGACCATTTTTAGTGGGGAAAAAAAAGAGACGTTTTCTTGTAACAGGGAGATGTTCTACACTGTGCAAGAGGCTCAGATGAAAAATGCTCACTAGAAAGTAATGCCATGTGGAGAATTCTTCACTGCTCGAATCCTGGAACAGCTGGTCGGGAAGATGGGATGAGGCTCCTCAGCTGGCTGCAGCCTCCTGCCTCATTCATGGCTCCCATCGCCTTCTTGCTCCTCCTGGACCCTTGTACCCACTGCCTTCCTCTGCAGAGCCAGTGAGCAGGTTGGAACTTGCAACAGACCCTGCCAAAGTCCAACCCTCCTACTGTAAGCATTTAGTTTTCCATGTTTATTCCCTTGTTCCTGTGCAGCCGCAAGCACTAATGCCAGGTGGGATTGACAGCTGCTGCGAAGGGGAAATCTCAGCTTGTTGTGACAGCAGCATGGATGTTTGTTGGGTAAATATATGTGTACAAGTAAAACTTCCCCCTTGCTGTTGCAGGATGAGCTGCTGTCAGTCTCATTTGAGAATCCTTTCACTGTGGTGCAGCAGGCAGTGGCATTTCATTTGGCTCTGGAGCTTTCTAATGTCAGTCTCAACATTCTTTTCACTGTGGTTGTAAAACAAGCACTTCACTGTTAGAGGACACAGGTGAAGGCAGAGCAGCTTGATATTGCTGGATGAGATATGCTGCAGCCCCCTTTCTCCTGCTTCAGTGCACAGCCATGGCCCATCCACATTATAACGAGGGTGACTGCTAGGAACAAATACCTCAGAGCCCCTCAGCTCCATATAACTATAAAAACTGTGAAAACAAAGGGTGAAATAAAGAAATCAGCACCATCACCTCCTGCTGGGCTCCTCCCTGGTGCCTTTGCTGTGCGAGAAAGAAAGAAATGCAGGTCTTTAAGCTGCAGGATGGCTGGGGGCACAGCAGTGTGGCTAGGACACTAGTAAAGGCTGGAGTGTTGCAATCAGTGGCTTTCGCAGAGCTTGGTAATTTGTGGACCATGCCAAGAGCAGCACCAAGCTCCCCTCAGCAGGTGCTCCCATTTCCAGCAGTGATTGCATTCCCTAAAACCCACCTGCCAGAGGGGCTAGGTTTGATTTTTGCAGCCCTTACACAGATCAGCTGCTGATTCTTTGTTGGGATGCTCAGTGAGCACAGGGGTTTTTTCCCTTTACCCACTTCTGCATCTTCTATTATGGGATGGATTTGCAGTGAACCTTCTCTGCAAAACAAGTGTCCTGGAGCTGACTTTGGTAGCCTCTGAACCACTTCAGCAGCCTATCTTCCATATTACTCCTAAACAAGTGTCTTTGGACCCTTAGAAGAGGCAGAACCACCATCTTGTGGCAACTCTGGAGAAGAAAATGAAGTAAGTAAGGAGCTCTGGGCATCCAGACCTTGCAGAAGTGCCTGGGGGGAAAGAGGAGCCCTGGCCCTGCAAAAAGAGAGTCTCACGGCCCCAGGGAGGGATGGCATCAGAGATTAGGATGGAGATGTTTCATCTCTTTGGGAGGCTTGAGGGATTGAACAGTTGAGCAAATGCTGATGCATTGAACTAAACTTTAATGGCCATTGCATGGTATTTGCCTTCCATCTCTGCAGAACAGTAAGTGACAGCCTGGGGGAGAACCAAGGGGCCATAGGGTCTTGATGTGCTTGTGTGAATGTGTGCTGTTCTCATGGGTGTGTGGTCTGACCTGTGTTCACTAGTGCAGAAGGACCATTTTGCTCTACTGGGAGGTGGGTGGTACTCAATGGACCTTCTTCCTTGCTCAGGCCCCTTAGGTGTCTTCTGTGGAGCTGTCAAGGGGGAAGTGGGCACCGTGCTGAGCCTCACTAAAGCCTTTGCAGACCTCCAAAATTTTGATGCTGTTCAGACAGTAGCAGTCTTTGTAGTCTCCACAGGACTTGACGATATGCCAGGGTTTCTGATGATGACTCTGGTTTTGGGTGGAAGCAGGCCATTTTGAAAGAAATCTCCATTGCATTTGATATCCCTCTAGAGCTATGGAGGCTAGAAGCACTGGATTTTCCAGGCACAGTGGTGGGGTTTCTTTCAGCTAGGAATCTAAATCGGGCTTTTCCACACTAGGGGAAGCTTGAGACTTCCTGAACACCAAACCTTGGAGCCTTCTCTTCTGCTATGAGCCTGGTAATGGCCTCACACACCAAGAGAAAGTAAACATAAGGAATTATTACTGGCTCTTTCTCTCTGGTGCTACGCTTGGGCTGGCTCCACTGTGGAGCATGAATAGAGTGTCAGGTTGGCTGCTGTCAGATCAGTAGGTTCATTTTGTATCTTTTTTTTTTTTTTTCATTTTTAGGCCATGAGAACACAAAAGTACCAAAGGAAAGACTTGTTTCCCTCCCTACTGTGCTAAGCCAAGGCAGACTCATGTGATTGCTTACCCAGCCTGGGAAGCCACGGTCTTCAGATGCTCCGGGATGCAGAGGTGGGCAAGTGTGCTTTAAATAAGCTTTTCTTTTTACTGCTAGGTTTGAATGAACTTCTAGAGCTGGTCAGAAATGGAAAATCACTGTGAGATGTCTCTGTGGTGGCAATCTTTTGTGTCAATTGTTTTACCTTCTGTAGACCTTCAAATTGGGCTTATTTTGAATGATTGATTTTTTTAGAATCAAAAATACTCCAATGAACCTGGTTTTCCTTCTATTTAAATAATGTTTCTCAGTAATTGCTTAGCTACACTTTCCATTTGCAGTGTGAACTTGAACACTGTCAGAATCAGTTGTGATGTGCAAATTTACAGAGACACTTGAAAACTTTTCAGTTTAAAAGGTGCATCACTCAAATGTTTGTGGAATCAAAGCTGACCATCACAAATCTCTGGTAGCACATTCAAGAAAGGGCTGTTAATATGTCTGAGGTTGGGACCAACTCAAATTTCCTGCTGGGGACCATGATGCAGAATGTAAATACAAGTGAGAGAAATTAAATCTGAGCAGGATTCATCGTGTTATTTAAGAGCAGTTTTTAATTAAACAAACGTTTCTCCAAAACTTTTAATGGGCTTTTTTGATAAAGGCTCCCACTTAGGTAAACTCCCTTAATATTTTTTCCAAAGACTAAAATTAAACTGTGAAAGCCCCAGAGGTAACAACACACCGCTTCAGCCAAAACAACTAAAACTTCCAGCTTGAAAACAAACTGTCTTTTACAAAACCAAACTATATTTCACTGAAAGAATGAACACTTCTAAAGGAAACATGAACTGCTTCTGCAAGAAGTGTGGGCAATGAGAAGACCCCCCACTTACTGACTGCATTCCTCCAGCAAAAACCCTCTCATTTCCCACTGGCAATGTGCAAATCTCCTATCAGCTGAAAAACATTGTGTTTTTGCATTAAAAGTAATTGCTGAATGTTCTTAACCAGAAACAGGCTGCGTAAAGGGAAACCTCTATGGGATGAGTGTTGCCTCCCACTTGCAACCGTTTCAAGTGTCGGGAAGCATCTGAGTAGGGATGGCAGGTCCTTGGTGCCTGGCTTAATGAGGCAAATCATTACAGAAAGACAGGTCTCTAATGGCAAGCACTGGAAGTGTTGAATCTTTATTACAGTGTTCTCAGGGGTGTTCATTTTAATCAATGCCTGGATGGTCAGATTAAGTCTGTTTGCTCTCTTTTGTGAATTACTGTGCAATTCAGCATTAACGAAGGTCTAATTTTATAGTGTTATTGTTCAAGAAGGTAATACAAGCCTGGGAATACTGGCAAGGAAATAAACTTTGGAGGTCCATGCCAGTATTGGCTCTCTGAACTAACTCTGGTAAATGAGTAAATCAAACAGAACTTCGAGTTTCAGCTCAAACAGAGCCACCACCCGTTCTGCAGACTTTCCATTAAGTTCTCCCCAATGCTTTTTAATTATGTTTCTGTTCTTCCCTTTTCTCTGGTGAGAGAAACTGGCTGCAGGGGAAGGACTATGGTTCCTTCTGGTACCATCTGTGCCAGTTAGATCTGGGAAGTACCAGAGACATCAGCATGCTGGAGCTCCTGCCAGAGGGCTGGCATGACCTAGACTTCAGAGCCTTGGTTTTGACTGTGCTCGTTGGAGTTTTCTTCATTTGCCCCTTGGCAGCTGTTTTTCAGAGGAGTGATGGGTCCTTTGGTATCTGCTTTGCCAGGGAACTGGTTTTGTGAAGACGTAGGGATAGTGCAAACCTTCATTGGTGACAGAAGTAGATTCAGAACAGTGTAATCCTGATGGAGACCACTGGGCTGTCCATGAGTGTTTGCAAACCAGACCTCTGCATGTTGGTGCTTGCAGTCACAGCGGTTTCATTAGCTCAAGTGTGCCAGCCACCATGTGTTGTGAGATACAGGCTCTGTATCTGTCTAGCTTCTACATTTAAGGGTAATGCAACTTCTCAACTCCTTATAGATGGCCTTTTGGCTGTGCCTGGAGCTTTTTGTTTCTCACTGTCCCAGTGTCATCCTACTGCTGCTCTGAACTTGGATATCTGGGACGATTGTCAACTGGCTCCAGAAAGGGACAGTGTGAGGGTGGTTACAACTGCTTTTCTGGTTTGCCTCCTACATGCTCTTTGGCCAGAAGTGAGAGGGTCTGAGCCAATAACTAAAAATACAGTCTCATTGCCTTGGATAAAGGTAAGTTTGCCAGCAGGAGCTTCTCTGCAGGAATCTCTGCATCCGTTCTAGCACACAATCATGTGTGATGTGAGGGGAAGTTGGTGTCCCACTGTTCCTATCTCCTGCCAAGGTGCCTTTGTCTCAGCTCATGCTGAGTCATGGCTGTTTGCAGCTGGAGATGTAGGCTCTGCTCCCAGGCAGATCTCCATCTCACCAGGGGCACTATGACAGAATAAGTAAGAGGAAAACCTTTTTGCAGTGGGCCCTGCAAAGGCATTCTGGTGGATGGCTGTATTGCTCAAAGCAGAAGACAACAATACTCACGATAGGTTGGGACCCACTTTGAGTGGACATATAGCGTAGATGATGGTAGGTTCATGGGTCTTATGGTGCTGTGTGTGGTGGTTGCTCTTAGTAAGCCTGAACTTGGTTGCTGTTGTGGGGAACCAGCATTGCTTTAAAACAGGTTTGGTCAATGTTCACAGCAAATGTTCTTTGTCCCATGCTCACATCCCTTCATTTTCCCTCCAAGTCTGTCCTTAGTGTAAAAGGAGATGCCAAGGTGAATCCAGGCATTACATCACAGACATCCTGTTGCTTCAGACCCCGGCGTGTGTTTGACTTGGCTAATGTTTCTTTCTCAAGATCGATGAGTGCCCATCCTGTTTGCCTTTCTCTGAAGATAAAATAACCTCCCTAGGATTAGATTCCAGGTCTGGGCAGCCCAGCTGTGACAAAGGACAGGTGTGGGTCTGCAGGCAGGATGGGGTGCCGGGGCATCCCTGCTGCCCTGTGCTTGCTGCTCTTGCGAGACGAACTATCTCCATGACCATTCCAATTAGATGGGGCCTCTGCTCCCCACCCTGCTCAGCAGGCTCTGTGTGTTTGGGGAGAAAAATGAGAGGAAGGAATTGGAAGACATTACAGTCTGTGGGAAGTGTGGAGAAGAGAGTAATAGATGTGAGGAAAAAGACTATTAAAGTATTCGAAGAGTTGGATTAAGAATGGATGAATTGATGGTTTGCAACATGTCATCAATCCTGTTTAGGCAGACTGTGTTTCTGATCTTGGCTATGTGCTTGTTTCTCTTAACTCTCTTCTTTCTCAGCCTTGGTTGGGTCTGGTCCCATGCCTGTTGGGAAGGATCCTTCCACTGGAAAGCAGAGGGCCCCCATAGCTCTGCAGTGTCCCTTGAAAAGCCAAGCACAAACTCACCAGGGCTGCATAAACTGGCAGAATTACAGCCATAGAGCAACCAGCAGCAAAGACAACTGTGAGCCAGAACCTCCCATCCATCGGTAATTCAAGCTTTCTTTAAACACTGGTAAAGGCTCTGGATGGGCACAGTAGCTACAGCAACAGCCTTTGCTCAGTCCTCAAGAAGGTCTGTGTTCAAGGGAACAGCAGGAAGAGGGATGATGGTTTCCAAAGTGAAACTTAGATGGCAAAGCCAAGGTGGGTCACAGGTTGTAGGGCTGAAAAGAGGCAGTGGTTTGGGTAAAATACAGGCTCTCCTGATTTCTTGGGGTACATTAGCAATTCAAGACCCAGTTATAGGTCAGGGTATCACTGTGCTAGCGCCTGTCCCTCATATTGCTGGTGGGAATTGTTTTCTGCTGAAGACTTTATGCCTGCTTTATAGGATGGGCATAACAGATTTCATTCTTCCCTCTGGGCTATGAAGGACATAGTGAAAGCTGGGGGTTAATCCTGTCCCAGGCTGCTGTTGTAAAGCCCTCCTCTAAAGCACAACCTGATGCAAACATGACTTTGTGCTTACACTCACCCAGGCTGTGGCAAATCCCAGCACCACTTGTTGCGGGCTAGGGAGCAATCCAGAGCCAAGCTGCGACCAGCTCCTCTTGTGGCTGCATGGGGCAGGATACTCACTTGCAGTCTAACTCCAAATGAAGCCTCTTTACCAAATGAAGCTGAGCACAAATCCCACATCGAAAGATGTTGGTGATGCAGATGCAACTTAGTTTTTATACACTGCTCTTGAGTCTTTATGTTACAGCAGCTGTCCCTGCGGTAGTTTAACACCAGCTACTCTGTGAAGACAAAGGCTTCAAATAAAAGCCCCAAAAATGTAAATTCCTGTGACCAGTTATGCTTGGGGGAAGGCAAAGAAAGCAGAGAGTAACTGCAGAACTTAACCTGGGTTAACTAAACAGACTCTTAAACTCTGTTTCAACATAAGACTTCTAACATTACCTGTTTGGCATGTCATAGCCAGGGGTAAGAGCCACCACACAGCACAAAGTTAATCACTGAGCCAGCTGCCCCCAGATATGCTGGGACATAAAGCTTGAAAGCGAGAGCTCTTTCTCTGACATCCTTCATGACACAAGGAGAGAAATGAATAAAGGATGGAGAATCTCAGATGACAGGGCATACACCAGCCACTCAATGGGGCTGCAGTGCAAATTCTTCTGCAGAATGGCTTGTGCTATAAGGTCTCCTTCCCCCTCCCTGACTTCTCTGACTTCCTATAGAGGTGAAAAGAACGGCGAATTTAGTCCTTCATTTCTTTTAATTCTGCCCAAAACGGGTCCTACTGTCTTCTCAATGTATCAGTCTTTATGGGGCATGTGGAGCTAAACTAGGCATCTTCTCCCTCTTCTTATTCTGTCATTGGCACACCGAAGGCAGATCAATTCAGGCTGTTACATCCTTCCCCCCATTGCTGTCTGATTTTTCTTGCCCTTATCGCTTGGAGAGTGAATTCTTTTTCTCTGCTGACACCGGCACTGAGGAGCAGCTCTGGGGCTGGGCCAGCGCTGCCTGCTTTCCTCAATTTGTGTGCTTAGTTGAGTCCAGACTTGGGATTTTTGGTCTCTGCTTTTGACTTGGCTTTGGTCAAACTTCTGCCATGTCCCCCTTTCAGAAGTTCCTCTTGAAAACTAAGTGTCTCTGAAAGTCTGCAGTGATTCCTCACAGCTCCCTTTCCTGGGCTTCTCTGCAGGGACCTGAATGAAACACTGGAGGAAATACTGGCTTCTTCATGGTTAAAGACACTTGACAGAGACTTGAGAGTGTTCTTTCCCCAGCTCTGTGCCACTGACCTCCAGCAAACCATTTTATCTTCCCGTTTCCTATCTGTGAACGTGACAGAAATGTTCCCTTTCTTTCTTCCTTTGTCTGTCTTATCTATTTATATTTTAAGGTCTTTGGGGCAAGGACTGTCTCTTGACTGTACAAAGGCTGACAGACAAAGGCATTGACCTTATTTGGGATCTCTAAGTGTTAATGTGATAACAGTACCAGAACAGTGGATGAGTGCAAAATAGCAACACAGTCTATTTTGGAATGGAAAGCAAAGTGTTTTCCCTTCCTTATAATAGCTTTTGGGATGCAATAATTAAGGCATCAAATAGAAAGCACGTAGGACTATGTGAAAAACTGCACATTCTACAAAACACTCAAACTGATCTGTCAACATTGAGGTTATCTTCCTCAACTTCCCAGGTTTGGTTTGGTTTGGTTGGGGTTTTCTTGGAGTGGGTTTTTTAACTTAAAATCCAGCTCCTGAGAAGGGGAAGAGCTGGGACATAAGATGTTTGTAACTTGCCGAAGCTTTTAGGTTGCTTTGGGTTACTGAGGACTCTAGTAAGGACAGCTTTTCCACTGCAGAAAGCTTCCCGGAGTACTTGCTCCACAACCCCTTGCTTCAGCCAGTGCAACTGCGTGGGGCTGACTGTTACCTGACACTAGAGAAATGGCTTAGAAAATTTTCAACTGTATAAACGTGTTTTGGTGCAGCTTTCTTTCCTGGAGCAGGCTTTCCTTCTGTTGCAATGCAGAGGAAAGACTTGTAAATCTTGCTAGAATATGGTGTTCTTCCCCTCAAGAAGGGCAATGTTCTCTCATCTCTGTAGGTATTTTGCTTTTTCACACAACCAGGGGAAAAGTGTTAATATGCTTCTCATTAGGAATCTGAAAGTCCTGCTATCCTCTCCTGCATCCTAATATAAACACATTTCATCTTTATCTGATGCAGAGATTCAAATGAAAATTAAAACGTTGGATTTAAAGGTAAACTCAGCAGGAAATCTTGCTTTCTCTCTTCAGCAGTAGATGTGCTTTTGACCTCCTAAGATGTGACTTTGTGTTAATTTAATACTAAATTCCCACTAGATTAAGCACAATCTGAAGACACAATAGTAGAATGGCAGAGGAGGGGAATCCAAGCAGCACTTAATGTCGTCTTTACTTGTGTTTCATGCTGAAAGATCAGTTCAGGTAGTGAATTATTAATGCTGCAGTCTGGCACAATCGTAGGCATGCAGCCTGCCAAAATGTAGGAAGTCCATTGTGAAGGCAGGATATTGGATCCCGTCGGTGCGAACAGGCGTGCTTCCATGTTTGAAAGTTCACAGTGGGAGAATTCAAATCAACCTCTGAGGTTGGCTGCAGATTAAACTCTTCCATTTTTAATTAGATGCTGCCCAAAGGACCTCATGTCAGGAAAAAAGTAACACTAAACCCATGGAAATATCCGTAATAATTGTCCTACAGATTCAGTCATTGTTGGTGGGGTAAAACATTAACATCCTTTTATCATGCTTTAGCGTTTGCTTGGTTTGGGGTTTTTTCCCTGCAGTCCAACAACTTTAAAGCCTAATGAGTTAAGAATTGCTCAGGATGATAATGGGGCTGCTAAGACTCTTTAATGATTGGCATGGCTCATGAAGGGGTGAAACAAAAATGAAGGAGGCTCCCTGGGGAAGGGTGTAAGGCCACAAAGGGTTGAGTGGGCGACTTGGAGAAAGGGACTGTTGCTTTCACACAGTTAGGTGTTTAAAGGAAGCCAAAGCCTGGCCACAGCTGACTAATTTTGGCTAATTGGAACTTGCATGGGTCAAGGCTTGGTGGCCTTGCTGCTGTTAGGTCAGGGCAGCATCCATCACTGGCCTCTCTTCTGAACGGCAGCCCATCTGCAGCCCGTGACAGTGCACACAAGCAGGAAAACTGGCAGAAAGCTATTCCTTGTGGAAGATCACGTTGTGCCCATTTGTCTTTGTACTGCTTTCCCATAGCTGGGGTGGATAATCAAGGAAGTGCATGGGTAGACCAACGTCATGAGATGTCCTTGCTCTTCCTCCTGCTTCAGTGCCAATTTGTCACTGTAGAGCCTATCTCTCCCTTCTCTGCTGACAGATTAGCTACTGTTCAACCACTGCTCATCTCCTAGCTGAAATCCTAGGTAAAAACTGTAGCTGGTGCTGGTGGGTATGTGGGCTTTGATCCTCAGCAGGGGTGGCTCTAGTATGGGGCTTCACCGTGTGAGCAGGGAGTGCAGCCGAGTGATTTGAATTGTCTGTTTGGATTTTTGCTTCCAAACTGTGAATAAAAGAGCCTTTCTTGTGTAGCAACACTTCCAGAGATGCAGAATTCCCTTACAAAAGGATGGAGTCTTTGTGGTGGGTGTATGGATGTGTGGGGTCAGATATGGTGAGACGTGTGGGCTGATACGCTGCCTGCTTACTCCTACTGTCTATTGCAGTGTGGAGGACTGGCCTGGTTTTAGGCCTGTTCTGTCACTCAAATGCGTTCATCCTAAAATACATCAGACAAAAGTATAGTTTTGACAGTATCTCTGCCCATTCACATTTTCACTCCAAAGATATGATCACACTGCATGCTTGTTTGGTACAATTATTATAGCTGGTAAACACAGTGCATTGGCTTGAACACAATGGCTCCCTAAAGCCTATTATGTTTTAGGGTATTTTTAATCATAATTTTTTGGCTGAAATGCAGGTCAGGGGAGAAAGAATGGTTCAAGTGTTCCCAATATAAATCTCATGGTAACCTTAGAATTCTGGTTTATGAAGAGTTTCAGTCTATCTCTTTACTACTACTGAAGTAGTAGTTTTAGGGGGTTTTGTTGTTAGTAGGGATTCTGTTTGCTTTGCTTTTTGAAAAGAAATGCCAGTTGGACCTGTGAATCTCTCCAAAAACCTGAAACCAAACTCACTTTTCTGCTCCATTTATTGTACAACTCTAGCAAAGGGGGAGGCCTGTGGGTTCAAAACTGAGGGACATTTAGAACTAGTAGTTTCCACCAGCAACTTGCTGGTATTTGGTGCAACATGGGATTGGACAGTGATAATAAATCAGAGCTTTTCTTCCAAATAAACATGAATATGAAGTAAACCTAGAAGAATTTAGATGAAGGATGTATAAACCTTTCTGAGATTATTGGTGCCTGCTGTTTCCCTTTCATACACTTCGCTTCTGCTACGATGTTGTTGCCCTTTGACATTTGCTAAAACCAGCAAGTGGAGGAAATGACACTATGGCATTTATTAACCTGCAGCGTGGATGTTAAACAGGCTTCCCTGAGAGTGAGATATAGCTGCCCTGTGAGAAACAGCCCTTTAGAGCTTACCTGGACATAAAATACTATAAAACAGGCTTACTATGAAAATAATACTGGGTTGCAATGCAGTTGTGATTACATATTACAGCTCTTTTGCCACAGAAGTCTTGAATGTTCTGCAAGGCTAGGACTGCTTTACTTGGAGTTTCAGCTCCAGATATCCAACTTCCTTGTAGCTGACAGCTTTTGTGTGAGTGCAGCTGTGTCTTCCAGCACTGATCCTTGTACGAATGACTTGATATCTTTGAAACAGGGTGGTCAATGCACACTTGTAAAGGTATACTGCTTTCCTTTGGGTTGGGCTTTACTCAGTGCTCTCCATTAGATGTTATTCCAGTCATACATTTCAGCCAAGATCAAAGTAGTAAAAGTGAAGGGAGAAATGGTTCTGGCTTCAAAATAAACCAAAATTCTTACATATCTTTTGGGACATGAGTCAATGGTCTCATTAAAAACAAAAAAGATGGTACACCAAAGGCAGCACACAACCCTTTGGATGCCCAAGACAAAAAAGCTTCAAGCTGGACCAGTTTCTCCTGTTCCCTTCTCCAAGGAGAACAGAGATAAATATGTTCCCATGGGATGAGCTACAGAAATGGGCTAGGGTGGAGGAATACATTCATGTCTTTCTCCTCATCCTTCCAGGGAAGGTCTCAATGCCAAGCCGTATTTGTGTCTCAGCACACTCTGGCCAGCCTTTAGGCCATAGGACTAACATCTGTCATGTGTTTTCTCTTGTTCCTCTCCAAGTGTGAGACTTTGAAAGAATTGCTATCTGCAATTGTACTCAGAAAAGTCAAAGAAATGCACCTTATTCTTGGAGGTACAAGGGCTCCAGGCTCAGACAGCATATACCTGGAATCCCCTTAATGTAAGGGTAGGAGGATCCTCAACAAGGTCAGAGGGGTATTACATGTAGAGGTGATGCATGCGCTCCTTTTGTCTCACTAGCATGGTGAAGATCTGCAGGGAGACTGCTGCAGAGGGAAAGTAGTAGTTTGCTTCATGGTGTTTCAGTTGAAAGACCTCTTTTTCCTACAGAAATTCTTCCTCTGCCCACCTCCCTGGTTACTGTAGGCAGGGACAGGACTGCTCACATGCTGCTGCCCAAACGGATACCTGAAATCCCAGAGGGCTTCTTGAGAAACATCAGCAGTTCCTGTGGGCTTCACAATGGCTATTTGTGCAGACTCAGGGTTAATCTGGTTAATAGAAGTGAGAATAGCCTTTTTCACATGTGGAGATCATCAAAACAGTACATAGCGGGAAAGAAGGGTTCAGCTCTTGAAACACAGGCTGGTTCCTTCCCCCCTCTTCCAGGCTAAAACATTCATTTTGGTTTGTAGTTTGATGTATTTATTCCTTTTCTCCTCTTTAGAAGATTTTTTTCCTTTTCTTTGTTTTCAAGGCTACTTTTGCACTTGGCATTTAATAAAGCTTTGAATTTTTTTTCTGTGAAACCTATTTTTTTCCTGATTAGTAGTTTTGTATACACAGAAGTGGAACACAAAGTATTTCACACTTCTTGATTCTGTAGTCACTCATGGAATACATACATAATATATTACTCACTGCCTATGACATTGATGTATGTGAGTCCTAGGAATGAAGAGTGATCACTTAAAATGAAATTTGAACCAAGTTTCAACTTCCCCTGACATTCAAAAGAAGTCTCAGTCACTTTTAAGGCTGCCTGTCGTTTGTGCCACTGCACTTGTCCTCTCTTTGAGGGGAGAAGAATGATGCTCCAGCCTCCATGGTGGGCATGTCCACCTTGGGCAATGCAGCATAGGACCATAGGCAATGAGCGGGACCCAACTGTTTCTGGAATTGGGAAGAACATGATAGCAGGAGGGTGTCTGGAGGGCTTCATGGTGTTGGGAAAGGGGATCCTTCATGTGCGAAAACAGTGCTGGGTTAAGGAAACTACTGCATCTGGGACCTGAGCTGGTCTCCTTGAGCTGCTTGCTCTCTGCATTGAGGGTCTATCAGCTTAGCTCGTGTGGTGCTTGGTCCCCTTTACTGCAGATTTGCCCAAATTGCACTTTGACCCATCTCGTTATATCTAGTCATATAATGAAGTAAAATTGATCCTGTGAAGACCATGGTGTAACTGGAGAAGGTATCGCACTAAAATGGGGATGGAAAAGCTGCTTTCTGTGGCCATGACTTCAGTTTGGAGGTGAGAAAGGAGAGATGCAGTATGGGAGAGGTTTGCAAAGTGATGAAGGTGGTGAGTCAGTAGGTTTTAAGGGGAGTTTCAAGAAGTCATGCACAGCAGCTTGATAAATGGGCACAAAATTGCCTGGGCAGGGGTGTGACTCTAGTCTCCTCCATTCAGCAGCTGTGGATAGATGCTTGATGGGGTACCAAGGGAAGGAACTTCAGAAAGGGGCCAAGCTCATTCTAAGTAGCATCTCCTGCTACAACTGCCAGAGACAGATCCAGGACAAGACAGTGTGAACTCAGATCATTTTTATATGTTATAAAGAAGCTTAAGGAGTTGTGGAGAAGCAAAACAGGTCCATGTTTAGGACCTGTGCTAGGGCTAAAGACTTTCCTGGCAAATCTAGTTTAGCTCAGTCCAAACTCCTTTGCTACAAAGCAGCACAGAGGCGGCAGGTAGATCTCTTTTCCATCTGGAGAGCTGCAGGGAAAGGGCAGATGTCATGCTGGTGTCAACTGTTTAATACATTTGGAAACATTCAGGCTTTATATTGAATCAGAACTTTAATTGGCTGAGTTTTAATCATGTTGCACACTTGGAAAAATTCACCTTTTTATTAACATTGGCTTTTGTACTTTCCCAGCCCTGGTTGAAGCAGGGTAACCTGCAACATTGCTTTAGTCTTTTAAATCCACTAACTCTTCTTACCCAGGCAGAAAATCTGTGCTGTGTATTTGCTGATTTAGGAGTTGAAATAGCTAAAAGAGGAAAAGAGCAACACAGAGCAGAGCCTTAAGGCATTTATCTGCAGAGATGCGCATTTATCCGCTTGCTAGAAGTAGCAGTATTTTAAAAGACTCTAAGCATGAAATGATTAATCAAATAGAAAGAAAAGGGTGTTCCTGAGAGTTTGGCAAGGCACAGTTGAGAAACTAAGCTTTCCATCCCATTGAAATGCAAATACTCCAAAGCACAGTCCTTTCAAAAGCCCAGCATTATTTGTTTCTGGGGATCCGTGTTATATGCTTATTACCTTTTTTTCCCCTATGATCACTAGCTAGGTAAGGAGTGTTTCTGCCTAAGCGTGGCAGTAAGAGAATTAAATTAATGTCACACAACCAGAGACACTATGGCTCAATTTACACATGGTTTGCCTCCTTACCATTAGGGATTGTTATGTTATGTCTCTTTTTGCAGACCCAGCCTTCTGACACCAAAGTAGCAAAATCTACTTCAGATGTGACAGCTGTAAACAGCCTGGAGTCCAAATGACTTCATTTTGTAGATATATTACATAAAAAGAAGTCTCAAGCTGTAGTTGCAATTCCCTGTCCTTGAGCACCCTTTCTGCAGTGATCTGCTGAGTACTAGGAAAGGTTTGCCCCAGGTGCTGGCTCAGTGGGCTGGGCTATTGCAGGATCCACAGTGGCTTTCAGGGAAGCCCAGCTGTTAGCACAGCTGGAGATCCTTACAAAGCTTGGTTTTGGAGGTGGAAAAGCAGGAAGGGTGGTCAACAGCAGGGTTAATGGGCCAGAAAGTCTTTTAGGATACATATCACCCCTTTGTATAGTGGTTGTGTTCGCTGCAGCAAGAGTAAAGCAGCTCATAGTAACATCCTGGGTTCCCCAAAAATGCAGAACCAAACGTGTTTTGGACCATGTAGTGTCAAAGAGTAGGAAATGGGAGTAATGGTATCTCTCCTATTCGTGTAGTAGCCATGGGGCATCAGAGTGGAAGAAATGGGATTCTAGGGTAACTTGGCTGAGGCTTCTTGTACATGCCACGTCTGATCCACAGCTCCATCAGCGGGAGAGGATAGGAAAGCCTGTTCCGGTGGGCTTCTGATGGAAACTGGGTTTATGCTGTCTGTGCTCCCTGATTTCACCGGGTTTTGTTTTCAGTGAGACTTGCTGAAGCTGGATTAGATTGAGCTGAAATTTTTGGGGCATGGAAAAGAGCGAAATGGAGACGATGGGTTTGATTTGGGTTTTTTGTTTTTCCATTTGGCCATCTGGTCCTGAGTCAGTCCGAAAGTATTCTGTTGGCTTTAAGTTTTTAATTCTCTCAAATTCTTTCTATAAATGAAGCTTGTTCTCACTTCAAAAATAAGCATGTTCTTTCAAAGGGAAACTGATGTATTTTGCTTTGAAAACACCAATATTTTTATTTTATGGCTTTTTTTTTCCAACCAAGATATATTTCAAATTTAAACAATTTCAGTTTGCAGAAAAGTGTGGTTTTTGATGGATAACATGCTCATTTGAAATGCTTGCCCAGCTCCAGATGGCAAATAACACCTCTGGGAGGTAGCTGCGATGATATACCTTGAAATCACCCACAGAGCTGGCTGGGGGGAACTGGGGGACATTGAGAGCAAGAGCCTGGGTTCACTAAGGCCTGTTAACCAGCACTGAGAGTTAACATATGGACAGGAGACCAGAGGGGCCAGATGCAGGGACACATAATTTACTGCCTTGCCTGGGGAGATTGGCCTAAGAGGGGCTGTAGTTGTACAGCAGGGGCCAAATTAAAATCCTTTGTGATGAGAAGTCTGAATTTGATGCGGGGCAGCAGCAGATCCCCATTTTTGCCTCTAGCTCCGATGTGCCTTTTTTCCCCTCCCCTGTCTGTAGCTTGTAGCCCATCTACATGTGGGGAGGCTTCAGTTCCGAACTGCCTTTTATTTCTTTGGGTAAAAGGCCAAAATTAATACCATTTTGTAATAATTTACAGTGGCCCAGGGAGGTCTGTCATGCCAAAGGCAACAGCATTCACCCACTAACCACCTCGAGTGAGACCCTGGCCCCACCAATGGCAATGACAGCAATCCCATAACTTTTATGGAGTCGGGCTTTTACCCTGCTGCTCCATGAATGGAGCTTGGGCGTTGCAAAGGAGGCAGTTCTGGGATTAGCACCAAAACTTTTGGGTCCTCCTCCCTGTAGGACCTAGGAAAGACTTGGAAGTCCTTTGGTGACTGTTCTTAGCACAAAGGCAAAACTTTCTGTATGTTTGCTGTTTGAAATGATAGGTAGTTCCTTTTTTAATTCTTTTATTTCTTTCTTCCTTATTAGAGGAAAAGCAACCATATAAACTCAGTGTGGTTAGAAATCTTCCCATGAGCAAAGCCCTGAAGTGGACTGTGTGGTTTTGATCAGGAATAAATTGCATATAAAAAGGCTGGTAATCCAGAGATCCGGGTGCTAATCCTAATTCTCTTGTAAGATTTCTGTGTGATATTAAGATAAATCACTTAATGACTCTCTGCCTCTCTTTCCACCACTGAGAAACTGTGACGAATAATACTCAGCCCATCCACAGAAGGGTTGTGAGGCTTAATTGTATAATATTTGCAAAGCTTTTTGAAATCCTTCGATGTGAAATGGTGCACAACTGCTCCAACAGCTTTGTCTGTGTAAAGAGCTGCGTTTCCCTGGGCAATGGATGCTGGCTAAGCAAGACATTAATATTGTGCTGTGTGGCTGCAGAGAGGAGCAGGACAGCATTTAGCAGGCAGCATGGGTCTGTGCAATTGCAATTTGAGGGCTTGTTTCAATGGCCTTGTGTTTAGCTGTATCTGGAGGGTTCTTCTTCCTCTTGTGCTGCCTATGATCAGCATTTGAGCTGCCTTCCTGTGAAGGGTAGTGCTTGAAACGAGGTGACAGTAGCAAAACCTGCGCCTGGCCCTGCTGTGCCAGCAGGGAGCTTGTGTCCATAGCCTCACTTTCACAGCGATGCCGAGTCCTTGCAGACAGACCCGGGAATGCAATAACAGCAAAACATGCTCCTTTAACCTACTCGGCACCAGCGTGGAAAGTAATACCCCAGATAGGTACCCTGGATGCTTTTATAATTTATTCATTCAACAATTTCTTTTGATGTAGTTAATGTGGTATTTCCCTGGCCAGGGCTGGCACATGAAGCGTGAGAAATCCTTATGGACAGATTGCTTTGCCTTCCCCAAAACAAACTCGTGTTATCTGCTGAGTGGCCTAAATGAGCTGAATCCTCTGGGATGTGCTGCTGGGCCATGGGGGATGCACCGGCTGTCTGCTGGAGCGCTCAGTCTCATGTTTGAGCAGGGAAGGGGTAAAAGAGAGGTGAGCATCCAGTGGATGGCCTGTCAGTACCTGGACTGTTCATTGTCTCCTCCAGGATTTTGAATTCATGTAAATACCAACAAACGGAGAAGAAAAGCCATGTCTGATCTCTCTGGTGCATTTCTTCACTAGGCTGCATCCATGAAAACCTTGCTGTTTGCTTCTACCTTTTTATCCGCTAAGAGACATCACTCCCGTGTACAAAGCTTCACTTCTTAATCATGTTTTGTGCCTGCCTTGGTCCTCTTGTAACAGTGAGGTGCAGCAATAAGTGGTTTTCTCCAGTTGAATTTGACGAACTAAACTTCCATGATTTAGGCCAAATCCTTAAAATGCCAGGCTAGAGGAAACAAAAAGGATGAATTTAAGTCAATGGGTTTGCTTTTGGAAGGAAATTTTTATTCTTTGACTTCTCATGGCCTGGGGATTTCAAATTCCCAGTCCATCCTAGTGCACTGAAGAAAATCAAGGTATTTTTAAACAGAGGGGTCCCTTAAGCTCTATTTTATCCCTGGAGCGAGAACTCCAAGGGTAAGTGTTAATCTCAATCTGATTTCATGTGCAAAACAGCTGCTTGGATCTCTCGCCTTGCATCTGTCTCAGATGGGGCTGTTTTCTACCACTCTGTTTAGCGGAGCCAGAAAGTTAATTTAGTGCATATTGGGAAATTCCTCAAACACCATGAGACTTAACACCATTTTTTCCATCAAACCCTTGGAGTTTGTGTTGATATTTAGAGGTGTGAGACTGCAGTGCTGGGGAGTGGAATGTTTCACTAATTTATTGGAGGGAGCTGATCTGGGGTGTTATCTCCATAGACCAAGCTGTTATTGTTTCACTTACAAGCTAAGTGCAATATAACTCAAAGCCACAATGCGTTCCCTGTAATGCAAACCCCACAATACTCTCCTGTGGCTGACACCTGAAGTAAAGTATGTGTCTGCCAGCCTCCTTGAATAATTTGCTAGTGTATTCTAATTGGGTTTACATAAAGCCGAAGTTTATTTATAGATGTGCTTTTAAGTGCATTATCCGGTGGTTAGGGTGCTAGTTTGGGGATCTTGACATGTGAGCTCTTGGGCTGACTTTGCTGCTGCCTCTGGTGTGGTTTTGGGTGAGTCTTTGATGGCAGAAGCACCTCTGGGTCACCCAGCACAGCCCCTGTTGCAGATGGTGGGAAATGCCAGTCAGTTTAAATGTGAGTAATGTAATTAGAGTTACAGAAACATGAATGTTCCTTCAAGTGCAAGGTCTGGGAAGTCTGGTTATGAGAGAATCGCTCTCTATGGCTCAGAAGAGGAAACGAGGGTCAAAAAGCACAGAGCTGTTACTTTTGAGTTCCCAGGGCTCTGTGCAGGGTTGGTTTCCAGGAAGGAAGAGGAGAGCTCAGCAGAAGGGTGAGAGGACCCAGCTGGCTCTGTGTGAAAGATGGACTTGTTGATAGGAAGTGGTAACAGTTCAGTTCAGCACGAAAGCAGGGAGCTGTGTGTCACTTCAGTATTCGTGACCAGCTATTTCAGGGACACAATAACTCAAGCCCAGGTAGCTCCTGCCACTTCCAGGGCTCCCCATCACACTCAGTTTTAAGGCACAGGGTCTGCGTCAGAAAGTGCTACAGAAAATGTGCATCTGGAGCAGCAGTCCATAGTGGAGTGCTTCGTGCACACTTGTGTCTCCATTATGGCTCATACATAACAAACCATAGCTATTGCAGAGATTGAGAAAACTGTGTAGGAGGTAGCCCAGAGGAGAGGGCAGATGGGAAAGCAGCAGGAAAACAAGCAGCCTTCAAGCATTCAGACGTGCTCGGTGAGGGCCTGCTGGGCAAGGTCCAGAGTCTGGTACTTACAGCAGCTTTGGCTGCTCTCCAGTGGGTTCGCAGGTGATTGAGAAATGTTCCTGTGATAAACAGTCATGTCAAGCCCTGAAACAGTGATGTACTCGGTGGCTGGTGGAGGGCAGGAAAGGGCTAAAAGGTTATGTACACCCTCCCTCCTTGCTGCTGGCCCAGTCAACAACTGCATGGTGCCCTGACATCACCCATATCATTGAATCTGTCCAACTGCTGTGGACTGGAAGAAGGTCAAGTTTTGACCTCGAGGTTGTTAACTAGGATATCTCACGGCCGTAGGTGAGATGCAGCATAGCTACACATATATGAATTCTATTTTCTTCCTCCCTCCATCCCCATTTGCTTTTTCTGCAAATAAACCTGCTTTGTTTTGCCATTAGCCCCCCAGGACTGCATGGAGCATGTGTAATACACCCAAAGATGGGTGGGCTTGGGTGTTCCAGGGGTACTATTGCTCCTGCCCTACACGGCAAGAAGATCTCGGGACCCAAAATCGGTTTTAGGCCTCAGTCCTACCAAAAATCTGCTTCAAGGATAGCTCATAGGCTGGAGCAAGGCAAGCAAGCTGTGGAGACACAAAAAGGAGCCTTAAGACCCTGACTTGCATATAAACCAGATCTTGTTTAAAGGAAAAGCTCGATCCCGCTTGCTGCTTTTTATGGGGATGGAGGAGGTTATTCAGTAACCCGCATGGTCACAAAGGCACTTTTGTTCCTAATAGGTCCTGAAATGTTACGACCTAATGTGTAACTTCAGAGTTTACTCATGTAGCAGCATCGAGGTTACTGTGTAAGGACATGAAATAGCTGCTTCTTAATGATAGAGCAGAGCAATGGCCCCGGCACCTGCTGCAGGAGGAGCGGCTGTGCCAACCTAAGCGTGAAAGCTGCTGCTCCTCTGCGCTCAGGCAGGGTGTAATTGTGCATCATGTCTGTGAATGGGGGTGGCTGGGTCACCATGAGCTGGGACATAGGGATTCAGCACCCAAAAAGCCACCTGAACGTGCCTGGGAGATGCTGGCACATCACAAGCATGAATTGGACTCTCCCTGCAGCCAGAGGTGTTGGCTTACTGAGAAAAATGCAACCTTTTTACACTTTTAAGGTGCTTTATATTTGTTTAAGCAGTTGGCTTTAAGCAAAGAGAGATATTTCCACTACAGAAAGGCTTCCCCTACACTGTAGGGAAACCAGTGTGGGCAAACCAGTCCATGGGAAAGGATGCAAGCAAAACTAATGCTTTATCTCCTTCACCAGCCAGCCTCCGGAAGCAACGCTCCTTATTACCTGAAGTTGTGAGTGTCACTGATACTGAGATATTGTTTGCTTTTCTAATCCCAGCAGGGGATTAGTTTAAAGCACGAGGACCAGGAGCCTTCATAATGCTAGACCTAGGCAGCGAAACTGCAGCTGATGCTGTTATTCAACTCGGTAACTGAGTCTTTGAGGAATTATTCTGCATTATTTGCTTCTCTTGTATCGCATGGCAGGAAGCGCCGCAGGATAATTACTCGCATTAGAAAGGCTTCCTTTGGTCTGTTTTGAACATTTCACGTTTCATCTTCCCGGGTGCTCTGTGTCAGAAGAGCATCCTGTGGACTGTAGGGCTCTTTCGGGGTGTTACTAGGGAGGGGCCTCACAGAAAGAGCTGAAATAGCCCTAAAATACTCGTGACAACAGGGCAAAGAGCACTGAAGACGAAGACAAGGTGATGCCGTCTGGTCTATTGTCAGAGTTTGTGCTTCCTCCTAATTTACTGAAAATGTCTGTTAACAGCCACAGCTTTTTACACTTTTTTGGTGGAAAAATCTCATTTTTTTTAAAGAAGGTAAAGTAGGAAATATATGAAATAGGGGAAGGAGAGCACGAAACTACAGGGAAAATAAATTTTGGAGCTTTGCTTTCTTTTCCTGGACATGTTTTCATTGCTTTTTATGGTTTTATTTTATCAAATCCAAGTTTAGAGGAAACACATGTTCTTACAGCTCATTTCCACTCCCATCCATCCAAACAGACCAGCTGCTTCTTGCCCAGTCAAGGTGCACCAGGGCACCATTTATGATACAAGGACATGTAGCACCCGCCCAGGCTATGCCCACGGGTGTCTGGACATCTTGTGTTACTTCAACATGAGTCTGCTCATTCCTAGGGCAAATTCGTGTATAACAGCAAGCAGGGACTTACCCTTAAGGGCAAACTACAGCGAGTGGGATGAGGTGAAACATCCCCTTTCTGGCAGCAGCAGTAGCGGTTCCCGGGTCTGTTTCACATGGATGCTCTGACCTTGTTTACTTTTTCCTTTATCTGCCCTTTCTGCAAATATTATTGCATTTGTCAGAATAGACCAATTAAGTGGCCCAAACCCTTAATGAAAACCTTGACTTTTCTTTAACCTTCCTGAGGAATTGCTCGTTAGTGGGAAATGTTGCCTCTGCCTTGTACACAGAGCCAGAAACGACTCAAAAACCGTGGTCAGGCAGAATAGTGCTGGCTCCCAGCAGTGGGAATCTCACTTGTCCCTTTCTTGCACACCCTGAGAGCTCAGAAATAGCAAAAATAGACCTTTGGTGCAAGATCTTTCTAAAGAAATAGCTGAAATAAGTAATTTGCTGAGCAATGGTATCTCTGGGCTTTGGTTCTTTAGCAAAAAAGGGAGCTCAGTGATGTAAAGGGAGAGGGAAACTCCCTCTCGCTTCTCCCCTTTCCTCCTGCCCTTCACCTTGGTGAGAAAACTGGTTGTTTCATCCTGTGCCCACCAGCAAAATGATAAGAAAAGCCATTTTTTCTCTGCTGCCCAATTTTGGGCTCAATTTGGCCCAATTTTCCTCTGAAAAGTTGGACTCATAATGGAGAGTACAAGTTTCCTTTACTCACCACATCTCCAGCTGCTTTAATTCTCTATGCAGGCAGAGAGTTCACAGCCTCTCTCCTGCCTCCCAGCTGTATTATCACCAAAATCATCAGGTTTTCATTATTCTTATTCCTGCCCCAATAAAAGACATTAAGAGCAATGCCTTAGCCCACATGTGGAAGGCCTCGCAGCACTATACTGCACTGGTGGCAGGCAGCCGTGGCACGAGGCAATGAGGCATGCCTGCTGCTCCAAGATAAAGCACGGGTCCAGCCAGTGTTTTTGCAGGAGAAAGTGGTGTTCAAGCACATACGCACACCCTCGGGTGTGTTTCTGTGCTCTTACCCTCAGTATCCTTTGCATGTTTCTACTGCTGCTATGTACATCACTGTATAATGCCTGACTCTTTAGGTCTGTCTTGAGTAGGCTTGGATTATGCATTATGTATGTGCTTAGGATGCATCTATGTCTGGGGCTGAGCACGTGCCTGGCTGACAATCCAAGATCTGTATAGAATCCCAGACTGGTTTGGGTTGGAAGGGACCTTAAAGCTCATCCAGCTCCAACCCCCTGCCATGGGCAGGGACACCTTCCACTAGAGCAGGTTGCTCCAAGCCCCTGCTGAACACTGCCAGGGATGGGGCAGCCACAGCTTCTCTGGGTACCCTGTGCCAGCGCCTCAGCACCCTCACAGGGAAGAACTGCCTAAGAGCTCATCTCAATCTCCCTTCTGTCAGGTTAAAGTCATTCCCCCTTGCCCTGTCCCTAACTCCCTTGTTACCCCAGGTTTGTGTAACACAGGCCACTTGCAGCCCGAATCTGATTGCCATTAACTATAAGCTTTGCATTATTTACCCAAAAGAAGAATTAAACTCCACAAATACACATTTCACCAAAGAGTCTAAGCACCTGTGTGAAGATCCTGGCAGTGCTTCTGAGTCCTGTTTGTAGTGGTGAGGTTTTAAACTGAAGACTTTTTCCCTAAGTTCATTAATAGTTGAGAAAACATTTCTCATCTTCCAAGTTGTTTTGTTATCATTGGGAAACAAAGAGTTTTGCAAATGTGTTATAGACAAATCTTGGTATAATTAGAATAAATGGAACTGAAGCACACATAAGCTTCATAGGGCTTATTTTTGCCCCTTCCTTTCTCTCCTTATGTTCCATGCAGCAATCGTTTCAGTGGGAAACAGGTGGAAGAAAAATTGAGTTTTCACTCCATTCATTTCTAATTACTGCTTTTTATCTCTAATGGGTGTGAAACGCTTAATCTTTGAACTACAGTGTCAAAATACATTTGCAAGATAGATCAAATTAAAATAATTCCTCCCCTTTTTTTTCTTCCAGCATAATAATTGTGCTGTTTTATTTATATATCATGGCCGAATTAATATTTCATCTCTTGTGCTGTATTCACATTCCAAATGACCGTGTGCTGGGTAGAAGGAGAAGATAAACTAGCAGAAGGTGTGTTGCATTTCTGGGTTTGGTGATGCTCTCCTGTATCTGCAAGAAATGGCAAATGAGGGATATGGGACCAGGTTAACTGTGCTGATGTGTGCTGGGTGCTCTGTTTGCATAGTGCTTACATGGTGTCAAACAAAAAGCTGATGGTACAGAGCGTGGACTTTGGAAGACAAACTGCAAACTTGAAACACGACCAGAATTGGCCCAAACTCTGTTATCGAAGTGCAGGATACTGCTAATAACTGGAGATGGGTCTGAAAAATGTACATAAACTTTATAGTCTGTTTTATTTGCATTCATATCTGGGATCTTGGATCAAATTTTACATTGTAATAAGCCAAAGACAAACCTAGATGTGGTTGTGAGTTGGACCTTGTTTAGATCAAATTTAGAGGCAGGTGCCTGGATCACAGGGTGTTTAAGCACAGTTACTAGCAAAAGATATGGGTTTAAGAGGTTTGCTTGCAAGTCAGATACAGTCCTGGCCTGACCATATGTCCTTCCAAAGAGCCCGGTGGCCCAGGAAGGATATGGCTGTGGAGATTAGAGTGGTTTTCATGCAAGATGTGTCGAGGGACAGTAGGTCTCCTTTGAGCTTTACATTCTGTCCGCAGATGCAAAGAGCCTCCTTTTCCACTTCTATTTCTTAGCGCCTTTCTGGGTTTTCCTTATTTCATTTCTGCTTTGAGGCTGCATTTGGGAAGCCTCCTATAGGTGTTCCTCTGAAATTGTTTGCTTTTGATTTCCTATTCCAGCCCAAGCAGGAGCATTTGGTCAGTGGGGCCAAGAAGTGTCCACTCTTTGTTACTGCTGCCCTCCAAGGCCCCTCAGTAACCACTGCCAGAGAAAGCTGGCCCCCAAGGCTTGAATTACAGTGAAGCCATGGATAGAAAATACACCATGAAATTTTATGGCTCCTGCGAAGGGGCTGCCATCTGCTTTTTCTTTTCGCCCCCCCTTTTTCTTTCTTTATAGCCATTCCACAGTCTATTAAACCATTACTGTCTGCTCCCCCACTTCCCGCCAAGGTCTGTGTCCATTTCAAAACACAACACTTTGGATTTCAAAGCAGCCCTTGGGAATTCTCCAGATCATTCAGGCTGCACAGACCTTTACTGATCCTTCTTTTTGTCCTAATTGAAATCTATTTGTTCACATCCGTAGTTACATATTGCTCTCAGCCCCTTGGCCCCTCTCCTCCACTTGCTCTTTCTTCGTATACAACAAGAAAATTATGCTGAGATGAGCCTGAGCGAGAATTGCTGTGTCTGGCTGTGCCTTGATGGTTCTGCATAGAGGGATACTCTGAGTTTGCAGCCTGAATGATGCTTGTCTTGCTATGGGAGGCAAAGGCTGCAGGTACTGGGCTGCTTTGCAAAGCCAGCTACAAGGCTAGAAGGACTTTGCACTGGAAGATATGGCTGGCTCCAAACATCAAGCATGAGCCCTGAGTCCTCTGTCTCTGCTTGCTTTCCTGCACTGCTGCTATTGTACCTCCTTGCTGTCATATAAAAGGGAACTGAATTCCACTTGTTTCTGGAAATGGCTTTTGCACATGTTGCAAGGCTGGCTGTGTCTTGTGAAGTGAGGGGGTTCCTTTCCTTTCAACATCTGGGTAGGTTTCATGTCTCACTCCCCCCCAGTTTTTCTTTCTGGAAGCTGGAACAAAACCTCTTCAGCTGTAACAGGTGCCCGGCATCGTGCTGTAGGAGCATGGGAAGCCAGATCCTGGTTCGCTTCTTACACTGCTCCATCTTTAAACCAAAACAGCTTTCCATAGTAAATGTGTCTCTGCAACAGGTGAATGGGTTGGAAAGGGATTGCAGGTGCCAGGGTGGGTGATTTTGCCTTTGATTACAAAACAGCTCTTCTGTGGTCTCTGGTAAAGAGCAGATTTGTCTCAAGGTGGTGGTTCACCCCATCCCTGTCTCCCTTTCCTGCTAGTCCTTCATTGCACAAACAGCCACAGGTACAGAGCCAGCCCAGTGCAGTGTTGATGCTGTGGTTACAACACGAGCAATGCTGCTGACTTCATTGTACCACTGTGCAGATGGCTCAGCTATACTCTGCTTTCAGTGAGTTACGTTCTGTAGTTATTTCAGGATGCTGCATGATGGTTTAGGGCCACCTGCAGCATCTCAGAGAGGAGGAGAGTTGCGGTGCTTAGCCAGCCAAATCGAAATGCTGTATTTCATCTCTGAGCTGTGCAAACGGGGCTCTATACAAGCAGCTTGTTGCAAACTCCGCTTCCCCCGTGGCTCCCTCCTCCTTTCTACCCGCAATTCGTCTCCGAAAGCACGGCTGCCTTTTCGAGGCACGGATCCGTGTGTAGGGTCCGGAGAGCTGAGTAACCACTAGAGGGAGATGATAATGACTTTTAATATTGGTAATTCTCATGTTATCTGTAACAAACAGCAGTTACCCTTTGCAGCTGCACAGCTGGAATGAGGATAAGGTCACTCTCTGAGACCTTTCCATATCTGGAGAGGGGAGCTGAGCCAAAACTGCTAGGTCCTTATTGCGGGAGCATCTTTAGGGTTTTATTAATATAAATCACACCCCCTCACTCTAGCACTCCGTGCTTGAACCCCACATGCAAAATTTGGTTGATGCCTCCATTTAGACTAAGCGGGACTTGTTCCTGTTGTCCTCTGAAAAACTATATATGGGACTAATTTGGTGTTTTTCAGCTTTTCCACCTGGAACAGAAACAGTTTTGGGAGCATTTGTAGTCACAGGCAGTGTACAAGGGTGCTCACGCCTGATTTAAGCCAGAATTCAGGTTTTATCTTTAAGGTAAAGGCTACTCTGTGATGACAGTGGTTAACTGGTAATTCGAAAACTGAAACTAGAAAGATAAATACTTCCCATCCCAAAATATGGATCTCACTTGGTAGTACGTGGAAACACACACAAACATTGGTTTGAAATAAGTTCATATGATTAAAATGAAGGAAATAACTGTTTCCAGCGTGTTCCGCTTGGACATGGATTTTCTTCTCTTTTTTTTTTTTTTCCCCCCCCACCTTTCTTCTGTGATTAAAAAAAAAGGAAGAAAATGTTAAAGCAACTGTGTGTGACAGGAGGATTGTTGAAAACTGAGGCAGTTTCTTGGTTTGAAACAATGCATGAATTTTCATTACTGGAGTTTTGTTGAAGAAAAAAACCCCAAACCCTGAGCAAACCAAAACCTCATGTGCAAACTGTCAGATGCTTTCAGAAGCTATTTTTCACTTGAAAGCACTTGCTCATAGAAAGCATTTTGCCCGGCCTTATTATGAACACAAAAGCTGCACCTAATTGGTTTATATGTTGACAGGCATCTTATTACTGAGAATAACAGTGCGTGTGTATTCCACCCTCAGCCACTGCGCAGGAGGGAAGGGCTGGCCCCTGCCATCTACCAGCGATGGAGGTTTGCTGCTGGGAGAGGAGGCAGCAGATTTGGTGGTTTCTTTTTTCCCTTTTCCACTGCAAATCAACTGTTTGTGACTGTAACCTGGGTGCTGGCAATGATAGTGTGATGTGATGGTGTTTTGTGCCTGCACCATGACAGTGTTCACCTGATGCAATGCCTGCGCCTTCAGGGCTCATTGTGGTCCAGTTGAGACATCGGGTGTCCTGTTGGACACTGCTAAACAGGGGAGGTTTGGGGCTGAACTGAGCAAACCCAGGGTCTGTTTTGTGAATCCATCACAAAACAGCTGAAGGTTGGGCTGAGCCCAAGGAGCTGCAGGTGTGCAGAGCCCAAAGGCACCACGTTGCCTTGATGCTCTTGGTTTCCTCTCTTTATACGTTCTCAGAGTTGACACCCTGCATGCTACAATCCTAAATACACATGGCATGGAAGTGTGTGGACTGAGAGCAGTGACTTTGTGCTGGCTTGAGGGATCTCATGAGACAGCAGAAGAAGGTTTCCCACTTGCCGAGCGCTGGCATGTGGCTCACACACTAATTAAACATAAAGGGGGATTTCCAGAAGTGCCTGCACAAGGAAGGCAGCTCAGACCTCAACAGCTCCAGCGCTTTCAGAAGCCTCTTTGCAAGCCTCTTGGCACCTCTCCGAATCCCTGCTCTCTCCCAGGGTCTGGCAACCCCTGCTTGGTGGCAACTTGGTGGCCCAGTGCAACCTCCAGCTCAGAGTAAGTTAGAGCTGGTGTAAACCCATGGCAGAAATCACATGAGGGCTGGCTCCTGAGCACAAAGGCATTTCTCCAAGTCCCTTGAAGGACTTGTTCCCTGGAGGGTTTTGCTGCCCTCCCCTGCCAGCTCTGCACAGAATTCCTGCCTCCTGGTTCACCTCATTCCCCTCCCCAGTCCCAAATGATGAAGATCATGGGGGGAAATGAAGGGCTATGTGGTAGTCAACAGCATCAAAAGGCCATTGAATGGCTGAGAGGTAGATGACAAATGTGTTTGTGCCAAATGTTATTGCCATTGGAGAGTTCTTTCCCTTGGGCCGTATTTACAGAATCCCAAGAGCTGCTGCGTATTTAGTATATACAGGAAATAGAAAAACTAGAGACCAACATAAAGCCAATTGCAGGAGTTAGAGATAAACTTGGAGCTTTCTTCGGACTAGGGATTTGCTCCAAACCTAACTCCTGACACATGAATGCCTCAGGGGCTCGTTCTTGCTAGAAGCTGTAGTGTAAACTGCACATTCAGATTAATCCTGTACTCAGAGTGATGCAAAAAGGAATTCAGAGACTGTTCATTAGCTACAGGGATTGGGAATTTTTAATTAAAACCTACTATCTGATATGAGACAAAGCCTTTGGATTTGCTGGCTTTGCTTGGGTAGGGAGATCAGTGCCTGGCATTGCTGGTAAGCTGCAGCAGCAGCGTGTCTGGGTGAGTTAGAGAACCAGCCATGGAAATGGCCACCAAACTTGCATGGCTGGGACAGAACCAAGGGGCTTTTTTGGCTGAGCCTCCCGTGCTTGTAGGGCTGGAGCTGAAGGGTGGCCTGAGCTGGTCCCCCATGTGGGTGGGTTTCCCTGTGTGGGGAGTTAGAGGCTGGCTCTATTCAGCTGAGGATTGGCAGGTCTGAGTTTCCATCAATGCACACATCAGCCTTAAAGCAGAGCCCTGCTCCAGCAGCTCCTTCAGCTCCTAGTCTATCTGAAGTCCACAGATGCAGAGCTCTCCCCTCTACACCTCTGCAACCGCCCAGGTTGCTGTTTCCCTGTCTGAGTTGCATGTTACTAACATCTGTCAGCCCTGGTTAGTCTTCAATTGCTCTTGGGGCTCTGCTTTGGAAGGAAAAGAGTGGCTAAATTGCATGTGAAGTGACTGTAGGACTGAGCAGGGGAGTCAATGCACCCAAAGATAAAGGGGTTGAGCTTTGCAGCTGGGAGGAATGCTCCAGCTTGTTATCTCTTACAGAGAATTTAGCAGGTAGTAGGTTCCCAGCTTATATTCCTTCTTGGTCTGTTTTGACCCATTGGCCCAGAAGCCTGGGGTGGTCCCCCCTGACCAGACTGGGAACCTTACAGGGCAAAGCCAAATCGCTTCTTTAAGCACTGATTTTTCTTTCTGCTTTTCTTTTAAACCACAACATCTGTCTCTTTTCATGATGTCCTGCCCAGTTAATACCATCCAGAACAGACATTTGAAAATCTGCAGCACCAGCAGGCGCTAAGGAACAAATGGCTTGTATGAGAAGAGGGACTGAAGCCACCAAAGGACTGTCAGCCCCCCGAGAGCTCAGGGAAAATGCAGGGCTTTCTTGCAAAGCTGGGATGTGCTGCAAATGTGTCCTGCTTTGCAAAAGAATACTTGCCCCATTCCCTAACATGGGAGAGGGAAATGTCTCCTAGGGCAGCGAGGAATGACTTCTGGAGAAAGAAGAAATATGGGATTTGTTTAGGAAGGGCTGGGAAATGTCACAGGACATAGCACTATTTACAGCCAGGCAGTTCTCAGTTTCCCGAGATCAGGGACTAGAGGCACACAAGTTAAAATGCTCTGCACATGGCTGTCTTCACTGTGTGTATAAATGAGAGGAATCAGCAGGAATCTTACCTGGAAGTGTGTGCTGGCACAGCCTGGAGCCCATACTATGAAATTCAGATGAGCAGCAGAAGGGGCTGTCAGAACAAATAGGTGTTTCTGCATCTCAGTGAAGGCTGACACTGCCCAGCTCCAAAGCCAAAAATGATCCAGTGGAGCTGTGGACCTACGACCACCTTGACTGTCTGCAGCACAGAGACTCTTTTAGCGCAAAACCCATGCCTTCTGTTTGTAAAATACATGTATGTGTATATATATTTGCTGGCATATGCTCAACTGCACAATGAAGACGTGTTGTGCTACTTGTGCCTGTTATCCTTTAAGCCCCCAAGCATGTCCACTGCCAGTCAGACACATCTCTGAGCAGGAGTAAACATGGTCTGGCAGAGCACTTACATTTCAGAAAGTGATGGATTTTCACACCAGGCTCACACGTGCTTGTCAGCCTTTCCACAGTGCTAGAGCACGCATGGTGCTGCCAATGCCACGTGGTGTTCCCAAAGCTGTGGCATCCTTTAAATGTGGCCTTGATGAAATAATGAAGCTTGCCAAGGATTTTACTGCTGAAGGGGTTTCAGTAGAAAAAATGCTCTTCACACAAAATCAGGACTTCGATTAAAATACGAATTCCCATCAGGACAAACCAGTGCCTTTCCCTTGGGGTTTAGTGGAACATTTCATTTCTCAAATGGAATGGAAAAAATTCAGTTCAGGAGTAATTGATGTTTACTCCCTGAGAACCACCTGAAATATGTTCCTAAGGACATGCCTTGGCTTTGCTGATGTGGGAGCTGCTTCATGGCCTGGGCATGGCACCAGGTTCAAAGAGGACACGGAGCAGGGACAGCATCACCTGTATGGGTGCAATTTGAGGCTGAACTGCCAAAAACAGGCAGTGAAATGGAAATTCCAGCTTTTGAGCTAACTTAGGTATTAGTAAAGCATCAAATTCCCAGGCAGAGGAACTGGTGTTTGATTGGAATTATTTACTTGCAGAGATGGTGTATGCGGGTATGAATTTATAGCAGTGAAAAGAGCCCTTACACAGCAGGAGATGTATGCTATAAGGACCTTGTGTCTCACCTAATGCTAACCTCGAGGAGTGAAACAAGAGGATGTTTCCCTGCAGGCTGCTAAGGGGAATGCTGCCCTGGAAAATTTTTAATTTTAGGTGTTGAAATTCAGCTATTTCCTGCTCTATACATTTGTGTGCCACATACATGACATAACTGAAACTTCTGGAAAGTCTTATAATGTTACTTCCCCCCCACCTTCCAGTGTCATACAAATTGGAAAGCTGTTTGGAAAGTTGTTTTAAATAGTGTGCGGGTTGTGAAATTCATGGATGCATGTATAAAATCCTTGTTGGTGAATCCAAGGTGTTCCTCAGCTATTTCTCATTGTGGTCAAATAGTGCTTTTTACCAAGGCTCTATTTGTGTGGTTGAGACCTCGCCTATAAATCAGTGATCAAACCAGGCCCTTGGTGCAAATGAGCATTTCTTCTTTGCTCATTGCCACTGACAATATATTCGCTGTGATTCTTGCCTGAGTACATGCCCAACTGTGCTCTCCAGTTAGCCTGCTAATTAGACCCCTGGTATCTGTTTAGATTATTAATGGAGCTGAAAGACTTTTTTAAAGGAACATTAGATATAATTGAAAAGATAGCTTTGAGGGATGGATGATGTTGTAAGCATGGGTCACGTCTTCTGCTTTGCTGTGTTGAGTTGGGGAGGTGTTTGTCTAGAAATCATAGAATCATAGAATAGTTTGAGTTGGAAAGGACCTTAAGATCATCCAGTTCCAATCCCCTGCCATGGGCAGGGACACCTCACACAAGACCACGTCACCCAAGGCTCTGTCTAACCTGGCCTGGAACACTGCCAGGGATGGAGCATTTACCACTTTTTTGGGCAACCTGTTCCAGTGCCTCACCATCCTCACAGTAAAGAACTTCCTTATATCCAACCTGAACTTTCCCTGTTTAAGTTTGAACCCATCTGCTGTACCAGGGGTCTGGTGGGGTGAAACGGCTCCCCAGGTGCATGGTATTTGATAGGAGAAGTAGCTTCTCAGGGGGATCAATCCTAGGTGAAAAAGAAGAGCATGTGGGAGAAGAAACCTTTTAGTAGGTAATAGCCAATGGGGAAATGGAGCTGGATTATATAGAGCCCCATTTCAAAATAGAGCATTTCAGATAATTCCAACAAAATGAAACATTCATTTTTAACTTAAACTAGCCCAAAAGGAAATGTTTCATTTTTATTTGCTGAATGAAAAATTTCATTTGGTTGGGGGTAGAAAAAAAAGAAGAGCTTCCCATGACATAGCTTAGCTTTGTAGAAATCTTATTTTCTACCAGAAAAAAACCCCAACTCCAGTAGCAAGTTCCCTGCTGACTCCTGGTGCAACCCGTTCTGGCTGCTGGGGAGGAACAGTGGGACTGGCTTTTGCATCATGCAAGGCTTACCCTTTCCCTTTGATCAACACTGATTCACTTCCTACCAGCGGGTGCTCCGCCACCCAGAACACTCCATTCTATGTGCTTTCACTCATTGCTGCTTTATGTTTTCGGGACAGTTGCTGTAAGCTGTTAGCATCCCAGTGGGCATGGAGAAAGGCTCTTTTTACAAGTTCCCACTTGGCCTGAAATGAGTCTAGCTCTTCTTTTACAGGGGCTCACCCTGAAGGAAAAACACAGCTTTTTCTGACCTGGTGCCCCTAGAGTTATCTTTGTTTGGAGTGCACAGTGTGCCTTTATCCTGCTGCGGGCAGACTGTGCCACCTCTGCTCACACACGTGACACAGGGCAGCGGGAGTCATGTTCTGTGCTGAGCAAGGACAAACTGCCTGTTCATCACCAGCTAAAAAGGACGTTCCTTTCTCAGTGACCTAAAAGAAAAGCATGGCTGTACCCCTGGCACTGATGCCTTATGGGTGTCATTGGCTCTCAGCCCTCCAGGGCTGCTGTGGGTTCCCAGATGGGTTTGGGTGGTGAACACATTCACAGGCAGTAGAAGAAAGGGGTTGGATGTCAGCAGAAAAGGTATATTTGAGTATATTTGTCACTTGCCACTCCCTTGTCTTGTTCTTGTCTTCATGTGCTTGGATGTGAGCACCCGTACCTTAGACCCCATGGTAGGTGCAGACCAAAGTCAATGACAGCTGTTGCTACAGTTGGGAGGGTTTGACTCCAATGGTCCTCTTGGAAGCAAATGGCCAAATGGGCTCTGCACAGCCCTCAGCCATGGATGTCAGACTGGCAAAGTGAGTGGTCATCTGGGTCTGTCACTGGGGTTGCAGAATGCAGAAGGGAGCCTGCTGCTGGAGCATGATGTGAGTGACAAACATGAGCTTGCCCAGCATGAGGCCTCTCTCAAGGCAGCATCAGCAGGAATCGGGAATATTTAAGGTCCAGAGGGTACTGCTGGCTCCCCACAGCCCCATAAACATGGGACAGGGATAATGGGAGAAGAGGCGCCTGGGCACAGCTCTAAGCTACATTTAGCAAGCTGTCTGTGGCTTTTCAAACTGAGGGGTCCAAACTGTGCAATCTTAAGATGAGCAGCAAAGGAAAACACAGGGAAAGCTGGAAAGTTTCAAACTAGCCTGGTTGGTTTGTTTTAATAAAACGAACCCTGAATCACGTCACCAGCAGGCCCCACGTTTTCTTCCCGAACTTATATTTTTCGCCTACGGTGATGAAGTTTTGTTAAAAAAGAAAGAATCTGGTTTTGTTCTGGGGCAATGAGGAACTAGGCTTTGGGGGTTGTTTTTTCCTTCTTTGCTTAAAATGGGATTATTCTGGGGACCCACTGAAAAGCAAGCCTCAAATAGCACCAGACCTAGGCAAAGTTTAGAGAGTGCCAAGAGCCCTGAGCTATTTCAGTGTTCAGATCTGAAGAGGAGTCCTGCCTTTGCTCCTCAGCCTTTTCTTTTATTCGGCCAGGCTTTTCTGTGCTTAGAATGAAAGAAAAAACATGAGCAGATTTTGTGGGGAGAAGAGAGTGAAGATATTAATAGAAACGTGATTTTGGTTTGACACAATGTGCTGCAGTCTATGGGCATAGCTGCAGTCTATGGGCATATTGTGAGCTGTCTTCAGGTATAATAGGAAATAAATGGCTTATTGGGGTGCTTCTGAGGACTAACAGGAAGTCTAGTTGTTTTGGAGACCAGTGGGACTATTCCAAGGGCAGCTTTTATCGGGAAGGGGAGGCTGTTACAGCAAACAGTGGGTTTCTTGTCTGTCCAGAGTGCACATCCCTTGCAGCTAAATTAACAGTACAAATTGTCCTGGTCATGAATTGAAGGACACTGACCTGGGAGGTGGCGTTTACAGTACAAGGCATCTCTCCAGGGCCTCGCTGGCGGAGATGTTTGGGCTTGTTTTGCCTGTGAGTAACTAGCTTTCTCCTCTTTGACCCCTTCCTGAGGGCCCAGCGGCTTCACCCTGACTTCTTCTCCTTGACTTTATCTTTTCAGTTCAGAAATTCCTGCCTCTGACCGCTTTTTACCAGAGAGCATTTTCCCAAGTTTGTTCTGCATTGGGCAAGAACTGCGCAACTTATCTCTGAGCCAGCATGATGGCCAGAACACTGATTTAAATCCCCATGTTTCCAAAACAACCCTTTTGTTTATCTTGCTTCTGTCTTGCCTGTGTTACCCTTCTGATCAAAACTGGAAGGATTTGTGCCAAAATACCTTGAGCAACTTGCTTGATGAAACATTGCCTTTTGGAAGCAAGGTACGATCTTAGGTGAACAACAGTCAGATCTCAGGGAACAGTCAGGCTGACCTCTTTTACTGTAAATAACATGATTTGAAGTTGAAATGGGTTTCGGTATAAGGTTGTCAGTAGCAAGTTGAAAGAGAGAAAGTTGAGTATGAAGAAAACCCAGCAGGTTTGTTTGGCAATGTCTAATCAAACCTGCCCTTTGCCCCAGCTCTCCCAGGGCAGCCTGTGGATGGACTTCAATCTGCAAAGAAAGTCCTGGGGCCACCAGTTTTAGTTCCTATTTTTTGAACTTGGAAAATAGGTTTGATTTGCAGGGAACATGCTGTCATGTCAGCAATTATTTCACATGAAGGAGGGCCCTTTGTCAGCGTTTAGAATACAGGCAGTGAACTAGAGTTTCAGTTGGTTTCCAAGGTTTTTTGGTGTTTTCCCTGCTCCTTGCTAAAAGGAGTTTTGCTGAGAGCTAGAATTGAGCCAGGTTGAAGATGGCTGATTTCCCTGACCAGTGCCATATCATGACAGTAGTGTTCATGTCCTCCTACCTTAGATTCCCCTAACCAAGCTATAAGAAGGTGGTCTTCGGCAACAGCCCAGATCTCCTATTCGTGCCCCTCCATCTGCTTTACCTGCTCTGCTTCCTCCGTTCAGTGCCTGCACCAAAAAACCCAAGAAATATCCCCAAGCATGAACCTCACTGCACCAAAGAGTCAACCCAACACCCTCCTGGGCTTGCAGAGCCTGGCAGCCCTTGCCCCCAGCAAGTGATCATGCAATGGCAGGAGCTTTATGCAGCTGGTCTTGCCCTCATTCCAATGTGTTGCTGTGAGTTTCATGCTAAACCTCCTTTACCCTGCAGTGAGGAATACCCACAGGAAAGGCTGGGCACGCAGCAGGGAGCAGGTCATAGCTCTGCCCTGACATCTTTGACTTGGACACAGGCTGTGTTGTGGCATGTCACTGCCACAAGACTCGCGTCTCCAGGGCCACACATGGAGCAGGGAAAAGGCAGGGCTGCTCCGGCTGCTGTTTCCCTTGGCAGAGGCTCTGCCTGTTTGTTTGTCCTCCCTATTGTTTGTGCACAAGAACCGCACAAGGAGCCACAGGGCTGGGCTGGGGAGAGCTCTGTCAGCCATGGGCACATACATCAGCCATGAAAATGCTGTATCCAGGCTTTCCTGGCATCAGTGGACAGAAGCGCTTGCTCTGGAATGCCACTTCCATGCTGGGTGGGAGGATGGAACGTTTGCAGCTCCTGATGATGGTGATCAGATGGAGACCTGGTGGAAAAGTGCAGAGCTCATGTGGGGAGAGCTGTTTGTTTACTCCAAGGCTGAATTCAACCCTCTGCTGCTTGTTCCTCCTGTTGAACAGGCTTGTAACGCTCTCCCCAAACACTGTAAGTAGGTCAGCCCAAGGAGGGGGCCTTGTTCAGCACTCCAGATATCTATCTTGTCTTCTTTTTTCTTTGTTTTATTTTCTTTTTTCAAAGCTGAATCCTTTATTTAAGCTTTCCACAGAAGCCTGGAAAAAACAAAGACCTGGATGTGTTTCAAAACCCTAAAGTCCTTTGCCTAAACACCTTTCAGCCACATATTATAAATACATCACCTCTGTGGGTAAGAAGAGATGTCTCATTTTAAGTGGTGCCTCGAGCACAGATACTCACGAGGTCGTGTTGGGTCTGGGCCATGAACAGGCAGTAGGCTACAGATCTGTATGAGGGGTTTGGATATGAAAGCATCTTCCTGCATATCACTTCAGATGAAGTTCCTCCCTTTTGAATGGATCTGAATCTGGGCATGGTCCTCTCATCCCCATCTCTTTGTCTTCCTTGGAGGTATGCCTGGTTTCTGCATTGGTGTGTGAGCATGATTGGAGGGTAGGGATAGGGCCTCAGTTCAAAACCTGACCTCTGATGCTTCTCTAAATGTAATCTCTCAGCCTGTTCCCAAACCCTGAGTGGTTACATGTTCTGATGATGAGAAAACCCTAAATCCCAGAGTAGGGTGCTTGACAAAGGTGGAGGTCAGCGATGGGAGCCGGGTGGTGGTAAGCAAGGATGTTATGAAGCACATTCTCATAATGTAATCTGGCCAGTGAGAGGGAGAATGAATCAATGTCACCTTGAGTAAGCACTGAGATCAGCCTGACCACATTCCTGAGATAGCTGCTTGAAGATCTGACACTGTTATTCATGGGAGACTTAAAACAGAGCCCAGAACCCAACCTCAGGAGCAGTGGAAACACGAATATGACCAAGGTCATCTCAGGAGGTTACAAAAGAGAAGGTCAGACCTGGTTCAGCAAGTGCAGAGCAGCTCAGGTTAATTCCTCTGTCATGTCCATGTCTGTGAAAGGCCATTGGCTTTCTCTCCGCACAGCAGAGTCCCCTTTTCTCTAGAGATCATCTGCTGGAAGATGGGCATGAGATGAGCAGGATCTGCCATAACTCTGGGAAAAGAGTAGTCTTTTAGTGCTCTTTGCATGGTGCCAAGCACTTGCTTTGGAGCTAAACCTTCATGGTGCTGTTTTACTGGAGAACACCTGTTTTAGCAAAGGAAATAGGGAGCATCACATCCCCATCACTTCCCATAAGGGCTATCAGTTAAAGCCCATGGTTCATTCCCAGTTGAAAGGGCTGATAAATACTCTGCTCTGCTAATACAGTGAAGTCCTTTCAGTCCCACTAAATGCTTCCAGAGTCCCTTATTACTTTTTGAGGCAGGGGGAAAGCCCAGCCCATTTCTAATCGTCACATTTGAGTCTTGTGCAGGCAGAGATGCATTCCATATGGCGTCAGGATCCGAGCTGCCCAACTTGGCACAGCCAGGCAGTTGATGGGAAAATGATATGTTTAATTGTATGGATGCCATAGTACTGGAGTCACTTGCTTAATCCTGGAGTTGTAAATAAATACAGAAAATAAGGAATATACAGTTGGCTGGGGATGATTCAGAGTATTCGTTGTGACGGGTTGGAGAGCAAACATATGAAGGAGGTTCTCATTTTCAGGCTGCACATGACATATCTGAGCTGGTTGTAAATTTGCTAGGTTTGGTTTATGGAGATTTCAGCCAGCTGAATAGTCAGCCCCATGTTATGAAATGGGATTCCAGAGTCTCTTCTTACTTTCAAGGAAGCACTTTTTGATGTGTGGAATTGGACTATAAAACCCAAGTGAGGGAGAGCTGCCCTGCGCCCAGAGCTGGTTCCTTCTCTGTGGTCAATGCAATGTCTTTACTTTTCCCTGAAAATCCCATGTTTTGATCAGCTCCCACTGGAAATGGCTGCAGCGCATCCCGCATCAGAGCCACATCTTTCCATTTTGCAGGCTTCTCCTCATGCTCTGTATGTCTGTGTTTGCTCCTACCCCTCTACACACAGCACTGTAGCACCTACCTGCTGATGTTACTTGCTGGCAATGCTATTCTTTGAGGCAGAGAACAGCAAGATAGTTTCATCATGGAAGATACCTATATATATAGGTATAGGTGGAAATCAAAGTCCATATGGCAGGGCAGGCACCCTGCTGTACTTGCATACTATGAAGCAGCACTTTGTAAAGGCACAGAGAATAGTTTAGGCATGGGAACAGAGCTGTCAAACCCAGCCTACATCTGACTGCCAATACCCAGCACTGCTGCACATTGGTTGAGGGTTTCCCAGACAGATGTGAGCTGTGGGGCTCGTGTCCAGCCTTTCTGGAGGCTGACGTGCAGCCAGCACCGCTGTGATACACTTGCGGTAAGGCCAGCACTTACCAGAAGTGCTGGATCTACCACAAACATACTGTTTGTTGGTTTGCATATGCCTTGCTAGCCATCAGCCTGGCTGGAAACACTGAACATCTGCTCCAAGTGGGAATCCTGGAAAACCAAAACACAGGTAACCCCTCTCTCCTTCCCCCCCAAACCTCCAAGGAGGAATGGCCAGGAATGCCTGAAAAAAATTAGTCTTCCCAAAAATGCTGCCTCTGCCAGACAAAGATGTAAAATTCCCAGCGAAAGCAGAAATGTGGTTATCTGTAACCCACAGTAATTCCAGCTTGGTTTCTAAGAGTGATTTGTTTGAGCTCTGGAGCGTGAGGTTTAACTTCCAAGCTGTTTATTACACTAAATACTCCTGATAATCTGTATCAACATCTTAACCCAGGTTTTCTTAGTCTTGAGACAATTAACAGCCTTGGCTCTTGCCAGCAGTGACAGTAGAAATGGTTTGCTCTGACTTAAGGCTGATTACTCTCAGGTCACTCCAAAGCATCCTCTCTATCAGAAGTGGATCAGAAGCATATGAGCTGATGGGGAGGGAGGTTAAACATGCACCTCAGCCCACACTGTTATCTCCATGAGCTGCACTCTTCATTGTTCATATTCAGCTCCAGGCCTCCCCAGTTGGTGACACAGAAGGTATCCTAGTATCCAAAATCTGTACTACATTTGGCTCAGGGAGCAAGGCAGCCACTGCTGGGAGTGATTTGTCTCCTCTGTGTCCCACTTTGTGAGGGACCAGGGTTTCTGACAATAATATCAGTGACCTACCTTCTCTTCTGCTAACAAGCACTTTGTATTCATCCACCTGGATTCGTTCTGCTCTAGATCTTCAGGGCTGCTCCCTGGGAATAGAGTATGACATGGTTCTCATTCGTTCCCTTTTGGAAGTCCTCCCATTTGGTTCCGACTCTAGTTAATATTTCATTTTGCATTTTCATAGCCAGGCACTTATAGACATTAATTATTAAATGGCCACATTTATTGAAATGAATGTATAGATGGAGACAGCTGCTGGGGCTTTCTAAAGGGGGTGTTCACCAGTTGGGATATGCTGTTTCTTACAACTTTCAGATGAAAATCTCAAAGGCCCCTTTTTTTGTTCAGTATTTTCAAAGCCTCACTTTCTTGTTCAGTGCAGGATGGCACCTTCAGAAGCATTCAGTGTTGATCTAACCTTGTTCCCACCACAGTCCCTAAAAAATAGGTCTGAGCCATTTCGAAAGCTCTCCCCTTGCCCCCCCTGGTTCCAGTATTATAGCAATATTCCCAAGCTTTTAAGTGCAGCTCCATCAGGCCAGCAGAAAAAGCTTGCTTTTTAGCCTCATTTCTATTAATTTAGAGCAACTCTGCAGCCTCGGCGGAGTTGTTCTGGAGGCACAAGATGTATGAAGGCAAAGAATGATTTTCTCCAGCTAAGTGTTTTGTCTTTGCCCCTCTCGCATCAGATGTCTTGGGCCAGGCTCAGGGCCCAGGTGATGAACACAGGAGCGGGTGGTGGGATGAGCGCTGTTCAATGTAAGGGTGTGTGGATGTGTGTTTCATGTAGATGGAGGATAAGAGGCAGCCTGGGGTGGAGGGGACCCATCTGTGAGGTGGGAAATCTCAGCATACCAGCATCAAAAGGCAGATGATCTGAATATTGCTCTCAAATACAAATTGTGACTGCTGTGATGCCTCTTTTGGAGGGTTGGGTGCACAGTTGAGGCTCCTTGCTGTCTGGAGAGGTTGGACCATGGGTCCCTCTGTCATCAGTGGAGGGGGAGCTGCCAGTCTGACACAGCCCCACAGCACCAGTTGCAGTGTATGTGCCATGTACCACCATTTAAATATTTTTGCTTTGAAGAAAGGCAGCTTCACTTCCTCTTAACAATTGATATTACTCAGATCTTTGAGACTGAGAGAAAGCAAACCAGCCTTGTGAACCTGCCTCCTCTCCAAACCCAGTCTCCTCTCCTCCTGGTGACATTTCCCCTTGGTTCTCCAGCCAGCCTCACTGTATATTGCCTTTATAACCACAGAGATCTTGTACCTTGTAGTTGGAAAGAATATGAACCTTTTGGGGAGGGGATCAGGGCAGGTCCTGGTGGCTGAAAGAGACGCCTCAAAAGCTTTCCTGGAATACCAAGTTCACCACGAGCAGTCAACCTCCCTTCATTAGTTCCCAACAAGATTGAGCAGGGTGGATTTGCTCATGGGTGGAGCTGGAAGAAAGTAATAAGCTCTTCTTAATGAAGAGCGTGCTTTGGTTTGCTGTGTCTGGCAGGCTGTTTTCATCTTTTGTACTTCTGGTAGCTGGCATCCCAGGCAAGACTGAGGGACTTCAGTTTGGGAGTGGTAGGCATGCACTCAATTTGCTGCCTACCACTGGCAGAGGATCAAGGCTGGAATTTTCATTACACTTGCTTCGCCTGCCAGAAAGAAGCACTTTGATTTAATTCTGGTGGCTTCTTGTTCAATGCCAAGCTTGGAACGTGATGCTCTGATGTCTTCCAGCTTCTTAGAGTAACCACAATGTCCCGCCGAGGAAATATATATTTATACAACAGAGGAATTGCATTTAAGTATGGAGTCACTTTATTAACAGCAATTGCACATCATGCTATAGGTGGATCCTATGGTTTGGAATATAAGACTGGCTCCTTTCGTAATCCTATGTACCAAGCCCAGATATGATCAGAAATTCATGATTCCTCAGTAACCATTCTTGGAAGGCTCATCTTGTTAAAAAACAGTCACCATGTCGCTATCCCTGGAAGAGGATAAGGGATGCTAACAGAGCTGATCAAATACTTTCTGGCATAAATGTCCTTTAAGAAGGAAGATTGTGCTTTTGACAAGATGACATTTTCCTACAGAAAGCATCTGCTCACCTCAGAATGTTGCTTTCTTGCCAAAAGAATACCTCAAAACCCAATTGTATTATTTTTTTGGACAAGAATCCAAAAGCTTTGGGGGTTTGGCAGCAGATTTTAAGGATTCAACGGAAAAAAAAAAGAAGTTTTTGTTTTCCAAAAACCAAGAGGCCCAACCTATTTTTTTTCTTTTTAGTTTTGTTTAGAAATTCAGGAAAAATATGACCATATTTTCCATGTGATGGAGGGGACCCTCTTTGGAACCAGCTCTAGATGCTTGCAAAATATTAGTGTTAGCTTAACTACAGCAAAGTTCTGTCCTAAATCATGTGCAAGGGCAGAAGCTGTTGCCGGGAGTTCAACCAAAACCCAAGCCTTTTGCAGATTCATTGCATTTTGGTTTGGGTTAAAACTCTTCCATTTCTCATACCAGTGCCTGAGCAGTTGCACTGTCTCCTGCTCCTCTCTGTGTCAGCAGCATGGATGAATGTAGACCTTCACACTTAGAGTGCTGTGTGGGACATGATGGGCTGGAGGGAACATGGAGGAGGGGATCCCACAAATCTGAAGCTGAAAATGAGAGAAGGAGGATGTGAGAAATAGCTACACCCTTAAAATGAGACTGAGGGATTAGGACTTCTGTCCAGAGGTCTTCTGCCCTGGGATATGGGAGGACACGCGGGAACCCGCACAGAATGTGCAATTACTAGAAGCCACCCTACAAGCTTTTTATTTCTTGCAGCTCTGAGACAATTTGAGCTGATCCAGTATGGGAGGAACAGCTGAAATAGAAGGCAGAAAGAAATGCTGAAAATGTTTGTGGTCATGAGATGTTTCATTCTTGATAGGGCTCACACATCTGGCATGTGCACTGCCATTCCCATTCATTTTGTAGGGAGTGTTATATTATGCCACAGTATTAATGTATTAATATATTAATAGAATGTCAACATTTATATATAATACAATTAGTGGTTTAATATAAAAGTCAAAATGAAATGAATCAACATGACATTTGAAATAAAATCCTTTTACACTGTTGAAATGAAATAGCCTTATGGGAGAGATTTTACCCACTCTGCTCCCCCTTCCACTCCTGCTTGGTTGCCAGCTGTTTCATTCCAGATGTGGTCAGACTTTGGTCCAACGGCGACATTTGATAAGAAGGTTGGCTCAGCACTGACCATATTTAAGTCGCTTTCCTTAGGGAAGCGTGTTTAGCTCTTGCTTGATCTCAGCTTATTAAACAAATAGGTCAAAGATGTCTGGTTTTCTGCATTTTCTCTGTTGAAGTATGGCTAGCCATACCTTAGATGGGAGATAGGTAGTGCCTGGATTTCTTCCTGCTATACCCTGATCCAGAACGATCAAACACAACTTTATGCATTATTCCCTTTCTTTCCTGACCCCATATCCCTAATTTCTTCCCAAAACTTCCATTTGTATTTTCGTGGTTAAAATATTTCCTGTCTGTTCGTCCATATCTTCCGTTCACCATGAAATCCCATCTAGAAATCCCCTGTGAGCCTACAAACCCATCCTAAAGTGCCTGTCCCCATCTCATGGTATGGGCTTGTACTTTGCTATTTCAGCAGCGATGAAATCACATGCCCGAGGCAACCCTTTAGCTCTGCTCTGGCGTTCTTTTCTTTTACTTTCTTCACTACTTGGACCATGACTTGAAGGTTGTATTAATTTGTTCTGGTTAATAGAAAATTCCATGCAGTCCAGACGTGATTTTGTTTTTCAAATGGCTCTTCCTGGGAAATGCAAACCAGGAAAGGATAAAGACCTTCCTCCTCTCCAAGAAGCCAATATGGGATGTTACAGTCTAGTCTTGCTGGGTAGGAGGCTAGGGAACACAGGCAAAGAATTAAAGATCACTCTTTCACAGCAAAATAATAATATAGAGATATATTTCTGTACGTATGTTTATGTATATGTGTATTTGTCAGGATCCCAGCTCTCTTTTCATTTGCACTGGCTTTGTTCCCTCACAAGATCCCATGGGAATGAATCTGGAGGTATCATGATGTACAGGAGGAGCTCCAAAGCATTTATTAATGCTGTCCATCCTGTAATTTCAACAGTTTTTCAGATTTCCCCCCCACACACTTATTTATGGATCTGGGAAGTGCAGCCCTGTTTGGGATATACCACAAAAGATTTGGGGTTATCACATTTCTGAACAATGGCAAATAGCCCCCATTGACCCTACACAAGCAGAGGCTAAGAGTGCACTTGAAAACAAGAGCATTGCTCTTCACACTGTCTACTCTGCTTAGTCCCTGTTGACGTAATTTTCACCAAACCCCAATTCAGTAGGACCCATCCTTAAAACATCCATTGCATCATGTCCAGCACTTGGTGAAAGATGTACAGAGGCTTGGCTATGGAGCACGAGGTTCAGGCACGTGGCTCCTGAGGCTGCATGTTTGTGGCCATTCCTTGCCCTGGGAGCTCTGCAGCCAGTCTGGGGGAGCCCCAAGTTCCGGGTGCCTGATGCTTGGGATGTGAATCCACTATGTCCAGGTATTCCAGTACATGCAGGAAGCATTTCATTATTTCTGGTCACTGCCTTGAGGTAGATTTTCCTGGATGTGTCCTCTTCTCCCTGGTTGGGAACACAAGAGCTGCAGTGTGCTGTTTTTAAGGCTGACAGCTCCTGTGCACAACAGCCGTATACCATGAACACACATATGTTACACTCCATCCATACAGAGGTGGAACAGTGGTTGTGATGCTTCTTGGAAGAGTCAGACTCATCGCCTGCAAGCTATACAGTGCAAGAACAGACATTTCCAACTGGGAAACCCCAGACATAAGTATAATAAAAGTGCTTGTCTCACTCCTGCTCTGCTCTGCACCAGGAGCAAAATCCCTTTGGCATGGGCATGGGTTTCTCTAAACTGTCCTATTTATTTGTATTAGGAGCACAATTTCTTCTAGGTCAAAGCTATTTGAGTGAGGCCCCAAATTTATACTGTTCAGCCCCCCCAACAGACTATAATTACATTTGCATATATTATATACAGATATAAAGGGATTTAATCAAAATGTAGCTGCCAAATGGAGACCCAGTGAATGTATGTTCATCAGAAAATCATTACTAAAGACCTTCCAGGTTGGCAAACTTTGCTTCAGAATTAAAAGTGGGATTTTTCATTACCCCGTTGAATATTTTCAGTTATTTCAGATGCGAGAGCCAAAAAAAATAAATCAGTGCCAGCTTGCAGAAATATGAGTTGGTAGAATGGTTGTTATTATTTATTGCATGGCAGGGAAGGATCTTGGGGGGTTTGTCTTGATGGGTGAGTTACAGGAACATGAGCTCTGTAACAGAAGGGTGGAGGGAAAGGCATTCACATTCAAGGCACTGCTCCACTTTCTCCACATCATATTTAATTTCTATAGAAGGAGAAATGGAGGGAAAACTGAAGAGCTCTCTGCAATTGGAGCTGCACACAGAGAGCTGTGGTTCAGATTCTCTGCTTGGGGGATTGGAGGAGGAGGAGAGAGACCTACTGAAGGTTGTCTCAGGCCCTCAGCTCTCTGATCAACCCCAGACCATGGCAAGGAGGTGTTGATTCTCAGATAATATTTGGGGCCACAGCGTAACTGACTGCAGGCATCTCCACACGGTTATATTGCAGACACACAGATACAGTGTGTTTCTTGTCGATTGCTTTTGGTTCAGGTAGGTTGTATTTGTGACACCTGGAGGAGTATTTCATGTCCTTACTATAACTGGGGAACATCTAGGGCAGAGGAGAGATGATGGGAAGTGGTAAGACTATATCAAGACAAATCACATTTATGGTTTTACTTACACACTTGTTTGCCAAATCTCTCTCACCAGGGCTAGATGCAAAGCGAAAGTTAAGAAAGAAAACCAGTAAGATGAGTAGAGTTCTCCATAGAAAAGGGAGGCAAATGAGTGAGGCTTGTATAGACTCTGGTGTAGGTACATCTATTTATTAGAGTGAATTGTGCAGAACTGAGGTCACAGTGATGGAATGGCAGATGGACAGGTGGGTTGGTGTATGTGCCTATCTGAACATGCTAACAGCAGATACTTCACCCATAAACAGGATATGTGAATTCAGCTGTGGTAATTTTTCAGCAGTAGCAAATATGATTTCACAAACAAGATAGGGATGTGAGATTCTCTTAGGGGAGATTGTTGGTCCCTTTCATGAAAGATAATGAAAGTCACAAACACAGAAACACTAAGATAAGCAGCGAATGCGCTGAGTTGGCTCCAAACTAGGTTGAGATTAGGGTTGTTTGAGTACAACAGATCTCACACAACAGCCTAAAATGTCTGAGAAGCAAATATTTCTCCCCAGCAGTGGTAAATCTTGTAGCACCAGATGTTATGGGTGCACGAAGCCCATTACAAGTAGCACAGAAAATCCCTCTCTGTAGCAAAGTATTTCAGTGGCACCTTTTATGAAGTGGGATGCAGGAGGAGTGGGATGGATAATAGACACTTGCTCTGCATTAAACTGAGAAGTTAGATGAGCCAAAAGGCACGAAACTCCTAATTCTGCAGTGCTGGAGGCTCTGTAAGGGTTGCTTCACTTTGCTTCTCCCACTGTTTTTCATCCCCTCACACTTCTTCAAGGGCCCTGCCTGGCTAACCTGAGACTATCTTGCTTTACTGATCTTAACAGTTAATCTTTAATTAAACCATGGACTGGTTTGGTCATTAATGTAATGTAGCAGGCAGGGAATTAAGCCTCATAAAACTCCATCCCAGCTCTGACAGATCATGCTGAACCTCAGGGGAGCATCTGGGTGCTCCCATGGGAACAAGATTTCCCCGGAGCCTGACCAACTGCCACGCGGTGGGTTCCCACATCCCTCCTTAGGGAAGGTTTTCCTAGAGCAACTAGTCTGGTCAATTTGTGATTATTCAAGTTTGTTGGGTCCTGGCCAAAAGCTTATTGAATAAGAACCGCCTCAGAGGATTGTGGGGCAGACCCAAAGCTGAATGTAATTACCAGCTTATTTCTAAATTAATATTTTGTTAGGGGTTGGGGATAGGATTTGCTTTCACCCACCTTCCCTCACTGCACACACCACTGGTCTGGGTTCGTTCAGCCTTGGAGCGTGCTTCAGGTTTTACTGCATGTGTCTGAGATTGTTAAAACCTGTGAAAGTTGGGATCGTTTAAAATCAGAGCAAAGGAAAAAAGAAGGGGGGGGGGGGGAGGAAAATAGCTGGGAATGGGTGAACGTCATCTAAATAGCAGTAAAACTGTTAAATCTATTTGCATTTCACACCCAATAATTTTAGACTCCACCTCGAGAGCACTGCTTGAAAGTCAGCACTTTTAATTGTCCAGTAAATTTCCTTTCAGACAGCTGCTTCATAAACTGCCATTGCCTGCACAGTGAGAAAAAACAGATAACTGATTTATCTGAGGATGGAGACCACAATGGCCATTCGCGTGTCACTGCTTCCCCCCTCCGTTTCACTTAAATCAGCGCGTGAGGGCATTTGGTTATAGCTCTGCAATCTGTCCTCAGATGCTCAGCACCACCAACCTGCTCAGCTGAGGTCTCCTGACCACCATGACCTGGAAAGGACCCTCGGAGGTCCATAGCCCACCCTGCCCACTGGCCCTGCCATGAGCTCACCATGTCCTGCTATACTGGTAAATCACTGTCTGCTGGGCAAGGAATAGGCAGGCTTTGGAACACTCAGCCATAAAGTAATGGCTTATCATTCAATTAGAGCTCAGGAAAATCTCTTGAGTTATATCTATTTAGCTTGACATTGGCTTCTTGGAGGTCTGAGAACATGACCAAAGGGGAATTGAGCTGCTTTTTTTGTTTGGATTGTTTTGGGGATTTTTTGAGTGCCCTTTTTTATTTGAGGGAAAGAAAAAAAAAAGGAAAGGAGAAAATAAATTCTGGCCATAATCTTTTAATTTTTTTATGGGATTGTTGCAGCAGTTTTGGGACTTTACGTATTCTCAAAAATGGGCACAGAAAGGACCAGTCTGGTTTGGTTTGTACAACAGTTTCCGTGGAAGTCGACTCTGGCCACTGCTGCTTCTTACGCCCCATTTCAGACTCATGTGGACTCGTACCTCTTGATTTTGGAAAGGTCCATTTCTTCCTCTTTCTTTCTCATTGTCTTGTCTGTCTCTGCCATTGCCACCTTTCCTCTGTCCCTGTTGGAGCAGACCACTACACTGCTGAGCACCTCAGGAGTGACAGGTTGTCCTAAGCTCTCCACTGTTACCTAGTGATAAGCATTAACAACATATTTTACCAGCAAGGTAAAAATGAGATCTGACCAGAAGAAGAAAATGTGATCAGATGTGAAAAACAACTTTTTAGCTATTCCAGTGGCAGATGTTTCATCTGCAATCTCCATGACTTTCATGAAGAATTCAGGGAGCTCTTTATCTCCAGAATTCATGATAGTGTTTAGGTTTTTGTTTCAATTCCTTGAACTTTAAAGAAGATTCAAAGGAACCAATGGGAGAATTACCTTTACATGAGATGTGGGATACATTTCCTTAGTTCCAACCCTTAACTCAACAAAACTGACAGTAAAGTAGGCAATCTTTAGCACCAGGGATTGAGGACACTATTTGGTGCTCCCATCCAGCTGCTCCATTCTCACCTCTCCCCACCCAGCACCCAACCACAACCACAGCTACCAGTTTTATTCCAAGTTGTTGTATCTTTGGGTGAGTGTAGACAAAGGGTAAATCCTACTGCCAGGGATTCCTGGCAAGGCAGAAATGATTGTACACCAGGGTCTGGGATGAGAGGCATAATGGTGAGTCAAGGTCAGTGTAAGTGGCCTCAAGCATCCTCTGAAAATGAGAAGGTGAAGCAATAAGAAGCAGCAGGACTGGGAGGCCAAAGGCTGGGAGGGAGAGCCTGCAAGGCAGCTTGTTGAAAGGGAAATGGCTGTAGGAAGTGAGGAGAGAGGCCAGAAGGTAAGAAAGACCACGATGTAAGGATCCTTCCCCTACCATGGACGTGCTCAGGTTCTCTTTTTGTTGCTTTTTCTTCACCCACTGCGGTACGGATACTCATATTCTTGAAACAAACATCTCACGTAGTCTCCTCTGGGCATCTTTTTCTGCTGCTGGAGATAAGAGTTTGTTCCCATGTAAACACACAAGCACACACATACCTGCACGCCTCTGAAAGAGGCCACTGGGGCTCTGTTGGTAGTTTCCTTGCAATCTGTGCATCTGGCCTGCCTTTGCCCTGCAGTCACAGCTGCAGCAGCAAAATGTGCTCTCTGTGTGCGTGTGTGTGTGCATGGTGGTAAAGCTGGCAAGCAATTATTTGCCTTTTTTTTTAATCTGCTGCTTAATAATTACTGCTTCCTTATTCATTTTAAAAGGTCCTATGTGATCACAAATAGATTTATTTACCAGCTATTGTTTAGATAGGTACCGTAAAGTAACCACCAGCTTCATCTATTGATGCATGTGCTTTATCATGCATTTAATAGTCTTATTTCTCCATAATGAATGAGTCCTCCAGTGGGAAATAAAGTGAAATGCCAGTTTAGGGATCAATCAGTGCGTATATGCAGCCTCTATAATGGAAAGTTCATGTGCTGTAGTAAAGGTATTTTTCTACAATAGCTTGCCTGCACTTCGTTACTGCAGGTTTTGGCTTTGTTAAGGTACAGGTCTAGAAGATATGGATTAATAGAAAAAAATCAGAACTTTAAAAAAGTAATAAAAACATGTATGGCCCTGGATGATAAAGATGCAGCTTCTCATTGCCGTGCATTTGTGAGATATGTGGCTTTATTTCCACGGTGCTCTGTAGGTCTGATCCAAAACTTGTTTGAATCATTGAAGTTTCCTTCTTGCCCTGATTGATTGACTTGCACTGGGGGTCTGGTAGGAGCAGAGCTAAAGGAGTTCAATATCAATGGGCCAGAGAGAGCTTCAGTTTGAGTTTGGGTGCGTTTGCCTTTGTTGGGGCAGAGCCTTGTCCTTGGAGAAGGGTTGAGTTTGAGTGCCTTTGCCTTCCTTGGGGCACAGACTTGTGCTTGAAGAAGGGTTCCTCCCACGTAACTAATCTCACTTAGCCTGGGCTGCCTCCAGAGTCAACATTGACGAGCAAAAGGAGAGGGCAATTCACCTCTCCAGATGATCCTAGATCCCTTCCAATGCCTTTAGGGTGCTGCCAGCCCTCACCCAGGACCGCCCTTTCCACTGGTGAGTCGCACAGATATTATTGCGAGTGTCGGCTGCGAATGGGGTCTAATATAAGGAGGGAAAGAATATGTGAAAAGTTAATTTGCCATAAAATATGAACAAGTCCCTTTTTTTTCTGCTTTTACAAGGGGTTTTTAACTGGGTAGGCTGAAGTGGTTTGCGGCAATAACGGGTCTGTCGTAGGGGTGATAGATATCACTTTACTGATGGTAAAACGATATGAATCAGGCTTGTCTGCCAGCGTGATTACCTAATTGTAGTGGAGGAGTTCAGCAAGGCCACGGCAGTCTCTGTGATTAGACAGAGTCTGTGGGTTATTCCACTCCTGAGCCTTATCACTCAGGTTTCAAGGCTAGGGAGAAATATGTCAGGGCAGCTGTCAGGGATTGAATAAACCATCCCAGGCAATGGGAGAGTCTCCTTCCAGCGCTGAGGAGGATACCCTTGAAAAGAGATGGAGGATTAAAGAGCGTGGTGCCTGGGAGGGGTGGGAGGAGGATGAATGGTAAGAGCTCTTATTGCTGCTTCGGTAATATTGATCTTGTCATTAATAATGCGATGAACCTTAAGTGAAATTCAAGTGTCAGTGCCAAGGCAGGTTATTTCTGTCATAAACGGCACATCGGGCAACTTGAGAACAGTGATATTAAGAGGGATGAAGAGGAGAAGGGGAGAAGGAAACAGTGTTTCTCAGACCCTGTGCTTTGTGGATGTGAGAGAGATGGTTTCACCTTGGGGCAGGGGTTCAGGGGAAGTTCAGTCTTCTCCAAACTGGACAACTCTCAATGAAACACCCCAGAAATTCAGTGAGCCCCCTCATTTTCCAACAACTAATTGTGTCCCTTGCAAGGCTGCATGCTGACCTTTCCCTCCTTTGTACCCAGGCCCTGAGAAGAGCCTCATGCAGCCTTCCCCGCTTCTTTCCAACACTTTTTATTGCCATTTTCCTTGACTCCTGGGAGTTCTTTTCAAATATTATGACAATAAGATATTTTTTTCTGTCCCTGAAAAGTAAGTTTTCTGTCCTTTAAAAATTACAGCTCCTCATGCGTGTCGAATCACCAGCTAACAGAGCCTACCTTGCACTAGACGGAGTAGGGTCAAGAGCAGGGTTTTCCAGTGAAGAGCTTAAAGACTTTCCCTTCCTGTGCCCACAAAACCAGATTGTCTTTCATTATGCTCCAAACTCCTGATTTTTCAGCTGTTTAATATTAGCTTTTATTTGCTGAGGGGCTAGAAGGCCATTTTTAGCCCAGGTTTGGGAAGTGGACAGTGCAATGAGTTATTTGCTCTAATGGCCACACTTGTGTTGATTTGGGATGGCTTAAAACATTTGTATTGTTTATAGCCATGCCTTCAGCACCCAGCTGGGGACTTGACCTCAGGCTATGGGCATCTCTTCTACATCTCCAGTGAAATTCTCACCAGCATTGACAGTATCCTGTTAGAATATTTCATCCCCTTCCTCTGAAAATCAAGCTTTCTCAATCTAAAGATAAGGAACTGGGGATAAGCAGTTGAGTAGTTAAGAAGACCCAGAGTGGATTTGGGATCTCGGGATATCTCGGGCATTGCTAGTGGCTGATTACATGAAGGGGACTGAATTCTTTCATGGTATTTTGCTGTTCACTGAAAATGTGTATGGGTCATTGGCATCCCAAATCTTATGTTTAATCTCTTTTCCCATTGCAAACCTACCTAAAGGCCTTTGCTATGCAGTATTTTATCTTTCTTCTCAAGGTTTTTGGAGGACACGGGAGACCTCTAGCATTCCAGATGCTGTAAAAATGCACTTTGGACCATGAAGATTATAACCTTAGAATTTCCTTCCTGTAGGAAATTTCTTCTTTTTTAGCATTCAGTGAAGCTACTCAGCCTTTTTCCAGTCTGAATGGGACACAGAGAAACCTAGATATGTGCTCCAGATTAGATGCTGATACAATGCAAACACACTACAGAGGAAATCCTGGCAGGGTCAGGTTCCCTCCTTAGATTGTATCTTTGCACTGGGTTGCTCAGCATGGTAACTCAATCTTATTTAAGAGTTCCCTTCAAACCAAGGTGATGCTGTTTTCCAAAGCAGTAAAAAGCTGAAGCTAATTACATCTTTATTTCATTAAATATCCAGAACATTGCGCATATATCTCAGGGAATGGCATGACCTGATTTACAAACATATCACCACATGTGCAGTGTCCATGAAAGCAATTTCATAAACATTTCTTTGCTGCTTCCAGCTCACTGCCTACATTTTCAGCAGGGCTTGGTGAAAAGATACTACCACAAAACTATCCTTTGTGTTGCTTTCCTCCAGGAAAGCCAGGCAGTCCTAGACATCTGTCTCCTGAATAATGGGTCTCTTTAAAGAGCTTTGAGACCAGCAGCCCAAGAGAGGTTTGAAGTGGAGCCTGGCTGGAGAGTATCTGCCACTGAGGAGGGAAAAGGTCTCAGGAAAACAGTCTGGGCATGGGACTGGATAAGGGCAGTGTCACAGCTTGATGTGGTCCTCTGGGATATGGAGAGGAGAAGTGCAGCAACACACAAGTTACTCTTGGGCAATGATGGGGGAGGAACAGGGGAGAGCAGAGAGCTACACAGAATGAAGCTACTATCTTTAGCACCAGGGCTGTAGATTTGCTATCCCTGAGCTGGATAAAGGGACTGATTGATAGCTACAAAACGATGCACAACACATCTCTAGAAGCCTAAACTCCTGGTAGGATCTCTCACAGCCCCCTGGTCAGGACAGCAGTGTATGATTCAGACAGTTCATTGCCCAGAAGACCTCTCCCTTCATAAACAGGGAGCATCTAAACCAGATCTCAACAGCAAGTGGCCTGAACTGCCATTTCTTCTTTCCATTCACTATACTGGAAACTGGCAGCTCTGGATAACAGTTGATGTGACTTGGCCATCACTGTTCTGCTGCCTGTCCCTCTGCCTTCTCTCGCCCTTCATTCCTGCCAGGCTCTTGCATCTCCTCTTAGAGCTGCTCTGCTTTGCATGCACAGCTGAACACCCACAAGCTAAAACACACGCAACAAAGTGCTTAAGAGTCTGCACCAGGCATTGACCTGCTGTGACAGAAGTGTGGCTGCACGATTTCCCTATTTCCATACCTTGACTGATGGTGGCTGTAGCAGTCCTTCAGGAATTGCATTCCTAGCCCACTTCTTTAAAGGCTTTCCGGGCACCTCCAAGGTCTTGGGAAGGCAGGAGACAGCATGCACCACCCCACCTCAAAAACCAAAGTATTTGGGTAAATGCAGCTTAGAACAATAGGATTTGGCTGTGATCAGAAATTATGTGTTTGGCATGAAGGGCATTGCTGTTCCCACATGGGTATGAACAACCCCAGCCAGGCAGACTAGACGCAAAAAGAGCAAGTGATTAAATACAGACCTGGAAGGTTTACTGCCTTTAATGTAACACACTGAATTATTGTTATTTGTTGTCTGGTTTCTGAGACTCTACATTTGTCTCATGTTTTACATTTTCTTCCAGTCGCCAGGGGTAGAAAACGGAGAGATGTGATTCTCAGTTTACCCTTGATGGCAAGAGGGGATCAACACTGTGATTTTGGGACTGGGGATGTTTGAAAAACCCCACCAAATATTACAAGAGTGAGGATAAAATCTGAAATGAGCTCTCACAAGTCTCATAATTTTGCCGTTTGCCTCCAGTCTTCAGCTCCTGGAGCCTTGCCATTAGGTGAAAGCACTAATTTTCATGGTTTTATTGAATCTCTTACTATCACAGTGGTGGAGACAAACAGCATGTGCAGGGTAGGGCCAGCTGATGCCACCATCCATCCTAAAGCCTGAAGCAAGTTAAATGAACCAATAACATATCTGCTTGAGCTCCCTATTAGGAGTTTTTATAGCCCCTCTTACAGATGGAGTCTGAACACTTTGTGCTCTCAATATTGGTCCTATTGGCCTAAACCCTGTGTGTTTCAGCTTCAGTGCTTGTGCTCTGGTGGGATTTGGGCAGGCACCCATCACACTCCTGCATTGCCATGGGATGGGGTGTTGGTGAGGTGTGTTGTCTTCTCCTCCTCCTTATAGCAATGCTCCATGCTCCAGGTGTTTGGAGCTGGGATTGCTCCACAGTGCTGCAGTCCTTAGTGGTGAAATTTACCCCCCACTAGAAGCATTACCAAATGTAAGCAACTAAATAAGCTTCCATTTCTCCCTCCCAAGCATTCTCTTACCAAAAAGTCACCACCTTTAAAAAACACAAGTTAAAACCTCAAATCAGCTGCTCCCTCCAAGCAAAGCTGGTGTTTATTGCCTGGCTAAGGATGACAAACCTGTTCCCTTTCAATTAACATGAAAAACACCCCTACCCTACCCACCACCTCATCCTCCCACCCATGACATTCCCCTTCCCTCTCCCAATCAGGCAGTACATTTCAATTTAGCTTTGAGCGAGGGAAGCTCGATTGGGTTATTAAATTTCACACCCTAATTGACACGCTGCTGTAAAATCTAACTTGCACAAACACAATTTATACTAATGACACAAGGGGGGAAGCTTTCTGCTTCCAGTGCCCCTCTCGTTCCCCCTCTCCCCCAGCTCCCATGGGAATCCAGTTTAATTGCGCAGGGGGTGGTTAGAAGGGGTGGGAGGTTAAAGAGAAATAAATACTGGAATGCTGATGGGATGTTTCCTGTTTGGGCAGAGGGGTGTGCAAGTGATGGGGTGTGCAGGTTTCAGAGCGTCCTCGTCTTCCCGGCACCTCCCCAGGCACGCCATGATCCGACTTAATAAATCCTTAATGGCAACAGATTAACCTCAGCCCAGTCCCCTGGCACGAGTTAACTGTTGATGTTTTACAGTTAGACCTGTGTGGAGATCTTCATTTCCCTGTGACTGACAGGCTGGCAGCCACCCATCCCTGTATAAATGCTCATCCTCCACCTATTATTTCTGTTGGGGAAAACCCTGCCACAAGCAAATCGGCACCCAGGAGGGTTCCCTCCTTGCTGCTCCATCACAGAGCTTTGGACACAAAGCTCACAGCACGGTTTTCCTCCTGTTTTCCCCTGTGACAGCTAACTGGATAAAAGCAATTTGAGGAAGTACCTTGTAGTGCCCTGTGCCACAGGGCTGGGGCGGACGCCAATGACGCTCCCAGGAGCAACAGTGCTGGCTCCACTGTGTCCCCAGGATTGCTTTCCCCACAGAAGTTAAAGCATAACCATTTCTATTTCTTTTATTCCTTCTGGAAGATGTGTTTAAATAATTGATGACAGAGTCTTAGCAATGCCTCGCAGTTCAGCTGATTCTGCTTTGTAGTTTTGCCAGTAATATACACCAGGCACTCTCTTTTTTAAAGAACAAATAAATAGTTTTAAAATCTCAGTTTTTCCAAAGATGTGCACTTGTTCTCACATCTTAAATTCCACTCTTCAGGCCCAGGGTCCTGCTGGACAACAAGGAGCTGGCATCCTTAGTAAGGGGAGTACTGTTATAGTAAGGCTATATTCCAGTAAGAGATGAGATGAGGCGGCACAGCTGGTTTTAGATAGCTGCATATCTGGGCTATAGCATGACATCTTTGTATAAGTCATACCATCCTTCTGAAGCAAAAATCAAGTGACGCCCAGAGCCATGGTCTAATTTTAGCTGTGTCTGAATCACAATGTCAGGACTCAAAATTTGTGGCATGTGATGGTAACTAGGAAATATTTGAGTTACTTCAGCATCTTTCTCCTGCATGTCTTCCCATACAAAGACCTGCTAAATATTTATGGAAATAACAGTTTGGAGGGCCAGGGAAGGTATAGGTATACCTCCACACTCTTCCTGCTTTCTTATTCCTGATCTTTGGTGAAAAGAAGCCAGGAATTTATGGGGAGAAATAATCCAAATTATCGAGGCTGGACCTAACAGTGATTTAAACCTGCAACTTGTACCTAAGAGGAAAAAATGTTGGGGTTCTTTTAGCCTTGAGGCAATAGTCAACATCCAAGGGACACAAACCCATTGGAGTACAAACATCTCACCATTCCTGTACTGCCATATGCCCACTCACAGGGGCTGGTCCAGCAGCAAACCCAAAGCTCAGCTGGGCACTGGCTCCTGCCTGGCCTGGGCATGGCCCCATTTTCTGGAGCGAGTGACTGAATTCAGGCAGACATCATCTCTTTTGGCTACCCTGGGAGAAAGCAAGGCTCAGACCCTGCTGCCTCGGCCACTAATTAATGCAGAGCATGGATTTCATTACACTGATTGCTCAATTCTGTTATTAACAAGGCATAAATCTCTGCGTTAGTTGCTCTCAGCCTTCGGGTCACAACCCCTGCGAGAGGTCAGCAGCGGATGCCCAGCCCAGGTCATGGCCCTCAACCCATTACCTGTCCCGTTATCTTCTTCATCAGATCAGGAATAAGAAGGCATGAAGAGCTTGGAAGTATGCCTATACCTTCCCTGGCCCTCCAAACACTGTCCCCACTAGCTCATCTTGCTTCATATAGAATGACAGACTGGTTTGGGTTGGAAGGGACCTTAAAGCTCAGCCTAAAGCTTGGAAGGGACCTAAAGCTCTGGTTTCGACCCCCTGCCCTGGGCAGGGACATCTTCCACTAGACCAGGTATGTTGGTGAATGCTTGCTCACAGTATAGACCAGCCCAAGGAGGCTCTTGCACTGTTGCCCTTAAGAGGGGAACATATTCAGGGATAGAAAAAAACCTGTTTCCTGCTGCATCAACTCTTAATTTCTTTTAGCAGGTAGCTCTGGATGTACTGTGTCTGGCAAAGCCAGAGACTATCCCAGAGAGCAAACAAGGACACATGCAATAGCCATGTTGGGTTATAGCATGTTATCAGGTCACAGCTCTGAATGGCTGTGCTGTACCATGGGATCCAAGTCTCCCCGTTAGTTGCTCTGGGGCTCTGCTGCTCACAGCACAAAAGCTCTGCACCAGCCCAGCTCTGCTTTGTCTTTGCTGTTCTTTTGGCACCCAGTGGGGGAGGAAGGGTATGGGGACCAGGTGGCATCCATCCAAAATCAGCAAGCATTTCATTTTTGTCTTTATGGGCATTTTGTCAAGCATAACTGCAGACGGGAACTCCACAAACAGTAATTAACCACAAGCTGTGGGCAATGTTAAAGTGCTTGCCCCCTAACCTGCTGGTACACGTGAAATCTGAGATGCTGCTAATAAGTTTTTCAGCAGCTGAGTCCATTTCTGGACCCAAATCTATTTGCTATGGCTCTCAGATAACACTGGTGATTATTTTCCTGAGCGCTCACCAAACTCTTCCTGTTGTGTGAGTCTTGACCACAAGCACAAACAAACAGTGAGGCTGGAAAATCGATACCCTGTCCCATCAGCAGGCGCTGGTGTCAACTAGGAATGTAGCAATGAAGCACCATAATTAATTACCTAAATGCAAGGCAAGCTGACAGTGCTAATTAAGATAGGGAGTGACAGGTTGGAGGTCCCTGGACTGCCCACTCCATTTTCTCAGGGCTTGTGAAATATGGGGGGGGATCATCCCTCCTACCTTCCAGTGACCAGATGGGAGAGCATGGGGCTCCCCCGGATCAATAGCTCATCCCAGCCATGCCCTGCAGCTGCTGCTCCAGAGGAAGGAGAGGCAGGACCGGGTGGTTACAGCAATAGCATCCTTCCTGCCCTGCTCCATCCACAGGGAATTTTCCTCTTTCCTCTCCAGGAGAGAAATTTTGATTCATGCCCAATAGCAGGAGGGTCCAGCAACCCTTCCAAAGAGGTCATCTTCTGAGCCGTCCCTCTCATGATTCTGGGTGCTCAAGTTACCCCTATAAAGGGGCCATCTGCTTTTGTCTCACAGTGCTTCCAGTCATACCTTGTAGAAGCGAGTACCCCAGGGAAGCTATTTCCTGGGAAAGTGTCTGTCCAAATTCAGCCTCTCAGTCTGGGTGCCTCTGTGCTGGGATGAGCTCTGGAGCCTGAGCAGGGTGTTATGCTAGTGGGGATTGCCAGGACGTAGAGCAATCAAAGCATCTTGGCCAGGTCCTTCCCGGCCCACAGACACTATATGGTGGAGCTGAGCAGATGCTCTGACCTTGCCCAGGTCTCTCTGTGGTGCTCACCCCTCATTCCTGATCCTGCCTCACCAAAGCTTCCAGGAGCACCACATACAGCAGCTTGTGACTGACTCCTTTGGGATCAGTCACAGGAGGGGGATGCTTGTTGTTTCTTTTTGACAATCTAATATGTTGGCTGTGCTGGTCCTGCTTCATGCTTTCCTTTTAAATACTTCTTTCCAGGTTGCATTTCAAGGGATTACCCTCCCAAGCTGACAGACAGGTCTGTCAGTCTGTCTGCTTAGTACTCTATCTTTCCTGCAAATACCCTTGCTCTATAGCATGTGAGCCAAGGATTAAACACACAGAAAGAAACAAATCACTGTGACTTGGCCTGTAATGTCTTTTGAAAGTTAAGTTATGGCTGTTAAATGTTAACACCATATAATGCCTGTCTGTATCGTATCTTTGCAATAAAGTGATGACATGGCTCCATTATGAGCTAGTCACATAGAAGCTCCCAAACCTACAGTGTTGTAATGGCATTTAATCTCCTTTCCAAGTGCCTGAGATTTTCACCCAGGCTTTGTCTGCAGCATTTCTCTGGGATCGTGAGGACATTTTAAAGAGGAAAGATGAAATCAAGTCCACCCCCTGTTGTGCAAGGCCTGGGAAAACCTCACGCTTCCCCTTAGCCACCACAATGCCTCGCTTCTCCCACGCTACCTGTCCTTTTCCCATTCTCAAGGACAACTGCAAAGTTGCTTATCAGCCTGTAAATCAGCTGTGGCAATAAAACGCTGGCATCCAGAGCAATAGCTTTTGTACTAATGTACTACTTTGCAATTGCTGTGCATATCCAACATATTAATGACACAAATTCATTACAATAAATGAAGACACTGACTGGCCGGGGGCCAAAGTCGAGTAAGGACCATAAAAAAAGAAGTTGCTTTTGCTCCTGCCAATTGGCAAGTTTGTGATGCAAAGTCGGATGTGTTGGAGGTAGAGTGCTTTTGGTGAGTGATGGGAAGGAGTGACTGCTAAATGTAGGAGTAATGGTGCCAAGGATCTGAGGAGTGGAAAGGAAGGCTGTTTCCCATGTGATCAATGAGCAGACATGAATTCCAGGTGAAATTAAGGAGTCAAATGGCTTCATCAACAGAGTGATGGATTATGTGACCTGGCTCACAGTTTTCAGGTAAGAAAAGCTGTTCACTAAGGTGAAGGACTCATTACAACCTGGAAAGGGGGGGATTTTGTTGATCTACTGATCTATCTACTGCTCCCTTTGTTTGTCTCTCTACTTTTGGATTTACTCTCTCCATCTACTGATCTAGCTGTACCTCTGTCACTCCATGTGCTGCAATATTGGTGGTCTATTGATCTGTGTATTGACAGTGGATACAGAAATTATTGAATACCTCAGATACTTCCTTGTGAGAGATTTAAAAATCTTTATGTTTAGTTTAGCAAAGGACGTGCAGTGCAGTATGTACCAGATCAAAGGCAAGACACTGTTTAATTTAGTAACAAAAGCCAATGCCTTCTAATTAAAATTAGAGCTATTCAAATGAGAAACAAGGCATCAATCTTTAAGGATGAGGAAAATTAACCATTGGAACAAGCGAGCAACTAAGCTGATGGATTCTGTTGCTTGCAAAAAAAGATCTTCATAGTTCTGGAAGTGAAATTATAATCAGCTACATATTATTAGGTTGAAAGTTGAAGTAACTTGATATTTTATAACCCTCCTTTTGGCAGGATCAAATCAGGTTATGTAACTTTGATGTGTGCTCTGCAGTCAGCTGAGTGGAGACTGGTGAATCCAGCCTGAGCGCTCAGCAGCAGCATCATCATGCAGTCATGTCTTAGAAAATTGGTTTGGAAATGCATGGTTTGGACTTGGGTCTGGGCAAAACAGGCCTGGTTTCTGCCATTCCACCCTTTCTCTCTGGAAGTGTGGGCATGCAGGGTGCAATATGGTGACAGGAGGTAGCAAATGAATTCATGCTGACAAGAGAAAAAGAGAAGATGAAATTAAGACTTAATGAGGGCCATAAGCCAACATTTTCAGAAGGAACTACTCATGTAGATACTGCACCAGAAAATCACAGAATGGTTAGGGTTGGAAGAGACCTTAAAGCTCATGCAATTCCAACCCTTTGCCATGAGCAGGGACACCTTCCACTAGACCAGGTTGCTAAAAGCCCCATTCAACCTGGTCTACAAAATGTCTCTAATGCTGGATGATACAGCAGAAGGAAGGGCACCCGGCAGGCTTGCCATGCCATGAAGGGATGTTATTCCCCACACAGGCTTGCAAACTCTGGCACTTTTCAAAGTTCTTCTGCAACTGCGCCTTTTTCACTGTGACTGCAGACAGGAGTCAAACTCCTCAGCTGTTTTTATTAGGAAAACACTTTTTTTTTTACCACCTCTTGATGGCAGATTCTTTTGCCAAGGGGAACATAAATAAAACGTCCCACACTAGGGCAGATGTTGAGCTGTTTCCCGACACAGCTCTGCTGGGATCCCTGCGCCGCGCTCCCAAGCACCCATTCATTTAAATCCTGCAAGGCGAGAGCAGTTGTAGGAGATAGAAAGTTTCTGTTCGGACCAACAAGGCAATTGAAGGCCTTCCCTGCACACAACGCCGAGCCTGCATTCATGCTTCAGGGGGTCTTCAGAGCTTGCTACAGATTTAGTGGCAAATACAGCTAGAATGAAGGTTGATTAAAGCTCCCAGATAATTACTCGTTTAGCTGCAGAGCATGTGCTCAAGGAGAAGTGTTGCAAAGCTTTCTATAGACTGGAAAGCCCAATGCCTCAGCCAGAGCTGCCAAGTGAACGGATGTGCCAAGTGGAGCACCGTAATGATATCAGTAACAGTCATTATACAGAGAGGGAAGCAAACACTTCCCCATACAACTGCAAATCTGCTGCAGCCTTGTGCAACTGTATTTCTGTGCCTCTAATGGGAGCTTGGCTGTGGCTGGATTTACAAGTGGCCTCTTTCTTAGGCTCCTGTGTTTAAGTTTACCCTTCCCTCCTCCCTCACCTCTTGGTTATTTAGCTAAGGGCTGACTGGCAGTGGCGTGAGGCAGGGGTTAGCTCTGCTGAAGGCATTGACTGCCCATCACCTAAACTCAGGTGTGTAGAAAATAAACTGCTCATGTGCCCTTACCTGGGACCAAGCTCTTTGAAGGACAATGCTAAATGCATTTAATTTAGTTCGGAAATAACCTTCCTTGCACCCATAACTTTGGGACCCCTCAGCTACCTGCACACAGATTCAGAAGGGATGCTCTGGTGTCAGCGAGCATTCAGACCAACAGATTGGGCTCAAACCATGGGCTTCCTGGAGGAGTGAGGTCCATGCTGATGTTTCAGCAAGCAAGCTGAGGGCCACAGCTCAGACTCGCTCCAAGAGGTGTTTTGGCTCCATTTACAGCTCATTATTTTAAGAATAGCTTCTGATGTGGGGTGCAAAGCATCACTTGCACTATTAAGGTGATGCATTCCTAAAAAAGTGCCTACAACAACAGTTTGTGCATGTGCCAGGGTTCAGTGTTTTGTCTCCCCAAAGTGTTGGGAAAACAGAGCCCAATTTGGCTGCTGGCAGCTACCCTTCCAGAAAAGACCCCATGGAGCACACAGGCAGCCATCTCAAAGGAAGAACTGCCATGGTAGTATGGGATTAGACGGGTGGAGCAATTGTCCTAGGCACCATGTCATTAGGTACAATTTCCAGGCCATCAAAAATAGCACTTAGGGTCATTTCTCTCCTATTAGAGTGGTGAAGGGGGATACAATGGGCTAAGCCAAGTATGGGCCATTCTGCAGACCTCCGAGAGGGGCTGGCTCTATTAGCACACAAATTGCAGGCTTTCAGAAGCTGTCTTCTGAAAGGCCCCTAAATACACTCAACTCTAACTAGGAAGTTAAAAATGTTAATCTAATTGTCACCCAGACATGCTTGTTTGTATTATGTGAGTCTGGATGTAAGTTTGTCCACTCCTTAAGTCCCTTATTTGTCTAAAAGGCAAACACAAGAGTCAGGTTTGACATTGTATGTTGAACCGAGTCCTGCTATCTCATTTCTCTCGCTCTTCTCCCTTGCCTCTTCCTCCTTTTGCTAAGATTAACTGATGAGGTCTTTAATGCCACGGCCAATGCACCAGGATATAAATGCTGCTAAAATAAAAAGCAGATGAAGTTTCTGGTTATATGAAAACTACCTAAATGCTATTACCTGCTAAAATAATTGGCTCCATTAGGTAATTTGGCTCCATTCACGGTCCATCATTTTAAGAATTTGCCCCTTGATGTAGGGGGCAAAGTGTCCTTTACGTGATGTATCCTTAAAAACACCTGGGATGAAACAATGGAGTGAATATGCAGTGATTCGGGAATGTAGGGACCAAGTACCTATGTAGAAAGTTTGTATTTTTCTCCCCCCAAAAAAGGTGGGTAGCTTCAGAGCTGAAAAGGTATCGATTGCAGAGTGTATTAATCCTTTTTGGAGAGTTTTGGCTCCCTTCCTTGACTCTAGGAAGCTAGGAGAGTCAGATAGATACAATTAAGCAATATATTTGCTTGTGAGCTACTCTGTACTATGAGGGGGGCTGCAGTACAGGCTGTGGGTGCTCACACAGCAAAAGGAAGGTGAATCCCCAGGGGAGCAGAGCTTCAGCTTTGGCTGATCATTTGATTCAGTTACTTTTTGGGTGCAAACCTACAACAGGAGTGGAAGCTGATTTAGTTGGGAAGAGGAAAGCCCAACCTTTCTGGGCAGGGAAGCTGTTGCTACCAACAGAGTCGTAATGATTGAACTTTACTAATGACTGGGTTTTCCTTTCCAGGGCTCACCAGAGGCTTCTCAATGAGGCTTCTGTGCTCCCATCGCACCAGGTTTTCAGCTTCCCGCAGAATAAAGGAACCCTTCCCCTGGTGTAATGAGTGTTTACCCAGGGGTGCTGATACCGTCAGAGTCTGTCACTGCAGGATCAAAACCAGAACTGCACAGCCTCTGATAAAAAGGCCAGATGTGCCACTTTAATTAATGCAATTTGCTAAACACTGCACCAATTAAGTGCAATGCGATAGCGCAGTAATCTCGGGGGCCAGGAAGCGCCGTCCCCAAGGCATCCCCAGCTGTTCCAGCTTTCTTTTCTGTTCTGCTATTTTCATACATTTAGAAACTTAAAGGATTTGCAGAGGAGCCACAACATCAAACAGGGAAGAAAACTGAAGGCATGCAGGTGAACAGATAAGGAGGGTAAGGGACTGCGCACCTGCAGGTGGTTTGGATGGGGATCTGTTATGTGAACAGTGACAGTTCAGACATACCCAGGGGCACAAGCTCACTACAGCCCAACACAAATACAGCCCCCCGTGAACAGCAAGAGACACAAACAAATATGTGTAGAGGAGCTGAGACTATCAAATACCCCAGACAGAGCAAACATGTTCCCAGGGTGTTGCACAAACACCCTGTTACACGTTCCCAACACACCTCTAATGCTGTTCAGGCATCAACACCAGGCTGGGCATGTAACTTCATCCCTTCCCCTCCTCAAACACACTCATCGCTTGCTGCCTGTTTCCCCAGCAAAGTAACCTGGGCACGTTCTGCACGTTCCCTGTTACTTCTGTGTAAGTTCAAGCAAGAAACAGAAGAGCTCCGAAGTTCCTCCTTTAGACACTTCGATCCTCTGGGACTTTCCTACTTAAGAACTGGAGAAAGTAGAAAAGAAACACAATAATGAGGGGAAAATGAAGAAGTTTCTTTAAAAGCCCACAGGTTTCAGGGAAAGTGATGGGAAATTAGAGATGTGTGATAGATGGGCTAATTTCCCTAACTGACAACCCAGACAGCTCAATGCAAAAAACATTATAATGTTTGGGCTTGATTTGTGTTCCACCCCCTTCTGTACATAAGCCCAGATTTATGTGTGTGTATATGCACACTTTCAGTAGGAAAGATGTTGCTTTTATGTTGTAATCATAGAATCATAGAATGCTTTGGGTTGGAAAGGACCTTAAGATCATCTAGTTTCAACCCCCTGCCATGGGCAGGGACTACCTCGCACTAGACCATGTTGCCCAAGGCTCTGTCTAACCCGGCCTTGAACACTGCCAGGGATGGAGCATTTACCACTTCTTTGGGCAACCCATTCCAGTGCCTCACCACCCTCACAGTAAAGAACTTCTTCCTTATACCTAATCTGAACTTCCCCTGTTTCAGTTTAAACCCATCGCCCCTTGTCCTTTCGCTACAGTCCCTGATGAAGAGTCCCTCTCTGGCATCCTTGTAGGCTCCCTTCAGATATTGGAAGGCTGCTATGAGGTCTTCATGCAGCCTTCTCTTCTCCAGGCAATGTAATACACACATCTCTCTACTGTCCACTCCCAAAACTGCCTGGAAAAGGGAAAATACAATTAGAAAAAGGATTTTAAACAAACTGTTGTTTTTTTCAGGTTTACACTAGCTCAGTTTTCCACCTCTCACTGAATGCCTGCACCATCCAGTTATCAAACAGTTTCTCTCCATTTTGGGATGTCAGAAAAGCAAATTGTGGTGGGGAAAATGGGGGAGGAAAGAGGTGAAAAAATTGTTTCTCCCTAAATTTCATAGCAACAAGTGCAGCACCTCTGGAGCGTGGCACTTGCAGACATGGCTTGTGGCTGGTATCACACAGGACTTGGTTGATTTGAAGAAACAGTGTGAAAATGTGGTCAGTCTTTGCAGTGCTATGCTGCAGCACCAGGATCTGAGGTCAAGCAGTGCCCATTCACATCCTGCTTCTGTTGCCATGGACCAAGATGATTTTTATATGGCAACGGAGGATTTTTTACACCTTTTCCATAAAAAGCAAAATCTGCTTAATTGAATTGTTCTGCAAATTCGTGTTGAAGATACTTCACGAGACTATATGGGTTACAGATCCTTTTAATTACCCCTGCACACATGTTCTGTGCTCTCAAGCAATACTGTACTCTTCAGGTATGAGTTTCCAGTGCAACATGATGCAATTTTTCAGTTCAAAAAGGAATCCAAGTTCCAAACTTACTTCAGTCCTGTTGAACAAGACCCCCACTCCATGCACAGAAGTCCTAAAGAAAATGGAACATTTTGCATGCTTTGAACTACTTCTTTTTTCCTGGAAAAATACAAATAAATCTGTTACTTTGTATAGGTCAAGTACACCATTAAATTGACTACAGCATAATGCAAATACTGTGTTAGCCCATATCAGAGAGGTAGAAGAGAGGAGTTTCATCCACCCTTGCAAGAATGCCATCAACCCAGAATCAAGCCCATGCCAGATGCATGAAAGCTCTGAATTTATGTCATTTATTTAAGAAAATACCTACACTTTGTTTATCTTTTTATGTAGCAGTTTTAAGCTGAGGACAATTAAAAAGCATCACAGTGAAGCTGAGAGGAAGCATTGCCCTATTCCAGCCTGCTCAGAGAGGGGAAAGTTCTTGCTAACATAAATGAGTTTGACAACCTTTAAATATAAACAGCTGATTGGAACTGCTGAGAAATCTGGGAAAGAAAAAGAAGAAAAAGAGAAAAAAACCAGAAGTTTCTGAGAAGCTCAGCAAATGAATGTCAGCCCTGTTGTCACTTCTAGCACAGTACAAATGAGAAGGATGAAGGGAAGCAGCAGGGTTGGCTGAGGAGGAAGAGACAGACCAGCACCCAGGCAGAACATTTCATGTGACAATCAATACAGTTGTGGCCAGCACTCACCTGTAGAGAATGATTACTGCTATCCTGGGAGAGCCACATCCTGGGAAGAGGGTGGTGATGAGGTGGATAATCTGCTCCATGACCTTGCCCGTGAAGACCTGTCATGCCACACCGGAGGGGAACAAAAGCACTAGGTGATGATCGATTCAGGGCACATCTGTGGTCACACCTGTGAGCAGACAGAGTGCTGTTGAAGATTATGCTTCACTCAGGTCCTGCTTGATATCAAAGGCCTTGCCATGGCCCCAAATCACTGCTAAGGAAAAACACATGAGTTCACAGAGGCAGCAATGTCTGCTTGGTGGCACCTAGACCTTAGGGGAGGTAACAGCTCCCAGCCTGTCTGGAGTCTGCGTTGTGGCCTTTTTTTCAGCCTGTTTTCCAGAAATACATATGATTATACTGATGTGATCCTTTGGAATAATTATATTTGGGTGCATGTCCCTCTCTCACGCTCAAAGGTGTTGAGACTGGTATAAAAGCCTCTGCATTAGGTTCAAATTCAGAGAGGGTAAAGACCGTACCATAACCCTATAACTGCTCAGATATGGGCTCTTTTGGGGTAAAACCAGTTCTGAGTCCTTGGATTCTGAGTGGCACATCAGAGGCTGGGATTTATAATGAATAAACCAATAAATGAAGCTGGATAGTAGCTGTCTCTTTATTACAGATGTAATATAAGTCTTACTGTTTCCCCAGTTCAGAGGGAACGATCCAGCTTGACCATCACCTTTAGGTCCTCATCTTCCAGGCATGTCCACAGGACACAGCTCCAGAAGCCATCTAGCCTGGTGGTTTTGAGTCCCTCCAGGAGAATGAGCTTTGGAAGGCAAAAAGGGGGCACAGGTAGGCATGTCCAGCCATGGGTGGATGTGCCCTCAGACAGCCTGTTGGACTGAAGTTTTGTGAGGACCTGTCTGGAGGAGATCCTGGCTTCTAGCTTCACAGCAGGGCTGCTCTTCAGAGAGGACTAAAGAACCTCTGTATATGCCAAGAAATGGAGTCTTGCTTCTAACAACTGCATAACGGAATCTGTGGAGTAAGCACCAGGGGCTAAGCAGAGGGGATGGGATGCCACATTGGATTTAGGTATTGAAATTCCTCTGAGGCACCTCAATCCTCTTGCACATACCTTCAAGCATCTTTGAAAAGAGGAGGTAAGCTCCTAGGTTGCTTACTTACATTAAAAGAATGGACAAGAATGAACATTTTGGTGCATTTCTTTCAGACAATAATGATTGTTTTGGTGCATTTCTGTCTTATAAAGGCAAGAAGTCTGTGTGTGTATGAACATGGATACTCACGTGCATTTTGCTGCATAACTCAGAGCCAACCCCCCAAGCTGTCTTTGAAAGACTAAATCTGCCAATCCTTTCCTATACTACCACACGGGTTTCAGGGAAATGCTACCTTTCAAGTAGGAAATTAAAAGAAATTAATATGCTACTCAGCCAGATGAATTAATTAGCTAATGTGCATACATCATTTAGGAATGGTAAGGCCCTAGATAACTTTTTATGTCTGAGGAAATATGGTCTAAAGTGGTTCAATTCCAGCCCAGTAAAACTAACATTCATTAGGGAAGCTGATTTGGAGAGTAAGGTGCAGGGAGGGAAGTGATGCCAGCACTACCTGGTAATCAGGAGATGGAACAAAGAAGCTGCTGTCTTCAGGATGAAGGACTTGAGGTTACAAGATCATAAAACACGGGAGTCCATAAAGTTTCCGAGTTCTGAAGACATGCCTTAAAAGTTAATACTGTGCAATATCAGAGCCATAACAAGAAGTCACCCAGAGCCATTTATTATTCATTGAGAGTCACCCTCACTGCACATACACCAAAAGTCCTTTAAGTGTCTCAGGTACATCCTCTTATCTAAAGGAGATTTACGGGAATATTATTGCATCTTAAGGAAATGCCAATCAATTATTTTAACACTAATTTCTGCCATTTTAATAACTCTCCCAAGGCACAGACTGACCACATTTAACAGTGTAGTTGTTAAGCTGCAAGAGATGTCATTTCCCCCTTCCTAATTGGACATTGTGTCAGTCACACCATCGATAACGGCTGTATAATACAATTGTAGTTGTATGTTAAATTGCCATGTATTTCATATTATAGCCCTGTGTTACGCCTCTAAACATTCCCTGGAAGCCTTTTTACATGCTCTTCTCTGCAGAGGACTGGCCTGACATGAAATTCATTGTGTTTCAATTTTAACTAAAGGGAATTAGGTGCTGACATTCCCCTGAGGTACGGTAAAGGTTGGGTGCTTCATTGCTTTGAGCTCTAAAAAAATCACTCTCCTCTTCCAAATGGATACGTAGCTCTCAATGCTTTTCAATTACAGCTGTTTATCTTCTCTTGGTTGTTTAAAATGGATTGGTTTCTTTTTTTCAAGCAAACCAATACATTATACTAAAAACCCCAAAGAAATCGCCCCTAGGTGACTTTGAAAACCCAACCCCAAATATATCACGGTGATTCTTTAGGAGGAACTTTGTGTCCCTGAGATATACTTTACCATTTGACTCTGAAGAGTATCCATCTATCTCTACATTTATCTCATACATCAGTGAAATAGCTCTTTCCTTAACGACCACTTCTGCATGCTGCCTCCTCCAGCACCCCTTTGCAGAAGGCCTTTCTCTTGTCATTCATTAACAAATTAATCCTGTTCTCCTGCACTGCTGGATTTCATTCCTGGCACCCCTGACCAGATGTAAAGTGACAAGTGGAGTGAATGGTGGCATCTCTCTTCCTAATGTATTAGGTGCCCTTCAATGAAAATGCTCTTCAGAGCAGAGAAATACTCTCTACCAACCCTGCAACACTGACTTATTTTGGATTAGAAAGCTTGGTAGCAGAACAGTCTGTACAAGAAAGCCAGGGTGAGACAAGGTAGTGGTGGGCTTCAAAACCAAGGTGGTGGGTTACATTGCTGCTGAAGTGAGCAGCAAGTCCATCAGTGATGGACTCTGCCTTCCTCAAACGTCTAGCCCATGATGTGCTGCTCTTCTTGCTCATCCTGACACTCTGACCTTGATATCTGCTGAAATGTAAGACCAGGGGTTTTCTCCTCCATGGGCAGAGGGTATGGATTATTTGCTACATCTATTGGTGGCCTTTCTTTGATTTAGGACTGTGTTCTTTCTTGTCCAGAATGAATAACTGCACCATTCTTGTAGGTGAGGAATTCTGAGCCTCTAATCACATTTACTTGTTGCTTTGAACTATCACTCTTGCTCCATACCTTGTTTTTGCAATGAAGTACCCCAAATTGGAGACACCCTGACTAGTATTGAGCAGAACAGAGGCAGGCACTGCCTCTTCCTGTAAGGGATACAGCATGTAGCATGAATGGGAGCTCATCTGATCTTGCTTGTCCCCTATGAATGTCCCAAGCAAACAGCACACAAACCTTCAGTGGTTCATACCCATGGGATGGAGGATATCCATTTCCAGGTCAAGCCTCGCAAAATGCAATCAAAGCTGAGTGTGATGCTTTGTTCAAACTGTGCAGCTGACTGCATTTTACTGATACATAAAATCACTGCAGGAAATGAACCTAAAGCTGTTTGTACAACTTCAGATAAAGCGTCACTGCCTCCCTTCGAAACCAAAAGGTGTTTTTCCTGTGAGTTATATCTAGCTAATAAAATTGTAAGAACAAGCACAAAGAGAGGGAGAGAAACATCTGCCTTTGGAAGATGCAGCGCTCTTTGGGCGGTATGAAGTCGTGTAGCTCCATTAACTTCAACAAAGGAGCAGGCTGGTGTCCCAGAGCTGAGCATCTGAGCTTTGTGACTGAAAATCATCAGTGAGCAGGAGCTCCAGGTGGAGTTGGACGGGTTTCTTTTTCTAGCTGAGATCTTGCAGAAGTCTTTTTAGCCTGAGAGGAATTAAAGCTGGACACCAAGGTCTTTCAAGTAAAAGCTTACTGAGGGCAGAACTGGCAGTGTGCAACCAGTTTCCCAGCATTTCCCTATCTGCACAGCCTCACAGAACAGCAAAGCGAGGAAGACGTTTCTGGTCTTCAAAGAGCCTTTTTTCCTGCTTGATTCAGTACTTCTAAGATGGTGGTTGTAGTGTATCTCTGTAGGCACCTTCTGCAATGCGAGAGTTTGATATTCAAAGGAGAAAGGGTGCTGCCTTTCTCTGACTTAATGGTGTAGAACATATCGGCCAGACCTTTGGAAAACAGGGAGGATGAAGGAAGGGTAAACAGTCTTTGGAAATTCCTCCCTAATTGTCTTTCTACCAAATCATTCAATGTTCTGAAGCTAAAATTATTAAAATCAGAAGGGAAAGAAAAAAAAGGATCAGTTTTCTAGGGAGTGGATGAGGGGTGTAATATTTATTATCAAAATATGGAATTTCAAAACTTTGATGAAATGTAAAGTGTGCGAGACAGTAAAATCCCTTCTAGAATAGATGCAAATCGTCTGTCATAGCTAGACACAGCTAGTCACAGCTGTGACTGTTTTCAGAGCCAAAAGTTATCTGGATATAGAGCCTTTCTGCATTTTTCTGGATGTAGACTCTTATACTTTGAATTCAACTTTAAATCTCAAGCTGGAAAGGCTCCTGGGGTGACCAAATCAGTCTTGCTTGGAGAAATAAGAACTGAATTCTGCTTCTGCCAAGTCTCTCTTAAATTGAGAGTATCAACTAAAATATCAAATAATGAAGAACTTCCCAAAGCAGTGAAAATTTTGCCATTTCCCTCACTTTCAGTGAATTTAGTTGTCCACAGAGTTCAGGAAATAAGGGGACACTTCTGAAGCCCTTCAGCTTTGTGGTGAAATTTGTTCTACTCCTGAAAAAAATCCTGCTGTGCTTCGCAAATGGCACATTTGCTGCTAGCCCAAGACCTTTTATGTCTCTCCCTGCTTAGTCCTGGGAAGCTGGCGAAGGTCATGTTCTTGAAAAGACATTGCAATTGCTGGGAACATGTCAGATGAGAAAAGATCTTTCAGTGCTGGGTGAGTCTACAACATCTACAGACAAACGGATGAACAGACTCTGTGTATGGACTCTGTGCAAACATGTTTGTTTGGTTTCCTTTCACTCTTCCTGGATTTAGAGCCTCTTTTCTGGGGTGGATGAGTTAAATGTATTGTACCAAAGTCATTAATAACATCTCTCTGTAGAGAATGCCAGTCCTTGGAGCCTTCCCTCCTTCCTTCTCCTTCGGGCAGGACCAAAGCACTTTCTCCATTAATATGATCAAGATGCCACAGTCGTACTGACATCACCTGAAATGATTATTCACGTTTGTGCGACCTTATTAACTTATCCCACTGGCTGGAAATGCTTCGGAGAGCTGTGCATGGATCTGGGTTTTGGTGAATAATCATGGCAGCACCTTACCTGCCAATCCAACACCCTTGTCAGAGTCCAGCTCATTAATTATCCTATGAACACTGGAAAGTGTCTTTCCCACTTAAAATGCAGACACTGCCTGTGAACAGTCACAACACAGCCATATTTGTGCCACATTTGCCCCTATTTCCTCAAAGCAGGTCTTGAGTCCCCATCAGCTGATCTAACCCATCCTTTCAGATCCCCGGATGAGATGGGCATACACAGAGAAGACATCCCCCAGTGCAGTCAGCATAGCACAGCAATTAACACCTCAGACCCTGCTAAGCCAAACCCTTTACTGACAGCAATGCCCTGGTTCACTCATTGCATTGGCCTGAGCTGAGCCATCCTGCGTTTGTGTTGACGTAACTGAGAGCAGAATATAGCCCAGTGAGAGCAGTGCATGCTCTGTCAAGGGCATCGCTCAGCCGCTGACCTTGATGTGAGATTCCTCTGTGCTTAGAGAGACAGTCACATGTAAGAATCAGCAATGAATCTCCTTATTCTTCAACCCAATTAGTGTCAAAGAAATTGGGTTTTGGGGGCCTCCTCCCAAGGTTCGATAACCCCCCCTCACCTCTGCCTTTGTTTGGTACATCAAGGGCAGAAATAGGAGAGCTGAAGAAACAGAAACACTACTCGTCTCCTCACTCAGTTTTGCTTTCTCCCCTCCAAGGACAGTGTCTGAGACATCCTCCTCTTCACTTCTGTTTTACCTTCCCCTTTAGCTGTGGGAGGACAGATGCCCTTGGAAAGAATAAACAGGAAGGGCCAGACTTGCCTCTGGTGTTAACCACTGGAATCAACAGTCGCAAATCCTGCCCTGTGTCTGCACAGCATGCCTTCAGGAACAGCCTGAAGCAGAGTGAACTGCAGCACCCTCTGACACCCTTTGACCAGCCGGGCTGCACACCAGCAGGAAAAGCCAAGGGATTTTGTTATGGGAATTCTAATTCAGCTTTCCTGGGACCATGGGAAAGGGCTGCCTCCCTGGGGCCAAACATCACTGTCTTTTAGATCCGCGCTCCTAACAAGAGACTGGGAGAACTCATTATTCAGCCTCAGCCTTTGCTTTTCTCATGACCCAAACCACAAGAAGAAAACAAACGGTCTCCCCTTTGCTTGCCCAGATGCAATGCTCAGTCTGTACAGAGTTCTCTGAGCAAAGTGCTGCTGTTGAATGGTGGGACCATCCACCACACAGCCAGGATGAGGGACCACTCTCCTTACAGCCAGGATGACAGTTTTACTTTACAGCTCTCAGATCTGGGCCCGAGAGGTACCAGGGGTGAAGGGTTCCTGAGCAAATACCAGCTTTATGTCTGAAAAAGTGGTTCTGGTTTGCAAAGTTAGGAATGGTTTCCAGAGAATCTGGATTGATGGGTTTGGCATAAATTTGTGTCTCTGAGCCATTTCAAGCAGTAGCTATTTTGGATTTTTGTCCTTCCAGCTGCAGGTGGAGGCGTTGGTTGAGCCCTGTTGCATCAGGTGCCATCAAACAGACATGAAGAGTTGGCTCCTGCTTTGATGTGTGTGCAGTGGAGCTGAGAAGATCCTTTCTTAAGAGGACTCAGAGACTCGCCAACAGCTCAGGGGCATAAGGCATGTCTTACAGCATACCACGTCCAACTCTCAGCATGATGCTGCCCTTCCAAAACTTCTGACAACCAATCAAACCCTCCTGGCCTTTGAAAACACAGGCAGGCAGCTGCAGTGACTGGAAATATAGCGGGTGCTCACGTCAATTTTGTCTCTAATGGCAATAGAAATGTGCCCCACAACCTAAATGCCCAGGAAACACACAGCAACTCCTTGATACTGCAGATGTGACCCTGATCAGAGAATCATGTGAAAGGAAACTCCTCTGGGCTTGGGTGTTGCACAGCTTGTCATATATGAATAGTGAAAGACCCTGTTGTGCTTACACATGGTGACAAAGTGTGTGAGCATCATCTGTGTCCATCCTGTGCACAGGCACGTTTCCAGACCTGAAGAGCAATCATGTTGTACATCTGTGAATCTCATAGCATCCACTAAGCGCTGCAAAGCAGTGATCTAATACAGGTCTCCAGTAGGAAAGTTACCACGTCTGTGTCTGTCATTAACATTTAGAAGGTAATCTCCTTAACACCATAAATGCTAACTACTCTGGCATGCCCTTGACAGGTATAATTGTCTGTAGCCCTGTAAAAAATAATAGCCATCTGGCAGAAAGTACTGATGCTGTGAGAAGAAAAAGTAGATGGGCACCAGCAAGAGACCAAAGCAAATCCCCCAGCACAGGTTACCTTGGGACTATTTGATTGCCTGACAATCTGCTCATGTCCCTCTTTTTAGCTGCTTTCAATGTCATGGGAGGAGCATCTTTCAGCTTTAGCCTTACAGCCAGCACAAGCCCTATCTGAATTTATTACAGGCAAGGAAGCAGAAATAATTCTGTTCCTCTGGAACTGACAAACATGAAAAAAGAGCTAGCCTGGTGGAGATCAAACCCATGGGTTACATGAGAAACCTTGCTCGGGTTCTGAAAGAAGTGCATCGCCCTGCTAATTGTATGCTGTATATCATCTGGCACTTGCAAGGAATGACCTGCCTGTTCCTCAGCATCTCTGGCTCTCCTCATCATTATAGTCCTTGTAAAAAATGGCATATTAAGTACAAAGACCAAAAGTCATGAAAAAGAAACAATTCCCGTTATTCACAGAACCGGAGCGTTATGGACAGCCAAATGCAAGCTTCTCCAGGGATATCTCTTGGCTTCAACCTTGATCCATAGAGCTCTTTCTTGGGATAAGGAAAGAATCCAGGTCAGACAGGTTGTTTATTCACTGGCCTTTCTGATAAGCCTGTGGAAATGGCAGGTACTGGTAAAGTAGGAATATTTTCCAGCAGGTGCCAGGCCAAGACTCACTGTACAGCGGCTGCTGACCCATCAATAGTTGGCCCTGAACTGGAGTAACATGCTCAGTATTGCCTGCAATGAACATTGGCCTTTGCTGCATCCACCCTACCTGTGGAGGGAGGGCAGAAGGATGTGGAAGGAGTGAAATCCCCCAGCCAGTGCTGTTCCCAGGCCCTGACAGAAAGCAGGAAAGCTTTCTGATAGCTCAGAAACAAACAATTTTCATCCAAATTCCACGACCCGAGATACACCAAACAAGTTCAAACCATCTTCCAAAAGTCATTCACATTTAACAACTCCTTCCCTGAACTTCCCTAAGCTTATGGACAGATTTTCACTGTAGCAGTGGAGCAAAATCTGCCCCAAACTGTGAGAAAAGAACTTTGAACTTCTGCAGAAAGAAGAGCTGTATCTACAGACTGGTCTGATCTTTGGTGGTGGTTCTACCTTTGCTGCTTGACAGGAGTGCTGAGTTCATCCACTCCCATGACCATGCACTGGCATCATTTCACCTCCTGGTCCATTTTTGAGGAAAAGGCCTGTTCTCAAGCTTACCTGAAACCTCTCTGTGGCTTTTTAATACCCCCCAAGGAAACAAAAGAGGATGGTCTCTGTTACAGTGAGGACAGCTTGACTGCAGTTAATTATGACAACAACCACCAGAGCAACACAGAAGAATTTAGGGAGGAAAAAGGCACGTTTCACTCCTTGCTCTCAGAAAGGTTGATCTTGTCTTTAACCTCTGGATGAGCATACACAAGCTGCAGATCGAAGACATCTGCTACAAGACAGTTGGATTCACACGGCTGACTGTCCACAGCCTTCAAAGTCACACCAAAGGAAAGACATTGCACCTCATCACCTGCCTGATTCCTGCCCAGTGAAGATGAAACCTGAAATCTCTCTAAAGTGAATGCACCTTGGTAAACACACCACAGCCAACGCCATGAGGCCACCCTAGCACAGGTCACAGGCACCCCCCACAGATCGTGGTCACTCACAAGATATCTCTTACACAGTTGTATTTACATTGGGGATGCCAACTCACTGCCAGATCTGAGAATCATTTTACATCTGACTTAATTTTACTCTTGTGTTTTTAATCTCCAGACTACTTGTTCAGGACTAAGACTGTCACATGAAGCAGTTAAACAGCTCAACCCTTTCCCGGTTGGTGGTACACCTGACCCAGTGTTTCACACTAGAATCTCATAGGAGGATTTTCTACAAATGATTCATATTTAGCCCTTTGCTTCCACCTAAATTGCTTTCCCTGACCCCATTTAAGAGTGTTTTGAAGGACACTGACTCTTGTTTTTCAGATTTTCATCTAATCCTTCTCCCACTTTGCATAAATCAGGAGCAACAGCACTAAAGTCTACTTCTTCCACAAGCATTAGCAAAACTGCTAAAACCACCAAGATTTATTTCAAACACTGGCTTCAGTCCTAGCAATAAGTAAGTCTGAGCATGGCAATTGCTCCTCACTTAAAGGACCATGACATGGTGTTTGCTCATCTGGGTCTCCCTGCACGTCTGCTAAGGGCTGGGCTCACTCTGCAGCCCCTCCAGGGCTCTGCCCCACTCCCTGCTCAGCCCCCTGTTTCAATGCTATATGCCATCATCACTGAGACCACTGCTTCTTGGTTATATGTGGTTTAAACTGGAGGGTGGGATTCAGGGGGATGAGCCCTTGGATTTGGGCAACGCTGGTTTCCAGAGATTCTCCCAACCACAGCTCCATTCCATGGGTTTTTGTTATGTGCTAGCTATACCTGCCTGCCTCATTGCCTTGAGCTACTGTTTTGAGTATTGCCAAAATCTATGCTGAAAAGATTTGTTTTAAACATGTTTCTAACCTTACCTAACCCTCCTACCCGCTGTCCCCACTACTGGCTGCCCCTGGAGTGACACCAGTCAGGGGACTTCATGTTGCTTTATTCGATGAAGAGTAAAATGAGCAACTGCAGAGCCAAATGCATCTCTTAATTTAACTCTGACAAAATCAATGCTGTTACCATAGTTTGATTCAGTCCATCAGCTTTACAGCCCAGAAGGACTGGGTGATATCGTATGGCCATTATCTGCTGGCAGTACTGGGCATAGCTTCAGCTGCATCCCCATCCTCTCATCTAGCAGGATCCTGATGCTTCCTGCAACACTTCCTTTCCTCCATTGGAATCATCCAGCAATTAAAGTCCACTACATAGACCTCATCCTCTTAATGAGGGGCCCTCCTTGTCTGATTGACGATCTGCCTGTGGACTCCCATGAGTTCCATTCAAGCAGCCAGAACTAGAGCATTTTGTGAACCAGTCCCTTAGGAAAACTGCCTCTCCAGGAAAGTCTGTGGCCCTTAAAGTTTACACTAACATTTTGTTCTGAAAGAGTATTAAGCAGACATCACGGCTGAATTGCAGCTCAAACAGGGAATTAAACAGCAATCCATCCACAGTCCAATTTACTCCGTTCCGGCTGCATACATCATATCCAAGCTTACATGGTAGCAGCCTTGATTTCTTAATGTGTATAAACCCAGTTCTACTGCCTCCTTCATGGTATCACCTATATGAAACCATGATTTTAAAAAATTCCCCTATATATTTGAACAAAAAAAGGAATAGAAACGAAATCTTCCCAGTTTACTGGAACATCAGGGGGACTTGGGAGAACAGGAGCCTCACTGACCATCTTCAGGGTTGCTGAACCCAATCAGATGAAGGCATGAACACAGCAGCACAGTCACCTCAGGGCAATGCCTCTGACCTCTATCTGCTTAGACATGCTGCCTGCACCAGGGAGGACTTTTCATCTGGGTTCCTCTGTGTTATTATTAACTCCAGAGTGACTCCAAAAAGTCATGCAGCTGCGGACAGGCCTGCTCACATTGCTGATATGTGCTATTGAATCTTGAAATACCCTGCACAGGCAGGTAACTTCTACCCTGCCAACACAGAGCTGTGAGTGTAGCTAAATCCAGTAATGTCTTGGCATCCACAGGTCTAAAGCCCTCAGGCCCAGCTCGCCACTGGCTGTGGTGCCACCACTGTAAAGGACAGATATAACACACTGTGAAACCAGGAGGACAAGATTAGAAACCATCTTTCACATTCACTTTGCAGTGGGGCAAAGGCTAATGGGTGTTGCAAGGTGAAAGAGAAAAAGCAGAGCAAAACAGGCAATATGTTCTCCTGTAGCTATTTAGTATATGTATGTAAATATAAATTCACACATCCTCTCCTCTCCTCTCTTCTCCTCTCCATCCCGAGTCAGGGATTCAGCATTTTAAGGAAACGGGATTGGTGAGCTTCCTCATATCTTCCTGCCATTTGTCTCCCTTAAAACCCCAGCACTTATCCTGATGGCAAAAGGCTGCTCCAGAGACATCTGGGGAGCCAGAACTGTGCAGTGGATCAGATGTGGGGTGCATTGGCAGAGCCCCATGGGGATAGAGAAGAGAGTCTCCCAAGCAGAGCTGAGGTGTACCTGGCTCCCTGCCTGCATTCCCTCCTGATCTCCAGTTTAACAAACACCAGATTCACACAAAGTCTGAATAGAAAATAGTGGCGGGGGGGAAATGCACTTGGGATAGAGAAATGTGTGACAAAAGCTGCACATATTTTCATCAACCAAAGGCCAGGACATAATAATAATCACTTTCCCAGCCTGGAGGAGAAGAACAAGACCAAGGGTTTCTTTTCAGAGGAGCTGAGACAATAGTGACAAAGGGCCACACAAGGTCAGTGACACTTTGGCAACTCATGTCAGCTGAGGCGCTGGTCCTGATCTGTCATCTCCCTGCTGATCAGTGACAACTGAGACCACGAGGCACAATCCACCTCTGTGTTACCAAGCTGCAGAAGCCTCCCCACGCTCAATGGGGCTACACAACGTGGTGGCAAATGAGACAGAGCTCGGCTGCATTCACTCTGATGCATTCACGTTCGGGGCTGCTTCGCTCCCTCTGCTTTGGTAACTTGCCATGATTGTCACATCGCTCTCCCCCCACCCCTGTGCCTTCATCAACCTCATTTGCATGGCTGGGAAGGGAGAGAAACTGCAGTTGCTGACTCTGTCGACAACGTCCTAGAAAGTGCCACTAGTTGGCATGCAAATCTTCCCTTGTTCACAGACACTTTCACAGCCTCATGTCAAAGAAAGCAATATGTGGCAACTCTTAAAAGAAGTGACAGCTCTTTTCTATATGGGGGCCCTGGCAGGTATGCAGCAAAAATCATCCTTCTTAAAAGACACTACTAACCAGCTGCGCTTTGGTCCTGGAGCTTGATGCTCCCTTTGCTCCCTTCAGCGCTGAGGTTTGTGTCAAGACGGGACATCCTCGTAGCACAGCAAAGGATGGGAAACGTGCAGGAGTATTTCACAGCTTGTCTCACACCTAGATGGGTGACAGCAGGCAGATTATCAGGTGTGAGTTTTGCCATTTCTTCCCTCTTTTTATAAGGCTGGTCAAGGAGAGGAGGTGGTAATTAGAGAGCTATGCCTAGGGTCACTTGAGTAGTATGGAGGCATAAACAACTGAGAGTTAACAACTCAGCTGGCTTTAACATGCACCGAGCTTCTACACAAGAAAATTAAAGTATTAGCAGACAGGCAAAGGTTGCCTGCACCTATGTAGCTGCCTTTGAGGCCCCATGCTTGCAAAGGACTGTTGTCATTAACAGTGAAGCCCTGTGCTTGCCCAGGAGATGAGGGTGAGTGGGACACGCAGGCAACCCTCCCAGTCACTCTGGTCATGCAACCTGTTGCACTCTCTCCTTTGAATGGCCAAACATGGTCCCATCTGAGCCTGTTTTACAGCATCTACCACCACTTACTACAGAGTCCTTACTTAAAAAGTGTCTTAGGTTCACTGACCTCCTCCTGCAAGTAAAGTCATGGTACCATTTTCCAAAACAGCATAAATGGAGGTAGCACCCCTTCCTGTCCTCCCAGGTCCCCCCGCCTGCAGCTCTTAATTCCTCCCAGAAAGAGGTGGCTCATACTGTAATTCCTGGGATGAAAGCACCCAGTCTTTGTGCTCCCCATCACAGCAACTTTCCAAAGTATGTGTCTGCCAGCAACAGAAACACTTTAATGTTTGCAATGCGAGAGGAACTGTTTATACCCCATTCTGATGCTGTGTTTCACTGTGGTGAGAGACAGCTCTGGGCAACGAGGGATTAAGGGGGTCCATTGTATCCTTTTCTGATGTTGCCCACCATTTGCTGCCATTTGCATACATCCCACATTCAGGATCCGGGGGCATGGAAACAGCCACCCCACCTGCTCCCAAGGACGGGCATCATTGGGCATCACCGACCAGGGGCTGCATTGAACAGATTTTGGGGGGATGACTATGCACAGGGAGAAGGGTTGAGTGTGTGTCTGCATGCGGAAGGTAGGGCCAAGGGGGAGGGGGAGAGAGAAACAAGAGTAAACACGAATTGGGAGGATTTTCAAAGCCGGCAGAGGGCCTGGAAAAGGACAGGCTTTGAATTCTGCATGTTCTTTTAACTCGGCCTCTGATTTGAAGAGGCCCCCGAAAGCCTGGTAAGCCTCATTGAACTTGAAAAGCTACAAGCTTCCTTTCTTCCCCATTTGCTTTGTCTTCTCTTATCTCATTCATGCGAGACATTGCTCCCACCCCAGCCCTTGCTGAGGAGAGGAGCTGGCCAGAGCCCCCAGCATTGCGGAGAAGCAACAATATCACATCACTCCCAGAAAGCACCCGGACAATGGGCAGGAATTATTAGAGAGATGCTGCAGTGACCCTGGCTCAGCCATGGATATAGGCTAATCAGGAGGGACTGGGGCTTTCCCTACTAAGGCTGGGCAGACAGACCTCATGATGAAGGGGCTGCTAAAAGCCAGCCTGCAATCCCCTTTCTGAGCCTTTCTGCAAGGGGAGGGTTCGGACATTGGTTTTAAGGGGATGCTAGTCAAGACTCCCAGAGCCTGCAGCCCCAAATGCTCTTTGGGAGCAGGCAGCCTGTTGCTGCAGGTCTCATCCACCCCCAGTGCTGCAGCCCATGGATGCAAAATCCAGAGGGTACAGTCCCATATGTTCCCCAGGGTAATGAGACCAAAGAGGATGGGGAATTGCATCATTTCATCCTTTCTGTGGCTCTCCTAGGGGGTTTTGCACAGCTTTGCTTACTGCCATGATATCAAATACCCATTCACACCTTGCTGAAGGATGAAGGCTCGAGACATTATTTACTGCACCCTGAGGAGCCCTTTGCAACCTGTGCCATATGCTGAACTGGTCAAGTCCAGGACCCAGAAAGGACCAAGCAGGAATGTGCCTAGCTGTGTTATAGGATTTATCAAGACCAGTTCATGAGACCAACTGCTATCTTCAGCGAGGACAGACGTGCATCCTCCAGTATCAATTTCTGTTTAACCTTACTGGGAATAAGAGATAAGATCCCCACGTGTCCCAGCACACCTTAAGGAGAACATAATGCTGTCAGTTATAAACAATCATGCCTGTCCATGCCATCCCCCAATGCTAGCTCTCCACAGCAAGCATTTGCAGCCACATCTTCCCTTGCAAGCTGCAAATAAAAGTCAGGCAGCCAGGTGGGCTTTTCCTGATGAATATTGCACTAAAAAGCCAGCTTCCTGCAGCACTTCTCCCACTCTGTAAGTGGGGAGAGGGTAAGGGTTTGGAGACTCTCAATAAACAAGTAAAAGCTCAGATATAATGAGAAAACCTTTTGTGACATAAGGACCTCTGCATGTCAAGTAAATTCATTATATACCAGCTTGAATGGCAATCCGACGGCCTCCAAGTGTCTAATGCAATTAAGCTGAGATGGGAGAGATTGTACAGCTGTGCTTCCCTGCTAATAAAAGAGAGCAAAAGTAACAAAAAGGGGATGACAAGAAACTGAGGGCTTTCCACCGGGCACGGTAAAGCCCGCTGGAGTTCGAGGGTTCATGAAGCTCTTTGAACTGATTTTGGAGTTCACGGAGTTCACCACACAGGCAGAGTTCACAGGCTTTTCCTTGGAGATCTAAATCCGTGGGGTATCTCCCATCTCTCATCCCTCACCTTCCCCGGGGAGATTTCCCATTAAATACGCTGCAAACCCTATTCCAGTCATACAAATCTAGGACAGATCTAGTAAATTCGGTAGATTTACTCCAATATGTGTAAGTCCAGAGTGTGTTTTTTCATCTGTGAATGCAAGGTGCTTTTCTGCTCCCCCCCATGGCACCACCACCCAAGTGTGTGGGATAGACACGCATGGGACAGAGTACCCCGCCAAAGATGGCAGAGTGCAAGGATACCCAGGGAAGCACATATACACACATATATAGCGACCCATTATTATTCTACACATACAAGCCCAACCTAAAGCAAGACCTTCTTCCACCAATGGCTGGAAAATGAGTAACAAAATCTCACCCATGCCTGTCTCTCCAGTGCCTTTCTTGCACTTTCCTTTCTCCCCTGGCTGACTTGGGAGACAAGTGTGAATGGGTTTGCTGGTGTGAACACAGATATAACCCTAATCCCATTTAAATTACAGCAATGGGATACCTGGGTCAGCACAGCAGCCATCCCAAGTTACTTTTCTGGTCAAGAGAGGGATCCTTCAGAATTATTCTCCACCTCCATAGGAAGGACTTCTACCTGCTCAGGCAATGACGAGTTAACCTTGTCATTCTTCTCTTCTACTTGAAGGGTGCCTTTCCTCAGTCCGTCACTTAGCCAGGGCCTTGATTGTCTTTCCAGCTCAGGTTTATGCATTATACTGGTAGATTTACACCTCCACGAGTGAGCCAACAAAACAGCACAGAGGCCTGGGGACATATTGCGTGCTTTAGCTTAAATCTTTCACTTAAACTTTTAGCTTAAACCTTTTCCAAAATGACATGAGATAACCTGAAAATGATTTTCTGAGCTGGAAATAGCAGCTTCTGCACAGAATATTAAACCACCCCTTCCCATGCTAGACAAGGCCTGAGACCTGCATGTTCTTCCCTCTGCAGCTCTGTTACAGCACTTTGTGCATCCAGCCCTGTGGGCACCAAGTGAGCCCTTTGAAGGCAAAGTGCCCAGGAAAGGGTATTTCCTTCATAGGCAACAGCTTCTCTGTAATAATACTAAGTAGCAGGGTGAAAAAATGGAATCTAAATTACCTTTTGAGAGTTCACTGTTAGAACATCTAACATCAGTAATGAATGCTCAAAGAAAATCAGATTTAAAGCTATTCACTGGCATTAAATTTTGGAATATTTTGATTTTTCATTCATTAATTTGGCAAAAGTAGCCCCATATTTTCTACTTGTGCTAGACATTGGACTAGATGATATCCTGCTTCTTCTGAAGTTATGGCAAAAGATTTAGGCCTCGTCCAACTCAATAGGGAAATTCCAAATGAAGAATACAAAAAGAAAGGATTTCATTTCAGCTGTGGATGAATTTATTGTGTTTGCCTCTGAAGGGCTGTCTGTCTTCATTATTTTAGTTTAGGCTAGATTAGATTAAATTAGATTACATTGATGGATGGGGGGAGGAATGGAAGGACAATATATTCCCTTTTTAAGAGTCATATAGAAAATAATTAAAGTCAGATGGATTGCACAAGAATATAAATCTGAATAAAGTTAGGTGACCACTGTGCATTCTCTAACCTTGAAAGAGTTAGAGACTCATTGTAAGACATATGTAATTACTTCTCCAAACCATGTACTCCTTTACAATATCCCTATAGCACAAAATCAGTCATATTGAAAGACATCCTAGTGGATCGCTTGCTGAAAACTTCAAAGATCTTCAAAATAGCAGGCATTTGGCAGTAAAAAGGTCCTTGGCTCAGGAGATATCGTTGCTTTACAGACATCTTTTTTGTGACTGTGCCTAAGTTTCAAACGATTTTTTGTTAACCCGAAAATACTCTGCTCATACACAGAAGGAAAAAGAATTCTCTGCAGTGAGACAACACCTAGAAGGGCAATTCCTAGCTCAATCAAGTAGTTTTCCAGCTCTTCAGAACAAAGCAGTTGCCTTGGCTTGAAAAGTTGGCCAAGTTAAATCACAGAATTCCATTCAGTTGACTACAACTGGGAGTTTATGAAAGAAAATCCATTCCTCTACCAAAACTGGCCACTTTAGAAGCAGGAAACACCAGCTGGGACTTCAAAGCTATGATTATATGATTTGTTTTTTCACTGTGCGCACTAAAAAGATTTCCCTCTGTTCAGGCTCATCTGAAAGGCTATCTGGAATTCAAAAGGTGATGAAACCCAAGCCTGAATTATCAACACAGATGCAGCTTCATGATCCTTTTATCTGATATTTAACCACCTCTGCACATCAGCAAATACATGCTGCTGAGTGAGGAATTGTGTAACTAGTCCAAAGGCAGGCTACCTTTGGCTTTTTTTGCCAAGCAGGCACTGTTTAGCCCATCCTTTGCAAATAGTAAGCTATTTTCTGACCCGGTTCGGCTGTTCCATTTGTTAGTCACTTCCTTGGGTAGACACAGCCATAGCCCCTCTCTACTGTGAGCCGGCAATTCCATAAATATTAGAGTTGAGCTTTTCCTACCCTTCATCATCCAAATACTCATAGTCTTTATCTTTCATTGAACCTTTCTCTGAAGCCAGAAGATGAGATGATGTAAATCTCAACTCGTCTAGTCAGGGTATTATTATTATTATTATTATTATTACTGTTGTTGTTATTATTATTATTAAAAAGACATTTTCTCTACAAGCTGTAACCCCACTGCTCCTTAACCTGCAGTGATTGTACATGGGCTTCTGGGCTCAATTTGAAAGCCCTGGCTGCCTTGTACCACCATGCCAAAGCAAACACTCACACACAGGCCGTGCTGGTGCTGCCCAGAGCGTGTCTGGGAATATGCAAGACAGGGATGGATTACATGCAGGGCTGAAGTACCACACTGAGTCGATCAAACACCACCACCAACAACCACTCCAGCTATTTAGTGAACATCATAGACTGAGAGCCTGCAGCCTTCTTATCAGCCAGCATGTAGGAGAACGTGTTACCTCCCAGCAGAGTCGAATTTTCCTCTTGAAGGAAATGCCATGTGAGCACCAGGGCAATCCAATGCTTACAGACACCCAGTAGCTTTGCAGTCCATGCCTCCTGCTGACACCACTTGGCTTCTCTCACTTCTCCCACTCATAGCTGTGGCTTAAAAACCTGGGGTCTCGTCTAGACAACACTTCCTTATGTCTGTGAGTCATACTGAGTAAGGACTTCTCAAAAGCTTGTTTTGTGGCAGGACCCTCTGCTTGACAGGGTATAAAATCCTGCAGGCTTCACAGTGATTTCTGCCTAGCAGATGGAGGGAAAATGCATTGAGAATGGACCTTAATTAAGATGTTTTGTCTACTGTAAGCCAAGCTATCTGCAAAAGTACCAGTGTAGCATATGTGTTTGATCTTATCATTCTTGGTTTTGCCACAGCCTTGTTTAAGGCTAATGAATAAGAAGGCGGATCAATTTCTTGGTTTCTATGGAGGACGGATGGATGATTTCAGGGGAAATACTGAGTCACACAATATTACAGCAATAAAACCCGTACTTTTTATTTTAATGGGATTTCCACAAATGTCACACCATTTAGTAGTCATGAAAAAAGAATGAGTTTTAGAGGACAAAGCACCAGTCACGGTTCTTTTTTCCAACACCCAAAACTATGGTTTTAGTGTGATGTAATTGCATAAAAAAGCATCACTGCCCCTAGGAGATACATTAACCTTGAAAACCACCAGCACAATTCAGCTGAGTCCTCTTCCATGCATGGAAGTTGCAGCCGGAGCTCACACTCAGGAGCATCAGTACTACATCAACACACAGACACCTGCATGGAGGAAACCATGAACCCACAGGTATATTGAAAGACCTCAGTCTAACCTGAAGAGCACCCTGTCTGTGATCACTGTCCTTCCTTGCTTTCAACTGATGTGTCAAGGCAAAACCTTGGGGTCGTAACTCAGTGCAAGGGGTTTGCCACTGCTGCTGATCTCAGCTTGACTTAAATACCAACCTTGAAGCAAACCATTTCTCCCTGCAGAAATTAAGTCCAACCACATTACTTCATACAGCAGTATGTGAAGCATAGCATGCTTCACTTGCAGACATGACCTAAATGCACCGGGTGTACCTGCCCATGGCCTGGTCGAATGGATTACCTAAAGAGAGGTCCCTGTTTCGCCTTCAACACCCTACAGAGTCATTGACTTCCAATCTGCCTTAGGAAATCCTCTCTTTCTCACTCATGTGCTGGATTTACCATCCCAGCCCTGGAGGGAGATTGAATGCGCCCTTCATGTCATATTTGACTAAAGTTATGGATGCTGAAACAGGTTTTGAGCAGAAAACTCTCTGGTTTTTTGAAATCATGTTTGAATTTCCTGTCCCGCATATTTTAACTGGGCCTCCTATGGTTCCCACTAACCACAAAACATGAACAATGGTGTCTACTCTGATTTGAGGAGAAGGTCAGGATGACCCTGGTCTTCTTGGCTACATCTATACCAAGAAAAGAAATAGAGCCAGTGACCCACAATGGTCCTCCCTACCTCACTCCATGCATGTGCCCTAGGAGGCTGTTGGCCTGTGCTGATAAAACATCTCCAAGGTAATGTCCAGGCATAAGGTAGGGATCAGCAGATGCCAAGGTCTGCTCGCAAGCAGCAGGTGGATGAGTTGCATTAAGTGAGCTGAGCTGTGCCAGCACCCTGCAGGATGTAGGATGAGCCTTGTTCCTTTTATTTATGAATATAAATTCATATACATGCAATTATTGAGTCCTAAGTTCATCCTTTAGCATGCAGCGGTGGTGATGGAGGAAGGAATAGGTTTTCAGTTTAAATACTCCCCTTCACATATGGAGAAGAAAGGAAGAAACTGCCTCCACCTTCTCTCTGTCTTTAGCATCCAAGAAGATGCTTATCACCCCTGATTCTTCCCTTCCCCAAACTGAAATGACCTAAGCTCGATCACACTGTGTTTCACTCTGTGGCTCTCTGCTCCTTTTGGTGGCAATTTCACATCCTGGCTCAAAAACATGCAGGGAACACAGGCCTGAAAACCAAAATACCTCCTTCTTTTCAAAGAAATAATTTTGCTGGCCCTGCTATGCTGTTCTCAAACTGCTGCGAGATTCAAACACTCCCATTCATAAACATGGCTGCAAAGCTGAAAAGGAATTGGCAGTCAGGAGAGGGAATCTCAGAGCCCTGTCATGTAGTGGAGCAGGAGGTGAGCACCTCCAAAACATGGGGGATGATGGGGAGAAAGGAGGGAGCCAGGAAAACACTCCTGGAATATCCTTCCCATATGCTGTAAGGTTGAACACCTATGGTAGCACTTGCTTTGCTTTTTCAGCCCTGTAAATGTTATTCTTTCAGAACACAAGTCTGTTTTGAATAGGAAGATTTGTTCTTTAAATCAAATTATTAATCTTCCATGTTTCATCCTTTGGGGTCTGGAGCGGGGAAATCTAATGGAGGTTTCTGAACACCAAACATTAAACCGTCTCAGCTCTGTCAGCCAGGCTCTCTGGTGACTTTGAAAATCCTTTACTGATGTGTCTATCTTACCACTAGTTATTTCTGGAAACCTAGCAGGTACATAAAACATTGCTTTGTCCATCAACTCAGCCGGGTCGCACATACCACACCTAATGTGAAACCATGCAGGAAATGAAAAGTTAAGCTACCTAACAGTATATGCGTGCTCTCATTCACCCTGAGCCCCCAGCATCACTACAAATGTGACCACCACAGACCACGGAGAAGCCATAGCAACTTTAACCCTGCTTCTAGAGGGACTTCAACATCTCCCAACCCTCCCCGCAGTGCCATTTTGTCGGTGCTGTGTTGGTCTGTGGTGGCAGCACAAAGAGGGGAGTCAGGTCTGTGTGACCAAGGGGCTGAACATCACATTGTCACACTCTTATGGGGCTGGGTTTGAAGGCGTGATGGCAGATGGCAAGTGGTATCTGTGGGGGTGATTTGCCCTGTTGCTTGTATCAAACAATTCCAATTTACATTAAAACAGGTGAACTCAAATTGAATAGCTTTGTACACCCAAGTGGACACACAAACACACACATACACATGCACATATAGATGGAAAACATGAAGGGCAACATCTTCAAACTGGAGGCATTCAAATTAGAAGCTAATGATACCCAAGAAGGAAACTGGTTCATACCATTGATTCAGTCCATGCACACAGCCCTGTTTACAACAGACTACAGTCAGTTATGATTACTGAGAATCTGGCATCATCTCTCCCTTATACAAGGACGTGTCCCAGTGTTTTCCTTCTGGAGATCCCTGATGAGGCTGCAAAACCCTCCTATTCTCAGGTACATCCTGAACTAGATTCCTGACTCCAGGGCGGCAGCTGGGTACCTAAAGGCAGGAGGGCTAAACCCTGTTTTCACATTCCAGTGTTTGATCCCAGCATAATAACGGACCCTGCTCTGACCCCATGGCTGGGTGGTCTGCTCTCCCTGCAAGCTTTAAGGACAGGGACCAGCTCCTCTTGGTTTTTGCCCACCACAAAGCCCTCACCTCAGCTGAAGTCACCTGCCAGTATCTGAAGGGGGACTAAAAGGATGCCGGAGAAGGACTCTTCATCAGGGACTGTAGCGATAGGACGAGGGGTGATGGGTTCAAACTAAAACAGGAGAAGTTCAGGTTAGATATAAGGGAGAAGTTCTTTACTGCAAGGGTGGTGAGGCACTGGCACAGGGTGCCCAAAGAAGTGGTAAATGCCCCATTCCTGGCAGTGTTCAAGGCCAGGTTGGGCAGAGCCTTGGGCAATATCAGCTAGTGAGGTGTCCCTGCCCATGGCAGGGGGCTTGGAACTGGATGATCTTAAGGTCCTTTCCAACCCAAACCATTCTATGATTCTACGGTAGGGAAAAGTGAAGTCCTCTGCACTGAGAGACCAAACAGCTAACTCAACCTTCATGGATTTTGCCCACTCCTTCCAGAAATCAGGCAGAGATTTATCAAAATCTCACCAGGAAAAAAACAAAACAAAATTCAGGTGCTGAAGCAAACCATTTCCTGTACGGGAAACAACTGTTTTTACAGGTATAAGTGAGGCCAGATTTTCTACAGATGCAGGGAAATTCTTCATTTTGCGAGTTGGAATTGTTTTTTTTCTTTCTAAGCAGGGGCAGAGGGGGAGTGGAGGAGGCAGGAAATGTAAAAGATTTTGGAAACATGAAATGAATAGGTCAAGACACGTCATTTTGCTGAACCAAAGCAGGAGGCAACAGCTTGAAATTGAAATTAAATAGACCACCTGCAAGAAAAGGAGAGGAAAGGGAGATGGGGAAGAGGGGAGGGAGGGTCAGTGCTGGCATGAATATAAGCCACACGGTTTTTAAAAGCATCCATCAGTGAATTATTAAAGATGCTGTGCTGCTCGTTTCAGGTTTGGACATCTTGGCAGTTGCAATGGGAAATGTGCCAAGGCACATGAGCACGGGTTGAATACTTATATTTGAATTCCTGGCAGGCACCTTTCCTTTAAAACACCAACTCTGGTGAGTGTTTGGAGGAAAAGTGCTCACTCTAGGACCGGAAAAGCTATCTCCTCCCAGCCTCCTAAGCATGCAGTGAAGTGCTGGAAGTGGTGGGGGTGTTTATGCAAAGGGACTAGCGTGTCTTTGAAGCATTATAGACTCTTCTCCCCACTCTCCTCTTTAGCCTGTCCAAATTGTCACTGCAAAATCCATCTTCCTCCCCCAGGCGCACACACAGGCACTCCTGCCCTGTTGGCTGGAACCTCCATCAGCTTCCTGAGCACTGGCAGCTCAGCTCCCAGCTTCTCCTCCCCAGCTTGTGCATCTACCTCTCCTGACCTACATCTCATCAATCCTTGCTCCTTCAGGCTTTCTCAGCAGCCGTCTCACCCAGGCCTCTGAGAGCATCTCCCCGACAGCTTCTTCAGAACATCTCATTAGCCTACGCAGCACCGTGCTAATTCCTGTCCTCCCCCTGACCAGATACAATAAATCCTCTATCTCTGAGACAGGCTCAGAGCTCCTGCTAGAAAACTGAGGCGCATCGCCGGTGGCCTTGGCACTACTGCATATCTGTCTAGACCATTGAACCCCAGTGCCTAGGATTCCGCATGCTGTTGTAAATCTCATTTTGAGCAAATACCCCTCCTTTCTTCCCAGATTAATCAACATTGTGAAATTGGGAATGAGGGAAAGCAAACCTTGGTGGAGGGTAAATATGATCCCTCCCCATGACAAAGCAAAGGAAACCACAGACCCTGGCTTGAGGATGGTGCAGAGCAGAGAGGGGCAAGTTACAGGCATATGGGACAGAATAAATTCAAGCAATTGCCAGAATATTTGTAAATAAAATAATAAGCAGTGAAGTGAAATAAGCTGACACGGGAAATGTGCATGTTGATTAAAACAGCCCTGGAGACGATTAAATGACAAAGTCACTGTGTATGCCAACAAAACCCCAACCGTAGCCCTGATGCATATTCATAGCATCTGAACAACGTCCCATCACGACACTAACGAGGCCCTGTGCTTGGGAACACACTCACATGGAGCCAGGGGGAGACTGTTTGGTGCCTGACAAATTTGGGAAGGCTACAAGCGTTGAAATCTCTCTTTGTTACTTAACAAACATGGAAGTAAGGGAATGCCATACCTCTTGTTATGGAAATAGCACACAGTGCTGAGGATATATGATAAGTCTAGGAGAGAATTACAAACATTCAGGGCCGATCCCTTTGAAATCTCTGGGAGTTTTGCCATTTATTTCAATGGGGGCTTTACCAAGTCCTTACAATGGATGTAGTCATTTATCTGCAGGCGTTGATGCGGTTCCCTTTGCCTCGGGAGCTGTGCTCCTCACAGATACCTGGGAAATGGGTTCACGCTCCTGTGGACTAAGCGTGTGATTGTCATCATCCCTTCTGCAGGTGCAGGGAGGGGGGGAGCACAGTGACACATGGAGGGAGGGACTTAGCTCTCCTCCAGCTCTGCTCTACCATTCCACCCATCTCAGGCAGCTCCATGTCTTTTCAGCTGGAAAAGGGATGTGGCAGTCACATACACAGGTACCAGGCGTATGCACGAGGTTTTCTCTAAATAGCTGGAGAGCCTGGATTAATTCATCCTAAACCAAGCAAAGAGTGGGGTTTGAGATTCACCAAGTTGCTTAAGAGCAGCTTAGAATAACACAAGATACCTGCCCCTGAAAGGCTCCTCCGTAAGGGCACTTGGGCAAGTCTCCTCTGGGGTCAGTGGGTTGTGGTTCTCCAGAACAGGACCGCAGGGAGGAGAGTTTTCCTGCAGCTGACTGAAGACAAGCAAAATTCCTTCCTGCACACCCTGTGCCAAGGTCCTGGTGGTACCCATCCGATAGCAAGGCCCTAAATGGAGGGACAATTAGGCTCTAGTCTGTGTACCAAGAGATGAAAAACCAACAGCTATTGATCAGAGCAGCTGGGTGCTGTGGTCCTGAGCCGTGTCCTAGGAATTGGCTCAAGCCCTGGAACTGCAGCACTGACCTGTTTGCTGGGGTAATGGAGCAGTGTGTGCACGTAACTCTAGCAAAAAGCAGGTCCTCCACGACAGCTTAGCACATCACCCTGCAACGTGTGGCTGTTTGCACCCTTGCAAAGCTCAACTATTGCTGTTTCAGAGTCAATCATGTTAACTGGCATCTTTCCAAAACCCTCATTGCAAGATTCAAATCTAATCTACCTGCAGGATTGCTTAACATGCTTAAGGTGCCCAGTTGTTTACTAACATCAGAGGGGAACAAGAATTACACAGGATGGGTTAAAGGAACTAGTACTAAAAGACTTGTTGTTTTGGTTAACTTAGGGTTGGTATCTCCAATCACAGCTCCCCTGTGGAGGAAAGCACTAAAGCAAAGTAGGTTACTTGAGAGTTATCTTAATTGCAATTACCACCCCTGACTGATCTGACTCTGGTGATTTGTTCAGCCAGACCCTTCTATTTATCTTTACGACTTGTTTAAAGACACCCAGGAATCGAAAAGAAAAAATCACTGGGGATGGGGGCAAAAAGAAATTGCCTTATATCTGCCCTACCGCTTTAAGAAGAAGCAAGTGGTCCAAAAGCATTTAGAAAGAGGATTTTTTCTGCCTGTATTCTCCTCCTTGGGAAGGCACAGAGCTCCCAGTGGGGCAGGTGAGAGGATGGAGAAAAACAAGCCAAGGATGTGAATGACAGTTTGCTGGTGGGAATAAAATGTTTCTTGTTTGTTCCAAGATGGAGATAACAGAGTCAAGAGGTCAAGTGGGGTGGGAATGCAAAAGCCCTGTGGGTAATGTAGAATGACAAAAAATGAGGGATGCGGGGCGTGGGGCGGCATTGCCACAATAGGCCAACTTGCAGTTCAGAAAGAGCTTAGATCTTGTCTGTATTTAAATATTGACCGATAATTTCACTCCATTACCTCCCTGTCGAAGAGGTATGCAGATAGCCTCGTCCCACCAAGCCCCTTTAGTATCCTGAGGCATAGGTCCTGTGTTTGATGAAGTACTAATTGGGGTGGGGGGAGAGTTGTCTTTGTTCATCCATCAATCTTTTAGTCATATGCACAATTAATGGAGCTATTTAGATACCCAGGAGTGACCAGCATGCAGGAACTGACCCAAAACCTACTGAAGCCTGCAGAGTCTTGCATGGCAGCAAAGGGGACAAGCTGGGGCTGGGGGGAGCGGTGGGGCAGAGAGTGATGCTCAGGGCTCTCCTGGCACAGTCTAAGCCTGTGTGCATGGGTAACCAATTGGACAGACAGGGCAGAGAGATGGTAGTCGCTGGTTGGGTCTCACACCCTTACATGATAGCAAAGGTCCATCCCTCTGGGAAAGGAGAAGAAAATCTCTTTATGTGGCCTGTATGGTGAGGTGCAGCTTAAACAGCATGGGCTTCTCCTTGTGTCATGCTGGAGGTGTAGGAAAGGATCACTGCATTTCACAGTAGAGAAACTGAGGCACAGATGTGTTCAACAACTTTCCTGAAGTCATGGGGCAAACCAGAAGGGAAAATTCAGAAGCTCGGCCTAGCTCCCCTCCTCTTTCTCTTCCATTTCCACATCTCCCCATGCCTGTGGAACTGTGATGTGCCTCCAAACTGGACACATTTACATAATGGTGAAACTACTCTCCCTTCGTGCAGGCATACAGTCATTTGGAGATGCTCTCAAAACGCCACCAAATCCAAAACAGTATTATTCCAGCTGGCTGGCAACCCATGCCACCAGATGCCAAAGCGTGATGTGTCAGCAATAAAATGATCAGCTGCTCCATGTAACTTTTAGGGCTTGCTATATTCACCAGAATGAAAAACATGAGGCCAATGCCAAGACTGGTGTTTAAATAAGGTGCCTCGTGCAAACATCTGTCCAGCTGTGGCTGTGCTGTGCTCTCTGTAAACTACAGCAGCTTTGTCATCTTATTGTTACCAGATTAACAGACATGGGGATGTTCATCTCTAATTCTCAGCAGTATAAACCCATGAGGGAGTGTGGAGGGAGCAGTATAAACCCATGAGGGAGCTAACAAAGCAAACTTGCTCCACAAACCCTGCTCTAACAGCAGCTCTTCATTAAAGAAAGTGGGAGGTATACCGGCTGGTTTCCCTGGCCTTTTCTTATTACGAACTGGGCAGTGGTGACCAAGTAGGAGAGGAAAACAATGATGATGATGATGATAATAATAATAATAATAATAATAATAGGGAAAAGTCGAGGTGTCAGGTTGCCATTGCATTGCAAGCAAAAAATATGAACCAATTTCCTTTCCAGTTTTAAAAGAGAAGCATAATCTCAGGGTACAACAGAATTCAGCACACGTTTATTGCTTCTTCCACCTCCCAGATCGAAAAGGAGCAGGACCAAGCCATGGCTGCCCCACCACGTCCTATGCTGAGCTTGCCTGGAGATACCAAGTCTCCATCTTACGGCCCTGAGAAGAACACTGGCCTCTGGAAAATGAAGGTAACCATTTGAGACACATGGCCATATTCCAACCTGATCCCTTTCAAAATAAAACCCAAGCCAATTGTTTTGAAAGAGTGGAAACATTCATGGGGAAAATGCCCAGTGATAACTATTAGTGCCCTAGAAAAGAATCAAGAGGCAGGTTCATCTGGGCTGGCAGGTCCCCATAGTTCCTGGCTCAGGGATAGCAGTGCTGAGCATCACATGTAGCTCTCTGTCAACATGGATTTTAACATTTTAATTGTCTGTGGCCACAAGCAGCATTGGCAGGATGCTCAAGCATCACTTTGCTTGCACACAGGCAGCTAGGGACAAAACTGGTTCAAACCTCAGGCACCCAACTCTATCCTTTCTCAGAAACACAGGAAGGTGGCTGCTTCCCAGCAATGTCCTGATTCCCTGGGAGATGTGACACTCCCGAGTACCGGTTTGCAGTGGGGACATTTCTGTATTGTGGCTGGTATTACTCCAGAGGACATCAAAACCTGCCCAGCCCAAGGAGGCTGAGCTCTGGATACTATGGGTGATGCACTCAGGTCACTGATGAAAGTGCTACAAAGAGTTGGATGTCCTGTAGCATGCAGGGCAAATACCTTCCACTGTGAGAACATTCCCATGAAAAAATTGACCAACAGAAATAAATAAACCAAAACCCCCCATTATTAACATGGAACACCAATGCTGGGCTTCAATAATTGATGCACCAAATGTATATAAGAGAGCCTCCAACAATACATTATTAAAACCAGGTATTTGTAAGGTGTCATGAAAACAAATGCAAAGAGGCAGTGAGAGGGAGCCTGAGAAAACCAATGGTGAAGCAGAAAAGAAGAAAGGCAGCAAACGTGTTCTGTTCCACACCCCTGCCCCAGCCTGGGAACTGCAGAACATCTGAACCGATGTCTAATGAATATGGTGATGGTCCCTTCAACATGGCAAAAGCAAAAGTTCTGTCTCAATTCAGCCAAATAAGTTTCACTTTACTACATCCTCTGGAGAGGGGGGAGCCCAGCTTGTCCCTTTCCACTGGCCGTGGAGAGAACCTGGGTGCTGTTTTGCTGTTGAGTTAGGTCTTTCAGTTTAGCTCCCAAGTTTAGGTGGGCTGAATCCAGACTCTGGTCCAGCTTTTCTGATTGGTTTACTGGATAATCCCCCAAATTAGCACATACCCTACACAAAGTCCTCTGAGACCACGGGATACTGGAGGACAGAGACAACATCATGATGCGGTGAGTCAGGAACGTTTGAGGTGCTTCTGGGATTTTCCAGTTGAAGGATTTCTCTGTCAAAATGAAGATTAAGTTATGTCAAAACAGCTTGTGGGAAAGGTTTGATTTTGACCAATTTCTTCTTCACAAGCTTCTTTGAAAGAAAGTTTTGCAGTCATCTTTCTGACATTCTCAGGTTGCTTTTTAAGGCCAAACCGAGTTTTCAGCTCCAACAGCGTCTCCTTCGGACGAGTGACGTTATGTGAAACCAGTTACAAAGGCCTCCTTCAGAGACCTTTCTGGCCACAGACAGACTAACAAGGATAAAGGCACAGAGGGATATTTTGTGTTGACAAAATAAGCACTTTCTTCCTTGAAAGTTGGCTGCATCATTTATTTAAGCATAGTCAATATTTAATGGAGTGCTAACATGCACGTTAAAGGTATTGTGAGTCCTCTTGGCGAGTTGCACAGCAGCAAGCACAGCTCAAGTCATCCATGGCAGAAGATACAGCTCTGCTCTGCTACACTTGGGGTATTTCTCAGGCCCATCCTGCAACACTTGTTATCTCAAAGGCTGACACTTTGGGCTCAGACACATGGGCGAGCTGTGGGATCTTAGCAAGAGGTGAAGGTGATGGCTGAGCTGCTGCGACCAGCGGTGCGAGCACAGCGCAGAGGAGATAACTGGGGTATGTGAGCACCACGATGCTTCAACAGTGGCACCTGCCCAAGGAAACCCTTCTCCTGCGTGCTCACCTCTGCACAGCCCCCATCACCCTGGGCTGGGGCTTTTCAGACTAGAAACTGGTCTGGATTGAAAATGCTTTGTATTAAGTGTGAGAGGTGGGAGGAGAGATTTTGGTTTTTAAGTCCTTTGCTTGACTACCTGTAACCTTGCTGAACCAGCAGTGAAAGAGGATTAGGCAAAACCACACTACCTCCTGTTTGTCCCAGGCTGATGGTCCACCTGAAAGGGGGTTGTAGTGAGGTAGGGTAGGTCTCTTTTCCCAAGTAACAAGGGATAGGACAAAGGCAAATGGCCTCAAGCTGCACCAGGGGAGGTTTAGATGAAGATTGGGGACAATTTCTTCCCCAAAGGGTACTCAGGCATTGGAACAGGCTGCCCAGGGTAGTGCTGGAGTCACCGTCCCTGGAAGTGTTCACAAACCATGCAGATGAGCCCTTTGACATGGGTTAGTGGTGTCCTTGGCAGTACTGAGGAACGGTTGGACTTGATCATTTTCAAGGTCTTTTCCAACCGGGCTGATTCTATGACGATAAACTGCTGCAGCTCATCACCTCTCAACACCCTCCTGCCTGCCCAGCTCGGTCCCCTACACTATGTTTCCCAGGACTGCTCATTTCCACTGGGCTCAGACTCTGCCCCATGGAGCTGTTTCTTCTCCGGTTGCTTCCTGCTATGCCACAGCTGATGCACATCCCTGCTCTGCCTTCGTTGGGAAGTTTTTCCTCCTGTCCCCGTTGCTGCCTGAAAAGGCATGTTTTGTTGACTTGGGGAATGCAGAGCGTTCAGCCTGGTTGCCTACAGGGATGCTCAGACATCGCTCATGAGAGTTCAGCAGAGAACTGCTGAGAGAGGTCCATTCACAGCGTACATGCAAGAGGGGGGGGTTCAGGGATCTTACCTCACCTATTTCACTTCACATATGCAGACATGTTCCATCTGCAGCCACCTCCTTTGCTCTTTATATACACCCAGGGACAAGACATCATGTTAACACTCAGACAGCAGGTTTGGAAAACATTTGGCCCTTAAGCTGTGCTTTGGAGACCTGGACTGGGGGCACATCTGCTTTGAAGAGACCCAACATCACACCCTTTATCAGTCTCTCACCCGAGGAGCCAGCACCTTGCTGCCTGGGAAGCTATTTAAATGTCACATGTATGCCAGCAGCTGGGTGACTCCAAGGGATAAGTGTCCTTGAGGAGGCCCTGAGGGGCTAAGTGCCAGCACCCAAAAGCTCTTGGGAAGCCGGGGATGCAGCAGCAGAGATTGATGCACCTCAAAGATGTGCTCCGGTCCCAACCACTGGGAACATCACAGCTGGTGGTGGTAGAAACTCCTCACTCTTCTCATGGCTCAGATCAATGGATGGGTCGAGCTCTACCGATTTCCACTGTGGCCATCCAGCCAGTGACACCTAAATATTTTCCTCCTTCAGGAGACAAAGGGAAGGAGGGCAGCCTGGCTCTTGTCAAGTGTGGAGCTGACAGCTTTACAGCCTCACTGGGGAGAGGAGCTGAAAGAAAGAGCGTTAGATTTAATCTGTGCTGACAGGGGTGGGTGATGGGTATTTTTATAGTGGAGGAAATGTATCGAACAGGGGAAATTAGACCAGAAGACGATAAGGATCTGGGCCTGACACAGCCAATTAATAGATGTTTACAAATGATAAAAGCTGATAGATCAAAGCAAATGCACTCCTTTCTACTCTGAGCCTCCAGATTGTTTGGAAGTGCCCCACTTGGTGGTGGCTGTCCCGGCCCTGAGCTCAGGGCCCTCTGCAGTCCATGGATAACCCAGAGCAGCCGAATGGTGCAGGTTTCTGCAGGCAAGTGCTCCCAATGACCACAGTGCCCGAGCACAACATTTTTGAGCAATCAGGGAACCCTCTGAGCAGGTCCAGACTCACAGTGTTTGGGTGGAGGGGGCATCATTTCTCTTTGTTTGGTACCCCAGGAACATTTGTCTGCTGTACATGTTTCCCTGAACCCAAAAATTCAACTGAATAAATGTATGAGGTATCTGGCACAGAGGGAAAGATCCTGGTATCTAAACACAGTATCCAGCAGCTCTTCCATGGAGAGCCCCTGGCATCTCGTGGCTGCTCCAGAAAGGATCTGGGTCTCCCATATGTCCCATGTCACACCTGGTGGAGGATGCTTGGCAGAAGTGTGCTGAAATACTGAGGTTAATGTCATGCTTCTCCACGGGCAACCTGCATCTGTTGTGCACCAACAGGAAGCTTAACCACACTTTGGGCTCTCTGCTCAAGGTGACAGTGAATCCACTAGTTAATGGCAGTTTTAGAGGTAAGAAAGACTGAGTGGACAAAGTCCTTTCTTTGGTGTGTGTGCACTGCTAGTTAACTTCTGGTTTGCAATTCTCCATGGTCCATATGCTGGTTTGCTTGTATTCTTTGAAGTGGATGTGCTAAACCTCCCAGAGACAAAACTTAGGTGCAGTTCCCAGGATCCAGGCCAAAGAAGTGAGATGGAAAATCAGTATGAGCTGCAGGTTGCAGAGTGTTTTTAACACAAGCATTGCAAGAGACAGCAGTTCCTGGGATACAGCAGCCATACAAACCCACAGGCTCTCAGGACATACAGCAAGAACCCTCCAGCTCAGCTGGGATGGGGCCTGCTTTGGCTATTCAGCCTAGGCAGCTGTGGCCGTGATCCCTGGTGGGTGTATGATCCCGGACTTCAAAGGCAGCTTGGCAGGAGCCTCATCAAGGCAACTGTGGTCCTCTCAAAGATGGAGCACAGACTCAGGCATTCACTCACGTGCAAAATGGGCATGAGAAGAAAACAAATCCTAAACCCATAGAGAATGAAAAAGCTTCTCCAGCATTAACTTCTATGATCTTCTCACTCCAACATTCACTTCTATGATCCTATACTCCTCTCACCACCACTGCGTCAGCCTTTCCCCCTGCCAGATGGGGCTGCAGATGGTGGCCTGCTCAGCAACCAATGCTCATTAAAGCAGCTTCGACCAGCCCTGATTTCTCCGCCCTACACATGTTCGCAGCAGGGGAAGCAGAGAGCTGCACTTTGGCCTGGCTCCATCTCAGTCAGGGCACAACAGTCCTGGCTGGGATGTGGAGCTGGAGACCTGCCCTTGCTGCAGAGCTAATGGGGCCTCCAAAAAAGTGCTGGTACACAGAGGGATGCGGTGTTTGACATCAAGTTTCCTAACTCTCCTGCAAAGTGGGCTGTTAGCCTTATCCTCTCTGTAGCATGGTAACACCTGAGTTCTGTGTTTTCAGGTTTGCTGATGTAAATGAAAGCATTCTAAATTCATACTTAGGAACAAAAGCAACGGGCCCTGCTTAGAAAGGGCAGAGTAAACACAGTTCCCATGGACTTCAGTAAAAACCTGCATCAAATCCTAATATTAATCATCAAATCCAGTTTTATTAGCTCATCATGATGCAGACACCAAATTCCACCATCTAGCACCAATCTCACAGCTAACCAGATAGCTGGAGGTCAGGGAAGATGGGCATTGCTTGTTTAACCCTAAAATATATTTCTCCTAGTGGTGTACTTAAATGTGACTCATGAGTCATTCAAAAGGACAGCTCCAAGGCCATCTTAGGTAGTGACATCTCAGCTATTCCTGCATTGCTGCCCATGGCATTTACATGAGAGGCCTTAACACAGTATCATCCTACATTTCTTTAATTCGCTATTAAAACAATTACAGGCTTTTGAGTTTGGGCTTCGTTCCAGACACAGTAAATCTCCTCTGCAGGGCAGTGTGGCAGCACCACTGCGCACAGGACCCATTCATTATGCTGACTCCAGTATAAACAACAGCAAGGTCTTATCACGGAAAAAGTCTCCACAGCCAAGGGCAGCTGCCTCAGTCCCACTGGCTCAGTGAGTGGACATAACCAGCCTGGAACAGGCACAATATGGATGCACCATGCCTTGGCCCTGCCACCCTCTTCTGCAGATGGTTCTTTCTCTGCCACTTACAAGTGGCAGGTCCAGCAGAGCCGCAAAACGCTGGATTTATTGTAAGCAGCTGGACGGATGGTTGGGATAACAAACTTTACAGGGATGTCAAGGCAAAAGATGCTATGATGTACTGCAGCCCAGCTGCCTCCTGGGCACTAAGGGTAATCAGTGAAGGAAGGAGTGATTCATTTTAGGGCACTGCCCTGCCAGGGTCATGCACTTGACTCTGATGCAGAGAAAATCTTTAGCACCTAGCTACATGAGGACATGAGGCATCTCACCCTGTGCAAAGACAGGGCAACTCAGTTTATCCATCTTTGCCACCTCTCTCAGGAGCATCCTTCATGCCATCTCCACCACCACCCAAGGCAGCCCAGACAACTGAATTGCATTAAGCTAGACATGCAGCTTGGAAAAAGCAATAGCCTGGGCTTACCAATATGACTGGTGTTATACCAATACCTTGCTTCCAAGTGCTAAATTGCCTGGAAACTGTATTTCCCCTAAGCCCAGGTAATATTTTCAAAGGTGCTTAGTGACTTAGCAACTTATATCTCATATACTTACACCGAAAGTTCAGCTTCAGTGCCCAGATCCAGCAAAGTACATGTGTGTAATGTTAGTTTGAGCTCTTGTCTCCCGGCTAGGACCCAAAGCATATGGTTGGATCTGAGCCTAAGCATCTAAGTCACTTAGGAAAATTAGACTTTGGCACCTAAGTCACCTACATGCTATATTTATATTTAACCTTGACAAAATCTGTGGCCTGCCCACAGGTTCTCCTCCACGTGAGAATCCTCAGCAGCATCAACATTGATTTTTTAAATCCAATTCTTGGACAAGGCACAAACCCAGAATCCTGAACATTATAAATATTAAAGTTCCTATAGCACTTTCCATGGAGGAGAGGTGTTAGCCCCAGGACTCTGGTCAGGTTCCAACTCAAGCAATTGCATTCAGCCTCTATGACACTTCAAATCCCCTCTCCAGTTTTCTGTTTCATTGTGTTGTATCCTTCTTTGCCTTCACTAAGCCCTGTGAGTTTATTAAGTTTCTTCTATTCATTTACAAACCTCTGCCAAGCTCCGCCAGTGGCAGAAATGGTAGGACTTGCATTGTCCTCCTCCAGGAAAATAAATACAAAAATACAGTATTTTCCTCCTAACCTGATCCTTTGATCTGCCCAGGTTTTAATTTTCATTCACAATAGAGTTAAGATTAAAATATTATGGAAAATAAATAAATAAATACTACAACTTCAGAGGAAGAAATCTGCAGAAAAAGCAGTTTGGTGCTTGTGGACTGGCCACCCAAAAGGATGATTTTGTACTCTGCTAAGTGCTGTCTACCAAGGCAGCAGATTTCTCACTTCAGTCTTCCCTGATAAAATAATAATACTAATTGGAATGATAAGTAGAACTGAAATATTCCTGCAGACAACACTGAATTTTTAAAAAGAGGCATTTCACATCTCAGTGATCAGCTGCATTTGCAACACTTGACAAAATCAAATAGTGATCCTCAGCTTTGTCCTCTGAGAGAAGTCACCAGGAACTCACTGTTAAATCTGTGTTGCTGACTATAAAGCCCTGCCTATGGCATGAATGTTACCCACTGCTGGTAACCAGTGTCAGGGATACCCCAGGGAGGTACTTGGGATGGTGTGCAGCCATAGTCAACCTGTGAGTAGGGCTTATTCCATCACACTGAAACCTGCTGTCAGCAACAGAAATTTGGCTATTCGCAAGGAAAACCTGGATGTCGCTCTCACTGCAATACCTGGCAAGTCAGTGAGCATTGCTTTATTCCCAGTTAAGTTAATCTGAAGTGAATCACAAGCTGTGGGACTCTGGGGTAAACATGGCATGAGATGGACTCTGGACTTGGCCAGTAGAGTCTAGCCTGGAATGGGGTAACCAGTACTGCCCGCATCGGGAGGGAGCACACACTGAATGTCCAGCAAAGGGCTTTGTTAAATCTTCTTAGAAAGGAGATGAATGCAGGACACACAGTGATCCCTCCCTGCCTCCTTTGAAGAGCAATGACATTCCTGGGATGCTTGAGAGTTGATGGTGTTGAAGGCTTTGAAGTGAAGTACTTGAGCAGTCTATTTTGACTTCCCTGGGTGACTCATGCTCAGCTCCGTATCTAAGATGGCTTTTCAGCTTCCTTTGACTGCTTTCCAAAAGTAACATGTTTGCTCAGCCTGACCATGGACTGTAACTTTTCTGTTCACCATTCATTTTTCCTCCTCAGGGTGGATGAACAGCTTCCTAACTCCAAAGGGGTTCAATGGTTCAGACAGAGTTTTTCAAGAACTGCAACGTCTAAAGGCATTTTTGTATCAATAGGACAAATCTTAACCCTTTGACAAGCCCATGCAGCTCCCAGGGAGCTGGCTTGGAAAGCATCAATGCAAGGCACTTAGCTGTGAAGCTGCAGCTGATCACACGGCAAACACATTTAATCAGGAGCACAAGGGAGGTCTCTTACACTTTTGTTGTGACACAGATCATAAGGATCTAATAAGGCATTAGAAATAACTTCACAAAGAAGCTGAGAAGATGATTTGTAGGAGTGATTCTAGACCTCTGTATTGCATCTTTCACCCAAACACCTGCAACACCCTTGCAAAGGTATTATTCTTAGATACTCTCTTGTTTATATGTAATGCCATGAGGCTCTGCAGTCCACCCACAGTGCCCCATCCTAAATGGAGCAAGGTCCTGACTCCTTCCCAGAGGAGGGGGTTGCAGTCCCAAGACCTAAATCAAGAAGAAATGCACACACATTCACCGGTACCTTGATTTTGCTGTTTCCTCCTGCCAGGAGCAAGCAAGGAAGGAAGACTGCTTTGGCCAGTGACAGAAAAGACTTAAATGCCTTCATTTGTAGGAGCTGCTGAGAATCCCTTTGTGGCAGGAAGCCTATGCCCTGAAGAGAGATGGATGCTGGTGTGATTTTTAACAGCCTACAAGGCCCGACAGAGATGAAACCATAGAGAACACCCCATCTGACTGCTGAGTTCAGACAACCCTTTTCCTTTCTCCTGCCCTTCTCCCTCACCATGTCCCTCTCATCACATAAAGGTTTACTTCCCATCTGTCCCTGATTTCCCTCCACATCTCCTGTCTGCTCTGGGACACGTTTGTGCCAGTGAAGCATGCAGAGCCAACCTTTCAGGTATGGTCCATGCCCGGTCACCTCCACGTCCACCAGTGCTAGCACAGAGAGACCCTGTGCTATTACTCTACTTCTGCCCCTCGGTACAGCCATCGCAGCCACTGCCTGGGAGAACCAGGACCCTTTGTACCCTACAGTGACCTTTTCCTGTGGGCTAATTACTGGCACTGAATAGAGGGAATGCCTGGGAGCGGGGTGTGTGCATGCGAGAGCACGTATGCTGCTTCTATAGGTTTCTCTCCAGTATGTCCTCTATACAGTCCTAAAACTGAACAAAACTAAGATTTCTCAGGGCATCCTGTTCACCCCCTTGTCAGTAAGAGGACTGTCCCCTCCCCTGTTTTGCACCAAAACTGAATCCCTCTTCCCTCTGAGAAAGGGTGGCCTCTTCCAAACAGACTGCAGCACTAAGAGGCATTTTCATTGGGAGCCTGATCTTAGCTATGGCACTTACTGCCCCAGGGAAGACAGCATGCTCCATTTCTGAAGATCAGATCAGGTTTTTTCCTTTACCACCTTCCTCCTCTCAAATCCTCTTTGTTATATTCTGTTCATCTGAAATTAAAAAGAAATCCATGCCAAGGATAACTGTCTGGAAGAGGAAATCATTCCCACAGCTAATAGTTCAGATGCTACCTTGTCTAAAAGATGAAAACCATTAAACTGTGATGCCCAGAAGCACTGTGACATCTAGGCTGGGTGGCTCACCTCTATCTTGGCTTGGATGCTGTAGAAAAGGAGAATATGTGATATTGGACAAGGATTGAAAATTGGGCCACCCATTTACTTATACATCTGTAGGTATAACTGGATGTGTAAATCACATACCTAGTTGTACACCACCAGGAAACAGGGTGTTTGCATCCCTCTACATAAGCTCTAGACATAGTCTGTTGGCTCTGAACAGCCTCCCTTTTGCATTGTTTCATGATCCCATTGCCTGCTCTCACATCTTATGTTTTGCTTAACTACTAATAACTTAGTGGTCTGCCTGCTGAGATTTATACATCCTTTACATTGTGATAAACATACACAGTTCACCATCCAGAGTCATCTCTCTGCTGATGTTATGAGCAAGGAGAAATACTAAGGGGGTTTTGGCCAGCCTTATGCTCAAAGACAGTCAAACCACTGTTCCTGTTCCCATTATCCCAAACGCTCCCTTGGGATCAAACCTCATGTGATGTCCACACATCAGCATCTCCTCCTCCCTTTCTCTACCCTCCTGATATCTCACTCATCTACTTGAGCAAGCAAGACTTAGCAAAAGGAACATGAACTCCACAAACAAAAGTCAAGGGAAGGGAGGATCGAGGTTGAATGGCATTCCCACATTTCCATATTTCCAGATTTTGGGCTCTATGTAGAGAGCATGAACCCTCCTCCACGTCCTGCTCCTGTCTGTGTCTCTTTCATGCTGCTGAGATTTGTTGCGGGATAATTCTCAACAACCATCTCCCCACAACAAAGCTGCCCCCTTTAGATGTGGGCAGATGATATAGAAAATGGGTGGTTCAGGCTGATTTCATGAGGCCTAATAAATCTTCAGTAAATTAAAACTCATCCCCCTTTCCTCCCCTCCCTGGGCCTTTGTCTTGCTAATACACATTAAGCCCTGCCTGGCTACACACTTTGAGGCATTTTGGAGGTGAGGTCTGTACAAAGCTGCAGATGTGGGAGCTTTAAAGGACCTTTGGCCCTGGTGTTACCCATTAACATCAGCCATGCCAACACAAGAATCTCACCATGGTTCTCTCCCCTCAAAAGGGCTCCCAAGTAACAACCTCGCCTTTTGGGGGGGGGGAGGAGGGGAATAAAAGAACAGAAGGAATGAGCAAAGGAGAATGAGAGACAGACCTTCCAAAAGAGGTGTTCCCTGTAAGGCTAATTTTGTCCCTAAATCATTGTCTGAAGCTGGTTGCTAGTTAGAAATTGCTTAAGAAATCAGTGCACCTCTTTCAAGCCAGGCAACGCTGGCACTCACAACAGCATTCGCTGGTATATGATTCATTTCTCTCATCTCCACTGACCGTTTCCACCCTGACCTTCCTAGTTTCAGACCTTGAAATAAAGAGGCCTAATGGAGTCCCATATTCAAAGAACCACTTTTGTCCAATATTTAGGTTTTTATTCCTGTTCAGATGTTCTCTATGCTTTCCTCCCCTCTTTAGAAATCAAAATCAAGCTGCCACCCGGGCTGAAAACAAAGTGACAGGCCAAAAATGTTTCTGTGAATGTAACAGCCCTTCTGGAGTATCCCCTTTTGCCCTAGTGTCTTCCGTTATCCTTTCATTTGGAGCATGCTGGTGCCCTATGTACTTGCATCCCCTATCCAATACAAGGGAAAATGCAGCCAGGAAAGCCATGTAATTAATGAACCTGCCTGTTTCCAGTGGGCAAAGATTTGAATAAGAGCTTCAAGGATGTGAACAATTTTCTTCTCTGTTCAGTGGTGCTTTCAGGTGTGATTCAGGCAAGAAGTAACAGCTCCTCTCCCCGGGTTTCTCAGCAGAGGCTGCGCCTTCCATCCCTTCAAGCACTTTGGCTAAAATGTAAAGAGAAACTTTGTGGCCCTATGTGGGTGCTTTAGAAGTTGGAAGGTGTGATGAATGAGCTCTAAAAAACACAGATCAAGAGGAAGATAGTGGGGATGAAAGGACAGACAGTTAAGATCAGACTAGACATCCTGGGATGAAAGGAAAGGTGAATGGGTAACTAGATTAGACAGTTACGGTAAGTGGAAGGCAGGAAATCTAAACCTGTAGGTGTTTATCCTAAACTCCAGATCTGCACCTGTAAAGGCTGCTACCTCCCTTCATTTTTATTCAGTCCTTTCATAAGCAAATATCCCAGCTTGATCAGGAGGTGCCCCTGGCACAGGGGCTGTGAGCATGAAAGAGAACTGAAACCAACTGACCAACCAACCTCATTTATATAGACATATCTTTTAAGTCTCAAAGGCAAGCTTAGATCTCCATTCCTTTTAAATTTTGGGGCAAAGGCGCAGGTCAGTTCTCATTTTATCAGGATCACTTTTCCTATCCCAGTGAGAAGAGACAGTGCACTTTGAACAAGCTGCAGTACCGCGGGCTCCAGAGGATTACAGATGGGTTTATCTCTGGAGCGTGGAGCTTGTTAACTCCGGACTGGGGCTGGAGGCTAAGGCTGAGAGTTCTCCTTGTCCAATCAGATAAACATGAATGCCTCTCACCCTGCTAGTGAGCTAGCATGAAACCCTACAGTGTCGCACTAAATAATGGTAGTGAGAGGAGAGCGCGTGTAACATTCGTTCGCCAAATCAAATCCCAACAACATCCAAAACAGTTCAGATATTTATCTGGGGCTGCTCGTCTGCCCCAAAAGCACAATGAGACTTGTCATGTTTCTATGCTTTCCTGGTGAGACTATTTTACAACAAAGCAATTATCCCTTGGGGATCATATAACTATTTACATATTCATCTCCTGGTGTCCTACCCATCGGTTCCTATCATATCACGGGAAGGCAGCTGCTGTCCTCTCACACTGTGCAGTCCCCAGCAATTAGGGCTGATAAGCAGCGTGGAGCTTAGAAATCAGCTGGAGGGGCACACCGGGGTATTGTGCTGCTTTCTTTTACAGGGCAAAACTTTAGAGAAGTAGAGAAGTATATCCCCAGTTGATGTAAAATCTATCCTACATCTATCCCAAATTTCATGCTGACAGCTTCAACCTTCCCATGGCACTTTGTACATTAGCTTTCTATCCTAAATCTTGACCAAAAGCTACAGGTTTGTTTCCTTTTATGAAAGACATATGAAAATTAGCAGAACAGCACTTTTTTTCATGTCAAGACTTTAGTAAAAGTATTTTTCAACAGGTAGCAGAACCACAACAAAATATGGAATATGCTCCATTTTTGCCAGTAATTGGGTTGCATGTCATCCCCCATGGCTCCATCTACACATCAAAGCATTTATTTCTATGAAATCAATCAGTTTTATTCCAAAATCACTGTAAAGCCCAAAGGTGCTTAAAATCACCTTTTGGATGCCTGAAACCAGTGTCTTGAATTAGAACCCAACAGTGAGCAAACACATCTCAACACTCGTCTCTTCATACTTTGCCCTGAATAGGAAAAATAGTCTCATTGCCAGTTGACTGCGGTTTTCACTCCATTAAATCAAACCAGGAAAGAATGATCCAAATGATATTTTAAACACATACATAAAAACTCTGGCAGTAAATAAACCCAAAGAGGGCAAATATGTGTTTCATTGCAAATACTGTAAGCCTCGAAGTGGCTACAGAGCAATAACTATTCTCCTATGAAGGACCATTTACTTGAGATCCTGAACATGCTTCCAAAACAAATGGACTCCATCTTCTAACATCTACCTGGCCTGACAGAGATTTCTGACTTGTGGCCCCATCTTGCCGAAATGTCGTTTGGAGCAGGATGCAGTTCCCTTGGCGCTAAAACGCACAAAGCTCTTTGAAATGCTTGGCAAAGTCCTTCCCTGCGAGGGACATGCTCAAACCTGCTCCATTTGAAGGGAAGCACAAAATTATTACTGACTTCAAAGGCAGCGGGACTCAGCCCCAGGCTGGAAATTACGTTCAACATTAATTGAATTAAAAGAGGGGGATTCCCTTCGAAGAACTGCCACTTCCTGGGCCATGGGATGAGATTTGCGTTGAACACAATTATAGTGAGGCCAAAACAGTGGAAAACAGGTACTGATTTCAGTGGCTAGGCACCACGAGTGCAGTGGAGGAGACAAGTATGTGTAGGAACTCAAGGTGGAGCTTGATTTGTCTGAACACAACCCTGCTGAAGGACAGGACAAGGGCAGAGGCTCCTGAAAAGCACCACAGTTCCTGAAGCCAGGAGCAGAGGCAGGACTTTCAGCTCCCATTAGGCAAAGCTCAGGTGTTTTTAAACCTCTATCATCACCTAAAGAAAAGGTGAAAAGGCAAAACAAGTATGAATTAAGTATCATCAACAGAGGCAGCTGGGAAACTGCATCCCAACAAGGTGTGGACTGGTGTGTTCAGCCCTGAAAGCTGGAAATGTCACCAGCCTCAAGGCTTGCAATGTCCTTGCAATGTCTTGCAATGAGCCCCAAAAGTCTTGGCTCAGCCTTGTCTCCATGTGTTTGCCACCTCCAGGAGTGTGTTGGGGCAGGCAGATTTTGGTTAGGATACATTCTCTATTGAACCTTACTCCTTAAGGATTATGGGGTCCCTGATACCTCTGAGACCCCTCTGCATTTTTGGATGTGGTCTCTAGATCTTCACCCCTTTTTTCCCCCATTTACACAACAGCATTTGGGGGTTGGAGCACCTTTTTCCAGCCCTGGTAAAGCAGCAAATCAGATTTATTTCCACTCCTGAAGCTCACTCAAATACCCACTCAGGAAAAAATACTAAAATCAATAAAGTGGATTCTTCTCCACACCAAACGACCCCCCAAATCCTCAGCACCCTCTGTCCTTGGGAAGGGTGCTATTCCTGCAAGAACAACCCTCTCCACACATACCAGTAGCCTCCCTTTCTGACTCACAGACAAAACTGAACAGCATTTACAATGAATAATCACCCTGTATGAGCAGGACTTTGCCATTTGCTTCCTCCTGCAGCACACCAAGCTCTTACAAAGACTGATCCACTGAAAGCATCGCTTTTCTCTATCTCACTGAAACTGACTTCATTTCCTCCCCTCCTGGAGGAGAAGGGTCTGAATCAGTGATTTGTGGCTCAGGGCAATGCTCAGAACTGCCTTTCCCAGGAATTGCAGTAGTCCATGAGGTGAAGGTGTCAATATCAGATAAAGAGGAATTCAACCACCGGACATCTACCATATCTGATCTCAGCTTAGGTTACTTGCTGAGCAAAGACCAGCAAGATGCCTCAGAGCAGCCAACCCTCTTGAAAAAGGTAAAGTTTAATGAGATCAAATGTGTTCACTGTTAGGAGGTCAGAAAGGGAAGCAAGTAATGGCATCAGAGAGCTGGGCAAAGCCTCTATGGACCAGATGACAGCTTGCTCAGTGAAGAGCCAGCCCAGGGGAACAACAAATTGGGGCACAGATATTCAGACACCAGGTTTAGATGCTGGTCTGCTTTAATTTGTATAGAGGATGGAGCCAAGTCTTGATTCCCCAAAGAGGGGAATGGAGTTTTGATCAGGTCCCCAGGAGGATTTATTACTGGGATGATGACCTCTCCTGGCCTGCAGTCTCCCTGGGTATTTCTCCTCCAGGCTGAAGGCTTTCAGTGCCTCAAGCCTGACCTTACCCCCACACTCCTGTGATTGTATCTGGGTCTATTCTCCTCCTGCACTGCACCTCTCTATAGTTCATAGCACTGAGAAAATGTCCCTTCAACTGTTGTGCAGCCACTGTAGAAAGCTCTTTTCATCAGCAGGTGTCACACAGCTCTGCCACAAAGAACAAGGTCCCTACTGCCGTTTTCTACATGAGGAATGTAAAGCAGAAAGAGTCTTGACTGAGGGCATTCAGCAGACCAGGGGCCAGGGGAAGAACAGCTCTCCCAAGCTTCTATCTTGTGCTTTTATAGCAGACTTCTGCCAGCCTTCCTGTCATAGTCAAATGAAACAAGTGCTATTCTGTGATAGAAAGAGCACTGCACATGAATAGCCATCAGTCAAAAAGGATGTGCTGTAAGGATGGCCCAAATGCCCAGTTTGGAGAAGAAAAGACAGTGTTGTGACCCCCACAAAGGGCAGGACCCCCGTGCCCCACCACTGCCCTCTGCGCCAAAGCCTTCACCTCTGACACCCCCACCATGCCCTTTCTCCAGGGTCTTTCTGCAGCCAAGGCTACCAAATTCACATCAGCTCTCCGTGAAAGGCCACAAGTTCATCTGAATCATCCTTGCCTGCAAACCATGCCGAAACTCAGGGAGAGATGCTAAAGCTGAAAGTCTCTATAGCATAAACAGGCAAGACCTCTGTGGTCGTGGCTTGAATATCACAGAGGTGAGTTTTATTGTATGAAATACATCCTGCATTCATCTGCATGGCTGACCTTGCAAGACATGCCACTGGGTGCTGCTGCAGTGATGCCTGAACCTCCCTCACAGTCAAGTCCCCTGCCTTGTCCTCTTTTCCTTTGTCCTCACTTGCACATGAACCAAATTTCCTTCACCTCCCTGAGCTCACTGACCAGTTCTCTGCACCACGCTTAGGATGAAGGGCACGTCAGTGTCCTGGCTGTCTCCTTTGGTGTTTTCTATCTTCTCTGTGCCTGCCAACTATCTCTGGGTAACTGCTGCCTCAACATGCCTCTGCCCAAATGCCGCATTGCACCCAGATAGGTGTTCAGCTAACCTCAAAGACTCACTCTAGTAGACAAGATTTCTGTACTTTTCCAAGAGAGCAGAGCCAGGCAGAGGCAAAACTTCAGAAACACCACTTGAATTAAAAGAATAACAAGTGAAACACAAGCTGTGTGTTGTTGCTATCATTTATCCTGCAGCTTTTAGCTAACCAGCAGGACCAGAGCATCTGCAGGGGATAACCTCTCTCCCTCCTTCCTCCTCCTTCCTGCCCAGCAGCATAAATAAGGAGAAAGCTCCACTCAAGTGAGTGAACCAACACATAAGCTCCCTGAGCCAACAGGAGAGGAGAAATCAGGCCTTAAAATTGACATAGACAAGGACTACTCTGTTCATTTGCCGCTGTGCTCCTACATCTCATTTATGTACCTCTAAATGCACAGTGCTCTGAGTCTCCCACAGCAGCTTTCTGTGTGTTTAACTGAGCTCAGACTGACCCAAGCTGCTCAGTTGCTCCCAGAAGCATGACAAAAGTTCACCTTTTCCCAGACATGGATGATTTTGGAGCACATTCACATACACTACACTCCACATCCCCTGCATCCTTCCCGGCATGCTATCGGGTGAAGACTCGGAGAGGTACACATGATCCGCCAGCGCTAATCTCCTCTCAGGATGGCCTTTTGAGGAGGAAAGGTTATAAATAAATAAAGCAAAAAGGATCTCCAAGCATCATCCATGAGCTGGCCTCCTTCCCTCGTTTTTCCCCCAGATCCCTCCCTCCCCTTTCACAGGCATCCTCTGCATCAATGAGCGGGACCAGAAGGCAGCAAACTTCCACCTCCCCGCTCATGCGGAATGAAATCGCACTCCGTTTCAAGAGCCCACGTTGCCTGGCTTTATTTCAGCTCTGCACATTGTTCTGGCTGGGGAAGGGAGGGGGGAGGTAGAGATGGGGCATTGTTTGCAATTCAAATGGCTGGACCTCAGGAAAAACCAATAAATTTAAGTCACCAGAGAATTTCAACAAGCAGTGCCACTTTCACAAATAGGAAGCCTCCTCCCTATCGGTGGGGGCTGTTGAGGAGCCACTAGACAAGAGAATAACTAAGCACTCGTGGGGCTGAGAGCTTTTCACTCAATGAAGTCCAAACCAAACAAGTTCCCCCTTTAGGAGATGCCTTTATCCAAACACTCTGAGCACACACAGAAAGGGGCTCGGTGCCTCCAGCTCTCTGCCTTTACTAAATCAGGCCTGTTTTCTTCTCCCCCTTCCCTGCCCATCATCACTCTGGGCTGTGGGTTGGTGGAGGTTTGGAAGCACACCCTTGGCACGGTGCAAGTTTATATAGCCCTGCAGACGTTGATGGAGGAAGGGGGAAGCGAGAATTCACCCGCCGTAAATCCCCATTCATGTAGGAAGTGTGGTGCAGGAATAAATTGCACCAGGACTGGATTTATAGGTGAGGTGGCTTGTACCAGCTTAGTGTTTAATTTTCAGTTCAGCTTTAACTGCTCTTTCTTAGGAGGATTTAAGGATTTCCATAACTCATTCCAACTAGCGCACCACGGTGCAAATCCCACTGCTCTGTCCTCTCCTCCCCTCCCTCACATGGCTACCCTGGAGGGAAGACAAGGGAGATTTAGGCGCCTTCTGCAGAGGGGCCATGTCTGCAACGTCCTCTTGGGCATTATCTAGAGCTGTTCAAGAAGTTACTCATGTTCAGCCAGGAATGCTCTTTGTCCGCATCTGCCTTCGCCTGCCCCACACAACTGCTTACACAAGTCAGGCAGTGATAAAGGCAAGGAAACGATGTAAACCAAAAGACCCTTTGACACCACCTAAGCACAGTGTTGAGGCATCTGGTAAATCAGAGAAGAGTGGGCGTGGCTACCAATGGCCCAACCTGTGATATAGCATTGCTGGGACATACACAGAGAAGGAAACAATGAGGTGATGGTCCTCCCTGCTCCATCATCCCATTTTGGAAGTCCTTATTTGATGCTGACCCAACAACGTAGGTAAAGAGCTGACATGACCAGCCCAAGCCAAGGAAGGGGCCCCAAAAGCCCCTTTATTTCCCTCAGTTCAAGCCCAATACTGAACTAGCTGGAACATAAAATTCAGACTCCTACTTTCCATCTCTTCCTCATCGTCATGACTCTTCTTCCTCGTCCTTACTTATCACACAATTTGCTTTTCCCTCTTTTGCCATCTCTTAAGAAATTGTCTGGTTTTTCCAGCCAAGGCTGCAGGTTTTGCAATGTTGCTGTGAGCAATCATCTGAACATAGAACTGCTCCATCCTGCTGTAGGTTTCCCGGGTCCCTTAGAGGCTGGCTTTCCATCAGGCTTGCTTACAGATGTGACATTTTCTCTCTCTGATACCTTTTTCTGCTCTCTTTTCTTATTCCATGTTATCATCAAGGAAACAGGATCAAGCATGATCTAACAACAAGGACAGCAAAAATCTTCTTGCTCTCTCTCAACTAGCTTGCCCTAAATGAAATTACAATTATCATCAGCAAAGTGGGGAATGCCCACCAGGCATGGAGATGTCTGTGTGCCACATGCAGAATATGAAGTGGATAAAGACACACAACATCCGGGTTGTTTTCACATCTTTCTTGCATCTACAATTTCCATGCCAAAGCTGTTACCCTCTTCTCAATGTTTCCTGCCCTGGCAGGACTTCAGGTTCAACTCAGATGCTCCTATTTGTGCCAACAAATCTTTGGTATGTCTGGTATCAAGACAGAAGACAAGTTACTACTGACTTTGCACAACATACCCCAAAACAGATTAATAGGAGGAATTCAATCTACAGTCACAGAGATGTTTGGTACACAGCTGCCACTTAACACCAAGCTGCTTAATTCCCTAAGGGTTTATGTCAAAAGACAAAAGTTCTTCTGAATTAACTACAGAAGAACATTTAAGGTGGGCATGTTAAACTGCAATCAGCTCCTATGCAGATGCTCTTGTCTGGAAGTGGCTCTAAGTTAATATAGCTTAATTCACTTTGAAAAGCAAGCTAAATCGAACAAACCATCTCTGAACAAAAAGTACTTTAGTGGTCCTGAACTCATCCATGAAAAAATATATATAAAATATATATATAAATGTGAATTTTAATATCTTTTCCCCAACATTAACATTTTTACATGACTACAGCCCTCTGGGTTGCAAAGAGAAGGGCTCTCTCTAAGCAACACCTTCTTTAACACCAGGCAAGCTGTGCTTATCGCTAACCAGCCACCTCTATGCCTATTCTGCTCCTGTTTAGTTCATTTTGCTGGTTCCTGGATCTTATTCCTGTAGGTGTGAGGGGGTTGGGGACGACAACTCGGACCCCGTTGTTTATGTCTTGCTCGTAGGAAGGGGGACTGAGAAAAATAAAAGCTAACAATAAAGCAAAGCATTAGCCAAAAGAATGCTTTTATTGCCACCAGGAGTAATTCAAACCTTTTGTGGTGGTTTTGAGACGAACTTTATGGTGGTCAAGTCATACATTGCTGGCTGGATTTGAAAAACAGGCAGGATATTTTATGACCATTAATAAATGTTTGTAGCCTGCATACGAACATGGGAGAGGTAATCACACCTCTCAAGCCGATCACCTGCAGTGGTCAGAGAACTGACTTCTACGCCCATCCACCCTCTCCACATGAATTACTGCTAGATGCATTAAAGGTTGCTTTGACTCTTTTTATCCTCTCTCTGAAGTATCAGTGTTTGCTGGTTCAATACACAGGATACCAGACTCAAATGGGCCAGTTCAGGCCAGTTTGCAAATCTTACAGAGCTTCACAACATTACTCTGGGTCAAACCTCCCCTCACCCTGCGACTCCTGATAGGATGTACTTAAACTGTATGGAAATTACCTTGTCACCCATTTAAGGCCCCTCACCAGATTGCTATAAAACGGGGGCACTGACTCCTGAAGAATTGCAGTTATTCATAGATTTTAGGGCTTTTGTGATTCTTTAGCTTGACCTGTTGCACAGCCCAGGTCAGGGGACCACCCCACGTTGATTCCTGCTTCAAGACTAATAGCTCTGGGAGAACTAGAGCAGAGTAAAACCTCCTGTCTTGAGTTAACAATTTACACCAATAGGAAGAAAAAAAAGTGTGTATATGCACATATATACACACACACACTCAATGTTGAGGCAGCAGTTATTCAGAAGTGCCACCTCTATTAAAGAACATGATTCTTATTCTCTGCTGTTGTGGTTTAACCCTAAGAAGAAGATTAACTCTATCTCAGCCAAAACCAGCACACCCACTCTTCCCATGGATTGCCAATACTTTTGCTGCGCTTGCAATGGTGACGTTTGCACCATTAGCATCCCAAATCAGGAATATACCATCTGATTTTTCCCAAATACAGGACACATACTGATTGAATGCCTCTGGTTTCTATATATCACCATCCCAAAGAAGATGATGTCAGAACTACGGATACTTGTATCTTTTTTGTTTTAAATACTGGTAGAAATCTCTCCCTCTCTAAGACCACTACTATTCTTTTGCTTCCTTTATCAATTTTTCTGTGATCTTCAACTTCTAATTTATCCAGATTGATAAATGCTTCTCACTCCCATTCACTCATATTTCACTCTGAGGGAATTGCCTGCACCCTTCGTTCCTCCATCTCCAACTTTAACCATAGCAAGCACATTGATTTTAATGGGGTTTAATGCTTTCACAAAGCACTCCTGACTGCTTTACACTCCTGGCCCTCATCAGTTTTTGCCTGACTTCTCCAGAACAATATATGAACACTTATGTCCATTTCCAGATCATTGAAGAAAATATTGCACAGCATCAGGCCTACCAGCCCAGATCCCTTGGGAAAGCTGCTGAAACACTCGAGGCAAATGACAAACCTCCAATCTTGTATCTGTCAGTGCTTAATCGGTCAAATGCCATATGGAAAATCCAAGGGTGAAAGTCACCTTCTTTGACTAAAAGGCGAGGCGTTTGGTCTAAACCAGTTGGCCCACACCAAAATAGGAGGCTAAATCTGGTGAGTTGCTATCTCTGTTCACTAGCAGGAAGGGGAATGAGGCAGGGTGTTGGAACTAGATGATCTTAAGGTCCTTTCCAACCCTAACTATTCTATGATTCTGTGACCTAGAGATGGCTGCACTGAGGTGAAGCTCCTGTGTCCATCATACACATGCACAGAGCAGTCTCTATCAACCAGCTTGCAAATCTATTGCAAATCTAGGTTTCTATTTTCAAAGATACTGGCAAACAGAGGAAGCACCCACCAGTCAGACTGTGTCCTTCTGCCTGACTGCTTCTCTGATGGGTGTCACCCCTCCATCCTTCTTCCAGCAGAGATGCTGCTGGGTGTGCTCCTTAACCCATGCCAGTTTACATGAGCCTGGTTGCCATCGCCAGTAGCTAAGGAGCAGTGTCAGATGAACACCTTACTGGGCAAAACTGTGATTTCCAAGAGAGTCAGGATGAGCTTCTTTTATCACTTGTCACTTCTTTACTTTCTGAAGGCTGCTGTCAATATATATCTATATAGATCTCATGACAGCAGCATCTCCTAGGGCCTTATTAGCTTGTGAGTTAGGCCACATGCTTTAAAGCTGTCAGTGTCTAAGAAACAGATACTGCTATTCACAGTCCACCCACCCTTTTGGCCCACTTTCTAGTTTTAAAACAAATCATAATGAGCAATTTTAACATTTTGGGCTTGTAATCCTCCCCACAATGTGTTGGTATTTCAAACAAAATTCTGTTTCCCTCATCATTTCCAGACACCTAACATCAGTGTAGGAACAATTCAACAGTGTCTTTTCTTCAATAGTCTAAGTGCTTTGATTAATGCCAGTAGTGTTGATGTAGCTGTGATGGTTTAAGGATGTATTAATTAATTAACCTTGTCTCCTGATTAATTTCATTCTTGACATCTTGATTTTGTGCTAAATTAATTCTCATTTATCCCCCTTTCCACCCTCCCCTTTCATAGATCACTCTCTTCTAATCAGGTTTCTCCTTAGATTATGTCCCCCCTCTACCGACATGGGGATCACCCAGGCTATGCAGCCACTCCAACCCCTCAAGGATTGACTTATCTTCCACAATGCCCAGCCCTCGTCCCTAGGGGACTGCCCACTTCCACACCCATCTTCTTTAACTGACAGTGTAAGAACCCTTAGAAAAGATCATATAGTGTTCCCTGGCTCCAGCAATCTTCCATCCATCACAGACCAGGTACATTTTGCCTTGCCTTCTCCTTCCACATTGTACATGGTCCCTGCCTGAAAAAAGGGCCGCCACTCCTGCATAAGGTCTCTAGATGCCACCACTGAACTACCACCAACCCCAACAGTTTTAATACAGCAATGAAGACTGAACCAAAGCCCTTCTGGTTTTAAAGCATAGGTCCCTATTGCATGGAGTCAAAACCCAAGAGCCAAACCAGAAAACCCAAATGTCCAGCTAAGCCAGCAAGGGAGATGTCTGAAGGCAGCAGCACTTCCCCAGCCAAGTGCAAGAGTTTCTGACCAAGATGCAGGGATTTGGGACGCAGACAGGAGATGTCCAGTTAAACAAAAGCTTCCAGACCCTTTCCAGGGACTCTTGCTGGATTGTTATCAACAGCTCTCCTCCCCCTACTCTGCTCCCAAAACGAAACAAGCTAATCAAATGAGGTTTGCTGCCTGGAGACTGAAGGAGTGGAAACATGCCCCTCAGTCCTGCCAATGACTGGAAATAGCCCGGTGTAAACTTAATCATTATGCATTGTGAATACCAGCACACCCTGGTTATTACAATCACTGTCCATCAGTTCACGATACACGCCAATGCCATGGTTGGTGAATTCCATTTTATGATGCAAATGTAGCCAATCAATACAGGGATTTTGTTTGATTAGAGGCTCTTTTTCCTTTTTTTCCAGAGGAAAAAACCCTTATTTTGCATGTCCAGCCCCTCAGCTGGAACAGATCCGCTTAACTCCGCCCGTGCAAGTGAGCTCTTGCTCATTTACACTAGGGGAAAGTCTAGCTAAAATTGAAAGGGGAGATATAAACTCGCTGTGCAGTCAGAGCAGGACACTTTGCACAAGTAGAATGGTTAAAGGAGAACTAAGCATAAAACCTATGGGAAGACAGCAAAGAATTTGAGGTTTGTGTATGTACATGCTTAGGAATTAGAAAGAAAAGTCTATACATTAACCACAAAAGATTTCACTGGACAACATGGTCTAGCAGGAGCTTTAAAGGGGAAAAACAGTTCACAGACTCTTCTGAATGCATCTCCAGTAGCAGGGTTGTTAAGACATTCAGGGCTGTTAATGTGTACTGTCAGGCCATTGTAACCAAACCTTTAATCCTGGGCCTGTCAGACTTGAAGGAAAACTAAGGGGCTGACAGTAGTGCAGCAAATGGATTTTCCTTCTCTGCTCTCATTGCCTCCCCCCCTTCCTTCCATTTAAAGTTAGAATAACATTGAGTCTATTCCTTTCAGGGCTTGCAAAACAACTAGGGGAAAAAAAGGAGGGGGGGGATAAAGGAAAACCTGCCTACATGGACAATCTTCCCTTTCCAAATCCCAGTCCCCAGACTTGGCATAGCCTGCTCAGACCCAGGATGCCTGAGAGCTCTTCCTCCCTGGCTCTGGTTATAAAGTTCTCATGAGTTTACATTTGTTTTCAGATGTCTCTATATGAAGAGAAACACAAAGAGCTTCATAGGAAGCACCAGGAAGCTTCATAGGAAGCACCAGCATTGCAAACTCTTGCATTTTGGTTTTTGTCTTTGGTTTCAGACCTTACCACGTGGGACACAAGATATGATGTGTACACAGACACTTTTCCTGTATGTCCACCATCACCCACACATCTCTTACAGCCTCACTTCATGAGATCTTGGTCTGGCATGAACCCTCAAAGCACGACAGGTGTACTCTGTAGTAGGGCCTGGGCCTGCTACCCAGCGTTCCCCAAACCTCCAACCAGCCCTTCCCTTCCAAGTTCGTCTGCCCTTGTTTAGTCTGTTCTGGAAGATTAAGAAAGGCAAAGACAACAGGTCAGATGTGATTACTTGCAACCTGTTCCTGGCACATGATGTTCTGCTCAGAGGAGATGATGGCATCTTCCATTTGCCATAGGCTCTCCAGAAGTTCTGAGACCACTTCTTTGCGCTGCAGGTAGGAATACCACCCATCCTGCAATGTGAGATGACTGGATAGTGCATTAGAGGATGATGTTGCAGTAGAGGATGAAAGATGGACACCAGGAAGTAGGGCCAAATGCTATTTGAAGTGAGCACAGTACCAACAGCCTGTTCTCTGTAGGATGAGGTTGCAGCCAGGGGCTGGCCCCCAACTGATGCAGCTTCCCTTGGAGCTTCAGCCTTCTGTCACATGCTGTGCAGTGTTGACCCCTCAGGCTCCAGGCACATAGGAAAAGATCAGTTTTCCGTTTGCTGCCCAGAAACTTCATAGTTTTGAAGGCAAGGCTGAACACAGAGCCTTTCCTACAACATGGACAGTCAAGGTATTAACCTCCTGTTATCAATGTCCTGCACCTCTAGCCACTGTCTAGATCAGGCTTATGTTGTTGCAGACTGGACTTATGCTGCTGAGCATCATCGTTCATTGAGTATGAAATGAGAAACAATGCATTAGGCAGCAAGTTTCTTAACACACATGACTACATTGTTCGAATGCTGATATTTCTGTATACCAGGGCACTAAGCGGAGTAGGATCAGTGGTAAGCAACCAAGTCAGAGCTGGACCTAAAAGTGGGTAAGATGTGATGTCGACCATTTGTCCATCCAGTCACAGAAATCTGTGATTTCTGTAGATCTGAAATCTATAGATTTCAAACAAAGGTTTGAAATCACTCCAGTTTCTGTATAAACAAAACAGGTTGCTACCTAGGGTGCTGCTGAGTGGGTGCAGTTTCCCTGTATCTGTATCCTAGATGCCTCATAATTGCTGGGAGCCTGTTCTCCCATTCTTTCCCTTCAATTCTTTAAATTGTACCTAAATAAAATCACAGCTAAAATCCAGTCCACCTGCTGTAAATACTTCCAGAAATCCTATTGTGCAGGATGTCGTGCGATCTAGACTTCTAATCCCGATCAGAGCACAAAAGTAAAGGCAAATGGACAGAATGTCCCATGAAAAGTACTTCTCACTGGCTGTGAATTGATCTAAGGAGATGTACCACCGAGAATATTGTTAGATGGAAATAAGCAAAAGCAGCAAAATGAACTTGAGAACTTGGTTCACGTTTCAAGGGGAAGAAATGCTTCCAGAATCAGGTTAAGCAAAGCCATAGCGAACCACTTATTGATTTCTTAATGAGCTTGGGGAAGAAAAGAAAAAAGCACATAAAAAGAGATAAAGGAACAGATTCCAGACAGAAACGGTCATCCAGTTTCCTTGTACATGCAAAGAAAAAGCCATCAAACCTCTGAGAGCAGTGCAGCACACAGAAACATGTTTGTTTGCACAGAGATGTGGCAGCAAAAAGGGGCTCACAATTTGGGGGAGGGCAAGGGGAGTGGAAAAGGCCAAGAACAAACTAAATGTTTCACAGACCAACCCCTTAGGAGCCTGCTCTGTGTCCATCCTGCTGCTGGAAGAGTTAAGGATGCACATCTCATCCGTCCCATTACCCCAGTGCTGGTTGTTTTACGTTTGCATGCACCACCGCAGCACCATTGCAATTGGACTGTAAAACCTATCAGGTAGGGCCTGTGCATGAGCAAATCTCATAGAGACATCCTATGAGCAACCCCCTTAACTTAGTTAAACTACTGCTGGTAAAACTATGTGTAACCACCACAGCCTTGTCTTGGGCTGGGTTTCAGCTCTAGAAAAGCCCTCTGGTCAATGCAGTGATATTGTGATGCTGACAAAAGCTTCCAGCACAGGCCTGACCTCAGTCACTGCCCTTTGGCAGTCTGCAGGGATGAGAACACCTTCACCCTCCAGCAGTGTGGTGTGTCACAGGTCAGGGCTGTGTTCCAGCAACACCCAGAGGAGAGATGTGCCCACGCCACAGCCTCCGCAATACAGAACAGCTCATCTCTGCCCTGAGCTATGCATCCACGCAGCAGATATTCCTGACTCATTGTCACATCCCTGCTGGGAGACAGGTATAGCCGTGCCCCCTTTACAGCTGGGGAGGCCAAGGTCCAGACGGGTTAAATTCCATGTGGTGCTCAGGTGGTGCCAGTTCAGACATGCCAGAAGGCTGAAAAGGGACAGCCCTGACCCTGCCTTCCAGGGTAGGTTCAGCCTTATGAGGTAAAAGTGCTTTATGCATGAATAGGGAAAGAAAAACATGAGGCAGCTCCATCACACTTTTAACTAAATCCACATGAGGTATTGCAACTGTGCAGCTTTTCCAGGGAAAAAAAGAAAGGAAAAAAAAGAGAGAGAAATCATGCTCCACTGTTAGCAGCTGAGCTGGCAAAATGTCTGTAGGCTCAGTGAGAGCTCAGAGGTGATGCAAAGAGTGAGCCTGGACCCCACCAAGCAATGAGAGGGGCTGGCGCAAGGAGTCAGGAGCCCTGTCCCATAGAGCTCATTACCGTGGACAGGAGGTCCTACAGTCACTGGTTTAAATGCTGTAGCCAAGTAGAGCCCAAAGACAGCAAGAGGAGAAACACCAGGGCCCTGACTGGCAGACCAACACCTCAGGACCATGGTGCTATCAACCCTGGAAGTACAACTCTGCTAACTAAACTAATTAACTCTGCTAACTAAAGCTGTGCTGTGCTGCCTCTGAGATAGCCCAAGTTCGGGACAAGAAGAGAGGAGCACAGCTCCAGCTCCAGGGGAAAGACATTATCACCTTCCAGTAGCCAGGTAGGTTCCCAACTAAAATTACCACTTTAGAAAGGAAGTCCAATGAACAAGCAAATACACTTTGCATAACATCTAAGGAGAGTCTACCCCCAAAGCAGATCTTTCCCTGAAGGACAGATGAAACTGAAACAAAGCAGCGCCAGCCTTGCTGTTCCCCACACGGTATCACAATAAATCTACACTGATTTCAGTGTTTGCCTGAAAACTGGTGACTGTAACCGCAGCGGCTGAGGGTATTTGTCACAAACAGCTGTCCATCCCCAACACAGCACGCAGTGACCTCCAGGAGAGGAGCCGGGGCCATGGGAAACAGTCACAAACCTGGAGCAGCTCCCCAGCGCACGCCTGCCTCCGAAAACCGGCAGGGACCAGGCATGGGGGAAGGGGGAGAGAACATCTATTTCCTCATTAAGTAGTGCTCTTTCTCTCTTTTTCTAATCTATGGAAAAATAGGAATGCAAAGGAGAGCTGAGAGGAGCCTTTCTTCGCAGCAGGGGATGCTGCCCAGTGCTGGGACAGCCGCTCTGCTGGGATGCTGCAAGCCCGGAGCTTCTCAGGGTGATTGCAAAAGGGGAGTCAAACCGGAGGAGAGGCAGGGAGACCAGGCCGAGCATCTTAAGGTTTAAAATGCAAATTCCTCCACTTTATTTTAGGTGGAGAGGTCAATGTTTGCCTATTTTTCCTCTCCCCCCCAACACTCCTTCCCCCTTCCTCCCGGAGTTTTGTTTAGGAAGGGACTGTAGATGCGACAAGGTCTTTGTGCTGGCCATTCAGCTAAATAAAAAGGCCGAGGAGTCCCAGCAGAGGGAACAAACTTTTGGGGGTCAGCGCGGTCAGCTTAGAATAAATGTGTCGTATTGTTTGTATTAAGGACATGATCTCAGCAGGGTGCCCGGAGCCACCGCATACAACATGAAGGACTATTTATTCAACACTGAAATACGCAGGGCACAGGACTCCTCTCCCAGGGAAAATACAAACTGCTGCTGCAAACGTGCCTGCCTATTCCGAGCAGCAAGATTTGCTGGAAGGGGCAAATAAAACTCCTTTTATTTTAATATGCATCATAAATAAGGATGGATGCTGAGCTCCTTTGGCAAAAGATAATCATAGTTCGAATGTGGCAATGGCAGAAGCACAGCAAAGTGCCTTTTTATTGTTGCTTTTCTCCAAAAGATGGACAGTTCAGGTCATTAAAGGCCTAAGATAGAAACAGTTTCTCTTAGCACTGTTTGAAAACAGGCTTTTGTCTCCATGGAAGTGGCACAGTCCATTCTTGGTTGCCTCCACCGCAGAAGTGGCCCACGGCAGCGAGGTGGGAGCGGGTCTGCCAGGGCAAGGGGAGCCCCCAACAAACCCACATGAAATCCAATTGGGAAAGCAGCACAAAGGGGCTGGGGGCTTTGACAGCCCATGGAGACCCCCCTGGGATGGCTCCACAAACAGGGCCCCCAAAGGAGGTGGCCAGCTGGGGAGGGGAGGCCATCCTTCCCAAGGCTTCCAAAACAAAACCCTCAAAAAGGGACTTCAGAGACGCCCCTGGCTGTTAAATGATCCCCCCCTCCCTCTTCCTCACGGATTCATACAGAGGAGCATGTGTTCCCCCAGAAAGCATCTTTTCTTTTCACTGACCCAGCTCCCTTGTTTGCAGAGGGAAGGGGCGTTTGGCGTTTGGGAGTTTGCAAACCCGCGTTTCATTAAATTGCAGAATTAACCCAGAGGAAGAGGCGCATCTTCTGGGACAGCCTCCAGCCAACTTCATCGTCGCCAGCCTACCACAGTGTATGGGGTCTGCAAAGACCAGATACTTAGGGATCCCGAAAGGAAGCAGGAGAAGTCGTAACATAATCATGTAAACTCCATCACAAATGATGGGCTTCAGCCCAACCTCTGTGGGAAAACAGAGTGACTAGAAAAATGGGAGGGAACTGAGAAGAAAGGAGGTTTCTTATCCTGTGAGTAGACCACTCCCAGACGACAGCTGATGCACCAACATTTGGACATGTAAGCTCTGATGCTGAATCTGCCAAAACTAAACCTACCCATAGACATCAACAGCTTCATGCTGTGGTCCTGACTATTGCTAAGGACTCTTATTCTGTCCCTATAATGCGACCTCCAAAAAAAGGTAACCATACCTTAAAAACCCACAACCAGCTCCATCTGCCTAGTTGAAAGAGAGCAGCATTCAGGGAGAAGGGAGTGCAGGGACCTCGCAACCCAGGTCTGCAATCACAGGATTCATGGACCATCCACAAGGCAGCGTGTGGTGCCACGTTGGCCAACACCTTGCAAACAGCCCCTGAGAACATCACAGTGAGGGCATGGCATATACGATCAAAACCCATTGGAGCAAGCAAAGGTGAACATCTGAAATCTGAGAATGGCTGGGAAAATCCCTATGGATTTCACAGTGCTGAGGTGAGCCTTTGCTTGTGAGCCTGGAACAGCTCTCTTGTAAGTCCCCCAACATGGGACACCTTGACTTCCACCCCCTTGTGCTGGATGCCCCCTTCTTTCTTTTTGTCCACCCTCTTGCCTTTTGTGCCAAAGTGACACAGACTGATGAGGATTATTTCCACGGCTTCCTCAGGGACGGGGGTTTTCCCTGCTGCCCTTGTTCAGGGACAATAGACCCATTAAGCCTCTTCCCAAGGCGAGGGGAGCGGGGCATACCTGGTCCCCAATGTGGGAATGGCCACTGCCCCTGACAGCCATTAGCATGTGAATGAGAGTGATGCCTGCAGAACAACAGGCAATTATCCCCCTGAAAAGCTTTTAAGTGGCATTAATTGCTGGCCACAGACTCCGGGCTCTCTCAGAATGAACGGTGTTGACAAACAGGATAAAATATATTGGATTTCCTGCAGGGGAAAAATTTGTAGGATTGTGCTTCACTGAGGGCAAGCTCCACTTTCATCCTCTGTTGTCACACAGTTAGCAGCACTCCACACCTAGTGACAGCAACACAGCTTGGGGTGTCCAAGGGAACCTACATTTGGCTCTGCAATGCCTGTCTGGCTTGATGAGAAGGCAGCAGGGGAAGGGGAACACCTGCTCTATGCATTGCTGGACTGAATTATCAACCCCTTTGTCCCCAGCGTGTCTCTCAAGGCCCAGGTGTACCTTTTTGTACTGGTCAGAGATGCGAAGAAGTGGCACAGCCCTGAAACACAATCTCCTTTCACTAACAGGCAGTGGCTTTATCTTCCCCTGCCCTTTGAACACAATCAATATTCTTCCACAGCCCAGGAATGGGGGTGATGTGGGAACATTTTACAGCTGAGAGAGGAAAAATATTTTATTAATGCATGTTAATCTTTGTAAAGAAGACCCCATTGCTAAGAAATAATTACTGTCTTGTCTTTCAGGTACATTCAAGAAGGTCATAGCTAGCGCTTTCCTGTGATTCCCTGGAAAATCACACTCAAACGACCTTTTATTCCTAGTAGCTGAAATGATTTCAAGGCTGATCTTGCACATGTGCAAAGCACTTCTTTCTATAGCTCCTTCCTGCAAAGTGCAAGTCCCTGACCTTAAAAAAGTACTGCAGCACTGGTTTTAACTCAGGAGCATCACCTCTGCAGTGCCATGTATCATACAATCCTGTTTCCTGGCTTATTTCAAGATGTCTGCTCAGCTTTCTGTGTGTATTCAGACAGACAGGCTGCCAACTCAAGTGGCAACTTCCTTGGCACTGGGTAAGACCAATATATGTATGACTAGACCCTAAATTGTGGCAAATTCCACAGCTCTCCTGACTCAGAAAAGCTCTGGGACAACTTTAATACAGTGATATGGCTTAGAGGGTTATAAACATTCCTTTCCTTACTTCTCTACCCCTTGTATATATGCAGAGATCAGAGGAGCAGCCTGACCACAAGCAGTAGCCCACAGTGACATACCATGCGGGAACTCCTGCTCATTCTCCTGCCAAAGCCACCCCATGAAGCTGGCAGAGACAGGCCACTCCAGCATCACCTATAGCCAAGCAGCAGCCTGGATGCCAGGCTTCTGGTGACCTGCCAGACTGCTTTTGGTGGCTCACTGTTTCAAAAGCAACGGCTCTTCCCAGTCCCCATGAGGTAAGCCTCCAGCAACCAAACATAGATGCTACCATGCACATGTCTCTGAGAGCTACCAACTCGTCCCTCGCCTCATGGCCCGTGGACAGGGTAGGGCATCTTCGGGTGTAGTTTTCTTATCCTAAGCCTCACTGCAATGTCACACACTAAGCAAGCAGCCATTAGAAAGGTGGGTTGAGGCTGGGACATCATTAGCAGCCTGGAAATGAAGACACCTTCTGCCTGAGAAACAACCTTCCTTTGAATGCTGGCAGCCAGATAGCAATGAAGGTTACTTTCCAGAGCTTTAGGTCGCAGCATTGACACTCAGTGACTTCCTGGCTTTCCAGCAATGATCCCAAGTACCCACAATGAGGAGCTGAGCTTATAACTATCACATTTGCCACAGAGACAATATCCAGTGCACTTAGCAATGCTCTTGGGTTTAGTAATGCTCTTGGGTCTCTGATTATGATCAACTCCCCTTATTCAAAATAGCAGAAAGAAACCAAATGCCCTCCCTGAAGCAGTAATTTCTATTTAGAGTTACAAAACCTTTTTACAATCGAACCAGCATTCATTCAAGTCAAGAGGAAGATGAAACTTTCCCTGATATTTGCTTGCATTACAGACCTGAAATACGCTCCTTGTGCACTGAGGCTCAAGGACTCCTGAAGGATTTGCAATACATACGGATAATTTTATGGCTTAGAGTGAAAACCATGTGAAAAACTCTGGCTTTTGCTAATTTAGACCTCCAGCTCAGCAAGTGCATGTGGGTGGCCTTTTGAAGTTCGAGCAGCACATCTTCTGCTTGAGCAGAATGGCTTAGCTCTCCCGCAGTCCGTGGCGCTAGGCCAGCCTGCACCATCTGAGGACAAGCCCTCTTAAATTTATCCCAGCACAAAACTCTAAGAGGAACTCAAAAAATGGGAAAGCATCTGTGGAGGAAACTTTGAAAAAGCCTGTACAAAGTCCACTCAACTGAAACTGCAAAGCTTTGCCTCCAGTGTGTGCAGGAGAATGGGCTGCACAGTCAGAAAGCCAACATATTAATGTAAGCTCCCACAACGTGTCTGTCCAGCAAAGACGGTGCTAAATAAACCCAAGTGTGGGCCTCAGCAAACAAAAGATGGACTTCATATGCTGCTAATAATATCCAATTATCAGGACTAGGCTAATTTCCTCTCATATTGCCAGATCCAGACCACAAATAATTAACTTAACTGCAGAAAAGATGCAATCTTTGTTGTTGGTTTTGTTGTTGTTGTCTTACTAAGAAGAATGAAGGATATGAGGCTAGTCAGATTTGTTCTTGCTGAAGATTTGGTCCCTGATATTTAGCTGCTAAGCTAATAAGATGATCAGCAAGATGATAGCAGGTAAGAAATGTCATGTGTTATGTTATGGAAAAGCAAACAGCTGAAGCAAAGGACCTGGGAAATGGAAAGCAGCACATCTGTTGGAGGAAGGACCATTAAGCAGGAGTGTGTTAAGCAGCACTTGCTGAACCACCATATGCACACGAATGCCAAAAACCCTTCCCCAAGGTGAAAGCAATGCACCTGATATTTCCTGATGTCCATAGGATTTCGTCAAGAGAGGCAGCAAAAGGGCTCAGGCTCTCCCCTGCGGCATCCTCCCCATGGCCGAGGAGGAGGCTCCCTGCCAGCTCTCCTCCTCTGGGGCAGCAGGAGGATTATATCTTTATAAGGGATCCAAGGCTCAGAAGTTAAACACTGACACCCATGAAATGGGTCTGTGAAGTATTTAGACCTCACAGATCTCAACTGCTTCGCTTGAGCTGACTGACAATCTACGTGCCAGGGTTAGAACAGGAAGATGACATCTAAGAGGGATGAAATGAGTCACCTTCAGGTGGTTTCTCCACTGACTTTAAAAGAAGCAGGATGAATAGCCAAGACTGGCCTTTACACAGCAACTCCTACAGCTGTGGAGTCCAACCTCAGGGTGTCCCTCCCGTGGTGGGCATAGCCAGGAAGGGATCAATGTGAACCACTGCTATTGCTTGTCTGCCTTAGCTTATTTGTGTAGTTTGGTGCTTCAACCCTTCCAGCCAGGGAAAGTGGCACCATCTGGGGAATCAGTACTGATCCCTTGTCCCACATCTCCTAAGTTGTGTCTCTCACACAGAGTCTGCTGTCAGAGGAGAAAAAGATGTCTCTACTGAGCAGCTGAGTCACACACACATTCAAACCTGTGCCTTGACACCTAAAACAGCTCAAAAAAGTTTCAGCAGTTCCCACCATTACCCCAAGAGCTCGCGTCCAAGTGCTCTGTGCATGTTGGAGAGATCAAACTCCCTTCATGAATACCAATTTATCTGGTACCCTCCCTCCAGTCTGGTGGGAAAGCCAAGTGAGAAGCAGCAGGAAAAACCCATGGAAAGACAAGTCGTTATAAGAGAAATAAACCCTTTTCTTGTCATGCCTTGCCACAGCACATACACACAAGATGCACACACACATACCTACATAGGGAGCTGCAACTACCATGCTCCACGGTTCATTGCAGACCAAAGAAGCATCCTCAAGCATGGGGATTCAGATTCTCAGCTCCTCTGACAGCCTCTGAGGAGCTAAGGACTCCTGTATCTCTGGCTACATATAGATCACATGGACCTAGTAAACCTGAATTTCACATCTCTAGGTGGGTAACATACCCCCTTGGGAGAGGTACGCTCAGCAGAAAGAGTTTGTGGTGTCAGTTTGGAAAGTGGGTATCTGCCCAGGGAATTCCACTTCCCGCACTCCATTCCCGTCCTGCCCAAGGAAGGCTTGAGGGTCTAACCATGTCCAGACCACAAACCCCTCTGCTATTGGCTGTGATTCACAAGCAAAGGGATCCCAAAATGCTGCAGGGAGTGGAGGCACCCACACAGCATACATTGGGCAATACCCAGTTTCTAGAGGGTTAAGGACTGATGGCAGATGTACCCTGGAGCAGCTGTACCCACTGGGAGGTTACAGGTAGGTAACAGCAGCCAGTGACTTACTGGTCTCTATAACACTCTTTTAATAAACCCCTTGCAAAGGCACTTTGGTGTAAACCATGACCCCAGGAGCCATTGCCTCTGGCTCTAGGCAGACAAATACTTCCCTCTCCCCCTTCTCCTTGGGAAGATGGCACATGGGCATGCACAGAGCCACAGAGAATGGACCCACCAGCAGGGCTCAGCACACAAACCCATCACAGCTGCGAAACCGACATGGTCCCACCAGCTGGTCTCATTTAACAGGGCAACAGGGGAGTTGCAAGAGGCAGGAAGACTGAGAGGGAAGTAGTTAAGTTGGAATTAATTTGTCACTCCATATTTAACTGACCTCAAAACTATTAAACAAATCTAATAGGAAATTATCCCCCAGATTATGAATACTTCTGCATTTCCTGCTGGGGACCAGCCACAGCACAGGGCTCCAGCCATCAGGCAAACTGGTGCCAGGGAAGGGGGCTTCCCTCTCTCCCATCACCAGGCCCAGTTTAGTTCATGCTAGCTTTTAACCTAAGCCTGGAGGACAGATAATGGAAGAAGCATGGAGAGTATCCAGCATCCCAGGTCGATGTGCTGGATGAAGTTAAGGGATCCCAATGCATATAGCATGGCTATGGCTTCCCTGGCTCCTGCTGGAAGGAAGCACAGAGGATGCTCTGGAGGTAGGGGTAATGACTGGCTGCCCAAGAGTCATCAGTGATTTTACCATCCCTCAAAAATAAAGACCTATCCCAACTCCTCACACATTAGTTGCAACTACCACCATCTCTGCATCTGGAATAAAGAGGGAATTGGGAGATTTAAGGCTCCAAGTGTAGTGGAGCTGGATTTGGTTGCCAAACCCACACAAACTCAGCAACTAGAATATGGAGAGAGGCTAGGGGCAAAAAGCTGGCATGAAAACTAACAAACAAAAAGCAGCTTTTGCTTGCAAAGAGGTGAACTCAAGCCAACCCCTCAGTATGGCTTAAAACATTTGGTGACCACGTATTTCTTATTGTGGGATGTTGTCAGTTATTGCCTCAGGTCTGTGCTCTGCTTTCAAGTGCACAGATTCTCAGGGTACACACACCCCCCCCCCCCCCCCCAAGTGAAGTTAGCCAGGGAACAGCAAACATTACAAAGGATGGAGTTCAGCTGATCATGATAGCGAGTATATTGGGGGGAATTCCATATAAACATCCTCCTTTATGCGGATAACTGTCTGGGGTTTTAGACTGATACCCCTTAGTATTTAGTATAATAGCACAAAGAAGAAAACGCAAGTCGCTGGGTGGAAAGGTCCGCTTGATAACTGCTTGCATCCGCATCCATCTCTGAGTGATTAAAGCATCATTCCCGAGTGTTCCTGCGGGTGATGACCGCTTCCCAGCGCCCTGCCGTTCTGCTCTGTGCCTCGGGGTGGCCCTCCTCCAGTTATCGAGGCACAAGGAGCCCTGTGCTCGCGCCGGCCGGGCTCGGCGATGCTGGCGAGCTCTGGCCGGGCTCCGAGTGCCCTCTGCCGGGGACGCCCCGCGATCCCCCCCTTCCCCAGCCCCTCGTTTCTCAGCTTGTCGGGTTTTCCAGTTGGAAAAGCAGAGAGCCGCAAGGATGCGCCGGTCTTGGGACAGGCTTTGGGGAGCTCATCCCTGGGGTCCGGGCAGAGGCTGAACACAGGCGGCATCCCCTGCGCCAGCTTCCCCCCACTACAAGTGTGTCATTCCGCAGAAAGCTGAATGTAAAGCCAGGAACGCAGGGCAAACCAGAAATGTTGGAATTCCAGGAGTGTTGCCTCCTTATGAACCAATCTCTAACATCAGTTCCTTGCTCTGTGGCAAGAATGAGCTGTTCCACCCCAGGGAGATCGCTGAGATTAAATGTCTCAATCAAGGTCGCTCCTACAGCACTGGGAAAACAGCCCCAGAGCTCTCGGACTGGCAGCTTCCTGGGCCAGCAACCTTGCAAAGCTCACTGTTATTTTCTTCTCTAGAAACCCAGAGGGACTGCTTTTATCATGGAATGATCGTGTTGGAAGGGACCTTAAAGCTCATCCAGTTCCAACCCCCTGCCATGGGCAGGGACACCTTCCACTAGAGCAGGTTGCTCCAAGCCCCTGTGTCCAACCTGGCCTTGAACACTCCCAGGGATGGGGCAGCCAAAGCTTCTCTGGGCACCCTGTGCCAGTACCTCACCACAGGGAAGAACTTCTGCCTAGTATCTAATCTCAATCTCCCCTCTGTCAGCTTCATGTCTGTATTTTGAGAAACATTCTTAAAATAAATGCTTAACTGAGTTTGAGGTATTCAAACTAACATTTCACTAATACCTTAGGGGTTTTTTTGTCCATTCTTTGGATAAGCAACAAGAATCTAGCAAAGTCTATCCTGATATCATAAAAAACTCTATGAAAAAGAAGACTGTAGTTATAAGGAAAGCCTGAGCAAAGAGGAAAGGTTCTTCAGTCCAAGTGTTGCAAATCCCGTGTTACTGATTCCCCTGTACCCAGACACCCACTAAACAGGTCAGAGCAAAGACGTTTTTGCAAGAGATTCACCCACTCCCTCCCCATCGTTGGAAGGTTCAGGGCCTGAACCAGCTCCCACTGAATTGAATGGGCAAACTCCCTGCTTTTAGTGGCACAAGCTCAATTCCCAAACTCTGCAGGCAAAACGTCAAGCAGAAACAGCGAGCAATTCCCCTCTAGATATTTGCAATGCACGCCTCTCCAGTTCGGAGCGGGCAGGTTGATTCAGGTTTCAAGGTGGGAAAAGAAGCTTTCATGTTTCATTCTTTCTTCTTTACCTGTTAAAAGGCACAAAACTGCTACAGATGAATCCACACACTAACAAAATGGCAGTGGTTGGTTGTGTAAAAGTAGCATCGATGCACAGAGACGCCTGAAAGGAAGGGGAAGAATCTCAGTTGAAGAATTCTTGTCTAACCTTTCTCTCCTGCCACATGTCAGCCCCCTTTCCCCAACTGCATGGTCCTGTCTCCATAAATCCCAGGCATGTTTGACATGCTCAGCACAAAATGCACATCATATCTGCCTCTCCTGTAACGGTGCACATCCCTCCCCAGCACAGGCTGCTGCCTCGAGAGGGCATTCAGCAAGAGAGGTCTGCAAGTGGGGGAAGACTCTCCTCCTACTCCAACTGAGGTATGAGCGACCACAAGGCTGGGACATAAACTGCAAGGAGAAAGCCCCAACGTCACCCTTTTCCTGTTCACAGGACCACATCTCACCCCTTTTTCTTCCCAGGGCAGAACCACATGGCTCTGCCAGGCTGGATCAGCCAACAGAAACTCAGGAGCTGATGGCCAGTCAGGCCATCCCCATGGCTTTTCCCTTCAGGAACTTGCATGAGTGGCGGAGAGCTGACCAGCTAGCTGTACACTAAGGGATGTTCAGATTTAAGGAACAGGAACAAAATACACCTCCCATGTACATCCCTTGCATGTACACTCACTTGCCATCCTGCAGTACTGGACCAGCTTCAGCATCTCCAAACATACCTCAGCCTGACCCACCCTGCAGTGATCACTTGGGAAAGGGCTTGGCACAAATACACACCTTTTTACCCAGCCAAAATTCTTTTGTTTTCTCACTTCTTAAGGTTAGTTTGTGGTTTTGTTTTGCATTTTTTTAATCTCAGAAAAAAGAGAGGAAAAACGATGGAGGGGCATATTAGGCTTCAAACTCTGTGCCAGTGCCTCTGTCCTGCCCCTCTAAGAACCCTGTCGAATTTGGTGTCAAGCATTTCATCCAGAGCCACAGTTTTTACTTTCTGGGATGTTTCTGAGTTGAATAATTCCATATATTTATGTAAGTAACAACACAGTAATGCACACGCTTCAAGAATTGCATGGCAGCCTCACATTCATCATAGGCTGATTCCAGCTATGGATCTGCAAGATGCTGGAGTGAAAGTCTGGTCCAAGGATGCGGTGATATGGTTTTCAGAGTAGAAATTCCCAAGCTCCCCAAGCAGAGAAATACCTCATGTGAATATAGTATTTTTCTAAGCTCTTCCATGAGGATAAACCTCCTGACTTCACCAAGTTATTGCCAGATAAGGAATAGCTGGAAAAGGTTTAGAAATGCTTTCCCAAAATTTGGGATTTAACCTGGAGCATGATTTCCATTAAACAATTCAGGGGATGCCATTCAAGGGAAGACAAATCCATTCCCCATGATAGTGTTTCCTACAGTGATCCTTAGAAGCTAACTTGGGAAAACATATAAGAAACAAAACAAGTGTAAGGCAGGATTTGTGATGGGGCTGGCACCTGACCTGGACCATTGCACCTGAGCTCTTGAGCATCAGCAGCTCCTGACTGAGATGTCTCCCATGAATTTGTCCTTTCCTTTTCCCACTCCTTGTTAGATCCAGCAGCTGGGAGTTCCACAGTTTCACTGCACAGGGAAGAATAATGATTTCTTTATGATTTCTTTTAAACCTGCTGGCTGGTGATTTCACCATTAGACAGTAAATTGCAAAAGCACCACAATGCTTCACTATCCACCTTTCTACACCATTCATCTATGCTCCTTGACATCTACAGCTTCATCTGAAATTGGAAGACAGCTTATACTTCCTTCTCTGTATCTTCTCCATCTTTTCTAAGCCCTCTTTCAGGTGGAGGGAACAGAACACAAGGCATCTTTGCCAGCTTGGCATAGGCAATGGTGAATGGTTGGGGGCTGCCAGGATTCAAGCAGCATCTCATCTCACTGCCAGCCCCATTCCACACCTGGAGCACACACTTCGGAGGTGTAGAAGAAAGGCCAGCCTTAGAGCTTTTCTGCTATTCCCAAGGGAGTTGAGAAAGTGCAGAATAAACAATAACAACAATTATTCCAGCTGGAAAATATTATTTCTCCTGGCTTCTTTTCTGCCTCAGAGGGAGAGCTGCTTGGAATTACATGAAGTATTTGTGATTGAGGAAAACAGCTTTCCAACTGAATAACATCTCTGCAAACGGTTTGAAGTTACTGTTACTGCTTAACACCTAAAATCAAACATTTTTCCGTAATTCATTTTTTTAATTGAATTCCCCATCCTTCTGGGTTTCTGTATTGAAAGAGAAGACTCACAAAAGAATCTGTATTTCTCTGACTGGTTGTCGTGGTTTAAATCCCTCACAGCAAAAACATATTTAAGTAGCCCAATGATTACACTGAGCTGATGAGTTGGGACACAGGGCTCCAGAGGATGGAGTTTACTGGGAAGAAACACAAGCCCAAACTGCTTGACCTGTCCAGGCTGATCCTGCTTCCAGTCCACATTCAACATGTGTGTTTTTTCCTGGTTTCAAGAAGCAGCAGGACTTGTCCCACCTCATAAGGGAAAACTCACCTGGATCTCAAACAGCTCAAAGCATCTTAGAAAAGGAGGATTAAGACATCTGCTGGGTGCAGTGGACTGCCTGTGCTGGCCCTCAAAAGCTCTTTCTGCTCTGCGGCAGCTGGTGCAGACCAAACCTAGCTGAGCTTCCACCCAGGTCAATGCTTCCTGGACCACCAAAGCTGCAATGCTCTGCCCTCCTCTTCTAAGCAAGAGCATCTGTTGCCCTGGCCCAGAGACCTCATCCTGCCCTAACAGTAGTCCCATGGATGAACTTATAGACACAGCCTTATAAATCCTTTACCAGGAATCACTTTCCAGCTGCCTGCAGCCCCTGGCTTGCACACCGCCTCTGGGTCTGCAGGACGACAGAGCAGGGTGGGGAAAACCACAGGCTGCTCCTGCAGCCAGGATGCTCTATAACCATCCATCCCAGCCATGCCAATCTGACAGCTCTCCAACCTCAGCAAGCCTGTCCTGTGACTCACCAGCTTTGTCTGCATGATTCCGAGTGAGGTTACAAGGGCCAACAAACACGCACATTCACACATTGATGGTCTGATTCATTTCTCTAAGCTTTGGGCAGGCTTGCCTTACGTGAAGATACACAGATTTGGACCTTTCTAATGGCACAGAGAGAAAGAAAGATTTGTCCATCACAGCTTGCCCCAGGCAACACATTTAATGCTGCTCTCTAGAGAGCCTAGCAGATACTAAAGGCACAGTCAAACAGAACAAATGAAAGGATCTTCTGCTCTATGGAAGAACACCAGGGCTTGGCTGCTAAATATTCAATGCCAGGAACTCCCCTTCCTTTCTGTCTCTTCCCTCTACTGCATTCAGCTCATCATGGTTGCAAAGGGCAAGAGAGCACTTCCCAGCTCTGATACCCACCACAATGAACCAAACCCAGTGCAACTGGGAGCAGGCTGTTTGGATTCAACAGCCAAGTGGGGAGAAAAGTCATTAGCAAAAAGGCTTTAGGACAGCTGTGCATCTCTCTTTCAATCTGTAGACCATAGCAGTGTATTGGTGCCTATTCTTCCCAAATCACTGCAGGCAACTGTGTAAAACATGCCTGTGCAGAAGTGGATGGAGAGTGGCAGGACCACACAGCCAAGCCCCCAAAATATCTTTGCCCATTAGAGAGAAAAACCAAGAAGTTGGAGTAATTGAGAAAAACCTGGGGGCAAATTTCCCAAATACAGAGAAAAATACCAGTTGTTGACTAAAGAAATAATTCATGGAAGTGGTGCTTTCAGTGCAGCTTTATTCTGGGGAGGGGGAAATGAAATGACACACACTTGGTGGCAGCTGGGCGAGTTGTGCTCCAGTGGAGCAGGAATAAAACATCTGACTTTTGGAGGGACTTTCTGTAGTAAAAATGTTTTCAAGCACTGACTAAGTAGAACGTTACAGAGGACCCAGAGGAACATACCCATATCTGATCCATATTTACATACATGTATGAATTTTATTGCAGGGGGGTGACGTAGTTTTGATCTACTTCCAAACAGCAAAGAAGGATGCAGCCATCCAGGCACAAATAATCCTCTTTACAGCTGTGCTGACTGTGCTTCCCAGCACCCCAGAGAGGAAGCAGCATTTCTGCGTGGTGACCATCTGTTCTTCCCACTGTGCCCTAATTTGCACAGGAGGGGAACTCAACCAGCCTTTGTCCCATGTCCCAACAGCCATCTTAGACTCCTGGCTGGGTACTGCCACCCTCCATCTCTCCCTGGACCAAAGGAATAGGAAGGATGGGCAATGCCAGAAAGAGGACGCAGTGGGATGGAGTAAAGGCAAGAAGTTGGGGCATTCGTGTAGGCCACCAGCATTTCAATGAGCCCTGTCCCTCACTGCAAGTAAATAAAGAATGGGAGCTCCACTTCCCAAAGCACAACACCCCCCTCTCACCGTGCCTGGAACACGGAGAAACTTCCTTGTCCTTCCCGTGTAGAGGAAACTCATGTTTTAGGAAAAAGAAAGCAATTTAAAAAAATCAAAATAGACCAAAGCTACAAATCAAGCTCTTCTCTCAGTTAATATTTAATGTTGCACTTGGGTGGCTTTCAGTGGGGGAAGAGCACTGGGGTTTCTTTGCTACAGATTGACTATGTGAAACTCAGTGTGTCAAAAAAAAAACGAAAAGGGAGAAAAGCAATTTTGTTGAAAATTTCAACATCTGGAGCCACTTAGTGGCAGGAAAAAGCAACTTCTTGAGAAGCACTTTTGATCTAGTGCAGTGGTTTTAAACCTTTTTCTATTTGCAGACCCATAAAATTTCTCTCTGCATAACAAATATAAGCCTCCTGACAATCAGTTCTCCCACCTCAGTCAACTTTGGAGATCCCTTAGATGTTCACACGCAGGAGAGGCAAAGATGGGCTCTCATAGACCTGCACAAGACTGTCTCTTGGACCGCTTCACTCACCAGCACAGGGAGCTGGTCACTTCATTACAAGATAATCTGCCTGCCTTGATGCGACGTGGCCTATTCTCTAACGCTGAGGTTGTTGATACCTGTGTGACTGGTACTAACCAGGCCTGTGTCTCCCTGGTAAATCTGCACAGCTCTGCCCACAGAAAATCAGCATTTTTCTGCCTTTAAAGACCATCTTGGAGGTGCTACACACCAGAGAGCTAATTCAGGCTCTATGTGTTGTCTTACATCTCCTGCCTCCCAGAATTGGCTGTGTGTGGCTTTGCCAGCACTATGTTCCACTGACTTAGGCTGAGACTGCCTTGACGGAAACACCTCGGGCTTGCCCTGGGAGCCCATCTATTGATGGGCCTCAGAAGCAGGCCAAGCAAGGGATACAATTCAATAGGAGAAATAAGGCTACAAGTTGCTGCATTTGGAGGCAGAGGATCTAGGCACTATACTTGTTCCTGGTGAGTTTTAACTCATGCCACGGTGCTTGGACATTGTGTCTCTTTTACCACAATACAAGAGGGCCAGTTCTCCCCAAAACCTGCTACAAAACCACCACCCCTCCAGGTTTTGGGCTTAGCTCTTGCTTGATTTGATTTAATCATAGAATTATAGCACACGAGGTCAATACACTGCCAAGAAGGAGATAAGGTGGTCTGCACCATTGTACCTCGCAGTGACAGGGTAGGGCGAATATGCTTTTAAGTTGTCCTAGGGGAGCCTTTCTGACTTACTCAAGGGACAAACCTGCCTTTTTAACTGGTCAAGGATTTGTTAGCATATCACTGGTCAATCTGCTCAAAGGACTACTAGGAAAGCATGCGAAAAAAACCGCTATACCCAGCAAAGAACAGCATAGATCAGGTCTTTGTTTCCATTGTATTTCTTCTCAGCGCATTTGATTAGTTTGGTTAATTGAACATGTAACACACTCTATTATCATGCACCAACAAAAGAAGGTTTTATGACTCAAACAAATATGGCCATTATTAGCTGCTTCTGACACAACAAACAGGACTATTAGCTTTGGAGAGGCAGGGTTTTATGAATGGCTTTTTGGTAAGTTGGTTACTTAATCACTTTTTTTTCCCCTGTGAAAAGACCTCTCCTTTAGCCACTGCCTCGAAGCACAGGGCTGCGAGGGGACACAACTCACAGCACTATTAAAAGCTCTCTGTAATCCAAACATTTTCCCTCCTTTTAGATTGATATCCCACAAGGGTACCATCACAAATCACTTGAAGCACCTCTGGCAAGCACGCACCCCTCATAACACCACAGACCAGCTCCAACCATTTAGTAAGAGACTAATGAAAACTAATTAGCAAGTGTGTTCAGTGAACAAAATCAATGCATCCAGCCCCCATACACACCGCTGTGCTGGACAGCTTTTAGGTACATTCACCTCTTGCCTCTCCGTCTCCAAACTATCCTTGTTTCCATGTTAGACAGCAGTGACTTGTACTGGTTTTGCAATGCCAGTAGAGTTAAAACTGTACTGGAATGAGTATGGTCCTACTGGTACAACTGGGCAAGCACCGACTCTCTACATCCTCCTGACGTCCATCACATCTTGGAGCCTGCTGGTGACTAAGGAGGAGCAAAGCAAGTTTCTGCTGTGTTATCACAAGAAGCCAGACAGACATCAGCTCTGCTGCTGGGATGGCACTACCCGCCCCAGGAAAGAGAAAAACCAACCCACATACATGGCTATGCTGTGATGTAGTTAGGTGCTGTAATTGTTTCTTATGGCTTTACCTTTGACAAGCTCGTCAGTGACTGAATTTGCATAACTTAAACGTGGGACAACATTCAGTGATGTTATTCACATGCATGTGAATGGGGAAACGCATCCCTTAAGTACCTCCCGCATTGTGGTCACACTGTAATTCTGAGTTGGCAGAATAATAAACTATGAACAAAAATCTGTATCTTCAGGGTCACCCTGAAGTCCACAAATCATCTTGTAAGAGATCCAGAAGAGACTGGATTAAGATGTAACTTAATACAGAGCATAGGATTATCCTCCGCTTCCCAATTAATCTCTCTTGCAAGTAAAGGTGGTTGATGTTTTCACACTTCTGACTAAAGAAGTTTCAGTCTGTATTGCTAATTTTGCTTCTTAAGTAGCTAAAGTTGTTTCACGATATTTGCTGAGCAGAGGAGGATTTCCCACACAGAGAGATCTCCTTTCAGCTTGTTTAATTTTGTGCAAACTCCTTCCCTTCCTACATTTGACCCGATGACCAGACTTTACCATGGAGAGTAAACTCACTAAAACATAACAACTTCCATCCTTATTTGCCAAGATTTTGATGTGTGTAGACCATCCTGTTAAGCAAAGTTGGCTGATTTCAGATAGACCTTTCAGCCATTAACATGTAAAAACTGAGGTCTAGTAGACAGCTTAATAACTATGTGGGTACCTACTATAAATGCTGAAATGCAGGGCAAGGGTGAGTGCCTGTTACCCTTGGAACATTACTAGAATCTGAATGATCCCCCAAAAGCATTAAAAATCTCCTACAGAAGCGGGTAGGGTTTGTGGATGGGATTCCTTATGCTCAGAAATAAAGGGACCTTGGTATGTCTGCTTCAAGGTCAGACAAAATACAGGAAAGAGATTATAAAGAAGGTGGCAGCAGCTATTTCTCAAGAAGAAAATGGATCCAGTGCAGGCACAATTTCCAGAGGTACTTGAGAACCAAGGGTATTAGCCAACCCTGCTATGCGGTACTAAAACTATCCTTGTATCTGCTCCAGGGACACTGAGACTTTATTAGGCCTGAGGAAGAATTATTTAATTTGGAGCTCAAAAGGTCCAGTTCTGAACTTGTTGTAAGCTGATTCTTTATTCTGACCTTATTCTGGTCATCATCAGGTTGATATTCCTGTGCCAAGCTGATGGTTCTCACAAGTGCATGATGACAGTTTCGAGGAATTTGCCCCAGTTTCCATGACCGTTGTTTAGAAATGCAGGCTCTCAACAACACTCTAGAACAAGCTGTTCACATCACCTCTTGAGTGCTGACATTACATCCATCCTACCCAACTGAAAGGTCTTGCTCAAGGTACATAGACTAGCAGGAGATATGCCCTGTGATCTTTTTTTCTTGTCAATGAAGACAAGCACCTTCAGAGAGTAATTCAGATCTCAGGAACTTAGAGGGACCAATCTCCATCCCTGTATAAAGACAAAAAGGCAGTGACGTCCCTAATTAGGATCAGACTATTTCTCTTTACATACCAAGGAATAAACCTGAGTGCTGGAGTCACTTCAATCAGGAGTACAAAGCAGCACAAGGTCTGCAGGACTGAAGGGACTTGTGCTGAGGCTATGTGTACAAAGTAGCATCTGAGATTTCGGATGCTTTGAACCATCTTAAAATGATCCTTTAATATTTAATTAAAACAAACAAACTGAAACTTGCTGCAACTGTTTCACAAATGTATGTCAGTTTATATTTATCACCAGAGGACCTCCCAGACTGGCACTACCAATGCTGAGCTATTTTTAGTACTGAGCAGTGCAAAAGGACATCTTGACCTCTTGATTACATGTGCATGGATTCAGGAACCATGAAGCTAAAAGGCTGTGAACCTCATAAGACATGAGCTTCTCATCCTCTCTCATCATGCCTATGCACTGCTCCACTGAAGGGATTTCTGAGCTTCAAAATGGGAGTTCTTTTGCCCCTACCCACCTTCACCATATTGCTGCAGTAACCAGCTGCTGTTTACTCAGGTTGCTGGCAAAACACTGAATAAAGAGCTCACCAGTGTATGTGCCAGTTCTCTCTGGCTTGCGCAACACTGCTGCTATTATCAGCTTTGCACAAATCCCTAACAGAGAGAAAACACCCAATTATGACAATAACAGAATCCTGTTTGTAACTGCAGAACATCTTCTACATGTTTTTCTGCCCAAGATCAGAACAACAATCTAACAACCTACAACACAACATAACTCAAAGGTTTCAAATATGCCTCAAATTACTCACCCCACTTGCCAAAAAATTAATGCAAGCAATTAGCATAGCAAACCAATTTAACAAATAGTTCCATTCATTGCAGTGGTGTCCCACATTTGAGCAGGCAGTGACCCACACTTCCTGTCTCCTGCACTTGCCCTCCCTTATGCAGATACTCAATAGTTATTCAGTGGAAATATTTAGTTCACAAATTCACACTCCAAGCTGTTGGGGAGAGGCTCCCAGACATGCCTAAACGTATTTTCTTGCCTTTTTCTCTGTGCTTCAGTGCTAGTGAGAGAGATGCCAGCCAGAAACCCTAAAAGCTGAAAGCCTCTATGTTTTCTTAAACAAAACAAACCTGTCTCATAGGCACAGCCCTGAGCAACACCAGTATTTGAATCCTCGAGTTATTCCTTCCCTTGTGGCTCGATGGTATCACCTCTAAGGACCAAGCAGACACCCTTTGCCCCCCCCCCAATCCCTTCCACGCTGCAGGCTCTCTGACAATGCTTCCCACCACTGTGTACCTCGTACCACAATACGAGAGAGCCAGTTCTCCCCAAAACCTGCTACAATTAACTCTTTGACAGCTGCTTTCCCGGAGACACAGCCCAGCCCGAAGGCGCAGCGGAGCTTCCGCGCAGCGGCCCCAGGCGGGTTCAGCACCACGGACAGAGCGCGGGGCTGCGGGGGCCGCCCAAGGACACTCCCCCCGCTCGCCCAGGCCACTCCCCTCGCTCCCAGCCCCGCTTCCCTGGTTCTCTATTAGTTCTTCTCCACGCTCTTCTCATGGGGGGAGGCAAGCGATGCTGCCTACACCGGGTGAATGCAGGGCAGGAGGTGGTGGTTTATGCACCACCACACCACAGGAAGCACGGCGCTTGTCACAAAAACGGTTAAACAAACCACCACTGAATCCAGTGCAGCAGGCACACAAGCAGAAGTACACCAAACAGCCCGAGATCTAGTGCCAAGCTGGGACAGGTATGTGGACACAGATGAGACAGGGAAGCAATAGCTGAAGAGAGGATTTTGGCAGAGACAGTTCAGTTGAACCAGGCTAAACCATCACCAGCAAGGCCCAGCCCTGACCACTGAAGTGTAGGTGTATGCGAGGAACAGCCAGTTGAGAGGCAATAGTGCATCAATAAATCATTTACTGACACTGTAAAACAGAGCTACTTCACCATGTAAAGATCAACAGCAGAGGATACAAGTTCCTTTCACTAACAAATTCCTGACTGCCAACAGAGAAGTTACTATCTATCAAGACCTATTAATTTTTGTAGTAGTCTGACAAACAATAAAGAGGAAGGCCCTCTTCTCTTAAACAAAGCACAGTAAAATACAGCCTTGAAAGAATTTTGTAACCTGCTTCACCCAAAGACATATAAAAGCCCAGAAATGATGGGGTTGGATTAGAAGTGAGCAAGTACTGCTCCAGTAAAACAAGGGTTATAAATTGTAACGCCCTGATGGAGGTCAAAACCCTGTGGATGGTGCGTTGTTTGGATAACCACCATCCTGAGGATGGGCTGCTGGACAGGCACCGTAAATTACCTGAAATGCCCACTTCTACCAACGGGAGCCAACACTTCCAAAGAGATGGCAGGGCTGTGTTCCTCTCTGCCTTGATATATTTAATCCAATGAATGGCAGTAACTGGTTTGACTCGACTGAGCAGGGAAAAGGTAAAATAACTCTCAAGAAAATTATAATCCAATTCCTTTGCAAAAGAAATAAATCTCCATTATTACCCCACACATCTCCTATAGCTTCCAATCGGCCTCTGTGCCAAAGGAACTGCTTTTATGATGGAACTGGGGCATTTATTATGACAACATAAGGCATAAACACTGCCCAGCATAAAACAGCTTGAGAGCTCTGATTTCAAGCTAAATGCAATAAGAGAAGAGAACCTTACCACACCAGGGAAATGAAGAGTGCTTTAGTGGATTATGGCAGGAGCATAATGTTTTCACTGCAGAGAATTTCATACCCCTCTCCAGCCCAAAGTTCATGAGGAATACTCTTGCTATTTCAATTACTCTGAGCCCTACTCCCTCCCCCAGAAAATGCTTCTTGCGCATGGAGGAAAGACCAGAACACAAAGGCAATAACCACCCAGAGCATCCTTTTACAGCACCAGTCCATCTCTCACAGGAAAAGATCACAAATGCAAGTAGTGATGGAGTCCTGCTTGCCAGAGCCCCTCAGTGTCTAGAAGAAGATGATTTAGAAAGCATCCTACAGTGCTTGAAAGCACAGATCTGCTTAACAACTTGGCACAATTACACTTCTGCCAGTCAGGGCGCTTCCCTGGAGCTGCCCGAGCTCATCCGTAGTGGCACGTGGACTTGCCCTCATCACCTCTCCTGCTGCAGTAGTGCTCCCGTGCAGAAAAGACTCAAACTTCTCCAATCTCAAGTGACCCTGTTAGCAGGGTTCTCCAGGCAGGGCACAGGGGCATGTGGACAGGTTTTATGTACTCAGATATGTTTGGTAAATTAAGAATTCAGAAAGGGATAAACTTATTAAAGGGAGAAGGTTGGGGTTTTTTGGTCAGAAAAGAGTAGGAACAGACCCATTGCCTCTCTAGCAGCCACTTACTGTGGTTGGAAATATAGATTTGTTGGCACAACTGAGTGTATAGTATTTCATGTGTCTTCATGTAGTCTGCATCTCTTACATTGGACAGTTTCAAGTCGGTACACACTGCAGAACCAGCCAGCACAGAGAAACACTCAACGCAATCATGGATTTGGAAAAGAAGTTGAGAGATTTACAACAAAAAGCTTGCTGTGCTAGACAAAACACACCTCCTACATGGAAGGAGCATGGTTCAGTCTCCTTCCTTAAAAATAGTTCTACTAGATGAGGTCAGGACAAGGCCTTCTCCTTCAGATGTGTTACAGGAGCTTTCCTTGCTGTCTCTTTCCCTACTTTCTGTATGAAACATATTTTCAGCTGGAGGAGAGGAATCCTTTTTCCACCAGAAGACTGAGGGCTAAAACACTCCTGTAACCCCTGAAAGGATTATGGTGGTTTAATCCTCCCAGGACAAAAACAAAACTCCAATTGGAAACACCCTGAATGAAGAGTCCACAACCCAGGAATTGAGTCCAAAGAAATTCTGTGCACAACTGCCTTTAAAAGAAACACACTAAAAGAAAAAGCTACCACAGTCTGTTGTGCAGGGTAATTTTTCTCATCAGACAGTCACCCTGCTCAAATGCCTCATGGATTAAGACCCCCTGGCACAGGAATTTGTCATTTGTGGATCCTGTCCCAGCTTATGCCCATGGTAGTCTTTCAGCTGCCTGACCCCACACGCCAGGGGTTCTGCTGCACAGGAAAGAGTAACTCTTTCAGATTCTGTGGGAACATTATAGTCACAGATTCTGGTGCATCTAAAGTTTAGGAGCCCCTAAGGTTAGACTCCAACTAAAAGGGGTTTCCAGGATATCAACTTCAGATTTAGAAGCCTGAACTCCACCTACAATATGATTCTCTAATTAGATCCAGATCCTCAACACCTCTGCAAACCCAGCCCTTAGCAATAAAAATCCCATTGCCAAGTTTTACACTGAAGCAGACATATGCTATACAGCACACACTCCACCCTTTTGATTCAGTGGTACCCAAGGAGATGCTTAAAGTTGCAGTTGGGCAGGTGATTTTCTAAGCAAGCTAAACCTATGAGTGCCTTAATGGCTGCATACAATCCTGCATGCTGGCTGTCTCAGCCTCTTCCCTCCAGAGAAGATGCTGCTGTATCAAAGCTCTAATCAGACTATGTTGCCCAGGGCAGCTGGGAGGTCAGCACCTAGCTCCAAGCACTGGATATCAATACATCCAGACTCTGCATTTCCCCTCTCCTGCCAAATGCTGTATTTTTTTCCTCCAGCAACAGAAGGTGGAAGATGAAACATAAGAGATGGGAGAGAAATTGAAAATTGCTAATCTCTAATTTCAGCTTGATAATATGCTTTGGCCTTTGGGGTATTAAAATTATAACACTTTCAGACTATATTAAAAAAAGACATCAACTCTTTGATTGACAACTTGCTTAATAACTTTTTTCTTTTCAGAAGGCATTACATTCAGTTAATCTTTAAATGAAGTCAATTACTGCTTTTATCTTTAAGATCAAATGCTCTCTTAATCATAGGGGGAGAGAAAGATGCCATTTCTATGTACTTTCTGTGCTGGTTTGGTAGCCAGTGATACAAAACAGCAAGGAAGAATGTCATGCCTAATCACCCAAGATGATGTGATCAAAACCTTTGGGCTACCTTTCCTTTCCTACACCAAACCCCATATTTCCAACAGGTTTCTTCAGCAAAGACTTCAGACATTGTACAGAGCAATCAGTTTTGTTTGTATCACAAAGGTTCCCTTTTGATTTCAAGTGACACAGTCAGGCCACACAACCAGACCTCTGTCTGAAATGGTTTTCTTTGCTGTTATAACAACTAACACCTACGATGCCTGCAGCTAAGCGAGAGATTGCCAACTCAAGGAGTGCTCTCCACATATTTTTGTCTGCTTTCAATACATGACAGGGCTTTGTAGCAGCCACTTCCACTGGGGCTGCTTGAAGGATTTTCCTAGAGATTATTTTTTCTTCTAAGAAAGGGCTGATTTGATGAAATTAAGCCACTCTGCAAGACTGTAAATTCACTTTGCTTTCTGATGGGAAATCACCAAAGACTTTTGCTCTGAAAGACCCAAAATGCCTTGTGTGGACTTTGATATCACAGTAAGCCAAGTACACAGGAAGAATGAAATCCTTCATTCTATATATAAAACTATAGAAGCTAAATGTTTTAACTACACTGAAATGAAATATCCCAATATTGTAAAAACTCAGTAGCTCAGGAATATGTTGACTTCAAACAAAATTCCAGGGTTTTATCCCAGTTCTGGCCCAAATAAAACCCTGCTGTCCCCCAGGGAGCTGCCTGGCATATGCTAAGGCGCTCTGAGCACTGCTCATGTGGGAAGGCATCAAACCACAACTCCTCAATGAAGGCTCCAACTATCAGGCATTCACAGGCTGAATCCAAGAAGCAACCACACTACTGCACCTTTCCAAGGCAGGTGAATGGAGGTAAATCCTTTTGAGTCCTGCTTTCAAGCAGCTCTCGGGCACAGAGAGTTTATTCTGAGATCTTCCACTGAACACATGCCTTCCCTGGGATTAGTTTCTTTGGTGCAAGTGGAAGAGGAACAAACCCAACCTTACCCTGAGAGCTACACAAGAGGATTCTCACCAGCCAAAGCAAAACCTTGGTTTGTAGCAACCAGCCTTTTCCCCACACTCCCAAGCTTCTAAGCTCCCTCCAAAGATGGGTTGAGGCCATCTCCCCAAAGCACCTTGTGAAGCAGAGGCAGCATCGCCCTCACCCCGCAGTGCCTGAAGTCAGTGTTTTAGGTGAAGGGATGGGGATCTGCACCCATATCAATTTGCAATCAGATTCTTCAGTGCAGCCCCTCTCGGCAGCGCTTTGTTTTACTTTCCAGTAATGGTATCTGAGGGGGAACAGGCAGGGCAGCACCTAGGATTAAGGGGGCCCATATTAGCTGTTCCCTTCCCTGCTGTTTCAGTAGGGTTTGGAGCAGGTGCCTCATCCCACGTTCCCGCAGGCTCCTGCCTGGCCGCCAGCCAGTCTGAGGACAGCTCGGAGCAGCTGTCCGGTCCGATGGGACATTTGAGTGTGAGGCCACATGTCCCCAGGAAGGGCAAATGCCACCATCGCCTTCGCTCTAATCTGGGATAACTCCCTCTTGGAAACATGATCAGGCTTGTACACTCCTGGTGTCAAGACCCCGGGTAAACCCAGGTGGGGAAGGCTTCTTTTCTTCCTGTCTTTGTTAAGTTATGATGGGGTGGGGAATGTTTTCTTTTCTTCTTCTCAGCAGCCAGGCTGGTAAGAAAACAGATGACAAATGTCCATGAATCATTCCAGACTGGTCTGTTTTCCCGGCACCTCAATTGAAGAAGCTTGAAAGCATCTGAGCGCCTGGTGTGGACACTTGTGTGTGCAAGTGCCATCTCCTGAGCACAAACATGGACATGAGAGAAGAAGCTCAACCTTTTAGAGCATGTTTCTCAGTTCACTCACATGAGGTTCATTTCTAGTCTTACCAGTCCTGTGGATACTATCGGGAATTTTGCAGCTGATGAGAGGGGGCAAGAAAAGGCAAACAGACCTAGAGTCAAAATGTAACCTTCCTTGAAGCTGCTGGAAGCTGATAGAAAGCCATTTAAGGTATTAGATGTGAAATGATGTTTGTACACACACAACCCTTTTTTAGGAATTACAGAACTGCTGCACTACAGCCAGGGAATGGAGTTAACACTCAAGTATTACAACACTTGTAATAAATTATGTGTAAAATACCTCCTTTAGTCTAATCACAAGTCAGGAAATCAATAGCAAAGATCTTGGCATGTTATAAAGAAGCTCAAACTAGATGGCCACTGTGGTCTCTTCAGCTTCAAATTCTATTAAAGGATGTGGAAGGGGGAACACAAGTAGCCATTACAAAGAGAAACAGAGCATTTACCCTATTTCGGCCTCTGCAAATGCAAAGAACTTCAAATGAAATAAAACCAGCCAGTGCACCAGTACGTAAGTGCTAGCCATGTAACTATCATTCCCTTTAGGAGATACATGAGCTATGGTGGAAAAGCTACACAATTCATCTAAAGGCAAAAACAAGTCTAGTGTCAAGATCTGAATCCATCAAGGCTCTTACAACTGCTCTCCGGTGATGGGGTTGGGAAGAGAGTGCAAGTTAAGAAGTTCAGGCAGGGAACACCCAAGTCCTGTGTTCCATTTGTGAAATCCAGGACAAGATATCACAAAGAAAGTTTTCAAGACATAGAGTCAGGGCTGTATATTCCAGACATTACATTAGCATGGCAGACTCCACTCGACAGTTTTCATTCCACACTCTGCAGATCCCTCCCAACCAACGTGAGAACAGTTGTTTTCTTATCTCTGAAAATCAGAATCACCAGAAGGCCAATGCTGCCTTGCACATAAGAAATGTCTGTAGCTGCTAACTTATGTTATTTGATGGCTGGGGAGGAGCAGTGCAGTCACGGAGCTGAGTGTTATCCCTGAATATTTCTCAGGTGAGATGTCAATGTTTTGAGACTGCTCCATCAAGAAAGTAAAAGACAGGCAGCATTCCTTCTGCACCTCTAAACTTTGACCCCAAAGACAGTGGAAGTCTGAAAGTCTGACATTGCAGAACTAAAGAAACGTTGGTTGTAAGGTGTCTAGTCCAACCTCCCTCCTCAAAGCAATGCTAACATCAACAGCAGAGCAAGTCAGCCATGGCCTCATGTAGCCAAACCTAAGGGTCAAACACAGTCAAATCTTCAAGGGTGGATAGTCCACTACTTCTCTGAGTGCCTGTTCCAGCCTGCACTATCCAGTGAAATTTTTTCACCAAGTATCAATTGTGACATTTGGAAGAATAATTTCTTTGCATTACTGCTTTTAACATCATCTCCCATTACCAAGTGAAGAATACCTTGACTCCGACATCCTTAGTACTGCCCTTGAAGTTGTAGACTGCTATTAGATTGCCCTTCAGTAGTTGCCAGTAGATCACTGACATATAAACATATGCTGGTCGTACTCCTGACTAGCATCTGAGTCCTGGTTCTCCAGTTCACAATGTGGACAAGCCAGTGAGCAGCAGCATTTTCCTCTGGAGCACAAGAACGGGCTTTCTTGGTGATAGAATAACAGTAATGATCTGCATGTCACTGTTGCAAGCAGGATGCAGATGGGTTTGGGTCCCAGTGTGCAAGAAGCCACCTTATGTATCCCACAAAACCAGATCTTGGGCCACGGGCTGCGACAGGCTGCCTCCAATACTGGTAGGCTGAAGCTTTTAACCTTCCCAAGTGAGGGGAGATGGGATCTCTATACCAAATATCCCTGCAATAGAAACCACTACAATAAGCCACAGGGGTTGATTGTGTTTCCTCTTCCTTCTCCAGATCACCTTCCTAGTGAGCTGGTCCACCTATGCCTTCCTTCTTTTCATGTGCCAATCTCCCCTCCCCTTGCTTTCTTCCCATATCTATATCCATACTATACTCCTTTACCTGACCTCTGCACAGCATCTGTCTCATATAGAATCACAGAATAGTCTGGTTGGAAGGGACCTTCCAAGGTCATCCAGTCCAACGCCCCTGCAATGAGCAGGAACATCTTCAACTAGATCATCAAGCAGCTTTGCTGCATTTATTATGGTTTTGGGGAGCAAGGAGGAGTTGTGCTGCCTGGTGCAGTAGCCTGAATGATGGCAGTGAAAAAACCCAACCATCAGGATACCATGAAGTTATTAACATCAATAAAGAGCTAAAAACCAGCAGCGATTTCCAGCCTGGAAACAGTGGTGCTCATTATGTATTCACCACACAGCAATGTTCACCAACTTTCTTTCAAATGGACCTGTTTAAATGTATAAAATGTGGAGCGGATTAGGTGATTCTTTAACCAGGCTCCCAGTGGGACTTCCTTAAGTGGAAACAGCTCTTTAGAGGAACATCCTGAAATTTGTTTTGACTTATCTCCTGAGTTGTCTAGAGATTTAAATCGTCACTCTTAGATGTGGTCTCCTGGCTGTGCCTGCAGCTGAAAATAGCATAGGAAATGGGTTTCTAAAAGGCTGTTAAATAACAGAAATGCTGGTGGAGGGAGGGGGAAGAAGTTAATTTTTCTATTCCTTTTCGAATGGGGGGAAATGTTATTGACCTGCTCAAGCTCAAAAGAAATTTCCTTGCAAGTTGAAAGAGTGTGTTGTTTGAGCAGATTACATTACCCAAATTGTCTCCTGTGGGAGACTTGATCACTTATTGTCTTTTCTACGAGCTATTCATTTGCCAGTGCATGCTTGTGTCACCCCCATTGAAAGTGCAATAGAATAATTAAGACCATCCAAAAAAGTTCTATTTCCCAGAAAACTGGGCTTCTGGACAGCAACAAATAGTAAGAAAATGCAGGGGTTATTTTTTTTAAGTATTTCCTTTAAAAAATGGAATGCTCCCCACTAAATATAAAGGTCATTTTTCATCCTAAAGCCCAAATATTTCTCTTTTGAAACACTACTACACTGGTTCGCAAAAGGAAACATTCAGGCATCTCCTGTGTTTTGGGCTAATTCTGTGGTCATATGCCATGCCTTAAAATGCATTTTGGCCCTCACTAAAACACTGTGATGTGATATAGGAAATACAGTTCAAATGCTACTCAGTCTATAAAGAAGAAAGTGTGTGAAGCAGCTGGACTGCACTTCCCATAAAGTACCATGGGAGCCCAAAGTGTTAATAGGGGTAGTGGAGGTGCTGGGGTTTCTTACCAGACCTAGCTACTGCTAATAACCAGAAAAATTAGCTAGAACCAAGCAGGAAAGAGGCACCATCAACATGAAAACCCACTTCAACAAAGCATTTCTCTGGCATCAAATTGGTAGAGGTAGGGAGTGATGATGTGAATTTTGACTCCACGAAATACCTCAGTAAGGAATGGCGTACAGCACACCAGCTTCAAAGGGTCAAAGCCCTAAATTCATCTTTGCACTGCCCTCACAGAGGGCCACCTTCAGGAGGCACAACATCTCCTGGAGAATCCCTGACAATCTAGAAGAGAGACACCAAAGCTAGATCTTACATCTTCAACCCCTTCAGGTGAAGTGTAGCCCTAGATCCTTCCTCCTTCCCTCTCCTCATATTGGTTGACTTGTACTGACTCTTAAAGGTCTGGAGCCTCAACTCCCAGCCATGTCCAAAACACCTCTCCCTTCACAGTTCAGTTTTACCATATGGACACAGTCCTCATATTCCTGGAGGAAACACTGCTCCTCCCATGTAAGGCCTCTGTGTGACCTTTATGTTCATCTTCCTGTAGAGAAATAATTTAGAGAGGACTCTGGCTCTCTCCCCCAACTTTGTGCCCTGGAGCAGGTCCCATATGTCTTTTATTACTCCTTTTATTGTACTAAGCATCCATGTGCCCTGCTGCCAAGGTGACAGATCACTGCACAGTAACTCATCTTGGTCAGGACCTTCACAAGCTTGTCCCTGGCATTCAGAATCCCACTGTCCATATCACACCATCTCCTACAGACTCCTTCGAGAGCCAGCTCCTTCAGGCAAAGACCAAGGGTCAGCATAGGGCCTCCCAAAAGTTGCTGGTGTCAAACTAAAACCTATGCAAGGAAAAATAACACAAAGAAGGGTCTTTAAACCACCTCAGCAATTCAGAGTCTGTTACCTGTTTTCAAATAGGGTAACAGAACCACATAAAATGGTTTTCAACTGACACAATTTTAGCTATGTGAAGCTTCATCTATACAGACAAGTAATTTGGTATAATAGGGCAGATCTGCAGCATCTGCATACCCGGTACTGACACTGGACCATCTACTCTGTACACATCTTGGAGGGATTGATTTTGCACAAGGTTTAGTCTGGTCCCCCAGAATAAACATCCTGACTGTGCTTGTGGTTCAGAGCCATTGGAAAAATCAGGCTTTGATTTGGACGATTACATCTCCGTTAGGGGATGGAGAGCATCTGGAGCACACCTGGAGACACACTGGGGATTGGCCTCAAAACTGTGCTCCTCCTCTGAACCCACATACTCATTTATTCACTAGGCAAAAAGCTAGGCACCTAATCCAAAGCAGTTGCCAAGGCATCATTTATAGTCACTGGAGAAAGACGATTTTCACAGGGTGACATTAAGAAAGCTTTTTAAAAGGGTACTTCAATGCTTCAGTAAAGCTGCCGGGAAGTTTTTTGAAGATTTGATTAGAAAATGCCAATTAATCTGTTTCATCAAAAAAACAACTTTTCCTGGAAAAGCATCTGTTTTGAAGTCGTGTTTTTTTGTTGGGTTTGGGTTTTTCTTAAGTTTTAAAAAAGAAGAGACAGAAGTTGTAAGGGGGAAAAAAAAAAAAATAAAAAATCCAGTTTTCTGGGTTTCAATTACTTTGAAATTTAAGCTAATTGGAGTAAAATAAATATTTCAAAAACAAGAAACACTCAAAACCAAAATGAAACATGACCTTTGTGGGGATTTGCATCTTCAGAAGGAAAAGTACGCTTTCTGAGCTGTCATCTAGACTGTGGGTTAAAAAAGAAAGAAAGAGCTCTATTTTTTTATTTAACTATTCTTAGGAAAATAGTAACAATCCATGGACTCTATTTGATGTCTCTTTGGCATCCCCAAACCCCTTCATGGGAAATATCAGTCTCCGAGTGAGCTATGTGGAGCTCAGCCCTGCATGTTTTGAGCGCCTGACGGCCTCTGTTATCTCATATGTCCATGGAGTCGCCTAGCCTCATCTTGTAACGCGGTGCCTTTGCAGACCCTGACTCCCAGAGTTCCCAGCCACATCCCAGCCTATCTCTGCTCCAGTTCAGATGTTCAAAACAAACAGGCAAACAAACAGAGAACAGCCCCACCTCCTGCCGCTGCCTCCCCTTCCCTCAGCCATCCGCACGCCCTCCAAACGCTGCTCCATAGAGATAAGCCTTTGGCATTTTCCCTCCCAGCCTCCAATCAGCCATTATCATAAAAAAAGTGCAAAGCATCTATCAGCCATGCAGCCCAGTGATTTATGTTCAAAGTTAGGATTATCTATTCTGCTCAAATCCCTTCAAACAGGAAACCGGATAAAAGAGAATTGCGCTCCGCAGATAAAAATTGGAATATAGGTTCATGCAACAGAATGACAGCCAGGGTTTTATCTCTGAGCAGTTCCAACCACCTCATTTTGTCAGGAATTGTTCATTATCCGCAACCAGGGACTCGTGGCATGACCTTAATGACATTCTTGCATCTTTCCGCGCTGCACTGCGTGCAGGGTATGATTTGCAGAGCTCCTTACCAGGGAAGGGGTAATAACCCAGCAATAACATAGGAGTTAAAGTATGAACCAAGCCTTCTGGAGCATGATGCCAGGTAGAGGAGGTCTCTCTGGGCCATCTCTGCTCCCTGGCTGTGCAGTGATATGCACTTCTGCCCCTTATAATGACCAATTGATCTTGTCATTACTCTGCCTCCGCCCTAATCTCCATGGGTTTGCTCTATTCATTAAGACGGGTGAAAATAAAGAATCTGTTGAGTCAATGCACAAATAAATACCAACCCAAGCTGGCCAATTTATCAAAAAGAAAAACAAGTTTCCAGTGGTGTCTCTTTTTGACTACATCTTTCCAGCATACCAGGACACAGGACTCAGTAATTTATTACTCTGACGAATAACCTCTCTATCCTGTAACCATTACGCTTCATCTCTCTTTATTCTGCTTAATTAGACACTATTATTGCTGGCACAGTAATAAGACTTTTGCAAGCAGGATCACAACGGGCTAAGGTAGAATGCCTTCTTAATACAGTAGAAACCTTTCTGACAAGACAGCCATTCATGCCGACTGCAAAGCAAGGCACAAAGCCGCTTTGTTGGGCTTTTAATTGATTGCCACTTTTTCTGCCTCGCTTGGACTACCTAGTTTTATTCACAGGCAACACTGGGTGGTTTAAGAAGTAGCAGAAAGCAAAGGGAGAGCAGTTGACCACTGAGTGGAAAACAGGGACAGGACGCAAACCCAGCCCTCTGAAAGCATCCTTTGGGGTGACTGCTGCGATATGGGGGGGTCCTGCAGCCTGCACGACACCATGGCTGGTTTTACAGAATCATAGAACCTTAGAATAGTTAGGGTTGGAAAGGACCTTAATATCACTCAGTTCCAACCCCCTCCCACAGGCAGAGGCACCTCACACTAGACCATGTCACCCTGTCCAACCTGGCCTTGAACACTGCCAGGGATGGAGCATTTACCACTTCTCTGGGCACCCTGTGCCAGCACCTCACCACCCTCACAGTAAAGAACTTCTTCCTTATGTCTAACCTGAACTTCCCCTGTTTAAGTTTGAACCCATCACCCCTTTTCCTATCACTACAGTCCCTGATGATACCATCACCTGCTCAGACAGGAGCAGGCAGAAGAGACGGGTTAATTCTGGGACACTTGACCAGCTCAGATGGTTTTCAAGTCATGTGAGGTTACATTTTCCTTCCTCCAGACACTGCTCTCCTAGTTATGACTGCAGCAGAAATCAAACAGTCACTGCAGAGCAGATTCTGGCAGCTCTATGTCTCCTCCCACCTGAAAACAGTTTGTGACTCTTTTTCCCAGCTATATCTGACAGCCTCATGACAGATACAAGCCTTACCTCTAGTCCTCCTTAGATACTCCCAACTACAACAGCGCTCCTCCTCCTCTCATACACTTTTTTTGGAATTAGAACTTAAAGTCTTCAAAACATACAGAATCAGGAAAAAAGCCATTTCCCTCTTATCCTGGATAAGTGAAATAAGTCCACATCTGTTTATATGATTTTAATAATATTTTAAATATTAGTAGTGTTCATGTTATTCTTTAGCATCTGAGGTGTTCAAGACAAGATTATGTTGAGCGAGGCTGTGAGACAGCGAGCTTTGAGTGAACTAAGCTGAAAGGACAAGTTCAGGGCAACACGGTGGTATAAGTTATGTCACACTGCTTTGTGCTGGTGAAGAAGCAAATCTGAATCCAAAGCAGAGCTGTCTGCAGCTGGGACTGTTTCTCATTTACTCCAGGATGAGGAGCCCATCGGGATGAAAGCAAGAAAGGGCCACGAAGACCTTTCCTTACCTTTCCTCATTTACTCAGAGGCTTCATCTAAAGATTCACAAAGGGCAGGAGATTAATTGTACCAGCTGCCATCTCTGTTGTGTATAACCACAGGCTTAGGACCTTTCAGCTCTTTCTCTCCAGTCCCTGACACAGCTTTGGGAGATTTACAGTCTGTCAGCCCTCTGCATCCTCAGGTTTTGTTCTCCCTGACCCTTTCTCACTGGCTTCACCCTTCATCCTGGGTCTGATTCCTACGTTGGATATCTCTTTGTCCATTTTACCTGAGAACTGACTGTTTTCTGCCCCAAAACTCCCACAAGCTGTGTCCAGACGCAGCTCACTCTGCTTCTGGCCCCTCCATCAGGACAGTGCTGGTGGGTCCCCTTGGTACCTGAGCAAAGTGTCCAGCGTTTGGCATGGAGACAGAAGCCAGTGCATAGACCCCAGAGCTGGGGAGCTCCCTTTGCCCCACAGTTCAGATGCACAGACTGTGCCGGAGCACAGCTGAATACACAAGTCAAGCCCCAGAGCTCCCTGAGCTCACTGGCTTGGACTCCCAGGACTTGAAAGGGAGATTAGATAACCCAGATCACTCAGTAGATGAGAGCATGGCCAGGGTAGCAGAGTGGGTCTAACCCAGAGAAGTGCCCTGTGACCCACCTGCACTACCCAGCAGCACGTGCTGCACCACGTGGTCTCTGGAAAGACATGGTTGTCCCAAGGATCTCTCCTATTCTAGGATATTCCTGCTTGAGCAGAGCCATGTTCTCTTCCGAGCTCCCTATCCACTGCCCCAGCACTGGTCCTCCACCCCTGCTCCTCCCGAGTGGGTTGTGGACATGCCTAGCACCAGTTGCACATACCATACAGCCTTCCAGGGGAAGGATGCGATATTCAGCATCAGTCCATGGCCCTGGATATCAGGGGACTGACCTGCCTGTCGCTGAATAAGGACAGCACCAGAAAGGGCTGCTGCTGGGCAGGTCTTGGGGCAGGTGCAGCAGACCCTGGTCATCCCAGCTATGACAAGTCATTATGTCCTGAGGTTGAGGCACAGACAAGTTTTCTTGCTCTTTGGTTACACAAACAACGCACAAGAAGTCTGGTTTCAGGGCATTCAAATACATAAATAAATAAATAAATAGAGAAATAGAGAAAGGATAAATCTTAATCATTGGGGCTTTTTCCTGGTGCAAAGCACTGTTGATCCTGACTGATGTCACAGAGAGGAAAGCATCAGACAAAGCAATCATCTAGCCTGTTATTAATCTGAGCTGCAGAGACCTGCCTTGTTCTTTTGCATGAAATTGGGCTTTCTAGCTATGCCAAAAGGCTGAATGAAACATTTTTGTAAGGTGCTCTGGTGTCCTGGATGTGAAGTGTTTCAGTGGGGGTAAGCATTGCTGCGAGTAGAAACACAAACATTAAAGTCTTCCTGTGCAATGGGCTGAAGTGATTTGAAAATATTTCCAAAACATGTTTTGCATCTGGAGAAAGGCAGTGTTTTAGAAATAAGTGGGAGAACATTCCCATGCAAAGCACCGTTTGCAAATGTGCTAGCAAAATAGGTAAGAGTTCTTTGGAGATATAAGGTTGGGGAAAAAAAAATCTCTCTGATCTTAACTCTACAAAAGCCATTTTCAGTAATGGAAAGGAAAATAAACTCATTTCCCCTCTGGAACATCAAACAGAATTTTACTGTTGTGCTACTCCCCATATTCCATCCTCATCAATCCAATACCTTTTCCTACAGTGCTTTTCTGTACCTCACTTGTTTATTTGATATTTTTTCCTCCAGTAAAAAATTATCTATAAATCCCTGAACCTTTACATCTGCAGTCATACGGGCAGAACATATCCTTGGCAGCTAGAAGCCCAGGAGGCTTTTACAGGTTCTTTGGTCAGAGTTCCTGAAACATTTTGACTACATTATAGCTCATCCACATCTTCCCCTTTATTGCACAGTCCCCAGTATATTTAGAAGCAGTTAATCATACATCTGAAAGGAGAGAGAAGCATTTTACATTTATTGCCACTCTCAGGTGCTGTATCGTTTTTATCCCTTTGGCTATTACCTGATGCATTTGATCTTTCTGTTTAATGCCCGCTTCCCCCATTAACTTCTTAACTTCCGTAGGCTACTGTGCTTAACATAATAGGGAATAGCTTTGATAAAAGCACACATCAGTCAAATTCCCTTACTTCAAGCTTTCACTTGAAAGGGACACAGCTGAGGTGTTTGCCATAATGTTTAAAGTACGTTCCCTGCCCCATCAATCTGTGTTTGCAATAAGCCTTTGAAAGCCAGCAACCAAGATCGCTTTCCTTAGCAAAAACTTTTCTACCTACTTTGTGAAGAGAAGGCAGCCAGCCCATGGTTAGAGCAGGAAACAGCAAGGTTCTGCTTTCTATTTCCAGCCCTGCCACACAATGTGCTGAACCAGTCCGTTCAGAGCTATATGACTCAATTTCCCCATCCAGAACTGATCGCTATCGTATATCCCCGTGGAATTGTCAGGAGGCCGGATTAATTAATAGTTGTAGGATATTATGAGATCCTTGAAAGGCAAACAAAAATAATTACATCTTTCTTCTTGTGGCTAATGCAATATGACTACATAGTTTCTTCCAAATGTGTTGGTATTTATTTAGTTAGAAGGAATAAGACAGGGGGAAACCACTGGGGGATATTTGCTGTTATTAAGAAATCCCATATGCTGAAACAGAAGCCACCAGGCGAGAGCCCACACGCCGTACATTTCTAGCTAAGTTTGCCCCCAAACGCTGGGTGCTCACAAGGTGCCTGCTCAGGGCCAGGCAGCCCTGCAGCACCAGCACCTTCCCTCTGTTCCATCTCCAAACACACGGAGCTAATCCTGCAGCCACGGATAGGGCAGACAGGGTTTTAGGATGGGTGCAGAGGGTAGAAAAAGCATCTCAAGAGCATCAGGAATGAGATTGTAGCTCAAAAGGCACAACACTCCCCATCACCACGCTCCCTGTTCACTGGACCCCCCCCCAGGTTACCTTGGCCTCTGCACTGGCACTCAGGTCAGGTTCAGAGGTGGGCATGCTTGTAAAAGACTTGCTAATGGAGATTAGCCTTCTGGCTTTGGCACCTCGCTGAGATTCCCAGTGACAGACCAGGTTTCTTCATCCAGAGTAAAACAAAGTTTCACCAGCTCCGTTCAGAGCAGAAACCACCATCTCCCTGCCATAATAAAATCTGAAAGATGGGAATGAAGACTGAGGCCATCAAATCCTCCGTAGCCAGAGAATGCATGTGCTGTAACAGGTGATCTAGCTGCAGGCATCCACCCATGGTCCTTCTCACCTCCATCTCCCCTGATCAGAGCTCACTAGTTGCATGTTTATTAATTCTCTTCAAAGTGTTACCGATTTTGCTTTACAAAAGGTAAACCAAGGCATAAAGCACCATTAGTTAATCAAGAAGTCTCTTGTATAATGGGGAGAAGTTGAGTCTCCCACATTCCAGTGGAATCACATTCCTGCTATTCCTCATATATCCTCTGATGCTTTCTTATGAGTTTGCATTTGCTCCCCTCGCCCTCTTATTTCCTTCTACTTTTTAAGACATTCCTCTAATATCTTCCCAGCTGCTTGAAGTTTATGGAGGCCTCTCAATATTGTAAAAGCTTTGAGGAGAGGGCTGGGAACTGCCCCATGTGTGCTGCCAGACAATGCAAGGAAATGCAAGATATTTATCCAGTCTGGCCATAATATTCCACCTTGAAGAAAATACCATTTCCCCAGTAAAACTGAGGCCTACTGCTGCCAGACAATATGGAGAAGAGGCTGTATTAAGTTATTGATCTATATTAAAGAGAGAAAAGTTTCAGATCAGTGTTGGTTAGGATTCATTTGAAAGCAACAAAACAGCATGATGGAGATAAATCTGTCCATCATGCAAGCCACCAACAGAATTTATTAAGACTTAACACCCCTGGGTTACACTCAAACTCTGTTTCACAAAGAGGGTTATGATTTTCTTTCTGACCTCCCCTAAGATGGACTAAGTAATAAATTCTTGTGTCATATGAGCTTGTCATATCTAATCTGGGGACAGCTTCCCCCTTCCCCTGGTGATTCTGCATTGGATCTGAGCCCACTGAACTTCATTTGGTGACAGAGGGCAGGCAGTATGAGCAACTTGCGTTGACAGCGAATTATTTTCCAGCATACTGATCTTTCAGGGGACAATATCACTCAAAAACATGCTCCTCTTCACCTTATTTGAGTACTTCTGCAGAGCAAAGAGGCCAGCAGAGCTGGGCTTCCCCAGAGGGAGCATATATACTCATCTTTATTAAAAACCCAGAGAAATTGCCATGTTAACAAGTGACATAAGTCCCTGACCTTGAGAGTTCTGCTCTTTCACCTCTCCTACTAAAGCTGATGCCAAAATCCCCCTCTAGGGGATGGCACATGAAGCCCTGAACCAGAAGCACACATGGATGGTCAAGTGACTCCAGGCTGCAAAGGAGATGACCAAAGTGCAGTTGGCACATGTAGCATCACAGGTTTCATGGGGTATTTCTCACTATTGGTAGGAAGCATTCATGGACAATACGCATGCTCCAGGAGAGACTTTGTCCATGCTGTATGAACCACAAGCAGGGTCAAAGATGGGTTTTTATTCCAGGGTGGTTTGCAGCAAGTTACAGTGTGGGGAAAAGGCAAACATCAATGGAGGGGTAGGGAAACACAATGGTTGCTCAGGGAGTGAGCACAGAAGCAAGTGCTCGGACCAAAACTTCTCTTCAAAACCTCAGCCTGAAACAAGACCACCCTGCAGAGCAACGTCTTGTAGAGAAGAACTTGCATTCAGAACTGTCATTAATGTAAAAAAAGATAATCAGGCTGAGGATTTTTTATGACAAGAATGTCATTTTCCATTTTCCCATGTCATAACCTTTTATCAAAGTGAGAAGAGTGATTTACTGACCCATTTGAAGTGACGGCAGTGCTCAGGGAAGCTCTGTAGCCAAAGCCACAGTCAACCATTGAGTTCTCTCACTGCCATGTCAGGTAAAAAAGGGACCCCAGCAGAGCACTTAGAGGACCACATGAAAGAGATGACAGCGTGAAGGCACAAGGGATGCTGCCTGGGAAGTGGTTCAAGAAATCCAGATGTAATGATTTGCGGAGCTTTAGAAAGCACAGAGGGCTTTCTGAAGATGCTGACTTCAGGATGTGGGGGAAGAGAGCGGGATTAAGATTGGCATCACGCCACCTCCTCGTAATTGCTATTTATAAAGTTCTGCACCTGCAGGACGAGGTGATTGATTAACATGCTTCATAAATCTCAGGCAGTTGAACAGCTACGACGTGGTTACAATTTGCTTCAGTAAAGTTCTAGCCATGAAAAATAAAGCACGTTTCCAAGGGAACCCAGGAGTTTCCACAAACACCGTTGATTTGGTTCAATTTTTTTTTTAATGAAAACTTCCAAAATGAAACAGAATTATAAATGTTCCTTTAAAAAGAGTCATTTTGGGTTTGTTCTCCAAAGCTGGAAGGACTCTGGGTTTCCATTGCTTCCTTTCTCCCTTCTTTTCTTTCCTCTCTTTAAAGTTTTCTTCCAAAGTTTCCCCTCTATTTTTCCCTTCTTAACTTCTCTCAGGTTTGCAAGTGGAAATTAAATAAAAACCAAGAAGAAAAAGAAATAATCCTAAGCAAAACTTCAAATAAAAGTTAAAGCTGCCTTCTATGGGATATAGAAGTAACTTAATTTTAAGTATTTCACTTAAAATAAACGGCATTACCCTAACAGATCTGCTTTCCATGCTTACTACATTGTGTAATGGCAGATCTCAAATGGAATTGAGAAGATGTGTGTGGTTGTATCCACCTTAAAACGGGAGATAATCAAGGTACAGGGCTGTGAAATTATTGCCGGGTAGAGAATTCATCTACATTCAGGTGAGAAGAGGTGCACTAGAGAGATGACTACTAAAAACAGGGCTCCTGGTGATAGACTCTGATATAAGCACTTTGATTTCAACATATGAATCCCGTCTTTGCTAAGGAGAACTCAGTGATAAGGCAGGAACATTAAAGAACAGATACCATCTCCAAGTCCACCAAGAGTTTTGGCAATAGATTCCATTACAAGAATCAGTCCAAATGGAAAGAAAACCCAAGGGAGTCTCCACACACCTCCATGCTCCAGACCTTTGTCCAGCAGGACATTTGGCTGTGCACAAATATGTGTAGAGGATCTTAACATGAAAAACCTGTTCTACCAAAAAGAATCAAAATCCTCCCTTTTTCACCCCTCTGTGAAAGTGTCTCCCTGAAGACAAATATTTTAGTTGCTCACATTCATGTTTAAGGGTCCCAAAGAAGCTGTAGGATAATAACAAATAATACATCTTATAAATCACTATTAGCTTAATCTTTGCAGAACACTTTCACCAGTGCAAAACAGCTGCTCGTTCACAGCACCTAAGGAAACACATCACACATCTGGATAGCAGAGGGCCATAGAGCCTGCATCCCCCTGCCCGTCCCCAGCACTAGCCATGAGCACTTTCAGCAACACCTCTCCTGTCTCCATCACTTTGCCTACTTTGTTGCATATCTCTCAGCACAGAGACACTGTCATCACCATGCAATTGTAGAAGTCTATCAGAAAATACCAGTTGCCATATGCCACCTAATATTTCAGAGCAGATGAATGAACGCAGCTTGGCAGAGAACTTCCTAGTTTGATCAAATTGGCCCCATCTGTCTGTCCCTTATGGAAATAACGAAGCCGCCAATGAAAAATTCCCTGTGCACACTATGATTTTCCCTCTCTTTCCATTTTTATGGGTGCAATTGTGCAAGCAATGCTATTTTTATGTCGCTGTACAAAGGCTTCATGCCCACATCAGAGCTTTTACACTTCATTCCTGGTGCCCACATTCTCTCATAGCTCAGGAAAAAGTGCTTTCAGGGCACATGATAATTTCAAGCAGTACAAGCTAAAAGGGAGTTCTTAGAGGCCAGTTCACCCAGTACCTAGAATGGCTGCACCAAGGAAGGTTAGCTGCCATGTGCCCCAAGGGAGGTATCTGCTGCTTCCAGGTACCAGCACAAAGAGTAGTTAAGTGTCAAATCCTGACTACAGTCATTGCTGCAGCAGAACAATAGGGTGTTCAATGAAAAGACCAGAAGATCAGCTCTTCTATGCTAACACCAGTGCCTGGGCATTACATAAGCACAGGGAGACAGGAAAGGCATGGTGAATGTTCTAAAGAAATCAAAATACCATCATCCCCCTTGCTTTTGCAGGGACATTGATTTTATTCCCTGCTTTGAAGTACTTTTTGCTTTTTCCTTCTGCAAATAAACTGGCTGAGAATTTTCAGCTGAAATGGAAATGCTATTGAGGAGTAATTTCTTGGTTTTAATTATTATTTGTGGCCAACTTCATTGGCTTTGCAGGGACTGCACATTTCAGGCAGGCAAAGTTCCTTTTTCCAGCATCTGAGGCTGCAACCTTTCCCTGACCTCCTGCTCTGAAGGTTAACATGAGGTTAACACTGGAAAAGCAAATCAAAGCCAAAATGACACGAGTTACCTGTTCCGGTTTGTGTTGCTTTATGGCTCCTGGGACCACATGCCTGACCGCCTGCCATCTCCCCCAGGGGGCTATGAAGTAATAATGTCTCTTTATTTCCTGCCTGGGAGCACATTTCAAGTCGTGCCTTTAAAAACAACCAAATAAATTTCTCTCTTTCAAGCTTTCATTGTGAACAGAGCAAATAAGAAGTGGAGATGATGATAACCTAATCACTGGACTCTTTTAATACATGGAATTTCCTCTGAAGTAACTGGCTTGACTATCTGCCAAACAACAAAGCTTCCAACATTTCTAATACCTAGCCAGCGTATCATGAAAGCAAATATGATGAATTGCTCTGGATTTGGTTCTTGCATGAAATGAAAGCACCAGTTGGTCATTAAACTGAAGGTTCACATTCTCATCTCATTTGCACTTGTGGAAATATGGTGCAACTCTACGGAGATGCGGAGCTTTTGCTTGGAAGAAGTGACACAAAGTTGAAACTAGGAGAGAGGAAAATCTGGTGAGGTCCAAGTCTGACCTGCACTGGGAATATCTCCGGGTGGATGCTATTTCTGGAGAGCTTTAGGGACATGCCCAAGGTTACAGAGCGAGTCTGTGGAAAGCAGGGTTTTACTCAGGACCTCCTGAATGCCAACAGTGCCTTTGGCAGCCAGACATCAGCTCAAATTACGAGTCTAAATGGAGACTTAAGTGCCCTGCTTTGTGCACATTTGATGATCTGATATATAATCCCAAAAGAGAAATAATAAGAACCATAGGAAGCCGTTTTCCCCGCACAGCTCCGTGCAGCCAGCCTCTTGATCCATTCCCTTTCATCTCAACCAGAGGAATTTTTCATCTCCCACTTTATGATCTCTTTTCACGACAATAGGTTGGTGCTGGGCAGCAGGGCTGCATGTTACCGTTATAATGAGAACAATCAGAGTAGAGCAGTTATTAATCACCCAGTCATATGAGCCATTAAAACAAATTCTTATTAACCACAAGACATGTGTTTTTCTCCTGAACCCCAGAGATAATGCCTGAAAGCAGATGGAAAAACTACACTCACAAATTAAATTTGATGGGGCTTTTAAAAGTAAATTAAGTCTGACAGGCCTCTCCTCCTTTAATTAAGCTCTATGGAACTTGGAGAATGTACTTGTTGCTTGCTACAGGTGTTGCTCAGGGGTTGATTTCTACCTGTTTCTTTGCTGCCGATTGCTTCAAAGACCATGAGCCAAATCCTCAACTGCAACATGACCTGGTGAGCCACTGCAGCAGATCTGGACTATTTGACTTCCAGTCAAATAACTCAGTGTTGTATTGTAGTTGTATTGCAGTATTGTTGTATAGTCTAATGCCTATAGACTCAATTCTAACTTACTTGCTAGCTCCACGCCCCATGACATTTCTCCATGAAGCAATTCAGGGTGACTATTGTGGAACACTCTTGCCCCCACTTAGAAGCATCTCCCTGTGCATATCCCTACAACTACAGCAAAACAACTTGAAGGAATAACAACTTGCCAATGGGATTAAGTTGTTCTCAGCCAATATTAATATAAGCACAGGATACGACTGATTCTGGAAATACCTTGTGGGCATACATATACCAGCATCCTGGAACTGAAGGGACCAGCCCAACCTTACCCCAGATATAACTGGGGAGCATCAGGACATCAGAACATACACCTTGTCTATGATAGCGTCTAAAATAGCACTGGACACGCATCTTTAGACACCTGAAGATTAGACACCACTCCTTGGGTGTCTAATCTCAATCATTTAGACTCCTCCTGGTCAGTGGAAAGAGTACGATGCTTTCAGAGGCTGGTTCATTCCTACACCACAGACAAACTGCCCTCGGAGGTGCATTAACCACAAAGTTTACTAGATGCCTAATTTTTGGTAACTAAATTTGGATGAAATGCATTGTTATATTCCCTCGATTAACCCAGCAGGGGCCCAAACTAGCCCAACTGCTTTCTATAAAGATTCAAATCAATACTCTTAGATTGATTTCTCTTTTTATGTTGCACTTCTCCTATTTCTGCCAAGCACAACTCAGGAGGAAAGTATATTTTCACATAGAAAGGCAAAGTAAAATATTTTTAAGAGCGTAAATTTAGGAGGTAGATTCACTTACACACTAAAGGGGAAATTTAAAGTCAAGACAAAGAGAAGAAAATGCCTCAGGAACAGCGAGTATATATCAAAGGATTTCTGTGCTACTTTCATATCCTCTTTTCATCCCCAGCCTTCACTAATCACCACTATTTCCATTACCTAAGAGGCCTTTTCTGCCTTTTGAAAGTAGAATATGAATTGCTCCAGTATTTGGGAGGGCTATTTATAGAACATACTACACTTAGGGCAAGTTTAAATACAAGGAATCCACTTCTCCTTTAACCCTAGCAGAGCATACATATGCGAAGTTAACCTAGAGCAATGACATGTTTAATCAGGGGAGTTATTTGAACACATTTGTTCAATATGCCTGGAAGTATTAAAGGTGTGTACACAAGCATTTCTCAAGGGTGCTAAAACATGGCTGGAATGAGCAGTTATTGCAATCTGTTTTCCCTTGCTCCCAGAAGCTACGGAAGTATTCCCTCTGTCAAGCCAGACAGTAGCCACACGTTATAATTTGATTGACAATTCTTCCCCTCTGTTTCTTGATAAGAATCATCTTTATTATTTGCATATAGCAGTGTTTCTTCAGGGTAATGGCAACTGTGGAACACTGTGAAGAGGGGAACTAACTCTCACTATGGCTTATTTTGCATTAATTATCTGTATCACAGCTAGGGCGTCCTAATGTACAAATATTTCTGAGTGCTGGGGGGAGAAGATGGCCTAAGGTCCTGCAGATGAACAAAGGACTTAAGTCTCCAGCAGTGAGCATCAAATCCTCCTCCAAGGATTTGTGGACACAAAGAGATAACAGATTTATCAGAAGTTCCTCAGCATTGTAAAAAGCCTCCTCACATACTTCAAGCCTCTAATGCGTATATAGTTTGAGACTACCTGGGAGCAGGTGTCCTCGTCTCAAACAGCACTATACAAAATAGTTCCCCAACCTGCTGTCCAGGCAATCAGTAGCTGGTATTTGAGTGCAAGGCAGTACATAAATAGAGTGGAAAACCACAGCAGCCTGGCAGGAATCTACCCAGGTGACAAGGTAATGCTCCACAAGTTCCTCTTGTCCTAGAAAGATGCCCTAGCACAAGAAACCACCACATCGCTATAAAGAGAGCACAAATGGCCCCAGATGGATATTGTCATTCTGAGCAGGGACTTAATTTATCATTGAAGCACCATTTTAATATGAAAACAGAAAGGCACTAATCACTCTCCAAGTACTTCATGCTGATTTAACAAGCAGCCTTCATGCCCTGTTTTATGCAATTCTTGTATTTCCCCCCTTCTACATTTTGAATAACGCCTTTCCAAACCAGAATCCCAGTCAAGCACCATAATAAAATCTGCTTAATCAAAGAGCAAGTAGATTATCACGAGACAGTAAAGATCAGGAAGGGTTTAATTCTCTATCATTTATTATACTTATTTATTTAAAACAGAGAAGACAACTTAGCACTTGACATATTCCTCCCTCTTACATATTATGGTGTCAAAGCAAAGTATCTATTGGCCTGCTTACTACTGTAATGGATGATGAAGAATGTTTCTGATCTACTAATGAGCCTGAATCTCCTCTAGAGTATATAGGAAATGGATGGTATCATTTAAATACAATCAACCATGCAATAGACCCCATAAGATATACTGTCCTATGTAGCTAAACTTCTGCTTCTATTTATTACACTCAACAGTCCCAACACATCCATTGTGGTGATTTTTCATTGGGTTTTGGAATAGCAAAATGTGGCTGTTTTCCATGTTTCTTACATCAAAATCCAGATCTCCAGGTCTGCTCTGCCTTACAGCACATGCTGGTAAGTGGAAACCATGGCAGGATCCAGGCTGTTGTATTCTAGGACAGGAGAATTTTGCAGCGGATACAGATATAATTTCCCATAGATCGGTAGCTAGCTCAAAAATCCACTGCACCTCCATACCCTGATCTTAAGTCAAAGCTTGGGGCAAGGAGGGAACCAGCTTTCGGGCTTCATAAGAATCTCCAGCACATGGATTCTTACTACTGGGGAAGGTATTGCAGCAAAGTGACATGTACTGAAGGATGACCTCCAAGGCAGAGCCAGCTATTGAGAAGTTTGCTCTCGGTTGAACAGGGACTCGAGGTGGAGCCCAATGGTGTTAAAACCTCCAAAGGGCTCAGATCTTTCTGAGGGGAATGAACAAACAGACCTGGGGACCTGGTGAGCTAGTCTGGCGGAACAGCCAGGGCGTGACAAGGTCCCAAAGCACTGGGACATCATCAGGTGAGATTAGCTCTTTAAGCCGGGTGCCAAAGGCAAGTTTGGACTGAAGGAGGCAAAAACCCATGCCTCCACCATGCAGCCCCCGCATTAGTACCAGTCTTAAGCTGTGAGCTGCCCAAAGCAAAAGGTGCTGCCTCCCAGCCCAGCCACGGCTTTGACCCACTGCACAACACTGGGGTCTAAAACTCCCATCAGGAGGAGGCAAGGTGTTCAGCACTGACAAGACAGAGATGCACAGCAAGTTTGTAGTTTGAAAAACAATAACATTGGGAAGATGACAGATACTGATGGGTTATGGATAAATTGCATAGGGGATCTCTGTGCTCCATGCACTGCAGCAATCCCTACATCTCTACCTCCAACAATCCTCCATGGGAGTAAGGAAAATATGAAATTTATGCTATCTTTACGAGATGGAATGACCTTGTCACACACACAGCTTTGAACAAGCAGTGTAATGGCATCTGTTAGAAACAGTCCAGATCCTCTGTAAACTTATCACACATTTGATTCACCATCCACAAGCAGAGGTCTGTAATGAAATGCAAAGCCAAGGTAAACTTGCCCAGGCACAGGTCCTGCTGCCAAGCTAAAACCAAGGCCAGGCTCTGCAAAGATTTGATTAATAACAGGCAAAGTGCCAAGCAAGCCAAGTATAAACTACAATGCAAATCAAGGTTTCACACTCAGACTAAGCAGAGCTTGGAGGTTTGGCTTGAATTTCCACAGCCAAAACCTCTCTATCAGGAATGCTTTGAATGCTACCATAAGCTTCTGTGGCCCCACGGCTGTGCTAGCAGGGATATCTGCTCCCACCTCAGTTGATTCTGGCTTTTCTTCACCCCCTCTCCCCTCCAGGATCGCCTGTCCCCAGAGAGCTTCCCACGAGCATGTTCATGTAGCACACACTTCTGATACATGTTCAACAGAAAAAAAGCCACTATAGAAGAGCAGCAGACAACTCCCTTTTCATCAACTGAAGCACTTCCACTGAGGGACTCCCAAAGGCTAGAGGGGAAATGCCAAAAGACACATCCTATACTGTCACTGCTCACTCCATTGCCAGAAGGAGCCTGTATCTGACAAACACTGGGACACATCCTCTGCCATTCACTCAAATACAGCCTTCCTTACCCCAGAACACAAAACCCATGACATGACTTATTCACCCAGAAGCAGCTGCTCTGCCCCCAGCTCACAGAGAAGCTTCCTCAGGCCTCGGGGAACCTTTCTTTTGCTCACACAGGAGCAGAAGGACACTTGGAGATTTTAAGGATAGAAAGGAACACTGCGCTCCCAGCCTGTCATCCCACATCCCAACGTCAAGAGCACTGCTTCATGATTCCTACACCAGTTTTATTCCCACCATGCAAACAAATGGTTCCAAACTGCAAACCGAGCTGAGGGAATGAGATTAGGAAAGAAAAGAAATATTTTCCTTCTGATTTCCTAGCAGAGGCAGGATCAGCCACTGCTGCAGTGCAAGCTCAACCTTCTCCTGCCTGTTAAAGCAGGCAAAACCAGCCCCCAGGAGCACACATTGCTCCCTGGTGCTGTGAGCATGTGTAAATTGGAGGCTTCAGTGCGCAGGGGCTGGCAGGAGAAGACAACTCAAGATGAGTTGGCAACTCATCTTCATCTTCAAGCCTGCTTCTGAAGCATCTCTCATTTCCACCATTAACCATATTGCTGCATTTAGGAGCATTAGAGATCTTTCTTTAGCCCATCTTTTCATCTTTGTCTATGGCTTCTTTTAAGTTTTCAGCTGGTGTCATCTTCACTGTGCCGTTTTTTGTTCAGATGACAATAATTTGTCATTTGTGTGCAGACAGTTTCTTAACTACTCCTCTGTTAGAAATAACCTTTGAAGTAATATTGGTTCTTTTATCTCCAGGGTCCTGCAAAGCACAAACCTATTGAATGGCAAGGCATTAAGGATGCCAAGAAACCCCATAAGGCAACACATTAAACGCGAGCTCTCTTACTATGGAAATGGAAGAACTGTACAGTACTGGGTTAGGAATAAAACCCTACTTGAAAAAGTTTTATGGCACTAAAGTTGTTTTATCATCTGTAACCTTAATTTTGGAGGCTGGAAAAGAACTGTAATAGTTTTATTGACAATTCAGGCGTATTCACTCATTCTTTTGCATTTTCTTTCCCTCAGCATGGTCATCCATGGAGTCATATACTTCCAGGAGTACAATTGGCATGATCTACTTTTAGCTGCTATATAACAGAGGAGAATGCAAGATAACACCATGAAGCCACATCAAATCTCCTGGCACTATGTAGTTACTTCCAAGAGTCTCAAAAGACCTGACCAGAGAACACTGGACCTGTGATTTTCATTTCTAGCTTTTCAAGACTTCAAGAAGTCCCAAGGGATTAGATCGCAGTAACATAATTCCAACATTTAAAAGAGCAAAACGAGCAACCTGCAGAACTATAGCACAATTAGCCCTGATGCCAGCAAAGAAGAGTACATTTAAGACTACCAGAGAATTACAGGCTCACACACAAAGAGTGCAAGTCACTGTAAACCCTGCTTTTTGGTGGAGCTGTCAAATCAAGCTATCTCTTTCTTGACAAGATTATAGGCTCTCTGGATAAGCCAACTCTGCTGAGAGTGTGCACTTGGATTTCTCAAAGGCATTCAGTTTAGCATCATGTGATGGCTTTATTGCAAAATTTGCATCATAGGCAGTAAGTAGAGCACACGTTATATTAAAGCTGCATGGCACATTTTAAATATAGCTGTTTCAGGGAGATATTTGGGGTCAAAGGGACATTATAACTAACAGATTCCCCTGAGGATCTGCTCTTTGGACCAAGTTGTCCCCCCTTTTTGGAGATGTAGACATGGAAAATAAGTTATTCACAAAGAGAAATCCCTTCTTCCTCATTAGCACATCACTTATCTACATATTAGTCACAGCTGCTTTTTCCATTGCAGGCACAAGTTTTCCTAGGAGAGCAGGGGCAGTTCCCAAGCAACACCAAGTATTGGCACACACATGACTCCAGGCACACAAGGCAGCCCTGTACCGTATAGATCTCCCACTCAGCTGGGATCCCAATTCCATTTACCCAGGGATGTCCAGTCAGGGTGTTCAGTTTGGAGGTTTGAAACTCCCATCACTGAACATCCTGTAAGAACAAGCTCTTAATTTTTATACGTGCACAGCAAGAGAAGTGCAGTTACTCATACAAATGCTACTCTGCAGGCATTGAACATCCTTATTTAGAGATGCAATGGGACCAGTAGATACTAAGTACTATCACATACGCAGGCATCTGACTGTATCCCACTGACAGAAGACACTGCAGTTGGAGCCCTTGCTAAGGTCACCTTGCCCAAGTCTCTCTTCAGCGCATCATAAATTTAACTCCTCAATAAATTTAACTCCTTAACCTGTCAGAGGTGTTCTGGATTACCTGAACCAGCTTTCTGCCTACAACACAGCTCCACATCTATAAACAGGGGACACCACCTTCCTCCACAGACCAGCTGATGGGCATGTTACAGCACAGCAGGGTGTTAGAGTTGACCTTATTTTGCACTTCAGCCCATGGCACGCTCTGCTGTCTCATTGCTGATCTCCGGAGTTCTCCCTTAGATCACACACAGCATGAAAAGCACCCATGGAGAGCAACATCTCCAGACCCAAATACCATCATTTACCACAGGCTCAGCTCGGGCTTCTGCCATATTAATGGGACATGCCCTGACCCCATGCTTCTTTTCTCAAGGGAGATGACAAATCAGCTCTGAGATGCAGCCCTGCTTGCCCCATCTAGTAAAAGCAACAGATAGCAAGGGCAGTGGAAGTGGAAGGGAGCAAAAGACAAGTCTACTGCCATCATGATGCTCACTAAGGGTCAGTGCCAAGACTCAGTGATACTGATAACACTGTATGCTCACTTCTTACGAAACATCCCAGCACAAGGTGAGGAAAAATCTCCCCTCTGGGGTGAGCCTGCTTCCTGTCCACTCTGTCAAACCCAGGGGAAGATGGATGGCACTTAGAAGCTCCTGGTCAGAGAAAGAAGAGGGTCAGAACACAAAGGCCATCAGTTGCCATCTGAGGACATCAGCTGAACAAAGAGGGAGCAAGCACCAAGACCATGCTGGAAACCCCTGTGAATCTGTAGCCTTCATCCATCAAAGAGGGCAGAGCAGGGGCCATGGCAGCATCTGTCAGTCTCTGGCAAGACTAGGAGATCCCTGAATATGCGCAAAACATCACGACAAAGGGACTTTTCTCAGGTTGTGCTCTTGGACGTGTACTAGCTACCACTATTTAGAGATGCACATGTATATGCAGCCTATTGCTAAGACCCTTATATTACAGGCTCATAGGAGCAATCTCTAAGCCTTACTGGCTGCTCCAGCTTTTTGGGCAGCCCACATGAATTACACAACTGAAATCCTGGGCAATGCGAAAGAGATTTTTGTGGTATAAACACAGACAGCCGTAGTCATCCCAGACTTCAGCAGCATTATATATAACCAAGGAGGAATGCAGGCAGCTCTGTCCATGCATGCCTCAGGAATTATCTTAAACATGTTGAGGGGATTTAGAGCCAGCTTTTATGAAATGCTTGAGGCGTGTGGTGAGAAGCGTTAACACTTAAAATATTGATGAATACCAGGTTATAGCCATAATATTTGCTGGAGGCTTATGAGCACCAGGCCAGTAAAGGTGCAGATCAGTCACCGCAGTGCAACCTGCAGCAAGAGGGGTTGAGTGCCAGGAGTGGATGCCATAAGGCTCCGGTGATGGGTCCTTATGCCTCCCTGTGCTCACCACTACAGTTACTCTCCAGCCACCAGCACTGGGTGCGTTTACTAGCAAGACCCTCTCTTCTGTGCCCTTCCAGGAATGGTCTAGAGGTTACTGGGCTCCTTCAGGGTGCACACACATGCCCCAGGGCTAAACTAGAGGCACTTCACCAGCAGAATTAGCAGAAGGTTAACAATTTCCATTAGGATTTCCCATACCTACTTCAAATTGGCAGTAGGAGAGCATGCCACTGCTGGTATTCGTTTGCCCTTTCCCCATTGTCCAGTCAGCGCCATCTCACCTCCCTCCATCCCTGTCTGAACCCCAGTTTCCAGTAGATCTACCAGCAGTGCCTATTGCTCTGTGCAGAGTCCTCAGGGCAATTCATCAGCCAACATGTCACAGCCATAACACAGCCAGCCTGCTGCACAAGGACAACGTTGTCCTGTCCTCCTTCCTCCACATGGGAGAGACAGACAGACGACAGGGGACAAAACATTCTTCAGATGGAGCACCTCGTGGTGACAAAAGGGGTTCTGAACCTTGAACAGAAGGGGTTCTAATATGCCCCAACTCCTAATGAAAACCAATCCGTAAGACCAGACTAGAAACACCCCAACACAAAAAGCCCTAAAAGGTACATAAGACAAAATTCAGCTCCTCAGAACCAGGAGTTTACCCTCACAGGTCACTCCTATTGCACCACACTGTTCACCATGACTATGAGGAAGGAGAAATCTTCTCACCTCTACAGGAGCATCCACCAGTCTGGGACCAAGCATCTGAGCCTGGAGCCTCTCCATAAGAGTCCGCTGCTGCCATCCAGAGTCTTTCATTCCCAAGGCTGGATCAACTTTGCCAGCGTGTAAACTCCTGATGAAATAAAGCATTCCTTATCAATAACCACTTTAGGAGACACTTGGCTTTTCCCCATGATGAAGCCCTGCTGCAAACAGGCAGTGGGGGTGGTTTTCCTTGGCAGCTCATGCTCCAGTTTGTCAGTACAACATGCTAATTTGTAACAGAGAATTATTAAATGAAAAAGCTGCTAGACATTTCTATTATCTCCACCAACATTTCACACATTAGAGTTCCCCAGCATCCTTCACGATCATGGCCTGGGTTGCAAATAGCGGCTCTAGATCACTGCATTACCCTGCCTCAGTTTAATGCAGGGTTTAATCCACACACTTTTGTTTTGTTACAGAATTTGTCACAGGAGTATTCCCATCAACAAATAGAAGCTGACACTTCACTTCTATTCAAATTCAAGCTAAACATTGACTTAAGTTTTAAAATAAAACTTACTGCTGTTTAAGAACATTTGGATTGCGCACCCAGCCACTGGGGCACTATGAACCACAGCTTTCTTCAGCAAGCAGAGGCTAATAAATGGAATTACTATCATAGGAGTGAAGGGAACTTAAACTTTAGTGGTAGGGGGGTTTCTCACAGCCAGATAAACCTTCTTACACAGCCTGGTGTTAAACAGCAAGCCCCAAACCTGTGCAACTTTAAACCACGTTTCCCTGAAAGCAGCACTTAACCCGCCAGGCACCAACTTAATTTGGAGACAATAGCACCATCTCCAAACTCCCCCAGCACTCATGCAAGCGGGGGGGGAAGGCTTGAGCATAAGATAACCAGCCAGAAAAGCCCTTTAGAACAGGATTTCCACCCCTTCCCAAGCAAACCCCACCACGTACACCCCTTTCACCACCCCCCGATGCTCAGCGCCCTGCATGAACCAGCACAGACCTTCCCACCGCTCCCTGCACGGCTCCCATCGCACATGTGCTTCCACGTTATCCCCCTCCAGCCCCCCCGCAGGTGGAGCCAGCGGCCGGGCTGCCTCCCTTAAAGGGTCTGCGGCCCCTGGACCTGGCACTGATAAGAGATGATTCATCCTGGGATAAGCAGATATCAATACCAGAAGCATCCAAATCTATTCTACTTGGTTCCCTTAGAAAGGTGGGAATTCAGTGCTGCTCTAGCAGGACAGGCAGTGTTGCAGAGCTGCTTATCATGCAGGCTGCGTTTTCCATTCTTATTTTTCTCTTACTTTGCTACATAAATATTTAGCATCCTACGCACAGCTTTAAGTGGCTTTCTACTTCTTGAAGTAAAGGGCAGTTTCATTTTTCTGTATATATTCTGGGGTTTTAGCTCTAGAACCTTCCAGCTGAATCCACAGTGTGGCCAACACATTACCCCTCCTTTGAGACAGGGGTGCTGGATCCTACCCCCTCTCCATAGGAGACTGCTCTGATCTGCTGGGGAAGCAGGCCTAACACTAGAATAGGCTTCAGCTGCATAGCAGAGAAGCAAAGCCTGGATAGAGAGAAAGCCCAGGGATTTCTATCCACAGGTTCATTTCAGGCCATCTATAGCCCTTAATGATGTTCCCTGGAGGAGCCCATGCACATAGCAAAATGCAGGAGGGAAATGACATAATCAGCATCTCCCTTAGTGCAAAAAGAAGCAGCCAGTGCATTTCAACAGTGCTATTTTCCCCCTCATTATGAAGCTGGAGTTGTAAAGAGCAGGGCTGGTGCTCTTGAACCCAGTGGGTCTGCTTTGCAGGGCTTTTTCAAGCTCCACACTCCCCGATTCCCGCATGGCAGAGCAGCATTACAGTCAAAATGAAGTAATCCTTTGATAAAGTGCAGTCATTTATTTGAAAAGTGTAGTCTCACCATTAAAATGCAAATGAAATGAGTGCTAATATATTAACTTGGGCTGGAAGTTGAAATGGCTTATGACAAGTGTGCTTTCATGTGGAATATAGTTAAGTGATAACAGTGGGTGTGTAAGAGAAAGTAATATTCAGAAGTACATGTTTGTTTATTGAAGATATTAATGAAGGGCAGTGCTTAAAGTGTAGTATTATTTCCTTATCTTTACTTTCTTTTGTCCCTCCTTGGTTCAAGTCTGCTACTGAGAGGTCCCTCCCAAGGGGAGTCTGATCAAAAGTCATCTTTGATGAATGATCTGAGCCCATGCAAAAGCTGAAATGTATTTAACAATCTCCTTTGAAGAGGAGTAGAAGGTGTCCATCCCGTGTTCCCCCCTCCCCCCCCCCCAATATTCCATGTGCTGCAGTTGCATGAGAGCAGATTCAGAAAAAAAGTGAAAAACTTTGAGCTCTTCCATTCATTTCCCAGGGATATCCCTTGGGAACACAGCCAGCATCAGGGTGGCTTTGAGTCTTCTCTCTAGAGAGAAACCAATGCTGGGATGTAGGGACACCACCAGGGGATTGAATGGAGCAGAGCAGCCTTATTGCCACTCTTAATGATAATAACCTTCTGCACAGAGATATGACACTTCTGGTACAGGTCAGAGCAGCTCAAGGCTTTCAATGCCATCAGGTGGATACCCAGGGATGGACTCTGGTATAGCCCAGCTGCAGGACTTGGGCTGGGTAATAGCCTGTGACAACTCCCCATTTCTAAAACTAGATGCCACATGCAAACACATCAACCTCCTCAAAGCTCTTTGCTTCTGCACCCACTGCTGTCCCTTCACAGGTCCGGAAAACAGCGATGTTTCTGGAGCACTTGTTTTGTTTGCTAGGTGCTATTCACACTCAACAGAAGTCATGTTTCCACCACAGCTGGGCTGTGAAAACAGAAAAGTCCAACCTGCTGGATTACATAGCCTGCCTTCGTATGACACCAGTTATTGAGCATCACATCCTCAGCGCTTCAGAGCTAAGGGGTACATGGATAACCTCTAAAGGCTCTGGAGCAGGAAGCAGCATCCGTGAGTTTGCACCCTGCACAGAAACAGCCTAAAAACAGCATACTTGACTGTAGCATTTCAGGGCCTGTGATTACAAGAAGGGCAGAGGTTTGGGCCCTACATTGAGGGCCAGAGATGACCTAAAGCTTTTCCTTTTCCCAACAGCACTTTACTACTTCAGCCCCAACAGCTCTTTTTACACATCTGGCCATGTGGCTTTTCCATTCCCCTTTTCCCACTGCCCCGCCTAGCACTTTCCAAAGGTGTAATGAGCAGGGCTCACACAGAGCAACACTCCCTGTCCGTCCTTCCTCTCAAGATGAGCTTTGGGCAAAGAGATTTTGCCTTTAACCCTGTTATAAAGGCAGGCACTTGCTAGCATCTGAAATAACTGCTTGTCACTTTGAAATTAAATCCTCTTGCTATTGCCACCCCCTTTCCTATCTGCTCTGTTTATGCACATACTGGTTTGTTATTGTAGGGGTGCTCATAAGTGCTCTGGCTTTGTCTCCATTACACCAAATGTTTTTTCCCCCCATCAAAACAGCTAATTAAAGTTCATTCTCTCATTGTGAGATCATTGTCTAGACAAAGAATTATAGATTTTGCCTAGATATACCTAGTCAAGATAAAGCCAGCCAGTCACATCTAGGTAACACTATCTTATCACTGTTTGCAATGTACACCAAGGTAAATATCTCCAGTTAATTATCTCAGTGTAAAAACACCCCCTTTTTGTAGTGAAGACATAACATGGGATACTCATGCTTGATCTGCCTGGATTTGGTTGTTATTATAAAGTTGTCATCCACTTCACCTACATTCTGTTGTTACTTTACTGCTGTGAGCCAGGACAAGGCTGCCAAGGATTATTTGCAGTTCTCAATTTGCATAAAGAAATGCAAAGCTATTCCAGCAGCACTGGGGATCGTTCTGTTCATTTCCACAGGCATTCTCTGGAAGGAAATGTTGTTTGCAAGGACATTTTGGGAAATGAGAGACGCATCAGGAGCGCTCATGTATTTGTAGGTTGTTCTGGATTTGAACAGTGCAGAGCAGTTAAACCCTCTCTTAAGTCAAAAGTCCAAAAGAGGCGAGGGAAACTCACAAAAAGGCTGCTCCCAGTTACCCCATCCATAAGTAAGCGCCTTGTTAGTCAAGCTGAGGATGTGCCTTCCACACTGCAATCCCAGCTACAGAAACACCGCAGCTTACCCAGCCTGGGGCAGGCTGTAGTAGCTCTGCAATCAAAACTGAACCTGTTCCTCCCACGGATCAACCCTGGCGTTTCTCAACACATGGTGCAATACTGGGATTAAGATTTCATTTTGTTTGTGTGCTGTATTTACATGCCTTTTGAGCAGCGTCTGCTGGACAGACATTGCATGTTCTCAGGACAGATGTATTTGATGTTGCTAAGTGTGACAGGCAAATACCTTTGGCAAGATGACCAACATTCTTATGATACAAACTGTACCTTAATTCAGGAAGGGGATTTTGAATTCCTTTACAATCATCTGTCTGCACTGAAGCCCTTGATGTTGCCTGTCCCATACAGGGAGTGAAGGAGCTTTGAACTCTAAGACCTTTGCCACTGATCAACTGGATGATCCCAGGCACATCATTTAACTGCTTGCTGACTCAGATTCACAAATGCAGACATCAATTATATGGAGACACAACTCTCTGGAGCATTCCAAGACATCTTTTCAGTGAAGTACTTTATCATCTTTGAACTAAAGGTGCTACAAGCTATTAGTGTATTTGTTATGATTACAGTGGTAGCAAACATCCCGCAATTGCGGGTTAGTGCGTCCCCATACACCAGCTGGTTACTGCAATTACATTAATTTCTGCCTGCTTTTGGTTTTGAAGCCATGCATCACACCTGATCCATGATAAAATTAATCCTCTATCCTCTTTGGAGATCATTTTCTCAAAGCCTCCACATATCCTTGCACAGCCAAAGAAATATCTCCATGAAGCTTCAATTAGCATGTGCATTGCAACGTGCAGCAAGCAGAGAAAGGCTGGAAAAGCAGGATAGAAAAGATCAGATCATCACAGGGCAATTCAGACTGCAGCAGTCAGCCCTTTGGAAATACTAAGGAGTTCAAACTCCTTGCGTTATTTAATCTCCAGCCAGAAATACCTAGAGATCATGTCAGCGTTTTCTCTGGGAAGTACATACTGCTTTCTCTGTCTGCCACTCTGAGTGAGGGCATCTTGCTGTCACGCTGGGCTTTGCCACCAGATGATTTTGTTCTGTGTGTGCTCCAGGGGCCACAGGGCTGGGACCATTACCAGTAACTGCACTGGTGTGTCCTGTTCCACAGTGCCATGTCTGAAGCAAAGGGGCACGGCCCACAGCATCCCATGTGCCATGGAATTAGGTGCTGTGAGAGATTGAAGGGCTGTGCTATACGGCATTCCCAAGCATAATCACACAGCTTCCCGAGGTCTGATAAAACCCATCTCTTTTCTCAGGAAAACACTAAGTGAACATTTCCGATGTGACACTGCCTGTGGGGGAAGCAGCAAAAGGCAGAGAAGAAAGAAAATAGCACAAGTGTGTATTTCCCTATGGAAAAATCTTGATTTTGCAAACAGGATGCTTTCCTTTAGGGTAATTATTCCAGTGGAAAAATCTGCAGCTAGCTCTGGTACTTACCACAGTCCTGGCACTTAATGATACAGCTTATGGCAGCTATCACTTGTAACACCGTGGCATGCTGTTGGAGGGGATTTTTATTGCAGTTTGTTGTAGCATGAATTGCAGAGGAATAATATAACATACTTTGAGCTAGTGCCCATTGCAGAAAATGAGATCTCCCATTTGGGATCAAGGTACAACGATATAAAACCGGAATAGCTCGCATTTTGCAAGAGCATAAAGCTCCAGCAAGGCAGCAGAGATTTCTCCTGGTGTAATACAGACTTACCCTGCTTGAATGAAACCCTGCTATGCATTTCACAGAATAAGCTTTTCCTACCTTCCCCACCTGTTAGAAAACATTCCTTTTGGGCTTCTCTAAATGAAAACTATACATGCACAATATATCCAATATATACAAATAACCCTGCTTAACATTGACCTGGCATTGAAATGTAAGTGGGTTGCAAGCAGCGTTGACTTTTCATGTGCTGCCTCTGGTCACATTTAACTACTGGAGCCAAAACGGCCTGAAAACCCTGTGGGAATTTGCTGCCCCCCTTTGCCACTCCTTCCGCCTCTGGTGCTCCCGGCTGGAGGCATTTTGATGGAGCAGGAGTGGGACTGACAGCCCTGCGCAGTTGTTCCAGCTGCTGGAACATGCTCAGTAACCTTAGAAATGAGAGAAAACAAACCTGGGAGTCCCACAGAGCTGGTTTTAAGGTCCCCCATTCATCCCCGTGCACCAACCTCACAAAACACACTTTAAAAAGCCCCCTTCCCACTCCCGCATCTGTCCAAATGGAGCCCTTTAGGGGCTGGATGCTGCAGGGTGCTCAGCATGGCCAAGCACCAGGCTCCTCTCTGCAGCTCTGCGAGGTGCTTGGCCATTGGGGATGACATGCTGAGCCCCCCCCAGGATCAGGCCCTGCCAAGAGACGGGAGCTAGTGCAGTAACACTAGCAACAGGGAGACAAAAGTCAATTGTTCACCAACAATTCAGAGGGAGGGAGCCCTGAAGTCCCTCCAAGCCACTTGATTTATGGCTTGCAATAATATGTGTTGGAGCACCACAACCCAGAGTGCTGTGCGGCATGACCTGTAAAAATAAGTCTATTAACCCTAATCAATCTCCCATTATCCACCCTCGTCTGCAATTTAGCCAGCAAAGGAGTCACCAAGGCCTCTCAACTCGGTCTGAACTAATCCCATTGTCTTTCCTAATCAGGGGCCATGAAAGAGGAGCAGCGTCTTCGCAGGCAAAATTATCACTTGGTGTTTAAGGAAAAGAGAAGAATTGGAGTGGGACACAGGAGGAAGGCTCTCCTCTTTCATCTTTTAATGGGAAAATGGAGAATCGTTTTCCTTCTCAATTGCCAGGGATAACCGAGGCTCTGCTTGGGGTGCGAGGCTGGTGGATATCAGTTCCCAGGGTCTGCAGGGAGTGATGGGCACAGCAGTAGATAAACTGCTCTGACAAAACTTCCTCTTGCAATTAGTAAAAGCATATATTCAGATTAAGTGCTTTCTTAGGGAACCTAATTATGAAGTTCATCAGGGACAGGATGTGCTTGGCTCAGCACTGAGGCTGAGCCCTTCTCATGCAAAAGGGGAGAGCTGCTCCAGCCTTTGAAGACAAAGGGATCTGGTGTGTCGCTTGTATGGACTAATGGTAATGGATTCAGCAGAAAAAGTCCCTTGAATCCAGACCAGGAAAACCAGGAATACAAAGCCTCTTTCTGACTGAGGTCTTTTCTTTCCTTCTCAACCCTTTTCCCCCTAGCCTTTAAAGTATAATTGGAGGTCCTATCAAACTGGCAATGCCCAGAACAGCAGTAAATCAGGAAACCCTCCTTGTCCCCTGTCAGTATCTCCTACAGCAGGGTAATACTCAGCAATCAAAATGTGCTCCATGGTGAAACATCCACTAACTTCGTCCGGAAGCAAGTTAATTTTCTTTTGCTCTTCTACGTTAATCAAAAAGGAAAAGACAAAGCAGGGACATTATCTTGCTCGAAATGCAAACAAGCCTTGTAAAATTTCCCCCTTTTGGCAAGAATTAGAGCAGCAGCAAACACACCACAGGGCTCCAAAAGATCTCTCAGGATTAATTATTATATCCTCCAGCAGTTTAGCATTTTGCTGTAAAATTAAGCTTTTCAAACCCTCTCTCATGTGCACACAAGCCTGTTGCCACCTTACAAAATCCCCACATGGCCAGAGGATGAGACCTCCCATGACTTCAGGGTATTTCTCTTTCAAAAGCATGTAAAAAGCCTCAAGTGGCCTCAAAGCAGAGGGAGGAACCTCCCAAATACCATCAATGTCAGACAAAGGCAACTCCATCAAATTGAACAGCTGAAGTCAAGGCAGAAACTGAGGATGCCCAAAGGGGCTGGGGAACCTATGTAACCCCAAGGACCACAGCAACAGCCTTGAACCTGCCCTTGCCCCAACCTCAGCTCAGAGACAGGAGCCAGGATGAAACGATGCCCAGTCTGAGCATCTCTCTAGCTCCAGCATGGCAATGGATGGGTTTCACCATGGCTTTGGAAAAGTATGAGTTATTGGATAGTGCAAGAGGGGAAACCTCATCTCCACAGAAATATCCATGTACAGCAGACAGTTTGAAGATTCCCATAGAGAAAGATGGACAGACAAAGCAATATTTGGTAATGCTCTCTCTCTCCCCTCAAAAGGAACAAGCTTGAAGCAAGTCATCTGAACTTCACAAGGCATCAGAGGGCCTCTGTCAGCACATGATCATCTCTGGTTTGATCTGTGCATTTAGTGACAGGCCCTAAGGCAACCAGTCAAAGTGAGAAACTGTACCTACTACTGGAGCTGTGGGCACAGGGGCTCTCCTGGAGTGACTCTCCCTACAGGGTACTTCATATACATGCTTTGCTTTGTGTGGGGAGGTATGGATAATTATATCTGTGCCTACACGATGCTCTCAGCGTATGCCTCAGAGAGGAAAGCACTGACACCCTTTTTAGAAGAGCATTGAAGGTACTGTGCATTATGGATCAGGTAGGGTATTAGATTTATTCAATGAATTCAGATCCTGACGTGTTATTTACAGGACATCGTTGGAGATAGAGTTGTAACTCATGGCCTGCCATGGGAAATACTCCACACCAAGGCCTTGAGGAGAAAGCCTTCATTTTTTTTTTACGGTGTCTGTTGGGGAGGGAAATGAATGCTAAGAAGGCAGTGATAATTTGCTGCTTTATGGGCCTGAATTATCACCCTGTCAGCACTGAAACGAAAACCCTGAGCCATGAACAAATATACCTTTGCACCTGAAGCTGGCAGGATTGGCTATCGTGAGCTCACATCACTTCATGTCAGCTCTGTTGTTCCAGTAATTAATCTTGAAGGCTCCTGGATTTCACCTTGTCCTTTCGTTTGCTGGGCTTGCCTTAATTTGGCACTCCCGTATTCCATGCTACTTCTCCAGGCTCATAAATCACACGCAAACCCTTCCTGAAACAAGAAAGGGGATCTGTTCTCCTCTCGATGCATACGCACAACTTCCCAGAGAGTTAATGCGAGTTTGGCACGTGCGTGGGAGAGGTGGCTGAACCTCGTGGACCAAGAAGTCATTGACATAGAGAAATAATTGCAAGAGAAACAGCTGTCTGAAAAGCAGGAATACTGTGGCTTTGCATCAAATACATGATGCTGTGTTATAAAATAATTCCATTTATCACTATCTGTGCTTTGCTGGAAGGTAGAGTTCTTATGTCTATAAGGATAAGGGGTCTATCCTTCCTTTCTCCATTTCTTACTGTCCCTTTCCCCACTGCATTTATTGGCATTGGGAAAAGTTTTGGGATTTTTCTCTAATTGCTCCCAGATGTTGAAGAAAGGTCTTATGTCCTGTAACCACACCGGGTTCAAAGGGATGTGGAATGAGAGATGGGGTGGTAAAGGACTCCTATTGGTCCTTTACCAGGTGGTTGTGGGCCTCAGCCTTATTCTTCCTTAGGCTGAGCAGTCCCCACTGATGGGCTTGAGCATTGCCTGAGGACTTGTCCTCTGGATTCCCAGCATGAGAAGGTGTGCATTTATCCTAGGGACAAAGGACATCCCTCTTTCCTCCAGAAAAAGCTGCAGCTTTCTGTTCTTTCCTCCGAAACCCATCAAGTTCCTGGGCAAGAGCTTCTTCAGCATGGGCTCTAGGCTGCCTCCAGCCTGGAGGGCAAATGAGGACAAACTGAGCTCAATTTTACTGGGATGCTGAGCTGGTAGTTAATCTAACACAGTTAAAGCACCTATGTACATGCTCTCAACACCCTCCCAATTATGTACAGTTACAGAGCTATAAAGGAGAGCAATCAATTCTCCTCTCCTGTCAAGAAGCACTGTATAATTAAATAACAACATGCTCCCACATGGCACAGGGACTGTGCTGGCTGAGGACAAGGCACCCTTACACCAGCATCCATTTACCATTTCCTATGTCCAGCTATAAGCCCAGCTGCCTGCCAGCACATGGGATTTTCCAGCTGTCTATGCAGGCCTGACATTGCTCCAGCAGCAGGTAAATACTCAGGTCAGTGCTGTGTACTTTGGCCAATCACACCTTCAGCAGCAAAGAGACATTTGACTTGAGCAGGGAGAGGATACAGTCCAGGATTGTTGCTTTGCTTGTTTTGCAGGGCAGGAGGAGCTGGGATGCATCTCTATTACTTCACTGTCCTGCAAAGCCAATGACTCTGATGGAGCCATCTAGAGCTGATCATGCACTTTCTTATGACCCAGTTGCACCTTTTTCCGCATCCTCAAAATGCTCATTGATCAAAAGCGCAGATCTTGCTAAGCTGGGCCACTTGCAACAGGCCAGGCAATGGTGAAGAGAAGGAATGCTCTGACATTTTCAGGCTGCTCCACTCAACTTAGTCTCAAACATTTCAACACCAAACACCTATTAAAAATATAGCCTTAAAGAGTTTACTTTGATGAGTTACTTTTCATGTTTCAGGATCTGAATTGTATGTGCCCATTTGGAATAGAAGTCTTTCACACTTTTGGATATCCTTGTGTGTGGACGGGGGAAAAGCCGTCTCCCACCTAACCCTAACGGCAACAAGGAGGGATTTCAAAATGACCATGGAATTGGTGGAATGGCTACCCACTGCTCCGGGATCAGGGAACAATTACACTTCATTCATCAGTATTTGCAAAACGCTCTGGTATCCCTGGATTCATGCAGCTCTAGATGGGTCATGGGTAATTATTTGTATCAAAAGAACCAGTGGGACAGTGTTGTTCAGCTCTGAAGTCATTGAAAGATGTTAGAGAGTTTGGCTTCGAGGGTGGTGAAGAGGAAGTGTGAAAACAGATTATCCAGCTTGGATTCTCCCTTGAGTAATTTCCATCATTCCCATTTAGCTTTTATTTGTTCTCTAGGAAGCTTGATGATAAATCAGAAGCAGGCTGCCTTCAAACACATTTTCAGACAGCCAACAGGACAAAACTCAGTAATCTATCTGTGTGGCTGGTAACCATGATATCATTTGCTATGTACAATCCTTTTCTCCTTACTGTACCTCTAAAAGAGTCCTGCTTTAGAAGGATTACTGTACAGAATAGGCATTTCACAGGTGAAAACCCCCCATCTACATAAACAGGCATTGCCCAGAACGCAGAAAACAACCCCTTATATCAGAGCTAATCCCCCTCCTGTCCTATCCCTATAGATAACCAAGCAGCCATAGAGAAAAGGCATATATTAAATGCTAAAAATCCACAGCACGATATTATATTACCACTTTCTGCAGTTTTTAGCCTCACTTGCTAATTACTGCATTGACTGACTGTAGCGCACAGAGGCAGGCTTCGCTATTCAGGGAGGCATTTCATTTAACATCTCAGCCCCTGTGCAGTCACTGGTAAATTCTCTAAGCATTTCAGCAGGGATAGTATTTACCATTATCCTTATTTCAATGCAGAAGTAGTCACACAGCTTTCATAGCTGCACCTGCAAGGAAAACCCAGCTGGGTCTCAGAGATGCAAGAAACAAGCTGAATAAAAGTGTGCCACCCTACCACCATCACTTTTCTGCCCGTCACCTTTTAACCAGCAGATCTCACTGCACCGCAAGACTAAATGATTCCTATGTGTCCCAGCAGAAACTCAGGGGAAAAAGCAGTTGCTGCTCCCTAAGACAGTCAAGGTCTGACTACCCTTCATATAACATATCCCATCCATCATCTCTCCTTGCCCAGCACAACGTTCATGTTCTCTATCTGATCACCTTTCGTGCTGAAAAGAATAAAGTAGCATCCAGGAGAGGGACATGGTGGTTGAAGGGGGTTACCCGGACAGCAAATAGCACATCCATCCATCACAAAGACAAGAATAACTCCAGCACTCCAGATCATGGGGGCTGCAGGGAGTTTTGGGGTTGCTCTGCTGAGGAGCAGTGGCTGACTGCAGAGCTATGACACTCAAAAAACACTCAAGCACACAGCAATCTGCCCTCTTTCAGGTGTCAACAGGGACCTGAACCTCTGACCTAAATCTGAGCCATATCCTTTCTGTGGGCTGCCCGAACACTGATGTGTCTAATGCAGCAACATCATTAGACCCTAAACTTGTATTCTCTTTTTCACTGAAGGATTTTGAGTGCATTTCCGCTACTGACTGTCACAACATCCTGCAGTGATAATCTGCTTTTCACACCATCAGGATAGAGAAACCGAGGCACACCTACAAGACGGGCTTCCAAAGCACCTCACTATGTGCAACCCAGATGATCCCTCTCCAACCTGCACTCCTTCAAATCTCTAGGCAAGTCCTTTCTGCAAGGCCCAGGGCTGCCCTTGAAGCACAGTTTGCTCTGTGCTAGTGAAACTGTCTCCATTGAGTGGGAGACTGACTGGAAAACGGCCTGAGTTCAGAGTAACAACAGGCCTGAGCATTGCTGCAACAGAATAATTCATCTCACAGACATTTTCCCCTGTCAGAGTAAATGTAATTATGTATGTGATATAAAGGAACAGCTCCCCACGTGGAGAAACCAGTTAAACCTGACTTGTATCCCCAAGAACAAGTTTCCATTTGAAGTTTCTGGTGTCTAATAAAGACTAAGCCTCTGCTGGATTTCTTCTAGTTAGGGACACTGTCAGTGTCTCTTCTGTGTACCTGCTTATTCTCACACAACCACCTCTGGACTTCCCATTTCTCTGACATATGTTACAAGGGAGATTGCCGTTGCCAGTGGCTTACAAAATCCTGGGGGAAAGGATAGTGCTTTCTGTCTGAAATCCCTGGGGTGCTTTAGAATCAACCAGGTTGGAAAAGACCTTTAAGATCGTTTGAGTCCAACCATTCCCCAGCGCTGCCAAAGCCACCACTAACCCATGGCACTGAGGGCCTTGTCTACACGGCGTGTGAACATTTGCAGGGACGGTGACTCCAGCACTGCCCTGGGCAGCCTGTTCCAATGCCCGAGCACCCTTTGGGGAAGGAATTGTTCCTCATCTCCATCTAAACCTCCCCTGGTGCAGTTTGAGGCTGTTTCCTCTTGTCCCACCCCTTGTTCCTTGGGAGCAGAGAGCAGCCCCCTCCTGGCTCCATCCTCCTGTCAGGCAGTTGTAGAGAGTGAGAAGGTTCCCTGTGAACTTTCTCTTCTACAGACTAAACCCCCCCAGGTCCCTCAGCCGTTCCTCATCACCCCTGTGCTCCAGGCCCTGCACCAGCTCCATTGCCATTCTCTGGCCCCGCTCCAGCACCTCGATGTCTCTCTTGTAGTGAGGGGTCCAGATTCAAGGTGCAGCCTCACCATTGCCCAAGTACAGGGGTACAGTCACTGCCCTGGTCCTGCTGCCGCACTATTGCTGACACAGGCCAGGATGCTGGTGGCTTCTTGGCTGCCTGGGCACACACACTGGCTCCTGATTCAGGTCCACCAATCAGCACCCCCAGGTCCTTTTCCATGAGCACCTTTCCAGCCAGCCTTCCCCAAGCCTGGAGCATTGATGGTTGCACAAGGGTTACCAGCACTGAGTTCATTCAGCTGGTCTGCACACAACAAACACCATCTTCCAACGACAAACACATTGATTTTAAGCATAGAAAAAGAGACAAAAGCTTCTCCACCAAATATCTGATGGGTGTTATTTTTCTATTAAACAATGATAAGTTTTAGGAATGGACCCACTGTGCAGCTTTACCACGTCCACATCCTTTGGGATGTAGGGACTCAGTGAAGATTCAATTAGAGCACCTCTGTGGCTCTGGGAATACTTGCTGCTGGTCTGCCACAGACTACTCTAATTGTTTTGTTGGTGCCAAAAAATTCACCAGTTCTGCTCATTATCACAGCAATTGCACCTTTTACCTTCCTAAGGGAGAAAGCACAGGGACCAGAGACATCCTAACCAATTGCATTCACCCTGGAGCATTTGATTTAGGGAGCTCCTCTGGGTGGGTCAATGAGCACCTGATCCAAAACACATTGAAGGAAATGAGAATTTTTCTGAAGACATCAAGGGATTGTCAGGAGGTCCCAAAGCAACAGTCCGCATTAACCTGGTTCTGCATGAACTCTCCATGGCTTGAAGCTGGAAAGACTGTTTGGCCCTTTTCCTGCATCTTTGCACTCTTTCCTTTCCAAAGAGCATTTGAATTGACTGAACTATCTAGAGGCTCTATGAGTTTTCCTGAGAGCCCTGAAGCCCAGGACACCTACACAGCCCCCTAAAGGTCTGGAATACAGTCCATATCCTCCAGAAGTGCCTGGTATCATCAAAGCAAAACCAGCAACATTATTCCTGCTAAAAAAGCACCTAACAAATGGGATCTACCAAGAAAAGCACAAATTCATTGCAATCTGATGACAATGAAGAAGCTGGATCAGTTTTCCCATTGTCCTATGTTAGCTTCACTGTGCCATCCATTGCAGAGCTCTCATGCACGTGTCCCACTGCACTGCTACTTAAAGCTGACAGGAACAGGGACATCCTTCAGAATTAAAAGATCTGACCTGTCACTAAAGATGATTTTTCATTTTTGACAATCAAAACCAAGACAAAAACACTGGCCCACGCTTACTGAAAACTAGGTCTAAAACATTTCAGGCAAACACTTCTTTTGCTGATTAGCTGTTCTGCTTTCAGTCATCTTTTACAAGAGGGAGGGGAGGAAATTAAAAGCCAAAAGCCCAAACCCCACTCAATTTCCAGGAAAAAAAAAAGAAAAAAAAAAAAAAATCTTAGTTTCTTAATCAGAACTTTCCACCATAAAGAAAGTTTCAGGCACTTTACAACCAACCGACACGTGAATCAGGGCATAATCTCTCAGATCACGAAAACAGCTTCCCTAAACACATCCGATTCATGATGCTTCCACTTCTATACTCCATTACACTGAGACTGACAGCTTTCTTCCATGGGCAGCAAATGAGGGCACCACCTTGCTTGTGCCTTCTGTGCTGCGATGGAGGGGTCAGAGGACAGTAATGGCTCAGGGCACCACTCAGTTACCACAGCCAGTGGAAGGGGCAGCCTCAACACACAATGGGCTCTTCTTAAGGGAAAAGGATAAATTATGTCATGGAGAAGAGTCAGCACCTCCTCCAGGACATGGAACACCAAACCTTTGACCCTCCAGGTCACCTTTCAAAGCCTTGAGAAAGGAGATGCTGAATGCCATTACCAGAAGTCATCTCCATGCATAGGGTGAATGGTGACCCCTCTCTAGCTCATAGCTGCCCCGGTGACCATGTTCAAGTGTGACTCTCATGGTGGAGACCAGCACATTCACACCCCGTGCTTCAATGTTAGTGAACAGGCCCTGCCCTGGAGACGGGGAGAATGGCTGCATCCAGATGGACACTGAACAGGAAAAAAAACAAAGGGGCATTTTACTTCCTTCTTTCCCAAACATATGTCTGTATATCCACATCCAAATGATGTCAGGGCTGTTGACAAATAGTGATCCCACTCTGATTTAGGTCCTCAGCAGTTCTAATGAAACTCCTTGGGCAGCTTTAGGTTCCTGAACATCGTTTCAAAGTGAAGACAACTGGAGAGAAGTTTCTCAAATGTGCCGTGTAGACACATGCTTACTACTGAAACACTATGGGATTTGGGCACATTGCCTCCTCTAGTGTCTGTGAATACTTCCTGCTTAGCGACCTGGCAGGGGCCTGCTTTAAAGCACATGGCTTTTCTGTCACCTCAGGCCTCACTGGAAAACCAACAGCAGCTTGGTACCTTTTTGCTTCCAGTTCTCATGCATCAGCAATGCTCAGTACCTTCGTAGTCAGCTGTAGTGACATAGCTGTGGAAAACCCTAAGGCCGCTTTCAATGCAGACTCTTGCAAATCCCAAAAGGCTTCTATTTGCATCACTGACCTCCCAAATCTGTTCGCAGCTACTTAAATCACTTTATAATGAGACTAAGATAGGAAGAGGTTCTCCTCTTGCATCAGCTTAGCTGGCACAGACAGGATTTGTCCTCCTGCACTGCAAACAGAGAGCCAGCAACTGTCACATCATATTTCTGAAGTCATTGCTTACTACTGCCACCAGGAACTGAAACACAGAGAAGGAACTTCAGAAGAAACCTGAAAGTAAAGAATAATATAGAATATTATGGAGAAGATAAAAAAAAAAGTCCAATTGGTTTAAAACCAACTGAGCTGCAAAGGCAAAATATTAACTGGCTAAACAGGGAGTATGTGAGGGATGGGAGGAAGGGAGAAGATGTCCCTGCTTAATATTGGAGGTGATTTAAGTGAAACAAGGTGGCAGCAAAGGCTGAGAGAAAGATGTCTGTCTGATCTGGGCCCTTTAAGAACAGTTGGAATTGAAGTGGAAGAATAAAGAGCACAGCAGCTGAGGCCTGGAATAAGATTGATTTAAGACTAAATACAATTTAAAGGCAAGGGAGAGGTGGAAGCAGAGGCTGGAATGAAATCAATTTGCAGCAAGATGTGATTTAAACTGATGAACTCGGGATTTGAGAACCGGAGCTGGGGGTGTTGGGAGGAGGGAAAAGAGGGATGAGGAGTCAGCAACTTAAGGGGAGATGTGGTATGAAGCTGCTGCTAAGGTGCTGGGAGAGAACTAGTGGGTCTGAATGCTGCTTTTCCTGGAGGACAAAGGGCTGGTCCTGAAAACCTGCACAGAGCCGACATTTGGTATATAGGAGATAAGGAGGCAGCCTGCAAGAGCTATCTGCCCTCATCAACTTGAGCAGGCACTAAAAGATGGTGTTTAATCCCAGCTGGCCTACTGATGCCTGAAATGTAGCTTATCCTAAACTCTGATTATCATTTAATAGCGATACACTAAACATACCAATGTGTGTGAGATGGGTGAACTTGGGCAAACCACCGAGAGCTGCTGCTCAAGGAGCTCAGCACCCAACAGGGCAGGTCACAGCTTTCCCTAAAGGCCTTTTCTAAAACCAGGGGGGTTTATAGGGCTTTGCTCAACTGCTTTTAAAGAAGGACTCAGCTGAACAGTTTTGCAAAGATCTAATTTTGAGGTTCCTTTAAAACCAAAGTGTGCATCCACTATGAAGGGACTGTTTTTGCCACTTATTTCCACTCATTGTTGCCTTTCCTATGCCAAAGTTGGTTCCTATAGAGGGATGTGCTAGGGGGACTGAATTCAACCAAGATTTAGTGGCTTTCCAGGCAAGCTGAAAAAGAAACAGCAATTCAACAAGAGGATCAACCATGTTTTCTATGCTACTGAGAGGTGACTTCTGCAAGTTCCTGGCTGCATTCTTGCTTCAAGGCTGCTAGTTGCTTTTCAGAAGTTGTGGGGCATCCAATCCCATCTGCACCAGCAAATCCCACCTCAGGACCATTCCCACCTCACCACCCCTGATGTCACTGGGTGGGATGCATGCTGGGCACCTGCAGCAGGTTTGGCAGAGAAGAGCACCACAGGCAGTAATTCAGGTTGCAGGTCTGGATGCAGCACTGCAGTACATCCACACTACAGGCTGGGGTTTTCCTTGGATGATAGAGGCTGGGTGCTCTGGGCTCATAACCGAGGTGTGAGAAGGTCTCCAAGTTCCTAGGGTGGGTAGAAAACCATCAGGCAAGGGGCAGCTTGTGCCTGCAACAGCCTGAATTATAGGCTTTTGCATTACCTGAATTAAAATACATTCAGAAACACCAGTGGATTTGCAAGAGAATACAGGAGGCAGTGTGAAGGCCATGCACCACATTAGGTGGCTTTGCTTAAAAACTCAAGCCAGCCTCTTGCACCACCATAAATCAGGGAAGTACCACTGGAATCTGCGTTGGTGCAGAGATGTAAAAAGAGCCTGGCTGGACACAGGCACTGGATGTAGAACAGGCAATGCAGCCTGCAATGAGATGACTGTAGATCCAGCGATTACAACAAGGAGATGCTTGTTCTGCCCTTTCCATGGCACCACCCAGTGCTAGTTGAAAATAACAGCTAAAAGGCCTGATCCTCCTTTCACTTACATAGAGGTAAACCAGGAGCATCTTCACTTTCAAGCCAGCAAAGGAAGAGACTTAAAAAATAAATTGTGTTTACCCTTTCTTGCCACGATGTTTCTGGATTAGTCCTTTCCTCTTGTGCTCCCATTAACAGAAGGGAGGTAAGGAGAAATATGTGCTTCCACATTTATCTCCCACAGTGATTTATTTTTCTTTTTATATATGCACTTCAGACTTTTCCTTTCTAGTTACTACTGATTTTGTTGGGATTCTTTTTTGGAGAGTTTGGGGCTGTAACAGCTTCAGGGTGGCAAAAGGGGAGCTATACATGACAGAATAATTGCGGTGCTCTAGAAGGTCCCCTGTAGATCATGCTGCAAGCAGGAAGCAGCGTGGGTGTGTAACGTACAGGAGATGCCCTGTAAATAAAGCAGGGGATTGCCTGGAGGAAGAACAGGGAACAACAAAGGCTGCACAGAACAAAGTAGCCACAGAACATAACGTGCTAAACCTGAAACTCAGCAGAGAAGGGCCTGGATGTGGGGGGGAAATAGAAAGACAAAGAAACCCTAATACCTTAGGGAGGGGAGATGTTTACATTGCGAAGTCATTTATGGAAACACAAGTTTATTTTAAGTCAAGGCAGGAATAATTCCTGGTCTATGTAAGTTCTCACTGGGCAATCCGGATGTAGCTCAAGAAGAGCAGCGGATGCTGTGTGTTATTCTTGTCAAGATACAAATTTATTCCCTTTCTGTGCCTTTCAACTAACAATGCTGTGATTAAATTAAAGGATTGGTGACAGTGCACAGGGGGATCTAGAGAGGCAAACATTCATATAAGTAGTGTATGTTATAAACCTTATCCCTCAGACAACTGGAAGTTTTTGGACACTGGTGATAAGAGACGTCACCTCTTCCTCCATGTTCTTCATTGTGATTTGATTCTGACAAACAGACCAGACAGCTTCTAGGCCAACGGAGGAGCAAGGAAAACCAATAGGGAGAGAAAATCTGAGTAGCTCAAAAGAGCTACAAGAGCAGTGTTCAAGTTGAAGTTCCCATATCACCTTGACATTTAGGGACCTCCTTGAGATTCCTCAATTGGAGCTTGATACCTGAGGTGGCATTTTTAGTCAGCAATATAATCACGTAATATTACCTTCCCTGCAAGTTCCTGCTGAGGAATGAGAACACAACTGGGTACATCCCATTTGTCTGTGGCAATGCAATTGGGCTTTTAAGTGTCTTAGCAGGTGACATGGATGGAAAAAAGAACTAAGACAGTGCAAATGCCACTTCTTTGGCATTGCAGTGCATTAGCTGAGAAATAGTCTTTCCATACCCAGACCTCACAGCTCAGGTCTTTAAGGAGCAGTAAATATTTCCTGGAGAAGGCAGAAAGGCGCTTTAACAGTGGAAGGGACTAGTTGATGAGCTCAGCCTCTACAAGTCCACTGCTCCACAGCCCAGAGGCCATGGAAAGGACACTTCAAAGCTTCTCCCACTTCCCACCAGCTCCAAACAGGTAGAGAAAAGATGCACTCTAAAAAGGATGTGTTTCCAAAGCCCCCAAAAAAGTATTTCATCTCTTTGCAGGGAGAGGGGCAATAAAGGTAAGACAGCAGTTTGCACAGGGCTCAGCAGCCAGGCCCCTCACTGGGGCTGCGGGTGCATGAGCACACGTGCATAAATACCCACTGTTTGCCATATCCCAACTCCAGTAAATCTATCACCAATCCATGTAGTAGCCGCGCCACTAAGTCTAATAGTCTAGACTAAACAGAAAAAAACACGGAGGAGTTTAGCCCTATGTACTTCCCAAAGGATTAGCTGACTCTACAGCGGGTAGGTTTGAGCTAATGCAGATATATGGAGTGTAGCGTGAACAACTGGTGTCAGCCAGCAAAGAGCCGATGTGGAGAGAGAGCTCTGCCAGCTTCCCAGCCCAGACACTCCCCATGGGATGTATTTGAGCATATCCCTGAAATCACAGGCTTTCAGGGATGCTGTGAACATCCCTGTGCATGGGTGTGCACCCTCAGCCCATTACCCAGGCAGGGAAAGGCAGTCACCATTGCACACCTCAGGGGGCAGATCGGTATAAACCTGGATGAGTTTTTGCACCAAATTGTCTCCATAACACCCCTGCCCTACCCCTACATCCCATAAATGTAAAGAGCCTATTTTTTTCAGAACTTTCAAAATAAAATAATTTGATTTTTTTGATACATCAGCTTTTTGTTGCCACATTTCTTGCCTATAAAAAAGTATTTAGCAAATTCAAGAGTAACATACAAATCTATCTCTTCATTTCATAACCAGCCCTGTAGCCAGGTAAATTCACAGACCAGAGCACTTGCTGCTAAAGGTGAATCCTTCAAATTCCTATAAAAAACTATGAAAGCAAAGGAATTACCTTACTCAGTAGAAAACAAGGCTCAGTCCTCTCCGCTCCAGCAGACTTAACCAAGTGCTATCCCCTTCTTTCTGACCAAGCCACAGCAGTCCTCAGGACTCTCTAAAGTAGGATCTCCTCAGGGAGGTTGCCGTGGTCCACCTGCAGTGGTAGATAGCCTGCAGCTGCTCCCAGCAGCATACCCCTATCCTGGTGTTTTCACTTAGTGTGGTGATGAAGAGAGCACAAAGTTGCCTGCAAGACATGCTGCAGCTGACAGTATTGGGAGGTTTCAGGTGTTCCCCATCTTTGCTGGCAATTAGCAGATCAAACATTTAATATTAGACCACAGAGAGGGGCCAAAAAGCCCCAGGAACTTCTGGAAATGGTGGAGCTCCAGCTTTGGGCTGTCCCTGCCTCTCTTTGTGTATGCTGATTATCTTGGGAGAGACATATCCCTGAGATCACAGGCTTTCATGGATACCGTGAAAGTCCCAGCACTTGTTAGCGTCTGGATGGTTTTGGGTCTCTACCATTAACCATGTCTGGGGGCACTGTATTTCCTCAAGCCCATCTCATTCTCTTTTCAGGACTTGCCTCAAGCACCCACTCAGCTTTCAATGCATTTTAAACTGACTCTAAAATGACCACTTTTGTAGAGGTCAATCACTAAACAGAGGCGTAACTTGTATAGAAACACCTTTATCCCTCCACCATTGCTCAGAAATTCCTGCCCACAAGTGAGCATCAGCAATGTGTGAAAGACTCCCTCTCCCTCATGTCCCTCTTCACAGCTTGTGAATGTAGAGCACTTTGCTTGTCCTTCGTCGTTAGCTTGATTTTGAACAGGCTGAGAATGAAAGAAAACCAGACATTTCCAGTACTTTTAAGCCCCATTTGGTCTGATTAAAGAAGTCTTTAAAAATAAAAAGAAAGAGAAAGGAGGGGGAAAGCAATAACTTTTTAAAACTTGTCCTGAATGCAAAGGAAAATGGAGTCCAGCATATGAATAACTCAGGATTAATTGTAGAGTTACGTTATCGATGCAATGCTGGTTGAGGGCAAGAATAAGCGCTCTTGAAGTCATTAAAGAAAATCCCAGTAAAATATTACTTAGCTGATGTGTGTAGTCTTACTGGCCCTTAAGGGAATGCGTGGGGCAGAAATGTCCCATTTACAGCTCAGGGTCTGTCTATAAATACGTAGTCCAAAGCTACCTCTCTTTGTAGATGCAAAGAGGGGGGAAATGTTTATCTGCAGGATATTATGGCTGACCTAAGACCATGTTTCAGGAAAGCATTGCCATTCAGGAAAGCATGGGGCACATAACTAACTTAAAGTCATCGAGATTGAACTGAGGCTTCAGACCACAAGCAATTCCTTTCTTTTCCAGCAGTTGCTTATTTGCCTATGTGATATGTGAATTCAGGCCTGTTTTTTTACACAAATGTGATGTAAAGATGTCTGAAAGTCACCCTGCCATGAATATCAGTATGATGCTATGAGACAGCATCATTGCACTGACACAGCTTCCCTCCTGGATCTTCTGCCTGCAGGACCACGATGGTTTCCTCAGTCAGATCATATCATATTAGGCATGGGGAAGGGACATCTGGCCTGCAGTGAAACTGGAAAGTGGTTTAACTATGTGCAGGGCAGATTTCATCACAAGCAAGAAGAGCCTGGGGAGGTGGATAAAGGGAGATGTGCCCAGTCATGCTGCTGGTGGGGTCCCAGGATCCATGGGGGGCCAGGCTGCTGCTCAGCAGGGCAAGGGCTGGGTGATGCTGCTGCTGGAGCCTGCCCCAAGGGTAGAAATTGCATCCTTTGCTTCAATAGCAAGAGCAGTTCCCATCCTCCAGCCTTACCTCCACCTTCCACCCTGCTCCTCATGTGGCAGCTTTGTGTCCAGTTTTGGCTACTCTTGGCTGCTCTCCTCCTCCTCCTCCTGCTATTTCTCCTTACCTCTGTCATCTGCGGTTTTTCCTCCTGGTGGTTCCCAGTGCAGAGTTGCTGCCATATAAGTAAATAGGGAAAGAAAACAGGAACTAGAAACAGACAGCACTTGCAGTGCTATCAGGCAGAAATGACCATTAATCTTAACCAGGGGATTAAATCAGAAGCGTTTATTCCAACACGTTCCCGTGTCAACAACCGTGCAAACAAGATCCTGAAATCAAATGATTGCAGTAGCTGCAGACCCAGCTTCATGTGTTTTGGCAGAGGTCAGTCATGGGCAGAGGCTGAGGCTCTGGACCTATGGGCACTGGCAGAGCGTGCAGGGGACCAGGCTGACCTGCAACACCAGGACACACATGGGTAGTGCAGGATGGGGGCACAGCATCCGTCCGACCACAAGCAAAAAGGAAGTTCCCATGCAGTTGGTCATTCTCTTTCCAGTCCCAATGTACCTTGACAGATTTGAGCATATTGGAAATATATTATGTCATGGTATGGAATGGATTTTAAACACGCCAATTGGCTCACTCTATAACATTTTAAATACCTGTTAGAGTGCTGCCACATGGCCCGGCAGGGTGTAACTGTGGGTAATAAGGTGAAATTGAGCAAAGGAAAATGAAGGCCAAATAACAGGAGCAAATTCCTCAAGAATGAGATCTCCCGTTCCCAGCCCACATCCAAGCTGGAAAGCCAGACTGGGAGAGCTGAACTGCAGGGAGGGCATTTCAGTGCACCCCAGTGCAGAGCACACCCATCCTGGCACAGCATCCGCAGCCCCATGTGCACAGCAGGGTCCTAATGCGGAAAGGCAGGGTCCCTGCACGATCCCAGAGCTGGCTGAGCTCAGCATTGCACTGCAGCACCCCAGGATAAGCTGTATCATTGGGACCCCATTATTATATTGGCAACCCTCTCGAGTCCCAGTTCCTGCCTACAAAGCAGAGGCCAGGAGAACTTGGTGCTTTTTCTGCAAGAAAGACCTTCAACAGAGCATTTTTGCAGCTAATAATGGTGCTGGGGAAGGTCACTGTCTGTCTGAATGGAAAGTAACCCAAAAGCAGATGTAGAAATGCCAGCAAACCAGTTATAGGACCTCACTTCTTTTTGCTAGCACTTCGAGAACCATCTGTGAGGAGCCACCCACATCCTGCAGTCTGGACTTCCATCCTCACACCCATAGCCATGGAGTTTAAACCTGATGGGGCTGAGTTTAAACCCGATAGGTTTAAACCTGATGGGGCAGATGGATTCATCGGCTCACAGCAAATTTGAGATCACATTCAAAAGCTGTAAAAGCAGCATGTTACATCCAGCCATGTGCACTATATGGGCAACTTCAGGTCCTATCACATTGTCCACTGAATTCTCTTATATCCCCCTCAGCTTCCCCTGCAGTTCTCTTCAACCAATACCCACCACCACAGCAGGAAAATTACTTAATGATGAATCAGGGGCCAAGATGGAGCGACCCTCTGACTTCACACCCTTTTCTGCCAATGCTTGTTAGTGCTTCCCTGGGTGTATGAGGGAACAGCCCATATCTAATTTCCATTTGGGATTGTCTCTTGGAGTCAATGTTAACAAATATGGACACTTTTGCTGGACTGCCACAAACTGTGACAGCATCTGGAGAGGGAACCTGTGTCCAGGAGATAGGGCAGGCAGAGGTGTCCTGGGGTTTGCGTCTCATTCAGTGATGCTGGAGTGAAACACCACAAGCTGCACAGGGCTTTTTTGGAGTGGGAACCTTGCCTGCAGGCTGGGATGGTGCTGAGTGGTTTCATCACCTGCTAAGCCCTTCTCAAAGCCTGGCCATGTATTTTAATGAGCGTTCCAGTTGTGCTATAGAAAAGCTTTGTGAAACACTGGCCAGCTGCCTAGAAAATGACTGCATGAGAACCCTGTGTTTTCTGACTGTGGAGTCATGGGTTACCTGGCTATCTTCGACTGCTCCACTGCACGTCATCCAAGGACAATTCATTCATTCATTCATAGCAAACTCCATTAACCTCCTACATAAGCCAAAAGGCTTCTGAATCTCGAAGATGCCCCATGAGTCTCTCCATGACACCAGCTAATTACCTCCTCATTAACAACAACGTTAGCATTCCATTTGACATATACTTGTTAATTTGTTAATTGCACTTTAATTACAAAGTTATTAAGAGCTCAGAGGCATTCAACAGAAGATTGCAATTAACACAAGCTGCAAAATTGCTCCCAGCAATTTGGAGATGTTATCAGAAACTGATTCTCAGCGCTCAGCTGAAGATGGAAAAGAGACAGGAGATTTATGGGCTGACATCACAAATTCCCTGAGCTCCCTCTGAAGATGCTTCCACTCACACCCTGGGAAGCACTAGGAGCTGCCATGTTGAGATACTCATCATGTAACTGATTTCTCTGGCTCCTGTTTCCAGAAATTCCGCTCCTCACTGTGCAGAAGAGGGAGCAAGGAAGGAGCAAAGGAGGCATCCAGGGGCTGAACTCAGTAACTCACATGAACTATTTGGCATCTCACAGATGAGGCCTGTGCATAGACACAAACCTGCAGGTGCTGCTTTCTGTTTTGGAGAGCCCATAGTAGCATCTTACTCCTCTCCAGTGCTGAACTATACCTACACATTACGTCGGTTATCATCCGCACTGTCGGGGATGCTGAGCATCTGCCAGCACCCATTCAGCAGTCACTCACCTTGCTCTATGAAGCTTCCTCACTCATCCCCTTCCCAGAGCTCCTCTGCTGGGGAAGGCTCTGCTTTGTCTCACTACATGTCCACACAGGTCATGTCTGGGCAGAAGTTCTGCACTGAGCACTGGGGTGGAGGGTGGGGGCTACAGTTCTCCTACCATGACTGCAGAGGGGTCTCCCAGGGTTGAAGCTACATCTTGGTGATGCTCCTTACAACCTCATGTGCACCAGCGTCTCTTAGAGAGATTGCTGATCTCTCCATGACTGAGACCAAGCTCTCCAACCCTTGCAGCTACAACAGTTAAAAAGAAAATAACCTGGTGTAACCAGGCATCACACATCGTGCAAAATTAAGGCTTTGTCTGCTCCTTCCTAGTGTGCTGGTGTTCATGACTAATGCCACGTTCTGCCCTGTGCCTCCTGAAGAAAGCCAGGCGGTGGAGGCTCCCCTGGGCTTGATGAGATTTTCTTTCTTTCCATTTATCTCAAGTGTCTCACTACTACGTCATTCCTTGGATTAGCTGTCAGATCTGCTGGAAACATGCACTGGTGAATATGGCCATTATCCACTCAGCCAAGGCAGGCCAGAGCCCTGTCACTCCTGCATAAAAGCGGCACTGTGGATGGGAAAAAGCAGGACATTGGCCATAGTGCATGCTGAACCCAGAAATAAGTGATAAATAGGGTAGATTTAAAAATGGATTTCTTACTGGCCTTACTAGTCATGGATTTCTTAAATGCTTTCATTTCATACCTTATGAAACACTGGGAGTTATGAAATGCCAATGGCACTTTATTAAAAGGGCCCCAAAGAAATGTTCTGACTTCTTTCAAAGAGAACTTGTAGGGAATAATCACCAGCCCAAGGATTAGGACATCCTAAAGAATGAGGGGAGAGAATTACATATCTGCTAGAGAAATCTATAAAATAGTGCTCAGAAACCATGCAGATACAGAAAGGAATTTATTCCCTATAAATTATATATACGTGGGCTCATTTCTACAGATCCGTATTATGCTCATTTCAGCTGGCCTCTATTCCTTTCATCCCAGTAAGGTTTTATTGCACAGTTGCCTTTGGGAATCCATCCCGCTTTTGCTATATAAAACACATCCCTGGAAGTACGGAGCTTTCCCTGCTCAGACAGCCCCTGTCGTTACCCTTGGATCAGGGTGGTTTTCCTGTTACACTGCTATCACCCCTTTTTGTTCAGACTCCCTCTGCCTTCAGCTTAACTACACCAACACACACCAGCTGAACACTGGCTTGCGGAAAGTCATGTTGCATCAGGATAATGTACTTCATTTCATCCAACGTTTCACAAACATCATCATCACTTTTCTCCTTAAGGTGGCTCTCACCCACCTTTTCCGGGGGGAAAGCTTAGGAGGACTTTGGGAATGACATGGCAAGAAAGGAGGTTAAAGGGATTCTAGTTTTTTGGTCTGTCTTTCCAGATATCTGTTACAGGAGTTTCCTAACAGCCAGATCAAAACTCAGCTAAGCGTTATAGGAAATTCAGCAGTACAACTCATACGGAGAAACATGCCAGTGTTGAAAACGCTGTTTTCCACATCATATTCCCCTCTTATACCTCTTCTGAGCACTCTTTGGCTTTACTAGAGCACAATCAGGCTGTTACAGGGTTTGGGTGCCAGCCAGGCAATGCACACAGCCTGTGCTCTGGAACTACATGAACTCCCCGTGCAGCACCACAGCAATTACTGTGCTGCACCACAGAACACCAGCTAGATAAGATTTAATGTCAGAATGATTCAAACAGAAACACTTCAGTTGGAGTTTCCTAGCAGCAAATCAACATGTGTCAGCAAGAGTCAGATCCTTAAATTCATTGGGCACAAATTGGGGAATTAAAAAGTGATTCCTCCAAGTTTGGCCCATGGTTAAAGCAGGAATAAAATAAGTTATAAACACAACCTAGTTCACAAGCAAAGCCCTAAATAAGAGAAGGTCCTCTTACGCTTTTCAATGAAGCTACAGCTCTGCAGAGTTCTGATGCTAAAGCACTTGTGGGCAGAGCAGAGAGAGAGCAGTTCCCAGAGGGGAGGGCTCTGTTAATTTTGCTTTGCATTCCACTATGCTAAAGGAATCTCATTCCAACTAGTGTGAAGTTATCAAAGCTGGAAATAATATAGGAGAAATTGTAATAATAATTATTATTACTACTTTGAAAAAGAGCCAATTCCAGCAGAAAATTGCCTCCAATGAATTAAAAACTATTCTTGCACTCATCAAATATTTCCATCCAAAAGAGGGGAAAGATCTTAAAATTATGATGGTTCAAAGGATCATCTAGGCCTCCTTGAACATTGCTGATTTTGATGAAAATTGGGGGAAAATGTAAGCAAGCAGTGGCCAGAAGGGTTCCTGGGTCTCTGGTCAGTAAAGCTATACCCATTGTGTGATGAGAACACTCAGATCCTGTGCCATAGTCAGGCCTTCGTGCAGGCAGAGACATAGAATAGAACATTTTGGATGGAAGAGACCTACAACAATCTTCTAGTCCAACTGCCTGACCACTTCAGGGCAAATACAAAGAGAAAGGACACTGAAGAAAAGTCAAAATAGTAGGGAAAAAAGGGTTAGTTCAGGATAAGGACTGCATGGAGTTGGTGGGAGATGACTGCAGCATCCTACGCCTACGGAAGGGGAAAGAGGCCCATACAGACACCTTGTCCTCCTTTACATAATCAGACATGCTGCCATGCCATGGGAAGGGGGCACATGTGTGTGAAAGCCCTAGGAGGAAGCATAGCTCTAAGCATCATGGGATGAAGCAGGAAACAATGGCATGGTGGGCTAAGGAAGGACGCCCAAGAGCCTCCATTTTGGAGAGGGCAGAGGTCTGAGGACATAAAAGAAGGCACGGCATGGAGGAAGGAGTGGGAGGATACTGGGGTGGGCATGCATGGAGGTAGATGCGGAGATAATTATGTGTGAGCAAGTGTTTGGGCTCAGTATCATGGGAAAAATAATATCTTTAATTGTGTATTCAGAAGGAAACTGAGACCAGCTCTTTCATGTTGGCATCTCCTCAACCATGTCCCTACCTGGGTGTCATTCTGCAAAGCACTGCAGGGCAGCAGCCCAAAGGCGTTGCTCTCACGCCTTCCCTTCCCAGTGGGTAAACAGAGCTGTCAGACACCAGGGCTCTATTCACACTAAATATTAAGTGTGAATATTAAGTGCTCCCGAATTCCCATGTGCTGGCTGGAAAAAGTAGTGCCAGTGTTAAACTGTTTGGCACCACCTCTGAGGGCTGCGATTGAGGCTCTAGCAAAAAAATAAGACACCCACCCTTGAAGCTGGCAAAACATACCTGTTTTCAGGGGAGAATTAAACACAGCCTCAGCTGCCTGAGGTACCTAAGCTGTTCTCAGGCAAAAGCAGTGAAAGCAGTGATTGAGCAAACCTGAGAGAAGTCGGGATTTGAAGCAACAATGATGTGAAACTCAGCGCCTGGCCCTGAGACAGAGCTAGCAAAACTTCCAAGTCAAGGCATTTTTAAACCAGACTCCTTTGACCCAATGGAAATGCTCATCCTGATGATAATCTGAGGGTTTTCTATCAAAGCACAAATCTTTCACGACTTTGACAGTTGAAAAATTAAATAAGCCTACCAAAGGAAAAACAGAAAACCCCATTTATTTTGACCATGCAGTTAATCTTCTGCTATTTGAATTGCCAAAGAACTGCTTGAAATGTTGAACTTGTCAGCAGCCAAAACCCAGAAATAGTCGGTCTCTATCATTTAGACAAAACTCAACTAATTTTATTTACAATTGATCAACTTTCCACCCCCCTGCCCCAATTGTCTTCATCTCATCTACTCTGAATTGAGCTGTGGTGATTGCATCTACTTGAGACTGTAAAGGCTTTAACGTTACTTATTTGCAGAGGACGGCAGCTAGCATGGAGCAGATCCTTCCCACACACCCTGGGACACTTGAGTAGGCAGAAATGTATGTACAACATGACTTTGTTCATAGCAAAAAGCAGGACAAAAGTGGCTCTTTCAGGTGAATGGCACTGGCAGAACATCATCCATGAATAAGTGCTTAGGGGTGTTGTATCCAGGGAGCAAAGACCCCCTCAGTGCCAGTGCTTGGAAACCTGGGTAGGGATGGCTGAATGGATGAGGATGGTTTGCTGATTTTCAGAACAGAGATGAAAATGCTGAGCCTGCTGCTGTCTGACCTAAGTAAAATCAATAATCAACATTGCATGAAACATCATCAGAAAGTGCAAAATGGGGTTAAGCACTTGCAGCACTGACATGGTGCTGAGACCCTGGATCAAGCCCACAGACCTTCAAATCCCAGAAGGTGCTCCATGTGTTCAGCCCCAGTGAGTGTCTCTTCTGCTATTTGAGTGGAAGACCTTGAAAAAACCTTTTAAGTTTTTCCAGACCAGCTGAATTCCCATTATTGTTTCAGAGAAAAACCAAGCTGCACTCTCCATCCTGTGCCTCTTCAGCAAAGCATGGCTGTGCTCTCACTCCCAGGTTGTATGGAGTCAGCAGGAGTCTTCACCTGCCTAAGGACAGGACCACAGTTGGGCTGATGGAGATTATCAAAGCCAGACGGCTCTTTTTGAGGGTCTTTGAGAAGTCTCCTATAAAGAGGCAGAAAATGACTTCTTGCCTCCTCCAAACAAGCCCTGCAGTGGCCAGCCACCCCACTGCTGTTACTTTGGCTGAACCAGCTCTCTAAGATCCAGCTGTTGAGCATCTTGTCCCAGCAGAAAGACCCTCTCCTGCAGCTGAAGCTGCCCTGCTCTTTCATTCCTGTCTCTTTTAGCAGAAGGGGAATGGTTCAGCCTGATGAGGCTGCTGCTGTTTGGCTGATGTGAGCTGGTTTCCAGGGAGGGAGCAACTCGGAGCTCCCTGTGCTGAGCCTGCAGAGGAATGTGGTCCAAAGCCAAAGAGTTGTCAGGCTCTCTCCCACTGCAGATTTGCCAGGAGGTCTATAAAAATGTCATTGTCTCTCAGCTGCTGGTGATTATATTCCCCTTTACTATGGCTGCTAGTAATATGTACATGTATATATAAGGGGGAATATCATTTCTGCACAGTCTGGCCTCCCCCTGGCCTTTTTCAAACAATAATAGACTAAATATAAAGAGACAGAAGCCGTTCCTTGGCTGTTTAACCAGTGCCAAGGAAAATGAATAATTAAGAGCATATTACTTGCAATGAATTTATACTGATGCTTTTAAGTTAGGGCCCACTAAGATCCTTTTTAAAATACATCATTCCCCCTTCATCTTTCACACAGAGTTCATACTCCAACCTAATACTTCATAGCAGCTACTGTTTAGATCTGAGTTATAAGAAAGGCAGGCTTTAGGTTTCCATTACAAGCCAGGAAAGAGCTTGGGGTTAAAGGAACGAGGCAGTTAATCTATTTTGTCTATATTTTACCTGCCTGCAACTTCACATTGCATCAGCCAAAAAAGATCACTTTGGGATCTTCAGTACAAGCTGCCAGAAATGTGGTCCTAAAGAGAGAAAGACTTGAAGTTCCCACTAGTAAAGCTCATTACATTGACACTGGTGCCATATATGAAGGTGCTGAGGAGCAACTGGTCCCAGGGGAGCACCCAAAGATGATGAGCTCAACTAATGGGGTTATTTCTTTATATTTGGGAGCATCTCAGTGTGAATACAGTGAGCTTTATTAAAGAACTAATACATCGCTCTGTCTTCTGATGCCCCTCAAGGTTAGTACTGGCAGCAAACCTGCCAGGGAGTAGCCTGGTTGCAGAGGGAGACTGTCCCTACGCCTTTTCTGCTGTATGACCAAGATCATGGCACACCAGCCTAGCAGCCTGGAAAAGAGTTTAATGGCTGTGGAACCCCAGGGGACTTTGTTTAGTGAAGGGTTGCAATCTTTGGGGCCACCCATTTGGAACCAACACAGAATTAATTTCTCAAGGGGAGAAATTGGTATGTCTTAAGGAAAAAAATAACACCCTCTGCCACCTTCCATCTGGCCCTGAGGATGGGTTTGGTAGGCAGCTGTCTGGTGTGGGAAGCTTTGTGATGTGAAGCAGAGATGACAGCAAAGGACCAATAGCAAGAGGTTTAGGATGCTCTATTTACTGAGACCAGAGAAGTGACCTGATCATAAAACCTCCAGAGAAGGCTCCAAAACCAAGAGGAAAAAAGATGTGGCGAGGTTTAGTGGCTGTCATCCAAAAGTCAAACAAAACTGTCCAAAAATAAGTGCAAATTCAGAACTCTTGGCTGTCTCTCCACATGTTCAGTCCAACATGAGCACCTTAACACTGAAATAATTTGTGGGAATCTCAGACCTGAATTATGCAGAAGGTCACATTAGATCATCCCTGGGCTCCATCTGCCCTTGCACAAAGGGGTTTTGTAAAAGGCACACGATTAGGTTTATTCCAAATGGGAGAACCCAGCTGTAAGGTTGCCGGTCAGTGATACAAACACAAGGTGAATATGTAGAAATTAGTGGCAATACAAAGCCATGGCCCACATCTCCATTCAGCATTAATGATATGCCAGTTAGAACATCTGATCATACTGAAGGCAAGTGCCATTCAGCTGGCTGCAAACCTTCTTCAACTCATGTTTGCCCAGGCCACTGAAGGCATGGTGAAAGACTGTAGGAAAAGGACAGAAAAGTCCCTTTTTCACAGTCAGTTCAGCAGCAGCCCCTTGTGATTGCTGCACTGTGGTGCAGTTATAACTACCATTAATTACAAGCCCTTTGTGGTATTTCTCTGGGTAACTCCCTTGCAATGCTCTGAAAAGGCACATATAAATAGCCTTCATTAGAGGAAGCCACAGAAAGCTATAAAGTTACAGTGGATTTGTACTGACAATCCGAAAGATCTGAGAAACTGTGTTTTCATGGGATCCAAAAACTCTTCCAAAATTTTCTCTTTGAAGTCTACTACAAGGCTGATGAAGAGGCCACTACTGAGATTTGTACTTGCACATGTGGTGACTTAGCTTACAGAAATGGCAGAGAAAATACAAGGTACAGCACCCCTTCCAGAACAGCAATAAAATTGTTCCAAATTTAATCTGTTTGCATTTGAAGAAACTTGTGGAGCATCATAGGTGACCACCAGACATCTCCCACTCACAGCTGCTTTGTGGCTGCTCTGTTAGAGCAGCCATCAAAGTCCATACATTTAATGTATATATGAGTCCAGCAGGTCTCATGAATCAAAGGTTCCTCATGAATCAATCTCTTGCTGGAAAACACAAGTTCATTAAGCCCCCAAATGTTTTGTCTAAAACACCTCCTGTTTGAACGAGCTCTCATTGAGGTTTCTTTCATTCCATTCAGCTCCATCTTTCTTTCATCTCCATTCACTTCCTGAACCAGAGTGATGCTTCCCTGGCTATCAAGTGAATAGGTCTAACCTGAATCGTTATTATCTTTTGCCATCATCCCAAGGAGAACATATTGTGTGAGAGGCTGGACAAACATGGGTGTTCCCCTTACATGAGACACTGGTAAGAGCAGGGAACTGAAAGGGACGCTTCTGGGTTTGATACTAGCTTGATGCTGTTTAAAAACGTCAATCTCCCTGAAGCTTAGTTTTCCCTCATGAAAATCAAGTTGAAAACAGGAAAAACTTCAGCCAAATACTCTTGCAGCTCAAACTGCTCTGAAGATCTTTGCTCTTCAGGTCCCACAAACATCTAAGGACTCATCTGTGCCCAGGAGACTGGCTCAGCCACCCAAAAAAGTGGTGCTTAGCACAAAGAATTAACCTCTCCTCATTCCTCGTGGATTTTGACCTCCCTTAGCATCAGCAGATCAGCCAGGTAACACAGGGAAAGACACCCTTTGCTGCTCAGAAAGCCCCAGCTCTACCAGGGGAACAGCATGCTTGGGGTATAAACACCACACTCCTCAACTCCAACAGTTGCAATTCTTTTCTCTTCTTTTTTTCCCACCAAAACCAACTTCATAATAAATAAGGTCTTAAACTGAAATTGCTCTTTAGAGAAAGGCATTTCCACTGGGCGAGCTCGACACACAGGAGCAGTATTTGTAGCATTCGATGGCTCTGATCCCAGAGGTGTTAACCACATGAGCAGTACCCAGGCAATTTGGACTTTCTGTTTGAATATTCCTACAAGTGCCACTCCTGAGTTGATTTAACACCGGGGCTGTGGTGTCTAATAGCTCTCCAGTGATTAATAACAGCCATTTGTTCAAAGCTAACAGCCCCAGCGTGACAGTAACAGATAAATTAGTCACATTAAAAATATGCTAAAAAAACACATTTATGTACTGGCTCAGTGTACTATGTGATAGTAATACACATCAGTTGTGCCAATAACAAGCTATTAATGATGAGTAGTAGGTGTTTAAGCAATTTTTGCTCAGTTCTTCTGTAATCGTTCTGACATTGTTCATATTTAGTTTGATAAGATGGGCCAGTTCTTATGGGCATGAACGTTTTGTACATGCTCAGGCATGAATTTTGCAAGCAGATGGTGGCAGGGGCGAGAAGGCGGCATGGCATTGTATCCCTATCAGTTCTGTTTGCCATGGAGGAGCCAATGTGCCAAGGAATATTTGGCATAAATTACAAGGCTGTTTACCAAATTCTATCACCAGCATTAGATGTCATGCAAAACATTTTAATAATGCAAATTAAAACTCTTCTGTTGAACAGATCCCAAGTGCTTTGCTTGTCTATTAGAAATCACTGCAACACACTGCAGTCCCCAAGAATGACCAGCAGCTAGCCGAGGGGAGCCAAGCCCACACCCCGCATCCCAGACATACACTAGCCCAGAGAAAGGCTGTTTAACCTGAAGTTAGGTGGAAGCCTGAAGCTGGCCCAAGCCATGTTTTCAGGACAGGTTGAGAAGAGCAACTTGACACACCTCCACTTGATCGCATAGAGCCTGCAGAAATAATCCCAGGACCTCACATCACCCCTTATATAAAGAACCTGCCAACCCAGCTGGGTGCACCCTTGCATTTTGCTCTTATCTGCTCACAACACTAAAAAACCCCATCAAACTATCATATTTTCAGCTGTGGAGGCAAGAAAGGAAGGTTCTTTTGTTGAAATTACACATTGCAGTACCAAGCCCCTGTAGAAATTTGTGTATTATTAGGATGGACTGGCTTTTATTTCTTTTTTTTCCACCACTGATATTCAGGTGCATGCCATGGGACAGCACAATCTACAATTTTTCCCTGTGCATATAATGCACAGCATGTAATTGATGATGTCAGTTGCCCCAGTTTTGGCGCAAACAGAAATGAGTGCTGTGCCGGTGACAATATTCCTAAACAAATCTTGCAAGGCAAGCATAAAACCTGAAATATAGGACTAAGGAGTAGAAAAGCTTAAGAACAATCCAAACCCTGCTCCCAGATCCATCCACACAGGCTCCAACCACGTGAGAAACGGCTGCTCATGCAGTCTGAGAGCAAAATCTACCTGTAACGTGCAATTCTGCATGGCCTCTCAGAAGACGTGTCTCCAAATGGCTCCAAGCACATTACTCAGCATGTGTGTCAGCACACACACATGCATGCAGAAGTTGGATGCAGACGTGGTGCTGACAGAGACATGAGCTCACTGTTTCAAGCAAGTTGTTATACAGAGTTCAGCCTCCATTCAACAGCCCAATTGCAGCTGAGATGCTTAGGAACTATTTCTCTCTCTTGTCAAAAAGTAATGGACCAGTATGATTAGGCTTGTTTAATTTCGTCTGAAAGCTGCTTTTCAACTTATATCTTGCTTGTAGGTGTTGGTTTAAACATTCCCATTTTGAAAATATTTTTGGGGTAAAGAAACCCCAAACCATTTTCAACCATAACCTTCTCATTGAGCTTATCATTAATTTCTTATTAAGAATATTACTTCAATGAAAAACTTCCAGCTACCTTCTACCTGGGATATTGTCTTCCTTGGGTCTCTGGTACCTTTAGCAAGGGAAGGACTGAGCCCATGGTGGGGAGGAGCACAACCTGCAGCCCATCCTCATCACCGCTGTCAAACAGAGCCACCTGCTCCCCATGCACTCGCCAACTCAGCCAAGAGTGAGCTCATGGGACAACCATCCCCTTTGCAGCATGACCTCACATGAGGCTTAACAGCTCCTTGGCTCCAGCATGTGGGAAAATGTGAACATCTCCCTCTGCTCCTCATTTTTAAAGTCACAGCAGCTAAAATGACCCCTATGACTACCAAGGAAGTAGCATAGTCTGGTGGACAGAGAGACAAAGACCTTCACCTGGGTTTGCTGTGATTTATAGCAAGGAGCTTCCTATCCCAAGGCCTGATATTCCCACATGCTCACAATAGAAGCTTCATCACAAAGACTTTGCAGCCTTGCCCTGCATAATACTTCAATATTGTTATTTACAGATGCAATGGGTTGTCATTGCCTGTTCCAAGGCTGCTTCAGCAGAGAAGTGGAGGTGTCACCTGAAACTCACTCTTGAGTTGCATATAAAATCTGGGACCTGATGCCCCACAAACATCAGCTTGGACCAACAGAGGAATATCAATGAGCCACCCAAGGGTCAATGCTTGCATCCTTTTTATCAATTCACTCATACAAGCAGGAGAATCATTTTTGAGAAGATCTGATTTGGGGTAGAAAAGGGCAAGGAAATATATTTACCTAAGGAGAGAGCACGGGAACAATAGAGCAAACAATGGCTGAGTAAATGAACACTTACAAATTACTGTGCTAGACAGTATTAGTCTTGCAAACAACATGTTTTGCACAGTTTTTCTTCTCAATTACATGACTCCAAGTCTTTTCGAAACTGGTGGTTCTGTAGCTAGGGTTTCTGCCCAGACACAATCCAGCATGTCGAGACTTTGCAGTGTGCCAATAGTTTGCCATCTATCCAGCACAGCTTCTGCACTTCCCCACCCCTCCCAGCACTGAAAGGGGATGCCCTATGATTCAGCATCTCTGCTGTCATGCAAACCTGCCGTCTGCTCCCATATTTCACCCCACGCCAGGCTGTTTGCATGCAGTTGAGCTCTTTTTTGCTTGAAAGATACCCCCTTGGCAATGCAGCCCTACAAGTCCTGAGCTGCCGGAGCTTTCTGACACATGTCGCAGAATGCCTTTTGCAGATTAACATGGGGCACATGTTACATGTTGGCTGAGGTCGTTTGTTTGACGTGGCAGATGTGTGGGAAGGGCAGCTGTGATCAAAAGGATTTGGAGGGGGTATAGCAGCAGTCACAGAACCTCCTCCAGATTTAGTGGACATGGGGAACATCACTGAAACTTGGCCGTTTGGGTTTGCTTTGAAGGCACGAGTTACAGCTCATTTCCAAACAAGCAGGGGCAGATGTAGCTCTAGATGCAGATGGTGCCAGAACTCAACCCTAAATAACTCAGTGCTGTTACTGACCATGGCTTTAGCTGACGGACATTGAGAAGGGCCAGCAGTCCTGGAGGCCACTGCTTTGCAAGCAAGACAGGCACAGACTCAGATGGCAGATGCCTACCTGGCTGTCACATAGCCTGGTCCTGCTGTGCCTTTATTTTGTCTATGCTATCAATCTAGCCAGAAGCTGCAGCTGGCCATGCTGCCACTCAGAAAAGAACCCCAGATATCATTCTTTCAAGCCAAATCTCAACCTGGCCAAGAAAACACAGAGCGATGCAGATTGGGCCTATCAATCACATGTGTTGGCTTTCACATGTCTTGCAGGCAGCAAAAGCCTTAATAAATATCAACTGCTGGAGATTTCCAGCATTGCTGGAGAAGTTTTCCAGGTTGCTGGTGGAGCAGAAGTTAGCCAGAACCCACTACATATTCTGGAGCCTCAAGGCTGAGGAACAGAGAGGACCACAGGGAACTGAGCTGCAGCCAAGTGTGTATAAACCACCCTCATCGTGTGCAGGGAGGGAGAGGAAAGTGAATAGCTTAGAAGGCTGGAAAAAGCAGCCCAGGGAATTGCATGGTGGCATTGGAGGACAATAAAACCCAAAATGTGCTGTTCAGATTCAAGTTAACTCTTCATTGTGAAGGAGATGGAGTCAATCTTGTCCTGCCTCCTTGAGAGAGGAGTCTGTCCTTTAACCCTGAGCCCCCAAAAAGTGAATTTAAGCCCCTGTGAATAGCAAGTTTTAGTCATCCTAGCACAGACTCAAAGCACAGATCTGTACACCTAGCCAGGATGGATTTTATGCCAAAAGAGCTCAAGCTGAAGCATGTCGGCCAAAATACAAGGGAGACCTGAGGTACACCTGTAGAGTTACCAAAGCTCCAACACATGCATGGGCAAGAGCTGTGTCCAGAAAACCAGGGCTGAAGTAGCTGAAGCAGCCCTTCACTATCCCCCCCAGCCCAGTCTCCCTCCTCTTGCTTCACACACAGGCATTGTAACACAGCTGATCAGCAAGTGCCCAGACATTTCCTTTAGCATTATTAGGCAGGAAATCTGCCTATATTGGTGCTGCAAGCTCATGTTGCAGACCTTTGCCCTGACGGTGTGAACATTGCACGTTCCTTCTTTCCCTGTCACTAGTTCTGCTCTGCATGTGAGTCCGTGCAAGACGCTTACTCTTTTCTGCCTTGTTTCAGTCCAAGACTCATTTGCAAGAGCTCAACTGTCATCACATTTATTTTTCTTCCTCGTGCTTTTCTTGGCCTGGCGTGCTGGGCAGTGATGGTATGTGGACCCAAGGGACCCCAGATGTGCTGTGAAATGATGCAGAAGCATCAATATTTTCACTTTGAACGGATGAGGCTTTCTGCTGATCGCCAGTTCCTTGCAGTCAAGGTTGTTTAAGGGCTTGGGAGAGAAGAAAAGCACTGGTGGAAACAAAGGAGGGAGGAAAAGCTTGAATGTGATGGTCTGCGGGAGATGACTTGGTTTTAACAGGGCTGATTACGATGCAGAAATGGAGCTGCTGAAAACCGGCTCGCCCAGCTTCATTGCTGATAAATCTCTGTGCTTCACTACGATTGACTCGGGCAGCAAATCTGACAGAGGCACGTTCCTTGTAGCTTTATTCTAAAGGCATTGCTGCTACAAAGTGCACTCTCTGAAGGCTCTACGAAGGGTCCTGATCCTGCCCAAACAGATTCCTGCGCCAAGCTGTGAGGCTGGGACTATCCCCATGGGGGATGCAGATGGGTGTTTTCTGGTACAGAGCCAGAAGTGGTATATTAAAGGTAAAAGGAGGGAAGGGTGGGAGGCTGGAGGGCAGGTTTGGAGCTCCGGTAGCTCGGTGGTTTAAAGACCAATGGCAGCAGCTGCTCAAACTTTATAAAGAAGATAAAAATCATTCCCCCACACAGTATTGATGGATTGACCGGAATAAAAGCAGAGTAAGCAAATCCAAAACCCCCTCAGGCTCACAGCCACGCTAACTGCCTTGTTTGTGATGAGACCAGTTTGGTTCAGCTAAGGTAAGGCTCAGCTGTGCCAGGTCCTGTGCAGACACACCAGGACCCATCCCACACCAACTAATTTATGCCATCAAGACAGAAACAAGGTGGGAGAGAAGGAGCACACATACCCTCCCAGGCAACTCAGAGGCATACAAAGTCTTTCCCATGCCTCAGTTTCCCATTTAGAAAATGAGAATAGCAATATCCAGCAATTTTTAGCAGAAACCAAAAAGCACTGCATCTTATTCATGTGTTTTTATTGTTAGTGCAATATTGACATATGCAGGAAAAAAGCTATGCTATAATTAATTAAAGCAAAACCTTGGGATCAAGTCTAGCGTTGATACAGCTATGTAAGATATACTCATTCTCTCTTGAAAGAGGAATTGATATTCATGTAATAGAGCCCTGCTGATCTTCCAGGAGCTCTCAACTGTGTGAGGAACCTCAGAGTGAACCGAGTGATGTTTTCCATCTCCAGCATTCCCAGGATTTTAAACCATGGTGTGATTTCTTTTGATTTATTTATTATAGATTTTTTTAAAGCCTCTGATTGTTCGGGTTTTATACATTGTGTGACAGTGGGTAGGAGAAATTGGGGTTGTGCAGCCTACTTCTAGTGTAGTTCCAGGACACATTAACACCAAGAGCTGGAAAGCATTCCTAAGTAGCAATAAATGTTAAATAAAAGGGAGAAAAACGCAAGCTGGAAAACGGAGAGACAGAAGTCTATCAAAGATGTCATTAAAAAAGGGAGAATAAATACACTGAACAGCCTCTTTCAAATGCAAAACTGGAGACGCTGCGAGGCACTTTGCCTGTTTGCAGTAAATGGAAGGTGTCATGAATTGCTACATGCCATCAAGGGGAGCAGGGCAGCATGAAACCACTGGAGTACACTGAAAGAAGGCTTATGCCCAGAGCCAGGTGCTTTGGACAAATGTTTATAATTATTCATTCATTGTTAAGCTTTACCATTTCTCCCTGCACTGGCAGACTCAGACTTCCACAGGAATGGACCAAACTTCACCCACTTCACAGATGGTCTCTGAAAGAAACTTCCCCTCCCCAGTCAGGGGCTTTAAAAAAATACATATTCCAATAATAAATAAATACAACATTCCTGTTGAGAACAAAAAGGTGGTTTGAGCTCCCACCTGGAGACAGGAGACCGGCAGTCAGGTAAACAGCAGAGCAAACTATTCTGTTTTCCTAAGGATGCATGTCTCTCCCTCAACTGATTTTGAAGCTGAATTAGGCTGAGGTTTCTGTCATCTCTGCCCATACCTCTAAAATCCCTCTCTTGTTCCTCGTACAACACCCCTCGCAGGACAAGTTGGCTGTGATGTATCAGCTGCCATGCTCGGCTGCGGGAATTGGGCCAAAGCGATTACAGCAAAGTCGAGGCTGTCCAAACCTCAGCAGGGCTTGGGTTCTTTTTCCCCTTCAGCAGCCCATTTCCCATATAGGTACACAGATTTGTTATTTAGGTATTTACCTTCCTGTCATATTTGGTTGAAATCATTCAGCACATTCAGGCATGAGAAGGGGCACAAGGACAGACAGAAATACATGGCCCTCATACAACTGACTGCGCAGATGTCCTGTCCCTTTCCCAGGCAGATTCAAAACATGATTTCATCCTATTATAGGGAGATATGTTTCTAGAAAGGTCTCTGGTCTCACAAAAAAAGCACTGACAGTCATAAGCATCCCTCCTGGAGCTCAAAAGAGTGCTCCCTTGGTTCCCAATTTCAGCAACACCTTCAAGCAGTGTATTAAAATGCTCTTTATCTGCAAACAGCATTTCCCAGAGCAGAGACAGTTTCAAAGACCTTATTTTTTCCCAAATGATGAGAATCTGGCATGTGGGGCAGAAAAGACACCTTTGTGCACTAGGGCCCCATCCTGCCTTGTATCTGGTGTCCAGCAGTGCCCAATGCCTACATCCAGGGAAGGATTATAGGAAGCATGACAAGAATAGAGCACTGCCAATCCTGGACAGGCCTCAGCTCCCAGTTGTCATTGGGATGGGAACTGCTGATCTGGAGACTGTCTTTGAGCCTTAGCCCCTGTGTAGGAAGAACCCTAGAAACTGGGTTGATCCCACTGTAGAAAGAGGCAAACAGCTCTTATTTTGCTTGCCAATGTGACCAGCTGAGGATGGGGATGAGAAGGACCCTTCCAAAGCCAGATTTGATGTCTGGTTTCAGCAAGCATCCAGACAACATTCCCAACCTCACTACTCATCCGCAGTAACTCACAACATGAGATTTTAATCGACAATGTGGGGTTTTTTCTCTGCAACATCATTTTGCTTAAGCTTAGCTTAATCTTCTTGACCAAAGAAATGGCACTGGGAAAAGCAAAGCTTCCCCTTTGAACTCATGCCTGGCTTACCAACAAATGTACTGAAATCCAGTAATATTCATCATAAAACTACAGAGGAGGAAGTGGGAAGGAACTTGGGGATATCGTTCCTCAAGCATTTTAAACCAAAGCTCCATGTCACTTCTATGAGAATAAAAGAAACCATTGACCATTAGACGGCTCCCCTTTATAATCAATTCAGAATTAGGCTTTGAATATTCATTGGTTATTTCTGCTCCCCACATTTTGCTTGCTTGAATGCAAATGCATAGAGAGGACTTCAGTGTTGATTTTCAGATCCTTCACAAAGCACCTTCTGAAAGCCTATGACCAGCAGGTAACCACACACCACCAGACTGAAAATACCTGAACCAGTCTGTTCTCGCTTGTCTCAGTCCAGGACTGACTTAGTACAACTCATTCCTGGCAATAAAAGTAAAAATCCTCCATTGCCAGTTGCTGGTTGATGCAACTTCTTGTTTCCCATCCGTTCATCCAAACAGCCCTTTCCATAGTCTCATGCTGGAACATATCCCAAGCAGACAGTTTCTTTTCTGTGTGGCAAGAAGCAACATCATTTTTTACATCATGCAAATGAGGAACAAGATCCATGTATAAACTGAACAGACAACCCATTTTTCACCTGTAATTGTTTTTCTGCCACATTAATAAAAATATGGTGTGTATCGTGGTTAATGAATATGTAAATGAGAGATGATTAATAACTCATTTGGAGAGAAATGGGAAGATTCATTTACCTTCTGTAATTCCTCTGTGCTTCTCAACCTCTGCTCGATGTTCTTCCAGCACGTAAATGCCTGAACCAAGTCTCTTTGACACAACAAACTAGTAGAAACAATATTGACAGCATTAAATGTGAGTCATGCCCAAAGCATTTGGGGTTTTTCATCTCTTTGAGGGCATCTATACCGTGTTTGGAATAAATCTCCAGTCACACAAAAACATTTGGGCTAAATAAACTGGCCTGAAGGTAAAGGTCTAGGATCTGCATCCCAGCTGGATAAATAACCCCCTTGCCAAGGTGTTCTCCCATGGGAGAAGCATGGAGTGCGAGCATGGGCTGGGCAAAGGCTTTTCACTGAAAAGCTCCTTTGATAGGTGCCCTTTTCCATCCTTTGAGATCTATGTCTATGAGCACTACTCCTATTTTGACAATATTGTGGGGGTTTAGTTTAAATCTGGAAGTTTTTTCTAGAAAATATCTGACAGTGAAACACCTCCTGCTCTCCCACCCCATTTTTGTACAAAGTCTGTAGTACCTATCCTGCACAGACCCCTTTCACCCTTATTCCATGATCTCTGGAACTGCAACCATAATATGGGCCTCACCAAAACCCCCAGCCTTCACCCTGAAAACACCTATCTCCTGCGAGCTGGGGGTGAGGTCTGAGCCCCTGGCATGCATATTGCTCCCCTGGAGCACCAGGTTGCATTTATTGGGCAGCTGAAAGCCCAAAGGTGTGCCTAGCTTGGGTCTAGCTAGACCAAATTGACCCTCATGGTCATTATCATCTCATACGTGAGGCTGCTTGGGCTGAAGCCCATTCACAGAGGATCTCTCACATCCTCCCAGCAAAACTTCTTTACCTTTTCTTTTGTAGAGGAGTGAGAGTCCATTTGCCTGCTGCTATAAGAACAAACAAGGCACATTGGCAGGGAAACCAGGCTACTGAGTCTTCAGGAGGCATCTCTCATCAGCTTGCAGCACCATTGTGATTGCTCCCAGACACCCTCAAACCAGCGAGGCTGTGCAGGAGGAGGCCTTTGGAGCCTGTGTAATGGAAAAGATGCAAACCACTTTTCAGGCGAAATGCTGGGGATGGTTTAAAAGCCAAATGCTTCTTTTCTTTCTTCTTCCTAAATTTCCCTTGCTTTCCAGGCTACATTTTAAAGGAAAAATTGAATGATCAGGGAAAAGTGCTGCTTGCTGCTCAAAACAACGCTTGCAACTTGTGACTATACATGATTGTACACAGGACTAGAGTATACCTATTGGAGGGAAGATCCCTTCTCTCTACATTTAAGCAGAGCTGTTATGAAAAGCCATTAGTCCTCCTTGTCCCCTGAATTACTATGATCTCACCTGAACTGTAGATTATCCCCTAGCTTTTACCAGCCTACAGAGTTCAGGGTCAGCACATGCTGGGACCACTGCAGCACACCCAGGGCTCGACTCAGGAATCACAGTGAGCAGGTATCACCCAAACCAGTGCCCCCTTTGCAGCACAGGGCTGCTAGAACCAGCAAAGGCTATTTTTTGGGCCATGATATCGAGCTGGGGTGTAGCAGAAGCAGGCACAGGACTGCTTGCAAAGCCCTTTAACGATGGTCTACACAGAGAAGCCAAACTTCTCTGAGCATCAGTGCATGGTATGAGTTTGGCCTCATACTCCAATGCAACTACCACAGAGGACAGAGGAAACAGCCCCTCCAGGCTACGGCAGGACCTTTCGCTCCAGAATTCCTCTTTATTTAGTGTTTGCATCATTTAGCAATGGTGCCCATCACCCTGTTAACACACGCTTTTTTGTTGAAATAAAGCAGCCACACTGAGACCCCCCTGAACTGCTCAGTTCAGAGCATTCACGTGCAGGCAAAGGAACTTTCCTTTCTTTCACTACAGTTTGGTGGGTTAAACTGGGCTGAAACCAGTGGTTGGCAGTGATTTTTTAATACTCTTTGCACATGAAGTGACTGTGCAGAGTGCCAAGAAGGTCTTGCACTTCTCCCAGCTCCTCAGGCCACACAGACCCTGGCTGTGCAGCACTTCCAAGGACCTTGCACTAATCCCTTTGGACGCTCTTTGCACACCCTGTAGCTCAACTCTAAGGACACACACACCCTCTCCTGGCAGCAGTTTAACCTTCAGAGAATCCAAGCTCTGCCTTTTGACAGGCTTTTGTGTTGCCTTGATGCTACTCATGCAAATGCACAAGCATGGGACATCTCCATCTTCATACCCATCCTCCCCAGTATCTTCACAGCCCCAAGGGCCTTTGCAAAGTCAGGGAAGTTTTCCTGGAGCTGCTGGGAATTGCTGTTTGGGCTGCATGGTCTTTTGGGGAGTTGCTGAACTGGGTGTTCATTAACTGAAGGACTGTGGGTGCTTCAACTTCCATAGAATTCAGGGTTTGATTCTATTTTGGAAAGAAGCCTTCCAGTGCATATTCACATCTTACCTCCTGATCCCAAATTCATCCCTACAGAGCCTTTAACTCTTTCCCAGCCTTCTCACTCTTCTATATCCCACACTACAGGCTTATTACAGGCCTCATAAGTGCTTTCTTCAGCTTCCAGAAACAGGGAATTCCTTGAAAACCTCAGCTTTCCAGAAACACACAAACCTCATTTTTAGCCCTTCTAATTATTGGAAAACACAACCTAAAAGTCAGGTCCAAACCATCACTTGGGTAACCGCTGTTTGCCCAAGCAGAGGAGATGGAGCCAGCCCTCCCTGCAGCTTCTGGGCTTGCTGGGGTGTCCCCAGCTCAGGGGCAGTAGGACATGCCCAAGGAGAACAGAGGGAAGACTCAAAAAGGCAGCTCCGAAGCTCTCCACTTGATTTCCTGCAATTCCTCCATCCCACCACTGTTCCCCACCAATACATCCCTCTTTTGTCCCTCTGAGGGCAAGGAGATGGGCTGTCCCCGCTGTTTCATGAGGGTTTCTGCCCAGCAGCAATCGAAAGGTCCCACACAGTTACTGGAGGCAAAAAGCATGAATAGATGTGAGGGGAAGGTTTCTCCTGAAACTTGATTGAAGGTTCTCAGAGATACACACAGATATAGGCCCACATCAGGGCTTCTCTTCCCACCCAGCTCCATCCATAATAGATGAGGCTTCAAAAGCCCATGAGGAACCCAGAAGTTAGGTGATGTGAACCCCTCTTCCCATGCTGGTGGCAAAGGAAACAAGCAGTCCAAGCATGGGAAGGAAACAGATCTTTTGTCCATCCCATTTCAAGGTGGATTCCCTTTGAGGGGAAAAAGATTATCCTAATAAATAAATGAGTTCCTGATGTGCCATACTCACTCATCCATGGGTGCTTGGCTTGAGCATGCTGCTCCATATGGTCATACCTTTTTAACTGGAGCAAGCAGGCACAGGCTCTCCCTTGTGTAACTGCTTGCACCCTGCTGAGCCAAGCCACATGCAGTGCCCCACACTGAACCCAGCCATTCCCAACTTCCTGGGTGAGCCCAGGCAGGCACAAACTCAGCAGCAGAGCTGGCTGTGCCCTCGCCATCAAAATGGGAATTTATCTGGAGACATGTCACTGGAAATTAGGACTTTTGCAAGCAAAAAACCCAACAAACCAACAAGACCCCCTATGATTAATCATTTGTTCCAATTTTTTCATTGAAAGCAAGAATTTTCCTTAAAGTAAATGCTGGTTACAGAAAAGCAGCTGTTTCTTTTGTTTTCTGTAACCAAAACCAGAAGATGGGTCTTGAAAACATTTTTGAAGACCAACTGCTTTGGTCAGTAAAGCAAAAACAAAAGGAAACTGTTGCAGTGACTAAAACAAATGTTTTTCTCTGAACCTCCAGAAATATAAAGAAACAACATGATTCAATCGACTGTAGTCAGTATTTGAGTCACTTGACACTGCCAAAGATGATGAGTATTTGCTGCCTGCAGCATCACAGACCTCCACAGCCCCTTCCTGCTCTGGTGTGCAGGCATTAGGATGGGATAACTGCATTAGCAGTTATTATTAACATTAGAATAATTAGAATATTTTTCCAATAATTAGAATTATCAACACAAATAACTCCTGTGCCCAGGCTTTCAAGGGCCAAACCTGCATCAGAACTGCAACTGTCCCCTGCAGGTATTAGATCTGAAGCTCTTCCAGGCAGTCACCCAACATGGTGCGCATGGGGAGCATCTGCATGGCTGCTGGGTGCAGAAGGGACCCTTGGAGCCCCAAGCCTGGCTGTGGTTGAGCACAATAGTGGAGACACACTGGGGAACAGGCTGTGGAATAGCTGGTTGTGATCACTTTGTGTTTTCTCAGCTACCTGGACCAGTGTTTCCATCATCCCTTACCATGGATCTGCCTTTCCAAGGCTGATGGAGTTAAGCAGATCACTCCAATAGACTTGTCCTTGCTTGGATCATTTCAGCCACTAGGAAAAGAAATAAATCTAAAATCAAGATGTCTCTCTGGATCTTGGGTTATTTATTGATTTTTCCATTTGGACAAACAAAGTGTCGTTCAAAACCCAAACTCTTCCTTGTTAATGCACCTTTGCTGAACCAAGTTCTGTAGCAATCAATTAACACATGAATAATTAAACCAGCATTTTAGACTCAAATGTTCTGTCCATAAGAAGGCCTGTGTGAATCACAGGACATTAATTCATACCTAGTTTTCTTAATGGACTTTGACCTTCGGCCTCACGTCTAGCAACAATGAACTGTGAATTAATCCACCATATTTCATGCACTGTCAACTCATCCCATCTAAATGGAGCACAACCCCCCAAAAGGTCACCTGAATCTGTGGGGAGAGCAGATGTGGATGGTGTCAGCTTTACTGCAGCCCTTGGAAAGCTTTGAGGTCCACTGCATGGGATGTCCCGCGGCTCCAATGGTACCAGGAAAAGCCTCAGACCACCTCCCCTGCACAGCCCCAGGCTTTATTTAACTCAACACCAGGACATACAGGCTTGGGATCCCCTTTCAGGGTGAAAATGCCATCATTCTGCTTAGGCAGAAGCTTGCCTCATGCCTTAGCCTGGCCGCAAAGTCCTGCAGGATCCAGGCATGGGCTGCTCCTCAGAGATCACCCTTCCCACATTCAGGGCTTCGCATCCCTTGAGGGCTGGGTGAGCAGCAGCAACCCCTTTGCTCTATGCCCTATGCACTGGGTGCACGATCATCACAGGAGGAGCAAAGGTCCAGAGCTCAGACCTTCAGCCCCTAGAAAGCTCACATAGAATCATAGAATAGTTAGGGTTGGAAAGGACCTTAAGATCATCTAGTTCCAGCCTTGGAGGGCACTGACCCTATGGTCTTCTCCAGGCATGAAGTTCACTCAACCTCATTGAAGAGATGCTTCAAAGGAAAGGATGCAAATTCTATTACCCAGCCCTCAAGGTTTCCTCTGTTTAAAATCAAATCTGGGCTGGGAACGTGTCTGTGCTCCTGCACTTTGAGATGAGCTTTAATTAAGAGGTAAAATTATTAAAGCTGCAAGTTATTATAGCCTCAGGACCCCGGCCCAGTGATATGAAGCAGATGGTCGAGGGGCAAGCAAAAGCCCTTTAATAAAGAAGCGTTTGCAATTCATGAGCATTAATTATGTCCACTTCTCTCATTTTAAAATGTTCTGCTTGTCAGGCCTGGTATTGTGTGGAAAGCAAGCATGATGAATTAGGCAAACCCCTTCTGGTTCAGGACATATTCTTTGTGTGCCGAAAATTAAAAGTATTATCTCCCAGAAGATAGAGTGATTGGAATATTTAAGCACTCGGGGTTCCCTACCCCTTCTCCCTACCACCTTAGATTCCCTTTTCAGGTCTTGGAGGGCGCTGCTGGGATGCAGCAACCCCAGGAGGCAGCAGGGATGCATCACCCCAGTCCCTGGGATGCTGACCATGGGGTGCTCCAAGCAGCTGTTTAACGGGGAACCAGTGCCACCATGGGCAAGTCACTTATCCTTTTGCTTCACCTTCTGTCCACCCCATCTATTATTTATAATAAGACTGTAGCCTGTAAAACAAAGGATAAGGGAGAGGGTTGATGCGACTGAAGTCCCTGGTCTGCTGCAGTTTGCCATCACCACCAACATGCTTCCTCACACCATTTCCACGGGTGTGAAGTGCCACACCATAGAATCATAGAATGGTTTGTTTTGGAAAGGACCTTAAGATCATCTAGTTCCAAGCCCCTGCCAAGGGCAGAGACATCTCACGCTAGACCATGTCACCCAAGGCTCTGCCCAACCTGGCCTTGAACACTGCCAGGGATGGAGCATTCATCACCACTTCTTTTGGGCACCCTGTGCCAGTGCCTCACCACCCTCACGGTAAAGAACTTCCTTATATCTAACCTGAACTTCTCCTGTTTAAGTTTAAACCCACCATCCCTTGTCATATCACTACAGTCCTTGATGAAAAGTCCCTCTCCAGCATCCATGGTACCTGCTTGCCAGATGCTCTGTCCTGCCACCAGGTCCCTGGCTGGACCTGCAGCGTTTCAACAGGACCCTGCACAACCAGACACAGTTCTGCCTGCCCAGGCAGTGCTGAGCTGGGGAAACCAAGGTGACACCCCACAGTGCAGCTGACAGGAGGCCAAGATCCCAGCCTGGACCTCCTAAATCCCCACCCACAGTCACAGTGCGCACCTACCCTGCTCACCTGGGTGATACAGCAGCTCCTTTTGCTAAAGGCAAAGCACCTGGGGGCTTATAGGAGAGGGAGGTAGCCAGGAACGAAATGCATGGACCACCCTGGCTAAGATGAGCTCTGCAGCATTGCTGGCACTCTGCTTTTTGCAATGAGAGCCATACCTTTGCCTTTTGCTGGTTTGGGCTCTGACATCCCTGGAATAGCACCTGCAATAGTCATTCCAAGTCCCAACACACCTGCACAAGTAGAGAAGGGCAGAGGTTCACACAGTGCTGCCCTCAGGCCAGCCCAACTCCATTTGCTGCTAACACAGCATCCAATAGATGAGTAATCCCAGGTTTTGGCCTCTTAGAAAGGGAAGAAATACTGAATCTGTGCTACTCTTTTCAGAGAACAGCCATGGCTGTGTGATTTCAGGTAAACGCATATACGAGGCCCCCATTTTGGATGCAACAGGTAGAGGAATCTTGCTGTCTTGGTGGGATGAAGCTCTGGCTGAACGCCTGGACCTGTGCTAGGTGGGCTCTGGTTGCTCGTCACAGTTATTGATAGACTGAGAGAGTTGAATCTGTTTGTCTTGGTGGTAAGATGTAGGTTCAACACCGGTTTGGGATGGAAAAGACAGATCAGGAGATCTGCGAAGCACAGGGTACACTTTAGAAAACCTAGCAGGCTGCTCAGCCACAAACAGCACTGCCCATTGAAGCTCAAAACCAGGGCATGAATAACTGATCACTCTGGCACATCAGGAAACCCTGCAAAGCTGCGTGAAAATGCCAGTCTGACTTATTCTTTTTCTTTGCTTTATCCACTCATCTCTTTTTCTTGTGAGCGCTTGAAGCATTCAGTAAGACCACTGAAAACATAACAGCGCGTAATTCCTCCTACCACCCTCGGGAAAGAGGACTTCTCCTTGCTCTGATTCACAGCTAAAACTCCTCTCCTTGTGTTTTCCTAGGTACAAACTCAGGTTTTCCATGCAGAGAAGGTCTCACACCATGTTACAAGACTGGTGGGAAAGGGCAAGGGATATTTATGTGCTGAAACAACTCCCCAGCCCCAGAGGGCATCAGATAACCCAGTCTGACCTTACTGCATGAGGCCGCCTGCCCTCCCCATAATAGCTGCACCCATGACACAGCCTCCTTAAAGATGACATAGTTTACATTCATAGGGATTTATTGGCTCTTCCTTTTGCCCTGAATTAAGCCCCATTGTGGGACCATTTGGTTTTTCCAGACACTATTCAGCAAAGCCCAGGACTGGAGGAAATTGTGCAAGTGCCCAGCAGAGTCCCAGCAGGCTTCAGGAGGGCACAAATCCACTCTGAAAATGAACCAATTCATCCCACACACTGTGCTAAGCACCAGTCTGAACTGGTCTGCGTTGAAGTGAATCCACAGCCTAGAGTCAGAAAGTCAATGCTTTAAAATTGGTCCTGCCTGTAAATCCTTCTACATAATAAGCAAAATCAAATGCTTGGGTTTGGCTTTATTCAGTCAGCCCAGAGAAGGAAGAGGAGGAGGATGCTACGGGTGCTTGTTGGGTGCAGTGATGACTCAATGCAATGGGTGGCTTGTACCTTGGAGCCTGGATCAGCCTCATGACACCCTTTGCTTCCCCATCCAGGGATCCTGGGGGACAAACCCAGCCTCCCATGGTGCAACACAGGCTGGCAGATTACACACTGCTCCCACCCCTGCTTTGCAAGTGGGGAAACTGAGGCAGAAGCGGCTTGCCCACAGAAATGCATTGCACAGCACTGCTTTCAGGCTTTGTCAAACCAATCCAGAAGAGCGTGTGGGTGCTCAGCTCCACCTCAAGACGAGCTCGCTAGGACCCTGATCCCAGCAGCCTGCTGCAAGTCTATAGGAATCTGCTGCCCTCTCCTGCTCGTTCCCAGGGATTTTATTTGCCTGTCAGCTTCATAGGGCTTTATTTTTGCTTCAGGATTTAATTTGGCCGTGATTTATTCATAGCCACGCTTATAAAACATGCAAATCCTGAAACCTCTGTCCACATGAATACTTGCGGGGACTAAAACAATCGCCACGTACGCTGCTGGGCAAGAACAGCCCCAGAGGTAATGCTGCCCGGCTGCTGCAGGGCTGCAGAGCATCCTCTCTGAGATCAGGACATTCAGTCATGCAGCCCTTTGGTATTGACAAAACATTTCATGCTTGTGTTCCCATCCCTTCACTGGCCATGTCCGGACATTCCTGCTTGCTCCCTGCAAGAAGGAACGCAGCTGGTGCCACCATCTGAGCTCAAAGCTCTGTGGAGACTATTGCCACTGCAAGAAGATGTCTCAGCACAATGACAGTTGTCACAAGGTGGTCCCCAAGGTTTGCTCTGAGACCTCTCAAGAAATGCGGTGGGTGACCCTGCTGCAGGTTTCACTACTGAACCCGAAAACGCTGTCAGTGGCTCAGGGGCATTGAAAGAGGCTTTAGGGGTGGGTGTGAGAAGCATCTAATGCAAACTCCTCTCGGACATGAATTCTGTCCAAAGGACCATGAGCTAAACCTGCCAGGAGCACACAGCTCAGCCCCAGTGTCTGCTCCCTGCCCTCTCCTGCAAGTGACCAGTCCTGTACCCATCCTTCAAAGGGCGCTGAATGTCCCCGGAGAAGCACTAACAGACCGTGCCCAGCAGACAGACACCCAGGGCTCGATGCAGGCTCGGGGCTCATCCTGGTGCCTGAGACATCCAGCCAGGGCTGGGGATGTGATGGCACGAGGGCTCCCCAGGGTGACTGGAGGCAGCCCACAGCACAACTCTCCGAGGCCAAGCACCAAAGCATGAGCTTCTTCAGCTCAAATATACAGTTACCTCCTGCCACCAGTGAGTTCTTTGTTCTCCTTGCATGTGCATGCCTACAATTTGCACATGTAATCATCCCATGACACAGGCATCTCTCCATTGCCTTGCTGAGAGCCTGCCCAGCTTGCAGCCTGCAAGCCATGTCCTGCTTTCAGTGCACAACACAGAGGGCAAAAAGAAGCTTCAATCCCACTCATGCACACAAAACCCACCACCACCACCAACCCGCCCCCCCCCTTTTTTGGCTAAGTTAAACACCAGCATACCTCATCCCAGTTCATGGCCAAATGCAGTTGGTTCCTCCAGCACTGGGTCAGGCACACAAACGGCTGTGTGAGGCATTGGGGAAGCAACACCCTGCAGAGCTTTAACACGGGCTCAGAACCTCTTGCTTCACCTGCCCCTCGGCTGCAAAGGGGTCAGGAGCAGCTCCACCTTCACCAGCATGGCCAGGGTCATAGGGGCATGGGGGCAAGGCTGGGGTGCCCTCGGGCTCAGGGGGCCTCTCATTAAGGGAGATAAGAGGGAATTAAGAAGCAAAAATAATCAGATCCCGAACATAAGGAAAGGGAGGCGGGAAGTGGTGCATCCACTCATCCTCATATTCAGTACTCCCCATCCCTTGGTGCAGGTGGAAGGAGACCCTGCCTGTACCAGGGCAGATGGGATCGCCTCTCAATCACCCCCAGGTGCTTCACGGTCAATTAGAGGCAAGAGGGGAGCAAGGGAGAGGGGTTAAAGATTACGCAAAGGGCCAGGCCAGGGACCCAGCGGGGAGCTGCTCTGCCCATCTATATCATAGACACTAATTTGGTTTAATTTACTTCAAAGACCTTCCTGTAGGCTGTGGCGTGTGCAGGGTTGGGGTCTATTCTTCTCAAAAGAGGTTTGAAAGGGGGCAGGGGCCTTTTCTCTTAAAAGCATCCCAGGGAGAGTGCTCTGGGGTTTGATTTCTTTCTTGTTTCTTCTTTTACAAGGGCTGTCTCCAAAGGCAGATAAGAGGGAGCCCTGGGAAATGAAAGTGAAAAAGGTCTATATGAAAGGAAACACAACCGACAAAGACTGAAATGAAGCAGTTAAAGCACTGTAAAATAAAGCCTCTCCCCACTCAGTGCCTGCAGAGGGGCAATAAAACCATCCTGCAAAGATTCTCCCAGGAAAGCACACCCCTTAGGGAAAGTTAAAGATGTTGAATGATCCCCCAGGAAGCGAATAAACCAGGAACAACTCAGTACTTTTAGCCTTTCATCAGTGCAGGAAGAAGTGGCTTTTTAATGCTGGGAGGCTTAAGGAGAATGTAAACCCAAGCAAACAGACACAGGGCATGGAGCAGGATGACCCATGCAGGAGGGAAGCAAAGTGGGAGAAACAGGAACCATAGTGCCACCACCGACCTGCTCCTTCCTACGTTGGGAATGAGGCAAAGCCCAGGAACTCCACTGGCTTCCAGCTCATCTCTGAGCATTCTTCTGCAGCCCCTTCTCCATCCCACTCCAGAGAACAGGCAGCATCTCTTTGGGTGCAGGCGATGCCAGACACAGTGAGAGCTGAGGGGTGTGAAGCCACACGAGGGACAGACCCTGCAGGAGCATCCCCAAGGCTGTACTCTTTCAGCGCAGCATAGATCATCTTTGGCTGAAATCAGGGTTAGACCCACTAAACACTCCTGGGTGTCTCTGCAGCATCTCAAGGCACGTCCTGACTCCAAGCCAGAGGACTTTATTGCTTGTACACGCTAACTCAGTGCTCAGCACCTGGGCTAAAGAGTTCTCTCCTGACCACAGCCCCTGATCAGCCTGTCCCTGCAAGGGGAGAAGGGAGGTGAGCATAGGAAGCACTCCATAAATCACTGCACAAAGAGGCCATGTTCAGGGAAGCATCAATAATCATGTTAAATAATTACGGAGGGGAAAGTTGACCAAGTGAGAATAGGAGGGCTGTGGGGTCAGTGCCGGAGGGCAGAGAAGGAGGAGAGGTTTGTGGCAGGCTGGAGGATGAGGGCAGTGGAGGGCTGGGAGGGCTCAGGGGATGGGAAATGTAGATTAGGTATTAGGCAGAAGTTCTTCCCTGTGAGAGTGCTGAGGCGCTGGCACAGGGTGCCCAGAGAAGCTGTGGCTGCCCCATCCCTGGCAGTGTTCAAGGCCAAGTTGGACACAGGGGCTTGGAGCAACCTGCTCTAGTGGAAGGTGTCCCTGCCCGTGGCAGGGGGTTGGAACTGGATGAGCTTTAAGGTCCCTTCCAACACAAACCATTCTTTGATTCTATTATTCTATGGGTAGCGGATGCAAAATCAAAAGTGTTGCTAGGCTCTGAAAATAGGCTGAGGCTGCTCCAAGTCCTGAGTGGATCTAAATACACACTCACTAAGTCATATCCCAGCTCCAGCCAAAAACTTAGCCCTCAGCATCCCTGTGCTTGGGAGAGTTTGGCAGGGAAGGGCTGTAGTGGATGGTTTTCAAAGCCCAGTTGTAGTAGTGGTGCTGTTATAACATTTGTTTTAATTAACCCAACTACAAAGCAGTGATAAAGCCTGGAGGGGTACCCAGAAGGGGAGCAGAGCTGCAGGCTGTGTAAGGAGACCTGGTTATCACCCCAGCCATTCCTGCCTGCATCTGCAGAGTGCCCAAGCCCAGCCCAAGCACCCTCAGCCTGCTCAGGGCTGCAGGGACACCCAACAGCTTTGCTCTCTCCAGGGCTGAGCTGCTCCTGCCTGCACCAGTTTAGAGCCTGGTCCTGTGCAGGGTGCACATGGCCCTTGGAGCAGGGTTGATGGTTCCAACCTGGCTTAGGGGACACCACTCTCCCCTGGAGAACCACAGGCAGAGCAGGAAAGGTGCTGTGAGCAGAACAGCCGCTCCCAGGCACCGGGGTTCTTTATCCCTACCATAATCTTTTCAATTTACAAGGCAATAAATGAAGGAGGAAGATGAGATTTGCTCAGCGCATTTTCCAGAAGTATTTACTGCCCAAAACACTAGAAAAGCCATTTAAACAATAGCTTTTATGATACAACACACATTAAAGAAACTTCCCTTTTTCGCCCCTCTGCCACTCTGTCCCATACTGCTGCTGCTCCATTTAGCTAGCTGGTTTATGGGCTGCTGTGATTTTAATTGGGCTCTAGCCCCAGGGTGCAATGAAATTTAGCTCCAAGTGTGCTTACAGCTAATGTGGCAGAATGCTGGGTCCTGCCTCAATGTCTTCTATCAATCACCCTTGTGAGCAGGGAGAGCCATGCACGGGGAGCAGAGGCGTGATGAGGGGGATATGCCCCAGCCTGAGTGCTGGTCCCCACTTCCATGTGTGTTCCTGGTGTAGAGGATGGTCACCGGGGCAGGCTGAGGCCCGGGACGTTCAGGATGGTATTTGAGAAAGGCTTTTTCACCCGCAGCGGGTGTTCCCCTGCATCGGTCTTGGCCGGGGCCCGCAATGCTGCCTTCAGCCACTGGGCGGCGGGCAAGGACCGCGATCGGGATCAGGACCGGCCTCCCCGCTCCCCCTCCGCCTGCGCGGTGACACCAGACAGGGATGGGTTGACCGGATTAAAGCAAAAAAGGTCAAAAGAGCGCGTGTTTGGTCTTTCCCGGCAGCTCCAACAAGGCAAGAGGCACGTTTGCACCCACGGCTGAGCGCCGGGATAACGGGGTCTGGTGTTTTCCAGCCCAGCAGAGCCAACTCAGATGAGATGGCTTGGTGATGGGGACACAAGGACGTATCAGCTCTGCTACAAATGGGGGCAGCTCCCCTTCGGACCATCTCCAAAAGGGATTCAAAGCTTGGCGTTGTTTCCACTTCTGAAGTCATCTTACACTGCACGGTTTCAAAAGTGCATCCCTGAGATGAAGCTGAGCGGCCGAGGAGGTGCGAGACAGCTCCTGCTCCCTTCCTTTGGGATGCGGCTGCGCTGAGGGCTTTAGGATCTGGCCTGATGTTAATAACTGGCCTCAACAGGCGACCTTGCAAGAGCCATTGTGTTTCTGCCAGCACCAGTTGCTCCATCAGTTCGGATATTTAATAGCCAAATGAATGAGCAAACGGAAGCATCAACGCTTCCGTGCCAGCCATCCAGCCTGCGCACGCTGTGCACAATGTGCTAATCCCCCCTGGCCGTAATTGCACCCCCAGGCTCTGGGTGCTTTGGCACACAGGACTGAAAGGCTTCTGCTGTTTGTGCTGGGTGGCAGAGCCAGCCAGATACCCCCGGAGCAGCGATGCTGACCTGAACCGTCCCTGCTCAGGAGACTGGGAGGGATGAGTGTGCTCCTGCCTGCTGCTGCCTGGCTGTCATCTTTGGGAGCTGATGGTCACATCTTAGGACAGGCAGAAAGATGAGCATGCACCAGCACTATGGCATGAGGCCCTGAGCTCATTTCCTGGCCCTGGCACTAACCCTGGTGCAGTCTTATCCCAGAGCACAGGTATATTTGCCACACAGGCAGCCCAGCAAGCTCAGAGCCTCTCTCAGCAGCATGAATTAGCCTGCAAATCAGCGATGTAGCATCATGGAGACCTTACATGGGTTGGCCAAGCAGGCAGACTGGTGGTTCTGACCTGCAAAAACGCCAAAAAGCAGAAGCAACTGAGTTATTCTTTTATTTCATTGCTTCTTAGTCCACACAGTCGGTATAAAATCAGAAAAGCAAAGCAAAAAAAACAAAAACAAAACAACAAACCACCCCAATAAACCCCAAAATTAAACAAAAAACAACAGCAACACAGTGTCTGGAGTCCTCAGGAGGCAGCCTGGGGTCTGTGCAGGTGCCTGTTCAATTCATGGCCAGACACATCGCTGACACACAGACGGAGGACAGACATCTCGCTCCGGCAGCAAAGACCAGCAGGGCTCCAACCAGAGCTGTTTCTGTTCCTCTTGACCACGGGGGGGAAAGAAGGAACCTTGGTTATAAATGCTTTATTAAAAATAATAGTAAAAGCCAGTCTAAGTACAAAAGCAGTTATAGCTCATTTATATTACACAGAATTATTTCTCATTTCTAGCTTTCTCGTTTACCTCAAGATTGTTAACTGAATTTCCAGTGAATAAGGTTAAATGGCTAGCAGTATAAGGAATGGTAAATAGATAGCACCATGTCATATATCTGGTATTTGATTTCATAGATATACTGGGTTGGCTTCTTTCTCCTCGGTAGTTTAGCTCCACGGCAAGGATAAAGCACGTTTCACGGTCGGGAGCATCACTGCCCCGGTGCTTGGCTCGGCACACACCCAGCCCCATTGGCACAGGGGGCACCCCTAAAGCTGGCCCGGGCGAAGGAGGACAGCCCGTGCTGGATTGCAATTCAACCTAAGTGATTTAAAAGCCCAAATTCCCAGCGGGTGTGGAGGAAAGGCAATGGGATTTAGGCACATAAGTCATTTAGGCACTTGGGGCAAATCAAAGCCTTTGCTCTGAAATCCTTCAAACCTTTCGGAAGCATCTCCCGTCAGATCTGGACGTGCACTTCAGTTACCAGGATCACAGCATGTGGCAGGAGTAACTCCGATTTATGCCAGCCTATAAACCACTCAGAGATGGGGTTTTCTGATGGTTCGATATGGGCTGGGATGGGGAAGGAGAGTTCAGGTCAAAGAGGATTTTGCATGAGAGAGAAAAAAAAAAATCACTGCGCTCTTGTTACACTGTTAGGAGTAATAGTTCCTTAGGCACTTGCTTTAGGCTTTAAAACATAGCGTAGGGTCAACAAAAGCAAACAATACTATGTACATATATGTAAAAAGTGTTATAAATAGGTTTTTTAAACCATAGATACTATATACATCTTCAATTAACAAGTAACCCTTTGAGTGTTTCCTTGGGGGGGTCGGTTGGGTTTGGTTTTGGTGGGAGGGTTTATTCCTTTTCTTGTTTGGTTAATTTTCTTTTCCGTTTTCTCGTCTATTTTCCCCCGCCTCCGTCTCCTCCGTGGACATCATGAGTGCCCCTTGTCACGCCAGGCCACCTCCCGCAGCATCACTCGCGCTTCCGTAGGATGATGTAGATGATGCCGCTGGCCAGGGCCAGGGGGAAGGCCAGCCACGCCAGGATATAGGCAAAGCCATAGGAGGTGTTTTCCAAGGCTTGGTGCCAGTCCATGTGCCTCACTGTGAAGATGGCAGCGCCGCTCATCACGCAGAGCCCTGCCAGGGAAGCACAGAGGAGGTTTAGGTTGGATAACAGGAACAATTTCTTCATCGAGGCATTGGAACAGGTTGCCCAGGGAATGGTGGAGTCACCATCCCTGAAGGTGTTCAAAAACCACGTAGACGAGGCCCTTAGTGACATGGTTTAGTGGTGGCCTTGGCAGTGCTGGGGTAAAGGTTGGACTTAATGATCTTAAAGGTCTTTTCCAACCTAGCTGATACCATGATATAGAAAAGATATCGTGCACAGAGCAGTTCCCTGCTGGAAAAACAGAGCTGGAGAGGATAACACCCAGTGTCAGCATGGGAAGCTGGTTTTGTCATTGCCCTTTTGTATCCTGTCTCCTGGAAAACTATTATTTTGGGGTGTGATGCTGTGGGCTCTGCCCCAGCTGCAGGTGAGTGGGAATAGCTCTGGCAAGCTCAGCAAGCAAACCAGAACCCCTGGAGCAGGCAAAGCTGGAGCATCACTGGGGATAACCCATTCCTCAGGCAAGCACCATGCAGCTCCATGCTGCTGCTCTGGACAAGCCCCATCCCTGGGTGGCTTGTTTAAAATGCACACTGTATCCCAAACCACCCTACCAGAGGTGCTGCAGGAGCTCAGACACAAACCTTGTTGTTTTTCCTAAAGCACAAAAGTTTCTTTACCACCTTCCCAGGCAAACAGAGCTGGGGCCGAGGATGCTCTGGCCAGGCAGGATTTGTGCCCTGCAATCCCCTGTCCTCCTCCAGGGCTGCATGAGGAGCTCCACTGGAAACCATGCTCTCTACAAGCCTCACAAGCCCATAGTTCAACTCTCTTCCCCGGATCCTGGCATCCACCCTCATGAGCCAGGGACCAGCACAGGTCCCCGAGGGCTCTCCGGCCAGGCCCAGCTCCGGTAGGCAGCATTTAAGCTTTGTTGCAAAATCAACCCATCAGCGTTGGGGACTGCCCAGAGCTAACACAAAGCCACCTCTATTTCTGCCCGAAAACAAGCTCTTTCAGTCAATCCCAGCAGTTCTATTATACAGTCGTGGGGCTGTTGTCAGAGCCGAGTTCCAAATCCCCTGCACAGACCTCGGGACCACCTACATTTAACCACCGTGATATTTGAGCTGTAATTCCACTTGACACTGCTCCTTTGTTCTGGGAAAGTGCAGGAGTGGGAATACGTTTCATTAACGCGCCGCTGGTGCAGTTTCCATTCTCTAAGCACGAGAGCCAACTCCCACTGCCCCAGCCCATGCACAGAGAGCACAGCGATTGTCTGCCCATGGTGGTGGGACAGGGGACAGGCGTGTGGCCACACTGGTCACCTACAGACAGCAGAAAATACAGCAGCAATTGTCCACATGAGGAATTTGGCTACATGGAGGCAATGGTTACCCCACAGGGACAGCAGCTCTAGGGTGGGAAGGATGAGAGAAAAGGGATAAAAGTGGTGCTGAGGCTAGAAAGAGTGATGGGAAAAATGGGTCAAACCCGGAGAGGGCCAAACCAACATCTGTCGCATGGTGGGCTTACACAGCTGCAAGAAGTTACCTGTGGATGTGATGGACCCACGAAGGATGGAGGGGAGCTGCCAGAGGCTTTTTGATGCCTTTGTGATAGCTGAAATCCCATCAGGGCAAATTGAGCTAGACTTCAGGGCTTGTTTCCAAGCAGTGCGGAGAAGGTGCTGGGGATGCATCCTGCCCTCCTGCTGCACAACAGACCTGACTGACCTCCTGCATCTCTTCTTGCTCTTTCCTTCATGACCCAGATCCCCTCAGCCACCGCTGAAGTCATAGTGCAGACCAGCCCCTACTCTCCTCCCTGGCTCTTCCACCCAACAGCACTCAATGGTCCTGCCCCTGGCACTACTGGTTTAGGCCCAGCACTGCTGTTGGCCAGGCTCCAGAACTGGAGACCCTCAGCTTTGCTTGCACCATCATAGGGTGATGGAAAGCTTCAGAAAAAGCCTTCTCACCCTCAGCTCCTCTGCAGCTCTGCTGGAGCTAAGAACAAAGCACTCAAGTGGGTAAGACCCTGTCCCTGGCAGACCTGCATCAGGCTTTGGGATGCCAGGGCTTTGCAAGGCATGGATTAACATCTCCAAAGCCTGAAGGCCACAGGAATTTCCCCTGTTGCTTTAGACAGCAGTGGTCTCCTATAGCAAGCTGCAAGGAGACCACATCAAGTTCAGCTCCTTTGACCAGACCTGTCTCTACCTCCAGGTGGGTTCACCCAGCAGCACTGGCACCATTCCTGTGTCCTACCAACAACCCTCAAGTTTAGGGTCACAAAGACCACAGCTGCCCTGAGTCCCCTCCTCCAGCCTTGGCCATGGAGAACAGTGAGGACCACCAGTGCCCACCGCTGCATGGTCCATCAGGACCAAGAACTCTGCTCACCGGTCCCCCAGGCCATGGGGAAGGTTCATGAGGATCAGGTCGCATTCTGGAGAGGGACTTTTTACAAGGGCCTGTAGGGACAGGACAAGGGGGAATGGCTTTAACCTGCCAGAGGGGAGGTTGAGATGAGCTCTTAAGGCGGAAGTTCTTCCCTGTGAGGGTGCTGAGGCGCTGGCACAGGGTGCCCAGAGAAGCTGTGGCTGCCCCATCCCTGGCAGTGTTCAAGGCCAGGTTGGACACAGAGGCTTGGAGCAACCTGCTCTAGTGGAAGGTGTCCCTGCCCATGGCAGGTGGTTGGAACTGGATGAGCTTTAAGGCCCCTTCCAACAGAAACCATTGTACGACTCTTTGAATCCCATTCCTCCAAGAATGAGATTTCACCAATTCAAAAGAGTAAAGGCTTCTGCTCCCACATCTATTAGACAAGCTCTCAAGCAGATAATTGCATTATTAATGCCCATTTCCCATCCTTGTCTCCATGGCTGTAATGGGTTTCTACACATCTATCTTTCCAGAGATGGTGAACTGATCTGAACTCACCACCTGCATTATGGCCAAGCAGATACACTCCTAACAGATTTCATGCCACTTGTGCCAATAAAGGTTAGCTCTGAACTTCTCTGAGGTTTGTGAAGGCCAGGTCACTTAGAGGATGCTCAGAAACTTTGTCTAAACTCAGTGCGTAAGTCTTTCCACTGATGAAGCAGCAGGACCTAGGGTAGCTTTTAGTCTAACATCTAAAGCTCTAGTCAATGATCAGTCTCCTTCCCAGACAGTCTGTCATCATTTAGCCAGAACTTCATTGCACAATAATTTTTCTAGTCTCAGTGCTTGAAAATCCTCCCCACTGGTTTCATATGTGGAAACATAAACGGAGCCAGTGGCATTACAGCATCTATATTTGGAGGACTGCAATGTAGGACATGAACTATGGCTCATTTCCAGCACTGAGTTCTTGAAGAGTTAAAAATAGAGGCTGACGGTTCAAAGCCAGCCGCTCACCCCACACGCTCCAGCGGCTCTTTGCTGATGTGGAAAGCACCAGCCCCCCTTATGGCAAGTTATAAATAATCATCAGGTCCTCTTTCACCAGAAGAGGATGGTCACTGCTCCTCACCCTGACAGCAGTTGGGGAAACCTCACCCAGCCCAGCAAAGATGGGTCCCAGCACCAGAGCAGCCATCCTGGACCCTCAGTGCTCCATCCCATGTAAGGGAAGAGGAGGCAGAGCCCTCAGTCCAGCAGCCCTGCCTCTGGTGGGTCTGTCCTCCAGAACCTCTCCAGCTGGGCCAGCAATCCACTTGCACTTCCCATGATGCCAGGGCAGAAGAGCTTGGATGCATAACCCGCTGACAGACAGATCCCACCCCAGGACATGCAAGACCTCCACAGACCCAAGTTATTCATCCCCTATTCCCTTCAATGAGCCACACAGGAGCCAGGTCCCTGGCCCTCCTGCTTCGGTACCCAAAAGCGTGCTCGTTTCCACCACAGAATCATAGAATAGTTAGGGTTGGAAAGGACCTTAAGATCATCTAGTTCCAACCCCCCTCTCCTCTGCTTGAAAGCCCTCTCCCCACTGAGGACAGCCCCATGGATCAGCCCCCGCTTACCGGCAAGGATTTGGAAGATTCCAGTAATGTAAAACCGCCCGCCCTTGGTGAGGGTGAACAGTTGGCAAAAGAACAGGAACAGGGACAAGACGCTGAAGATTATGGAGAGGATCATCATTGCTTGGACAGACTGCAGCCATTCTGGGGAGAGACAGACAGAAACCTCAGTGCGGGCATCACAGTTTGTAAGCCCCTACCACAGCCCATGGCCTCAGCATCATCCTCCATGCCAACATCCCACCCTGGTTTCCACGAAGTTTCCTATCAGCTGGGAGATATGGCCACATCCAGTGTTGCATCAGCTGGTGAGGTGCTCAGTATGGGCATGATGCTGCGTGGGGTTTAGAATGATGTGTGCATGGACTAGAGTGCTGGGATAAAATGAATTGCATGGCCATACTCTGTTCTCAGAAAGCATTTATAATCAAACATGAGCAGAGATCCCAGCCCTGACCTGAAGCCTGCAGAAATCAAGACAAAGCCTCTCCCCCAGCTTCACATCAGGCCCGGGGAGTTCAGCTGCTCTAAAAACACACAAGCCATGTGCAACAAGCCATGAGACATGGAGCGGGCCAATTGTGAGCTAAAATAAATACACAGCGAGTGAAAACACCCTCTGCCCTTGCAGAGTCAAACCTTTGAGAAAGAGACTTCCCCAGCTGCCAAAGAGCAGTTCAACCAGCCCCGGCGTGAGTCACTGCCCAGATATTTCCAGGCTCTGTGGGTGTGGAACTCCCCTCGTAAAAATAAGATAAATAAACAAGCAAAATGCTGCTCCATCCCATGAGCTGCTGCAGCCCGACAGAACACGGCAGTGCCTCGCAGCGCTGGGATGGGCCATGCACACAAATGCCTCTGCCTTTCCTCTTCCTTTTAAAGTTTGAGATGAAAATGGGTATTTGCAGCCTTCCTTGAGAGGTCTTTAAGGATGCAATGTGGATTAATTCGCCAAGAAACCAGTCAGGACTCGGTACAGCTAAACCAAGCACGCAGTGAAAGGCAGGAAAATCGTGCTTTGGGCTGGATCCGCAGACAGGAGAATCAGGCAGCACTGAAGCATCAGTCCCAATCCAACGTTTCTGCCACAGTCTTATTCCCACCATCTTCCTTCTCCTGACTGCACACTGCAAGAGTCACCAGCTTTCTGCAGCAAATAGCTGAAACCCAGCAGAACTTCCAACTGAAGGTATCCTTCAGCTTAACAACCTTCAACAAGGCCGTTTGGGACTGCCCAGAGCAGCGTCTGCTCTCAGAGAACTGGTCACGCTTCCCACCACATCCTCACAAACCACACTCATGGAGGTGAGAGCAGAACTGGAAACAGATAGTGAGGTACATCATTCAGCTGGAACATGAATGATGATCCATGCCTGAGCCTTTCCAGCAAACCCATGCCTGCGGGGAACATCCTGTGCAATTTAGTAATGTCTGGCGTGTTTGGCTGTGGACCATCAATTCTACCTCTCGTCTTTGCATCTTGCCTCTGGACGTTCATACAATGGAGCTGAATTTGCTCACCAAAGCAGACCGAAACCACCCAGAGCAGCCTCTGCTCATTGCTGACAGCTTTTCCCTTCCCCTCCTTTTCCCACTTCCCATGCCAAACTACCCTGCAGCATTAATGGGTCCTGCTAAAGAGCTGCTGCACTTCACTCATTTACAGTGCTGCTGAGTGATTATATCCATGTGCACCAGTTGCTGCTGTTCCTTAGGAAGGAGCAGCTACCACTGCTGTCACTTCCAGGAAACCTCAGTGTGGTTTTCACACAATGGGCACACAAAATGTCCCATATATTTCATCTCTGCTAGCCAGGCAGGAAAAGCCCCTGCCTCGACCACATCTGACCCTTCAGCACCCAACCAGTGGGCAACAGAGGGGATGAGGTAGCTCAAGTGCTGCTAAAAATCAAGTCATAAACCATTGCTCAGATGGGATTGGAGAAATACAATTCGACAATGTCCAGCTGCTGAACTGCAATATCCTTCCACATTTCAGCACAGAAAGGGCTCCCATCCCAGGTCTGGGAAACTGAGTTTTCATCTCACCCCATCCCAAGCCCTAAAGCCATGTCCAGCTCTGTTCACTGGCTGAGCCAAAGCCTGCCCAGCCCCAAGCCCTGCAGTTTGGTCCAGGACCCAGGAAGCCAAGTCTTTGTGATTTCAAAGGCCACAGGATCCGGCCCGGAGAGGAGCCCTTTCTGGTCGGAGGTGGATGCTCCAACTGCCGGTTATTTTAGGAGAAGCCTGTCTAGACGGAAAGCTGAGCTGAGCTGCCCTTTTAATTGCTTCCGCCTCCCCGTGCCTCCTTTTTGGTTCTGAATGACTTATCCAGGCTTTGCAAAATCCCATTGTCATAAAGAGCCGTGTCAGAGGAATATAAAGGCAGGCACTGAGAGGCAGGGAAGAGCTCACCGTGACCGGAGGGCTTTCGGCAGGCAGCCACCCTGCTGCAGCCAGAGAGCAGCAGCCACACGAGCAGAGAAATCAAGAGATGACCCCACAGACCAGAGAGTTTCTGCTCACATCCAGCCTTTTACTGACTTCTATTGGCCTCCTATGAAAAAGCAGGTCCCAGCTCATAAGTCAGAGACCCACAAGTGCAAGCTGCAATACTCCCATTAATCCAAGCCCAGCTACCCACAGACTTCAGCTGTATTAGCTAATTGCCTTTAATTCATTTGAGAACAGCACTATAACTGCAGATAGGATCGCTGCTTTTAACTCCTTTGCTATTAGTGCTGTGTCCTACCTACAGGCTTCTTCCCTTCCCACAGGGACGTGTGGGCCCAGTGAGTTGTACCATGGGGCTGTCAGCACTGTTTACTCCCAGGCTGTTATTTGTGGTTTCCTCTGGGCAGCGCGTTGGTTGTTCCATTTTTCTCCTGCATCTTTTCTGCCCTGTGTTTATATCTTTGTTCCTCAGGAGGAAGAAGAAAAGGAAGCAGAGTGGAAAGGACAGATAACACCCTGCACACCGCTTCCAGAGATGACCCGTTGGGAGTGTTTTTAGAGCCATTTCAGGCCATTAGAAACAAAGAAAGATGCCTTTACAGAACAAATTTGACATTTTCCCTAAACTTTGCAAGCCCTGATGGGCTCATGCCACCACTTACAACAGCAGAGAAACGGCTTCAGCCCTGGGATGCCAAAAACCACATTTCACTGCCCTGAAGTCTAGCACGAAAGAAAGAAACCTAGAGCAGAAAATGAAACTTAGAGCAGAAATTGCAGCTGAACCCTCCCACATGACAGTAGCCCTTCCAGCAAAGCCCCAGCCTTGCTTGCAGGGAGGTTTTATACCAGGACAAGGAATACAACTGAGCAGACATTGGCTCCCCACTGCTTAATTCCCTGCTCTGTCATAGACACCCTATCTTCTATTGGCTCAAGCCAAGGAGCAGGAACAAAGTACAAACTGAAAAGAAACTTATCTGAGCAACTGGCTTATAGACTCCACTAAATTAATGCTATGCATTAAAAACACCTCTGTGCTGTGACCTGCAGCTGATGGTAGCATTCTGCACATGTAGCTTTCCCTTTGCAAACCACATATGAGTGTACACTTAAAAAGCAACCACTTCTTGGGAAGAAAACATCCACTAAGGAGATAACTGTAGTATGTAATATATACAGAACAAGAGGGAGGAGAAATTAATGATCATATCTGCATGGTAAAATCTGCCAACTAAATAACAGCAGGGTCAGGAACAGCACATACATCTGCTGGCACAAAGGTACCAGCCCAGGTCTGCCATGGGTTTTGAGCAGGGCTTTTCCAAAGAAGGCTCCTGGGCCTCAAGGTCTGATCGAGAACCTGAACAGCACATCCTCACCTATGAAGTGGACAGGTCACATCACAAGTGCTGGGGCTTGGAACCATTTCAAACCTTGATATTCAAACACCCCTTAAGAGGGCTGGAAAAGGAGAAAATGAAGATGCAGAAACATTAATTCTATCACATCATTCTTCTGGGGCTGAATTTCAGATCATCGCCCCTTGGCAACTCGATGCAGCAACTCAGAGAGTCAAAACAGCTCAGCTACCTGCAGTGTTATTTCTGGCAGCACGGACCCCATCACCACCACTCACAGCCCCATTACTTGAAGTGAGCATCTCTCCTGTTGGGGAGAACAGCGTCACAGCTCATCAGCCACATCCAGCAGAGCTGCTAAGCTCTCCTTCGGAAAATCCAGCTCCATGACATTGCAACTTCCTTCTGCTTTGGTCCCAGACCTCCCACCAGCATGAAGTCAAACCTTCCCCGGCTGCGTTCCGAGCTGCTGGATGGTTGAGCCAGGAAAAGCAGGTTTTACACCGAATAGTTGCTGTTTTCCTATCCTCCTATGTACACTCCCTGGACAGGGTGTTGGATTGAGGTATTCCTGGAAATCCCATGAAAAAAGGGGGATTTTAAGGAGCTCCCAAGGTGTTTGTAATGGCCAAGGGATGAGCATGTGGGAAACACCGGGGTTGCAGGGAGGCTGTGAATGAACACAGTGCTGCAGTTCCTGCACAAGACTTCCTGGTCCTCTTCTGTAGCTCCTTCAGAAGGAGATGAAGCCCCCACAGCCCTCTTTTGTCCTCTTTTCCTCTCAGCTGTCCTCCCTCTTGCCTTCTCCTTGAAGATCCATTCAAGAAGTCCCTGAGACCAGGAGGTCTGTAGCTCTCCATAGCTGCCACATTCAGATGTCCCATCAGCCCATGGAAGCTCATGTCCCACAGAGGCAACCTCTGATGCTGACAAGGCAGCAGAAAGCTGCTGGTACCATGAAAAACATCTTCCAACAGCTCCACAATGCCCAAGGCAGCTCCTCTCCAAGACCCTCAGCGTGGTGGTTTTGGCTTCGGCATCAGAGCGAGTTGAGATGGTAGATACACCATTTCAGGCTCAGGTCCTCCAAAGGGCTGAGGTACCAACACCCAGCGATTTCAAGTCCAGGCATCAGGAGCAGGGATGGGGAGCGGTGGTGCCCTGACACACTGCAGGGGTACACCCAGCCATGGGGACACCCAAGAGTCTCAGCAAGGCCAAAACCAATGTTAGTTTTCCAGCACTGCACTCTGCAGTGGACTCCCTCACCCATTCTCCTGGTTTTGTAGTCATCACTTGCCCACATGTTGCCTTCTTCCTCCCTTTTTACTCCTCTTCTATAGGCTAAAGCTGCCCATCCAGCAGGGAAGGTTGCCTGACGCCCTGTATGCAGAACAACGGGAGCCAAATTGCTCTGGAGCAGCTGAGAAAAACACAACACTAGTTCCCTACTTCTCCTTATCAGATGCTCTTTGTAAGAGGAATAAGCAACAATATAAACTGGGTTTAAAGAGAGGAAATCCCTTTCATATCATAGGCAATACAGTAATGGGAGAAACTGATCTGAAATAGAGCAAGTTAAACGTCTCATCCATCTCTCCATACCTTTTCTATGTCATTCAAGTCCAGTATTGCTGGAAGAAAGAATCTGAAAGAATAAGGGCAGCAAAAAAACTCTGGGGGCACTAACAGAGCAAAAGCAATGGGTTCAGATGTTTCAGTTATGCATTTTAAAGCGGGAAGGAAGCAGTGCAATTCCTTCAGGGAACAGCTGATGGGTCAGGGCACAGATGCTGCTGCCTCATGCCAAGGATGAAGAACTTTCCTACCTCCTCCAGCAGCAAGAAATGGATTTCAAGCACCAGCAGTACTGCTTAGGGTCACGTCTGCCAGAGCAAAGGCGCTCTGGAAGATGAAGAGGCAGTGTTCAGAGAGCAGGGCAATCCTCTGGTGCCTGCCCCATCGATGAGAGATCCATCCCTATCTGCCCAGGCAGTCCAGGACACATCTCTGCTTTGGGTAACCCACCTGGGCTTTGCTTGTGGCCATCACATCAGCAAATTAATGGGTGCACCACATACCACAGCGCTTAGTAATCGTGTGGATTGGCAGCCTGAGCATTTCCCAAGGTTTAGGGCTTTCTTTTCCCCTTAAAAAAGCCCAAAACCACCAGCCTGCCTGTGACCAAGCCAGTCAGGAGAAAGCCACAGGGCAGTGACAGGAGAAACTGTAATACAACACAGGAAAAACATCTGATGTTACGGAAGGATGTAGGGATCTCCACAGAAGTTCCCATTGCTTCCCCACCAAAATCAGAGGAAGAGCAGTAGAAAGTAGCAGGAAAAAAACTCTTGCCTGCATAAAAAATTCATTTGTGGGAAGAAAAGGCCATTTTTAGAGGAAAAATAAAAAATCACTGTCTGGAAATTTGGGGTGGAATCTACTCCAAAGCACTCGAGCGGCTCAGGTCCGGCTGCGTGCCCCGTGTCGCAGCGGGCTCACACAGCTGGGGGCTGGCACACGGCCCTGCCGACGCACAATCCCGGGATTCAGGGCTGGATTCTTCAGATAAGTCTTTTCCAGGAATGTCTGACAGCGCAAACGGAGCAAAGATTGCAACATTTTTTCCATAGTTCTCGGCCTCTTGGGGTAAAAAAAGGCATTATCTAACAGGCAAAGGCAGAAATCAAAGCAACAAGCAGGCAGTTGTGAAAGGCAAAGTGGGCAGTGGCCCCCGACCTGGTGTTTCCTCCTCCTTCCCTGTGCTCACGCCCCTCCGGAGTGCTCAGCCCTGAGCGCGATCAAGTCCTGCCAAGAGGAATTTGGGAGGTGGGAGCTCAGCCGACACCGAGGCTGGCTCCACCCTGTACCCAAGGTCAGCTAATGTCCCGGGAATCCGCGGTCTGGCATTCCTGTAGTCAACCCTTGGGTTGTTTTGCTGCTTATTCCATCCCCATGGGATAAGCAGTAAGGTTAGAAGCACAATCCCAAACCTGCCCCAGTGTTAACTACAAGCAAATCTTGTGTTTAACACTGGGACCTGCTTCTAGCCACTTCAGCTTCTCGTTGGGCATCCACATGATGGTCATCTCAACAAAGGGATCCCTCTGTGGCAGTAGAGCAAGAGGAATCCATCCATCCATCATCCTCATTGTGCTGAGACCAAGGGGAGCACCACAGCACCACAAACTCATCCATCCTCACCGTGCTGAGACCACAAGGACCATCACAGCACCACAAACCCACCCATCCTCACCGTGCTGAGACCAAGGGGAGCATCACAGCACCACAAACCCCCCAAAGCCTCTATGCATCCCGAACACAGAAGGCCCAGCCCTACCAAATTCCACATATTCCAAGCACCACTCCGCTTCAAAAAGAGAGGAAGAAATAACTGCACTACAGCAGCCACTGCAATGGCCAGAAGAAAAAATGCCTCTATGTAAAGACTAAGTTCTGCCAAAACTCCCCAAGGAGGATTTCTTGCTCTTAGCCCACAGCGGACCTTGGCACTCTGTGTTTAACCGTTAAGTACCGTCCTTGGCTCCAGCACAGAGGAACAAATTCCTACTGCTTTCTACAACCTAGTGTAGCAAAACACAGCCTGTGTTTAGAATGAGATTTAAATGAGAACGGTTTGTGGGATCTGGTATAGGATGTTTCATGTTTCTGAAAGTAAGCATATTCCCAGCAAAGAGCAAAATAAGGATGAGGCAGGGGACAAGCGTGAGCCTTGGAAGTGGCTCTGCCACAGCATCCTTGCCCCATGTCCTTGCTATTGCTCCAAATACTGCCTGACTGCAGCAGATTGGCAGCACAGGAGTGGTGGGAGTAAGAGGGTCAGACATGGGCATGAGGAGGGAAGGTGGTGGGATCCACTGGAAGAGATGCTGCTTGGCATTTCTGCTCTGCTTTTACAAACAGATTGTAAAGGCCCTGCACAAGCCTAGGAAATAGCTTTCGATTCTGTGTTCCTACAGCACCCGTGAGCTCTGGATTCTGCACCCAGAGTCCCACCACATGGAGACTGGTCATCAGCAGCACTGCTCCCACACCTCTGCCATGAGGTGGATGGGGCACAAGCTTTTGCCCAAGCAAAACCCCCTTCTGATGCCAGAGCAGAGCCTTCACAGGAATCAGAACTGTCAGAGAGCTCTAAGACTTGAGCACAACGTGCCTCCACTCAACAAGCAGCACCTTATCAACCAAACTCAGCTGCTCTACTGCATTTTCAGCAGGGTCATTTTGACTATAATCCCCTTAACGATAAGAAATCACTGCTGGAAAGGATCCAGAGGGAAGCCCCTCTTTGAGGAGCTTCTGGAATCATGTGAATACAGACTTGCAACACCCAGCAGGACAGTCAGACATGGAGGAAACCATCCCAACCACGTGTTGACACTGACATCTCCTGGACACAGAGCATCCTGTAAACACCCAGAAAAAACGGTGCAGGTTTGAAAAGCCAAAGATCTGGGGAGGCTTTAGAGCCCTCAGCTCTGGGACTCTGGGGTGCAATCACTGCCTTTTATTCCAAAGCGCAAGGTCAGCAGATTTTGTGCACACATGAATGGCTGTGAAGCAGCCTGCCTACGCTGCAGATAGCCAGCAACTGCTGATGAAGGACATGGCTCCAGAAGGCTCCTCGGTTGGGATGGGATCCAGCCAGCTTCTGGCCAGCCTGGACACCACCAGGCGTCAGCAGAGACCCGCAGCGGAAGCTTTGCTCCCACCGAAAACCAAAGCCTGGGCCCCAGCAGGGAAACACAGCACTGCTCACAGCGCAGGGAAGAGGGAGAGTGAGCACCAGCATCCACCTCCCTGCGCGGGGTGTTTTGCTCCCAACAGGCTGGGAATGAGGGTGACATAAAACTCCAAAAGCCTCCAACAGTCTCCCATGGCTGCTAGACCCTCTGTCAGCATTTAGCGCTCTCAGTGTGACCATTCCCTCCTTGCCAAGACCACGTGGCATCGGTTTGCTCCTGCGCCAGGACCATGTTTCCGGCATAGTGTGACTGTGCTCCCAGTGACAGGCGTGTGATTCACAGCGGGTTTCACTGGGGGTTACACTGGGAGAATCTGATCCATAGGAAAGCCAAACCCAGGCTAACTGAAAACAAATGGACATGACACCACTGGCGCTAGCCCTGTCTCCTGGGGAAACTGAGGCACGGGCTTGTCTGACTCCCTGAGCACAGATTTCTTGTTACTGGTGCCACTGAGTGCCCTGGAAACTCTGTGTCACAGTGTCTTAGCAAGCACCCCTCCCCTGCTGACCTCAGCAAACAGCTTGATGGGTGATGTCACATCAGCCTTCACCCAGCTTGGTCCAGAGGTGGCTGTTCAGCCACTCCAGATGTGCAGGTGCCATAGGGGCTCTTTCAGCAACGGGATGAAGGGCTTGAGCACTCAGCACATCTAACACATAGTATGTGACAGCAACCCACAGGGTAAGGATTGTGCCAAAAAACTCAGCAGGTCACAGCAGCCAAAAGCAGGGCAGCTAGTTCTAGATAGGGGGACAGGCTGTCCTCCAGAGACAGGCTGTCCATGGGGCACCAAGTCCATCTTTAAAACATCATCACAACCAGAGCAACAGGAAAGCATGCTGAAAATGGCCCCTCTGCTCCCAGCAGGGCGATGGGCACCCAGCAAGCCCTGCTCCAAAGATGTTTGTACATCCAAATGCAGTCAATACGGGCTAATAACAGGAAAAGAGCTTGAGTTACCTCCACCCTGCCACAGTGCTTCCAGGGGCTGCCCCACAGCTTGAGGGCTGCAGGGCAAAGTGATGGGCACTGGATCCGGTACCCACGCCAAGCCCCATCGCAACTTCAGGGACTGATAAGGCTGGGGGGAGCCACCCTCGGTCCCCCCACCAGGAGCATGGTGGAGCCCTGCCCCTCCATCTAGGAACAGAGCAGAGGAGGCAAGGAAAGGGGTGGGAGGGAACAACTTCAGGAGGGTGCAGAGAAAAGCAAGAGGGACTCACAACAAACCTGCACAGGCAAATCCCCCTTGATTCCGTGTCTGGGGAGGAGAATAATGCAACAGGCAGCAACACCCCTGATTACCAGGGAGCACTCACCGTTTGTGGACGATGTCAGGCAGCGGAAGACGGTACCGGAGGTGCAGTTCTGCCAGAGGTCTGCCGTGTGCTCGTCACTCACCAGCCATTGCTGCAAGAGAGACACAGCCCTATGAGCAGGGCTGGGGCAGGAGGCAGCAGGACCCCCCCGGGCTTCAACACCAGCACGTGTGTGCCTGGCCAGGCACTTCCAGGCACATGCTCTTCTTTAGAAAGAGGTTTGGAAAGTACATCCTGATATTTGCTTTTAGCTGCTTTCGCCTCAACGGTGCTAACACAGAAGCTCTTTATTCTCTTTAAACATGGACCAAGTCCCGCGGGGAACATGCACTTCCCTCCCCTCTGCCTTCCCTCCCCTCTGCCGTCCTTGCCCGAAGCCTGGCCGGGTTATTTGAATGCTTCCACGTGATTTCCAATGGCTTGGAAGATTCTTGTAACGGCTCCTACTGCTGTTAGCACCACCCCAACGGGAAAGAAGGGAAAATAAAATACAGGGGAAAAAAGGACCTGGTGAGGCAAGTCTGGAACTCACCAGCTCCACAAAACTGCTGTCTTAAGACCAAGTCAATCCCCTTTCTAACTAGATGACGTGGTAACTGGGCTCTAGACCCAGAACAGTGCCGGGAGCTCTCTGTGCAGCATCCAGCCCTCAATCTTTCACTCATGCAAAGCTTAAGCCTTGAAAATCGCCAGCAGGAGCCCATATGGGTTAAGAGGCAGAGGCTGTGCCTAATTCACAGCCCCAAAGGAGCGGAGCTGGGGGGCAAACCCAGTGGTGCTGAGGAGCCAGTGCCCAAATTAGCCCTGTTTCAAAGGGTATTATTGCTCAGACTGGGGGCACCGGTCCTGCATCTGAAGCCTGTTAGCAGGTGGAGTGCCTGTACAGAAGGGGAGCGCAGCATCACCCCCATGGAGCACATTTTGGGTGCTCCAAAGCTGCTCCTGAGCGGGGATGATGAGGAGATGGGCTTCAAGAGCGCTCTCCTCTCAACTAACATGGGTGCCCTGAGCACAACCAAGGTCCCACAGTTACACCTGACAGCATAAATGCTCCAAAATCCCACTGTTAGTGAGAACAGCAAGCAGCAAGTAAAGGTTTCCTGCTAAAAACCAGTTGTAAAACAACCCACAAATGAAAATAACACTTTCTGATCTTGCCACGCCATGCCATGCCCCTGCCAGCCACTCCCTGCTTTGTCAGTACCCCAGTGCCAGAGTAAAGTCCGTACTTACACTAACGATGGTGGAGACGAAGAGGAGCACCAGCAGGGTGACGTGGAGCACGATGATCCCCAGCAGCAAAAGCAGCATCTTGGCGGTGTTGGGGGACAGAACTGGAGGGGCAGAGGAACGATGCTGAGTGTGTGTGTGTCTGTGCGGAGCCCGGCCCCGGGGGGCGGCAGGAGGCGCTCCGCCGACGGCGGGAGCCGGCCCGGCTCCGGGGGATGCCTGGGCAGCGCCCAGCTCCTTCTGCCCAGCCCCACTCCCGGATACCCCCAAGGGGTCCCCCAAGCCCTATCACCGAGAGGGGCTTCCCCGGCCCGTCTCCCTTAGGGACCCTCAGGGGCGGGGTGTTTCCCCAAGGAGGCTCCTATCCCTCTCCCCCAAGGCGGGGTGTGCTCCTCGGCACCCCCATGGGAGGGGTCTACCTCGGCGCATCTCAGCCCAGCTCCGCCGGGAGCGGGGTTCCCTTGCCCACCCACCCATAGGACCACCGGGGGTGACTCTGCCCGACCCTCTCCCCAGGGGAGGCTTTCCCCAGCTCATCTGCCCTGGCGAGCCCCAGGGAGGAGAATAATGGGGGGGGGGGGGGCACATCCACCTCGCCCCATTTCACCCGTCGGGGCTACCTCGGCCCCTCTTATCCGGGGGATGTCCTTGGCCCATCTCCCCTCGGCACTCCCGGCCTCTTAGGCCCTCTCCCCAAAGGAAAGGGGGGGACTTTCCCAGCCCATCTCCCCTCGGGACCGTTGGAGAAGAGGGAAGGGGGGGCTGTCCTCACCCCTCTCCCCAGCGGACTCCCGAAGCGAGAGGGCTCCCCCCGTCCCTCTCCTCTGTGCACCCCAGAGGATCTCTCCGGACCCCCCCCCCCAACCAGCCCGGCTACCGGAGCGGAGCAGCGCGGCCCGTACTCACGTCGCGGCGGAGCCGAGCGGCGCTGGGCAGCGGGCGCGGAGCGAAGCGGAGCGGGCGGCGGCGCTGTCAAGTTTCCCCTTTAACCGGGGCCACCGCCCCGCTTGCGTCTGCGAGACGGGGCGGGCCCAGCGCCGCGCCCGCTGCTCCTCCTATAACAGAGGCAGCGCCCGGCCCGGCCCGTCGAGCCCGGGACACTGCTGGGAGGTACTGAGCGACCCGTCGCCATCCCCCGCACACACGCACGGCCACTCCCATCGCGCAGCGGGGAGGTTATGAAGGGGGGGACACCCCCGGCGTGGCTGCTCCCCTCTTCTTCCCCACCACGACACCTAGCGAGGAATCCCCGGCGTGGGGAGCCCCTGCTGCTCAGCCCACCCGTGGAACGAGTAGGGCGAGAACGGCCGGGCAGCGGCTCTGCCCCGCTCCGCTTTCCGGAGCGGCCACGCGTGGCCGTGGAGGGGTCCCTGCGTGTCCCGGGGCGGCCCCCCCGAGGTGTGAGGCTGCGGAAGGTCTGTGAGACCCTGGTCAGGGATCCGTGGGACAGGATTTGGGGAATGAAGTCGGGGGGAACATAATCTCTGTTCACACAGTGCAGCTGTGTCCAGGGAACTGACACCTTTTTGATTTGCTCCTGCAATGGCAATGCGCAGGAGCTCTTGGGCTGGAGTTTTTTAGCACCTGAAAGGAACTGAGCGACTTTTTGCTAAATGGAGGGTGAGATCTTCCAAAATGGGGAGGAAGGGGTGGCTGCACTCAGTACAGAAGCCTTCACTCATTCCTCAATCACAGCTGATCTGTTGAAATAAACCTCCCCCAGCAGTCCCCGTAGGAGAGTTGAACGCTCCTGGGAGTCCTGAGCACCACCACCAACCTTCCCATCACCTCTCGCCTCTTGACACACCAGCTCAAAACCAGTCCTGCTTTGCTGCAGAGACGAGAGGATTCGGCATCCAGCCACTGAAACTAAATCTTGGGAGAAAAAAGGGAGAGGAGCGTGCTTGGCTCCTTCCTCCTGGCAAGCAGAGCCTGTTCCCTGCAGCACGGGCTCTGGCTTGGCTCCTCCGCGCTTGCGTAAGTGGTCCCATCACACGCATTAGCCAGCAAGTGGATGTTCAGAGCACCCTGGGGTTGGGAGGGGATGGGCCAGTGGCTGAAACAAGGTCCCCAGCCTCACACTGTGCTCAAGCCCTTGTTTCAGTACATGCCTGCATGCCCCACCACGATGCCAAATGGTGCTCTAGCAGCACCAGCTCTGCCTCGTGCCCAGCCTGGCTCCAAAGGATGCAATTCGCCCTCCCCTCTGAAAAACACCCACCCATTTCCCTGCTGCTACCACCTCCCTGCATCACCCTGTGACACTGCACACGCCGACGGGAGCCAGTGCCATCCGTGACTGCAAGCTCCAGAGGACTAAAACATCTGGACCAACATCAGTACATTCCTCTCTAATGAGGCTATTTTGGGCTGTCTTGCCTCTGTGGGTTGAGCGCCTGTGCTGTGCTCAGAGCAGAAGGAGCCACCACGATCGGGGCTGCGCAGACAAGGAGGGAGAAGGGGCTTGTCCCCAAGGACTGCAATCTAGCCTGCCATTACAGACTGGCTTCTGATGTGGGTTTATAAGTCCAAGATCTCAGTTGCTGTGTCCCTAGATAAATTACCTTACCCATTCCCCGAAAGCACAGCAGGGAGATGCACAGTGGTGAAAAGCAGCTGGGAGCTGGGGGGTCCATACTGCACCCAAGCTCCTCTGTGAATATGGGGCAGCAAAGCCACCTCGGCTCCAGTCCTGAAAACTGTACCCAAAGCAGCTTTTTAAGCACAGGAGAAAGATCTGAAACTTAAATCAGGAAAAAAGTAGCCTGCGAGTAATAAAGCCTGGTTTGGCTGAGAGTTGTGGACTAGAAACAGTGAAGGAAGCCCAGAGAGAAGAGCACATCACTCCCGTGCTACTCAGACATCTTCCTTCGTGGAAAGGTGCATCGTCCAAACAGAGCAGGGCTTTGGAAAAACATGTGCTGAGCATGTGATGGGGTCTGTGCTGTGCCAGGGAGCATGGTGAGTTCACATGAAGCTCCTCTCTGTGCCTCCCATCAACTGGACGTGCTCGATGGCCACTGTCCAAGCCATGAGGTGAGAAAGTGAGGATGTTCACAGCAAAGTCTTTGAGGAACTACTGGAGAGACAGCATCAGTACCTGACCCAGCATGGCCAGAGCATCACACAGCGCTGCCCATTGAGGAGCTCAAAAGCTGCCCCCGCTCCATGTCCATCTGAGCATGGCTGGTAATGGTCATCACTGCCTAAATAAAAGCAGGCGCCACAATACATCCGAAAAATGCTTTGCATACAAACCAGGTTGGCCACAGCCTGTGCTGGGAATAGTGTAAGATCGATGGCTTGTACAAACACTGGGTAAAAACATGGATTTCTCACTTTGAGACTATTCCATGGGATCAATTAAAATTTACAATACTTCAGCTTGAATTTCTAGAATGAAATAATGAGAATTCAGCAGGGAAAGTGGGGTTTATATCACTTTAAAGGACAGTGATGGTCTTTGAGGACTGCTGAAAAGGGTCTAGGTCTCATTTATCTGTGGCTGTGGCATCATGGGCTCTGCCATCGGTCCAGCATACATGGACACCAACCATTCCACTCTCCAGCCCAGGTGACTCTTCAGCATTTTCAAGCTACATAAAAAGGCAAGATTTTCCCTGTATATCTCTTTGGGGATGGACTTGTTTAACCCCAAGATTTTGCTTTGTCATCACAATTTTAGGGACTCACTTCCTCTTCCCTACACTAGTGATTAAGACCATTAGGATCTAAATGCAAAGGGGAAGGGGCAGAAATCTGCACTGTCATCAGTGAGCCCGCAGCTCATAATGGATAATGGGGGGGGGGGGGTGGAATCCTGTTTTCAAACAACTGTGTCATTAGAGAAAGAAGGAGAGCAAGATAAGGATTGACTCGCATTTTATGGAGAACTTATAGTGCCCCCTCAACAACAAACATCCATGTATATATAAATACACATACACAGAGAGAAATAACTGTCTAAATAAGTATTTCCAGTCGAAGGGCTCTCTCCAGCTTGAGAACACAGCCCCTGCTGGCAGCAAGTGCAGGGCTCAGAGGGCTGCCAGGGTCTTGCCCTTTCCCCAGCACATAGAGGGACGTGCACTGAGCTGGGTCTCAGCTAGGCAGGAGGCAGCTGCTGTGCCTAAGGAAGAGGTGCCATTGCAAGGGGAATGAGCCTTTTCTCCACTGTTTAGATCAAAATGCACTGAGAGAGTGTGGGTTTTACCTTTCCTGATAGAGCTGCTGGAATGGTTATCTGAAAAGCCATTTCCAAGCAGAAAAAAAGCAGGAGGGGAGGCATTTATATTGAGCAAACTTCTAAAACAAGAGGTCTAATACATCTTGGAGACATTTACTTCCTTTTCCTGACATTTGTTTTCCACCAAGAGAAATTTATGAAACATTTTCGTCCTGTCTGCATTCATGCCCAAAACCCAACGTCATCCAACTTTTTGCTTTCAACTCCAAGCCAGTTGTCATCACTGATAGAGTCAGGCTGAAATCACTGGAGAAAATCCCACCAGCTTCAATGAAACCAAAATTTACCCACTGACTCCAAAACCCCAGAGAAACCAACTGAGTTTCCCAACTGGGACTTGACTCTGAACACAGAGTCAGAACACAGCCAGATGCTTTCCGTCACTGTGATTTGTGCTCATCTTCTGCATGCTGACAGCATATAGAAGAACCCAACCTTCTGTGAGCTCTGGTGTTGAACCTACAAATCTAAACCAGCTTTGAGCCACCTTTATGCCCAAGCTATTGAGTTTTACACTTTGGCTTCAGCAGTTCCAGACTGGTCCCTTTTTCAGCCTCCTCCATGGTCCCAACAGTGACCACTGATGCTCTGAGGGTGACGGTGCTCCATCCCCAGCAGCTCCCTGCGGAAGGACACAGTGGTGCTGCAAGTCTGCAAGGGCTCGAAGAACAACTGGATCAAGACCATGTGAAACAAATCCATGGGGGGATATTAAACTCAAGGACAGCCATGTCAGCTCAGGAAGTCCTCGAGATACTAATTGCTGGAAGCTGGGAAAGTGGACTGGGAAAGTATCACAGAGTGCTTGCCTTGTCCTGGCGCTTTTATCTAAGCGTCTCCTGTTGGATCTGTTACAGGCTGAATCCGGCGCTTGCTGGACTTTGGTCTGAGCCAGCACAGGCATTTCTATGATCCTATTTTCCTTATTTTTTTTTCCTCTTAGCATTTTGCCGAAGTTTTCTCCCTTTTTTCTTTTTATTTTTGTTCCATAATAACCATGAGTTTGGGGTTTTCTTTCCCTGACTGCTGATGCTGTTTTGGGAATTCTCTCTCCCTTGAGCATAATAATCTGCATTAGTTACAAAATATATCATTAACATGGGTTTTTGGCAAGCTTTCATTTCACCCACATTCATAACAGAGTCCTCCAGGACATTCAATAGTTTTTCTTTTCTTAGTCAACACAATCACCCAACCTCCTTTCTGGATAACTTCTTGATAGGCTAGCCTTGACTGTTCAGCTGGATCCTGGACTGACATGGATGAAACAATGCTGTCCTGGCTTTATTCATTTATTTCCTTTCCTCCAGTCAGTAATCAATTAGTTTACAAACCTGGCCCTGCAGGGTTTATTGGGATGGTGCAGGAGGGTGGGAATATGGCTGTGGGATGCAAAGGAATTTCCACAAACTAACTTTCTCAGCAACTTGGCTGATAAAGGCAGCAATAAACCAATAAAAGCAGGCGCAGCATTCTTCAACCTGAAGGCATTTAAAAGAAAGGAAATGTTGAAAGGAAACGTCACATCAGTGCAGAAAGGCAGCTGAGGCAGACGGGGTTCTACTTAGAAGTGATCTGTGAAAGCAAATCATGTAATAGTACAAAAGCATCTTGTGCATCAGAAGCAGGAAGCCAGGACAGGACAGTTGTTTAATGTCCCTGGTATACATCAACCATAGGGGCTGCTCACCTGCAACCCCAAAACCAACCCTGCAGTGATTGAACCAAACAGCTCTGTCATGGGAGGCAAATCCATGCATGAGAAGGAGAGCCTGCCACAAGCCACGTGTCTATCGAAATTTCCCACAAATCCCTCTCCCAAGAGACCCATTTTACAGGAGTTCCATGGCAGGGCTGGCTCCTGTCATGGGATGTGCCCAGGACACACTGCAAGAGGGGAAAAAGACGACACAAACTGAAGCACATGTAGAATTAGACAATCAAAGTGCATGGGGAGTGGATTTTAGAGTATCAGTTACCAGAAGAAGTAACATCAATACTGTCGACTTATGGAAAACTGGCGTGGAGAGAATGAAACCCCAGAGGGACCAGGGAATTCTCTAATGTCTGGGAAATCTGCTGCAGGAAAGCAGGAAGTATTTGTGAAAGAAATGAGAGAAGCTGCAACTGAAATTCCTCTGATCAAGGCTCAAATGGATGAAAGAAATGCAGTGCCAATATTGTGTAAAGAGAGGGTAGGACGACAAGATAACAGTTGGGTAATTGCGACACCACATAAATTATGTCAATTAGGAGAAAGCCTTAAAGGAGTTAGGCTACTGGGAAAGATGAGTGTTTGGGGTGCTTTGGAAGCAAAACTGGAGAAGAGTCTTTGGCTGCTGACTATTACTGGCGTGCCCTCATAAAAAAACGGAACTCAGATATTTTATGTGACACAAAAGTGAAGGTGGAAGTGAAACGAATGTGAAGCTGTCGCTGATGCCAGGACTTTGCTCAAAGCATGAGCCTTGCAGAAAGGGTCTGTGTGTGCCTCCACTTCCCAGCGCTCGGCTGGGGACAAATGTGCAGGACCCATCTCTCAAGTAAGAAAACAGTTCTGCCTGAAAACCAGCCATCTGGAGCAGGGCTTCAAAACAGCAGCACAGCCAAATCACCAGGGTTTGTGAAAGTCATCAGTAAAGGAGCACAGGGAGAGTAGCAGCACAAAGGCCAGAAGGATGCTAACAAATACTGCTAGTCCCAATGAGTTCAGCATGCCAAAGGCTTATTTTGGGGAGGGAGATAAGTGGAGAAAGAGAAGGTGTGATGAGCTGGACAGTTTTCCCTGCTTATGGTTTTATGTTCTGTCTGGAAAGGGTAGCTGCTGTGTCCGAGGGGCTCTGGCTCCAAGATACACACAAAGTAAGGGAAATCTATTTTTAGTCTCCATGAGAGAGAAGTGCTAGTAAAAAAAAGGTTAAAAAGACAATTGCTTCCTGTTTAGGGCTGCTGCTGTGGAGGGAGACCCTCGCAAGATGCTGAGGCTGGGGCAGGGCCTCGGTGCAGGTTACACCTCACCCTGGGAGAGCAGGAGACCAGGTAGGTCTGACCAGAGCTGTGCTGGGAGATGGAGTCATATGGGGATGCGAGACAAGGGAAGATGCTCTCAGCTCCCAAGAGCCCCCATGCTGGGCCAGGAGGTCCATGCCCTGGATTCCTGAGGGAGAAGAAGGGGCTTGAGCTTCTGCTCCTTTGGGATTATTGGTGCTTGAAGGCTTTAGGCTGAGCTCAACTCTGCTTTGGTTTAAAGATTCAAGAGTGTCTAAGTGACACATGAGTCTAAGGAGACAATTTGCAAAGTGAATTTCATGCTGAATCTCAGATGGATTGAAGACTTACCCCTCTGTAAGTTCAAAGACTTGGTAGAATAGGTCTGATTTGCAACAAGACAGCAGGTACCATGGCAGTCGGAGTGGCTGGCTTAAGGACCAATGCATTTCTTTATCTTCAAAGTGCTTTGGTGCTTCCACCAACAAACTACATGCAAGAGGTTACATTAGGAACCAATCCATACTCACCCAAATTAAACCCGCAGCAGTTTCTTCAGTTAGCTGGTTGAAAGTGCTTCCTCATTTGAAGACCCCAGCACTAATATTTTAGATGACATTTAAATTTTCTTTTAATTTAATTAAGATCTTTCAATTGTTAAGATTCTTTTGATTTAAGTGAGAAAATTATCATTAAATTATCATTAGAAATAAGCTTAAAATGCAAATTCTTCTGTTTAGGAACAGAACATACTGCAACTCTGCACCATTAAAAATACATTATGGATGTCAACAGTTAATTACTCTGACAAGTAACTTTACTTCCCCTTGTGTTTTTCCCATATCAGACAGACTCAAAAGGAGGAAGGCATCAAAGTTTTTCTCCTAAAATCACAGACTTGAAAGGGTAGGAATGAATCCCCATGGGTGGATTTACTCTTCGTTGCATGAAGGATATTTTCTGATACTTTCTGGCAGTGGAAAGAGAAAAAAACAAAGGAAAAAGAAATAATCCTGGCAGACCATGGAACACACCAAGTGATAGTTTAATTTCTACTCAGGGCTGTCATCAGGAAGTGAAAGTTTAATAGTGTATTTTGGAAGCATCTTGGCAGAACTGGGAATGCATCCTAGCAAAACTGGGAATATCTCCTGCAGCAGGTACTGTGAGTTTGGCACAGCCCAGCCTAAACGTAACCCACCAGGCGTGGAGTGCTGGGAAAGGTCTTGCGCATCCCCATGCACTTCTCCTGGTCAATGAAGAGCGAGTTGGCTTTGACAGCCAGGTCATGCTCCAGCACTGACTTGGCGCGAACCAGTGTTTGCAGCGCGTCCTCAGCGTCACTCAGCCGCTGCTGAAGGTTCTGAATTGTCTCATCAAGTTCATAGACCTCGTTGACAAGGCTGGAAGACAGGCAAGAAATCCCATTAACGGTCCTGTCACAGGGGTGGTTTCCACCATGCTGTTGCTAATAGGCCCCTTGGGCACAGGGTTTCCTCCTTCAGCCTGTTCAGACTGACTCTGACCCCCCATTTTTGCCTGATGCATGGGAAAGCTGAGAGCAGAGCTTCTCTGGACCTCTATGGGGAGGCATGGTTTGCTCTGTCTTTAGCAATGCACAGCCGTGTCTCCCAGAGCAGCTCCTGCCGCCAAGAAGAGGGATGAGTGGATGTGGTTTCCTGTTTGGTTTTAGAGGTTTGTTGGTTCACCCTCCTGGATTTCCCTGTTCGAGGGTCCTCCCTGCACCTATGAGTGCACACACAGCAAAGTAGGACAGATGGGAGAGGCTAAAAGTGAATATGAAACAAGTGGAGGATGGATAATACAATGGTGAGATGCTCAACAGGCTCCAGGGCTGGGTTTAAATGGCTTTTGAAAAGCGGCTTTCCGTGAAGTCATGCCCAGAGGGCTCCAGAAGAGATGAGGTTTGGGGTCCCTCACAGGGGGTGCTGCTGGGCACTCAGAGAAGCCCGTTTCTCCACAGCCCCTTGGGGTGCAATCCCAAAGAGCTCCCTATGTCCTGGAAAGGATTTCCAGTGTCCCCAGGGAAGGGGAGGACAGCCCTTAGTGCTTATATCTCCATATGGTGCACCCTTTCTTGCAGTTACCCAAAAGGAAGGAGCTAAGTGCTGCCAGCATGAGCCTAATGGAGAATAAAGGGCTTATCCTTCAAAACTGAGCACATTCAGCCACTGGGAAGCAGGCAGGAGAGAAGATGACATTTACTCAAGTGGGAAAAACTCAGCCCTGATTAGGTGACATCAGGCTGGATCTGGCCATGGTGTACAGCCTCTGTGGCTGCACCCAAAGGCTGGGATACCTGCTCATTGCTTTTGATTGTATCAATGCATTTATAGAAGGAAAGGAAAATAAATAACATTAACTTTGTCACCCAGTGATGCTCCTGAGTGCTACCACCACCAACTCCTCAGGGACCCCTTACCGGAGCTGGGGAGGGTCCCGGCACAGCTCCATGTTTGGTCTCCATGTGCGCTCATCCAGCCGGGTCTGAGCCACTTTTAATGGAGGTCCTTTGTCCCGAATGGCTTTGCGGATAGCTGCTATGTTCATCTCAAGCTGGAAGATTTCCTGCAGAGTCTGGAGTGGAAAACAAACACATGCATAAATTAAAAATAACAGTCTCAAGTGACAAAATAATTTCCCTTTTCTCCTGTCTGCAGAAAAAAACCACGTTCAATAAGCAAACCCCAGGCTCAGGCCATTGTCACTCTGCCACACATCAAGGCACAGATCCAGAAGAGATTTCTCTTCAGGAAAAGCCATTCATTGCTGTTGCTGTCACATCAGAGGAGGTTTTGGAATAGTGATGGATCTATTGAATTACCAGCTTCCCAAAATTACTGCTTGCAGGAACTGATCATCCATCAATAGCAACTAACAGAGGGAAAGTTTTTAATGGATCCTCATTTCAGGCTGTGGCATCAGTCCACAGCGCTCCAAGCCCAGTCTCTGCTCGGTTAATCAATAGTGTGTTGACTGCTTTACAGGAAGCTTTCCATGAGACCCACTGGCTCGAGCCAGGTGCCCATCACGGATCTCCGCTTCCTCTGCTTGGCAGAGCAATGTAGGAAACACATGGATAACCATGCAGCAAACTCAGAGTGCTGAGACTGAAAGCATGTCCTTGGAGGAGAAGCAAGCCTGCAAACCCCCCACAGGCTGAAATAGCTACCAGGAGACGCAAGCAGCATCTCTAGAAGTGATGGTGTCACACCGAAAGGGAGGAGTTCAGGCTACCTTGGCCAGGTGAGTCTGAATCTTGCTCTTGGCATCGGCTGTCTCAGAGATGCGGTTGGTGAACGCGACGTTGACTGTGTTGAACTGGCTCCACATCTCATCAGCCGTCACTGCCAGCAGGGTCTCGATGTTGTCCCGCAGCTTGGCAGAGGCTGCCCGGTCATTCTGGGAGCGGAAGATGTTGGTGTCTGTGAACTTGGCCCATGTCTCCGGCACCGTGATCCTGGGAGGGGAAAGGAGAAGCCCTGGTGAGCCCATGGGCAGGCATGGACCTTGTCGTGGACCCTGCCATGGACCCTGCCAAGGAGCAGTGTGGTTAAATGTAGATTAAATCTACGCTCTTAATTTGACCAGATGAAAGTGAAACATCTGGGCACTATTTGTTCAGTAATGCTTATCAAATGATGACATGCTCACGAGGACAGCTGTGTTACTTATGAAAGCTCAAACAAAACATTTTCCCAGAAAGAAAGAGAGATTTTAATCAGGCCTCATATTTACATATTCGAGGCATTTAAGTGCCAAGTGATTCCCAGCTACACAACAACACGCAGTCAATTCGTTTTGCTCATAACTCATCTCGGTTTCACACTAAACTGAATGAGCATTAGATAATATTCCATTCCCTGTCTGTGCATTCAGGATGAAGCTCACGCCTGTGCAATAGTCCAGAACAAGGTCAACAAAAGACTTAAATACCACATAAGCTCCATTTAAAACATGCTGATTCTCGGCACATTTTACCCTCCTCTGAATTTTAGCATCAATCCTTTGCAATTTATTTGCCCATCTAAATATGTCTGAGCTTCACTGTGAATAATTATTCAAACATTAGAAAAACTGAATCAATCTATGCCCCACATAAACTGCATGCATCTGTGTGAGCAGTAGAGTTATTCCCTCAGCCCTTTGCCACTTAGGGCATATCTCTGTGAGTGCTGGTTGAGGTCATCATTCATTTACTGCAGAGCCAAAGCCAAATTCCTGGCACCCAAGAGCAGCTGAACTCTATCCCAGGACCGTGCTCTCTATTTCTTTATCTCCTGTGTCATTTCGGCTCCCTGCCAGGCCCTCTCCATGCAGGGGTGAACCCCGCTGACTTTACGTCAATGAGAAGCACTCAGGCAAGCACTGACACATATTTGAAATATGCATTAACTTAATGAGCTGTGCAGAGGTGCTGGGCTGAATTCATTTTTCCAGCTGGTCTCTGAACCCTGATATAATGTTTAATTAGGTGGGACTTGCTTTCGATGGGATATTTGACTTGCTTTTGCCTGCGGGATGTTCAGCATCCAGCTGAAAGCAGAGAGTTGTTCTCCCTTTATGGTGAGTGGGGAGAAAGGGCCCCTCTGAGGCGGGTGTCTCCAGGCGGGATGGATGTGCCACACATAGACACATGCCTTTATAGTGGTCTGGTGGAAACCAGCTCCCTGCCAGGGAGGGGCACCATGCCCCTCAGTGCTCAACACCCACGTGCACTCACGTGGCATCAACTCGCTCCACCCCTCGGTAGTAGCTGATCCCATCGGAGGTGTTCCTCAGGTGGTAGCACTTGTCATCAATGCGGTGAGCTGACTGCTTGTTGGCCAGGTCCCTCTCCAGGTCGTGCTGGGCTCCCCTGTTGGACCTTCAACACACAAACACCAGCCATCAGTGGGGAAGCTTGGGTGGAATGGTTTCCTTCGCATCCTGCTTCCCTGCAGCTCCTGTCTGGGCAGCTATGTGCTCCCACAAGCATCACTGCCAGCTTCCCATGGAGCCCGCAGGGTTTCAAGCCTGCAGGGTGTGGGTAGAGGTAGGGGTCTGCTGGGGGTGCACATTACAGCCCTGCAGCTGATGAGATAAGGAGCTCCTCCTTACATGAGCTGGGCTTTCGCCTTATCCAGGTGCTGCTGCATCCTCTCCTGGCAGGACTTGATGATGTCGACTTCCTGGGCAAAGGCAAAGCGTGACCCCATCAGTGTCCATGCTCAGTCCTCCTAGCCACACTCATCCCCTCACACCTCTCAACCTCACACACAGCAAGAACTTGCCTGCTTGTCTTTCTGTCCATAGCAGACAGGCAGGGAGTGGAGAAAGTGCTTCCCCAACCCCAGCGCACCCACTTGTGCAGCCGAGCCTGTGCACAGCAACTGGGAGGGGACAGGGTGCTGCTGTGGCCACAGCCATGGCCTCTCAATTTGCTTTCAGGGTGGGTTGCCAAGTGGTTTTTCATCTTGACATCTATGACAAGTGCTGGTTAGTTCCACTATAGGGAGACAGGGACAGATCCTGACTCGATAGGAACAAGCACAGTGGTTTCCTGGACCAACAGCCCTACACATCCCCATCCCCAATCTGCCTTTTTTGCTCCCAAAATGTTTTCCTCCCCATGAGAAATCCCATCTGTATGGGACAAGAGGAGACTTTGGTGTAAATCCCCAGTCACTTCTAAGCAGCACTGAGCTCCGCTGGAGGAAGGCATGTGTTGCTCTCAGCCCACTTGAAGTCAGAATAAATCTATGTATTTAAGAAGCCTCAGCTTTCAGAGGCAGATGATTACTGTTCCAAACCCAGGAATTTTTAAGTCCTCCTGTCTGCATTAGCTAGCTGAAAAGTGCAGTCTAAATGCATCCCAAACACTTAAACCCCAAAATGCCATTATGGAGATACCAGCTTTGATTATTTTCCTAAAATCTCATGACCTTTAATTTAATCTTTTAATTTGTTAGAGCCTGACTCATAAGAAAAGATCTTCTAATGGAGCAGTGGCTCCACAGTCCCAGGGGCCGCAATTTCCTTCCCAGTTTCGTGCTGCCTTTGCGGTGATTGTATTTCACTGTACCCTGCATTAGGATCCCATCTTCTGTGCCAGCTCTCAGCATGTTTGCTTTTTATTCATAATTTAAAGCAGACTATATAAAGGCAGGCAGGAGTGCACGTTTTTATGATCTCTATAAAATCCATTGCCTGAGCACACATAGTCCTACTGCAGCCACACTGCTCTGAGCAAAGCTGAGCTAAGCTGGGGGTAGATGTAATATCTTTTATTAGAGCAACTAATATAGTTGGCAAAACCAGACAAGCTGTCGGGCACACACTGTCGTCTCCATATCTGTGTGTGCATGTGTGTTAAATATATATAGATATATGTGTGAGATATAGATATAGACATACATCATATGTGTGTGATACGGATACATATAGATCCTGTGCTGGCAGGGCTCTAAAAGGCAGGATAGTCTCATAAATTCCCTGAAGAGGGACAGAGGACCCCAATAGGCTACACAAAAACCCAGCTGGTTTTCAGCTATCCTTTCCTCTGTAAGGGCAAGCCTTACCTACCCTGCATGTTCATGCTGCTGCATGGGGGAACACGGCCCCAGCCCAATGGATTTTGGGGGTCTGAAGAGTTTTAGCACCTCACCAGCATTAAGGAGCCAGCCAGGCAACAGGGCTATTTAGAGTAGTTTAGGTAAAAATAACTTTAACACATGATCTGTGTTGCCAAACTTACTCTGAAGAGCTGTTTCTCCACCTCGTCATGGACTAGGTCAATGCCCATCCTCTTCTCCCGGTGAAGCAAGCACTCCCGAGCAACCTGTTGGGGACATGCCATCAGTGCAGGGGTTCCCTACAGGGGTGGTCCCCATGTCAAATAATGTAAGAAAAGAGATTATGGGTGGACACAGAGATGACAGCATGGGATAAAACGTACCCAGGGGAGATAATTTAGCTGACAACGAGCAGCCGAGCTGCAACATCAGCATTAAATCAATATGAGGGAGCACACGTGTCGCTGGTGCAACCACTGCTGAATGGAGGGACCTGTGTCAGGCTTGATGCTGACCTCACCAGAGTTTCATAGTAGGACATGGGCTTTTGTCTCTCAAACCAGGGTTTTGGATATACTGCTTATAAAAATATTTGGTTAAGCAAATACTGTTCTGATGTGCTCAGCATGTGCTGAGCGGGGATGCAGCAGATGGCAAGGGATTTGTTTATTGCGAACTTAACTAATGGTCTCTTAATAAAAACTTTCTAGATGTTACAGAGCTGTAATGAAACTTAATCAGACATTTGAATAGCTGCAGATGTTTCAGCAGGAGGCTACAGCTTGCAGCACATTGGACAAGGTGCTTACCTGGAGAGGGGCCTCTGTCTCAGCCAAGGCTCTCTCCAGTCGTTTCTTCACATCTGTGAGCGCACTGGTCTCTTTGATCATCTCATCCAGCTCATGGCAGAGCTCAGACTTCCAAAATCCTATATCATTGACACGTACTCCCAGGTTTTTGGTACTCTCTCCTTGGGTTTTCATTGTCTGCTGATGTTTATCCTGAATCATGCGGCAGGTATCATCTCTCAGGCGCTCTGCGTTCTGCCGGGAAGTCTCCGACTCTTTGTAGTTGGTCATGTTGGACTTGTACCAGTCCTCAGGGGTGTAGCGGGTGAAGAGGTCTGTTCTGTTGCAAACAAAAGGCAGTGTCTTGCCAGGGGTTATCCCCTCGGCACATTTGGAAAAGGGAGCCAAAGTTGGGTTGATGGCAGCTGTTTTATAGTAGCTTCTGGGCATCCAGGGGAGGCTGAAGGTCTGAGGCAAAGGATAGTAAGGAAAACGGTTCTTATAGCTTGAAGCCATGGTGCTTATGGCAGGCAGAAACTTGTTAGGTGTTGATCTTGGATGGGCATGCGTTGCAGTTAAGGGAGAGCCAACCAACTCCATTCTTGAACACTGCTCTGCTATTCAGGTATGTGTCCTGCACAAAGGAGACAGAAGATGACAACCTCACTCAGTAAGCTCCTGCAATTGGGTTACTTCTTACAGCAGCATATGCAACTTATAATACAAACAGCGATGCACACAGCACCCACACGTCGCCTGCACAGGCCTACAACTCTTGAAAGCAAATCCCTTCTGACAGAATCCCAAGCATTTGTATACATAAGGATTTGACTTTGTTGTTAGTATCTAGCATCAGGTCTTGAAATGCGGAGAGAAACAAATCATAGCTGCTAAGGAGAGTGACAGATATTATGCCTTCATCTTCCTTAAATCTGTCAATCCAGTGTAACTGTAGTTGCTGATTCTGGGCTGTTCATTTGTTTCTTTTGGCCAGTGTATCTGCTGATCTTATAGTACTCCAGATACAATTTTCTCTTTAAAAGTTCCATTACCAGCCCTGATAGCTTTGAACACACAGCTGCAACCAACACAGCACAATTTGCGTGTGAGGGACTCCATCCTCATCATCTCTATCTTCACTTGCATTAAATGCTCGAGTGAGAAGGCTGCAGGTGACCTGAGCTTTACAAGGCTATACCCCAAATTTGAACCCCGCCATGTATTTCAATCTAAAAAGAACAGCCATCTCTTGGCTTGCAAAGGAAGAAAAACGTCTGTGGCTCACCTGATGTAAAATAAATGCACTTGGAAAGGAAATATCCCACAGTCTTTTCAGAGCGGCTCATAAACGCCAGCCTTGCAGTAACCCTAGGAGGAATGACCACACAAGAAGATTTTGCTACCAGTAACTGCATACAGCACTGTGGGTGCTTATTGCTCTTTCCAGATACAGGTTATCAGTCAATTATAATCAGAAATAGAATGTAGAGGGCCACCAAATGTACCTAACACACCTAATCTGAGGAGGGTATGTTGTGCTTGGTATGAAGCTCTTGTGTGGTTACAGGTATCACCCACTGGTAGAACAAGTCCCTGTGGCTCTTGCAGCCAGCTGCTATGTTGCAAGGATGTATTCTCCTGCTAAGATCAGGACACTGGTGTGCTACAAGATCCCTGGGTGGGAGTGGGGTTTGACACGTGCTAAATCCTGCTTGTTATAGGATGAGATCAACTTTAATCCTTTAGAAGTGGGATGCTTGCATGACATAAACTCACTTTTATTTTGGAACAAAGCAATCACATGACTAGAGGTTTAATTGCTCCTCCTGGTCTACCCTTAGCACTTTGCATCTGTAGGCGAGCTGATTTTAAAATCACAAAACCCTCAAGAAAGAGAGTTTCTTTCATTTCAGTTACCTCTGCAACAAAGAATGCCTCTTTCTGCACAAGGGCAGGACCAAGGACTCACTCTTGCCTCCTGGAAAGCTTAAAAGGCAGTAGATGGGAGGAGACACACAGAGCCAGGCAGGCTCTGCCTGTGAGCTGCTGTTGCTGTACACCAATGTAACCCTCTAATGCCAGATACTCACAGCTCATTGACTTTCTTGGAGCCATTCCCATTTACACCAGGCGATGAGCAGACCACACAACTCATTAAACTGCACATTTTCTAACATCTAGAGGTGACCTAAGAGACTTCTTATGTCATCAGTGCCTGTAAAGCTTTGATGCAGTCAGATGAAGTGTCTCAAAATGCAGCTATTAAACAAACAAATGGCAAATACAGGAGAATAACTCCTTTAGCTAGGGCAAATTGGAGAAAAATAGGGATGAGTCAGAGGGGAAAAGTGCACAGCTTACAGCTGGGAAATCATTGAACTTTGAGGACTGTATTCTCAAGCCTTGCCCAATTTTGGCCATGTTGGCATGGGCTGCCCCAGTACCTGACTTGAGAGCAGCATAGCTGCAGGCACTGAGTCTCACCCCCGGATCCAGCCTGGCCAAAGAGGCTGTGGGATCTGCAGCGGGAAACTCACACCCTCACATTTAGCAAAGAAACTTTCACAAACACGACCCTCTGAGCCAGTTTGGCAGAACCGAGGACGAAATGTCTGTGCTCAGGTCCAACAAAAACCACTGTGTGTGCCTGTTCCCACAAACCAGTCCCTTCGGCCCTTTTGTCCCTGCTAGGGATAAACCACTGCGCTTGCCCGAGCTCCATGCCGCTTATTTATACCTGAGAAACGGCACTCAGAGAGTGGGAGATGGCGTCCCTGGCTCCCACCCCTGCAAATAAGTTGTTTCTTTTCAGGTACTGACAGACACACGTTTAAGAAAGGGAGGAAAAAGCCTTGGGAATGGACTGGAGTTACTTTTCCCTCCATTTAAAGCTGAAATAAACACCCCTGCATCCCCTCGGATAAGCCATCCCACTTCCTACCACCCCTGAACACAGGCACACATTGGGAGCCACCGACCACCTAGTTTGGGTACATTCAGATGATATAAGAGATACTGGGGAAGGATTAAGAGAAATACCTGCTTTTTAGTCCCAGTTAAAGCAGACGCTCACCCGTAGCTGCCTGGGTGTGGGGTGCACTCTGGGGTTTGGGGGTGTCCGGGGCTGCTGCTCCCTGCTGTGCTGTCAGGCTCGGTGGCAGCACTACCAGGCACTGCAGCATCCCTGGTGTCAGTGATACAGAACCAGGGGAACGTTGCCATGGGCACAGGGTGCTCAGCAACGAGGTTCTACCCAGGCCAACTCCCTGCAGCCGCTATGGCAACCTGATGCAGCCATTGGGCAATGCAGTGCTCCTGATGGGCAACATGGGGCCACCCCTGGGCAATCCAGTGCCAACTCTGTCCAACCTAATGCTGGCAACTTGATCCTTTGGGCAAACAGCCCTTGGGCATCCTAGTGCCACTCCTGGGCAGCCAAGTGTCACCCATGGGCAAACCAGTACCCTCATTGCTTCCCTTTACCACTTTAGGTTAACCATGAGCTATGTGGATGGCTCATTCAATACTCAGACAGACACATCTGCCTTCTCATAGCCTTTTTCAGTGTCTTCTCACTTTCCCAGCCATTCCAGCTGCGGATTGAGCCTGTACCAGTGTTTTACAGCTTCTCGTGAGAGCAGGGACGCCCTGCCCCACCACTCCTGCTCTCTATGCACGCACACGGAGCTGGCCTCCTCGAGAAAGCCATGCCTCTGCTGCCAAAGATCTGACATAAAAAATAACTAAAACTCTTTGGTGTATACAAAGCTTAGTACACTTTGATTTCACTTTAAACACACGTCTTGCTTTAGCCGAGTGAAGAATCAACTTAATTAAAGTGAAATAAAAAGTTCAGCACACAAGTTGCTTTTCTAGAGCTAAACCAGCTAAAATAACTTCAGTTAAAGCAAACCAAGCTCTGCCCCTGGGCAGTTCACGCTCACACCCTCGGACCAGCCCTGCTCTCTGGTCCTTGCACATTCCCACCCTCCATCTACACCCGCTCTTTCTGCTTGCCTGGAGCCGATTCTGTTCAGCTGAATCACTGCGCGATGAGGGACACCACTAATTGTTGGAGGCAACCACATGATTTTGAAGAATTTGATAAATTAAGCTATAATAATTAGATAATATTGTAAATGGTTTATGGGTGCTCTGAAAGGCACACAGGCTTTCTGGGGAAGCATCCACAAGCACCGAGATGCAGAGAGACAGCAGGAGACATCAGAATGAATGAAGCTTTGGTCCTGCCATAGTGTCTGGGGTGGTTTTTCAAGTGAAGAGCTAATAACATACCTAAAAGCTATAAAGCCAATGAGACTTGGCATGGGTAAAAGAGCCAAACTCACAAGCTAAGTGACTCTCAAGCAAGAAGTTGTCAACTGCACACAGTAAGTGGTCCCCACATTCCTCATGGTCTGGGTACCACACCGAATTAAGTAGAGTATTCACATTACCTCCACTTATTCAAGTGATTAAACTGGGTTCCTTAATTGTGACTACAACTCCAACAGCAGCAAATCCACTGCAATTAGAAAACCAGCTCCTGGTTCTGGAGGGGCATGTCCAGATTTGATGGACATGTGAGAACACAGCTTGTCCCCAAGCCTTGACCGCTTTAGCTCAGAATCATAAAAGAAACACAAGGGTGAAAACATGAGGCTGATGTTAAGAGGGTGCCAATTTTCAGCACGTCAGCCCAGGTTTGTCTGGTTGACTAAACTGGAATTTCAAGGGATACATTTAGATACCTAAGTACAAATTCTACTGCCAAAAGCTGTCAATCTCTGTCACAGCTCTGCATTCTCGCCGTCTATTAATATAGCATTACACTGGATCATAAGCTGCCCTTCTGAAAATACCCAGATCCAGATCTTTTATAGCATTCGTCATGAGCCTACATGTACCCATAACACTGCCCAGTGGCAGTTTTACCCCAGTTTTGAGTATTCCTCTCTCTCCTATAAACTCTGTACCTGCCTGAAAGAGTTGAATTGTCTATTCAACAGCAGAACAGACTTTTCAAAAGTCACATTAATTCATAGAGGATTAAAATAATTAAACTGTGTGTGGCACAGGCCATGCTGTCACACCGAAGGACAAGGATGCTCACATGCTCACAAGGCAGCACATGCTCCTGTATGGCCCAGGGCTACTGTAGGGATTCAAACAGGCTTCATGGTTTTATCTATTTATGAAATCAAGGCTGGCTGCTTGGACACGGACCTGCAGCCACGGGCATGGTCCTTCAGCAGGATCCATCTAGCTGGGAAACACATGAGACTTCCCAGGGTTTTACCGGGTTTCCCACATTCTCATTATGAGTTGACCATAAAACACAGAGGACCAAGGAATCTTGAGATGAGGCCTGGGCTGCTTTGATCTCTGCACAAGGCCAGTGGGAAAAGATGGTTATGGCCATCATTGAGCACCCTGCTGCCACAACAGAGGCTGGGACTGTCAGGAAAAGGGCTGAGGGGTTGGATACCAAACCTGGAGGAGAAGAAGAGGAGGCTGAGCAGTTTGGCAAGGAGAAAGATCCAGCTTTGGACATGGGAGCCATTGGAGATCACCTGGGGCTCTCCCTTCCTCTGCCAACAGCTTCTCAAAGAGCTTGTGCCCTTTTATCATGGCTGGAGAAGCTCAGGTGTTTGTGTCAGCTTCTGCACAGTCACACACAGCACTTGGAAGGTGTGTGTTGGACTTAGAAAACCCAGCTCCCCAGGGCAAATATCCACCTATGAATAAGGAGCAATGCCAAATTCCAATTTGTGGTTAATTCCAGCTCATTTGAGTCACTTCCTTGGGATTCTTAAATGGCTACAAAAACGCAGTTCATCAACAGGTTGCCCCAGCAGGACCTGACTCCTCTCTATTACTCTGGATTAAGGTGGGATGACCTCTGCGATGTCCATGAGCCTGTACTGGAGTAAATATAGCACGAGGTGGGGAAGAATCAGCCCACAGTTCATGCTGCAATGCAGGCAGGATGGTTTGCACGTGTTGGCAAAGGATTGAGATCCCACCTTGCATTGTCGGCACATCAGTGCAGTCCATCCTGGGCTCAGCTCTGACACTATTAATAGAAAACCTGTTAAAAATGCCTGTTGTGAAACCTTTCCTGTCTCTGAGGTGGAAGCATGCTGTATGTGTCCTGTTGCCTGTTATCCAAACTATCTTCACTGGTTTCTTTAGGATTAGGCAAATGGTGCAAGAGAAGGTGAGTTTCTTCCATGTCCCATAAGAGATGCACAGAGCAATGCCCAGACTTGAATGTCAAATTGACCCAGAGCAGATGAACCTGGACTCTTGAAAACATCCTTAGTCCTTCAGCAAGACCAGACCTACTGGAATTCTACTCTTGAAATTCTGGTTTCCAAAGATATCAAGAACATAAAATTGCCTTCAGACTAAACTGATCTTCACCTCTGAACATGAGGCTCTTAACGAAGAGAGAAACCACTAAAGAGATCAAAAAGTAGACTGGCAGATGAATTATTCAGTCTAACCATGGCAGCATTTGATTGAGCTTTCCAGACAATAAATGTGGCATGAATAAATCATTACAAATCCCTCCTTGAGCTCTCATCATGAGTCACAGCCACGAAACCACAGATGCTCGGGGCAGGCTGCTCTCTATATCCACAAGGTTAAGACACAGATAACTCCTGTAATCACAGCAACTGTGATCTCAGGAAATGTAGTAATTTACTGGTGATGTTCTCAGCAATGCCCAACTATCGGAAATAAGAAACAGTGATTTTGGGGAAAGCCTCCCTGCAGCCACTTCAGTGCACCATGGGCTTGCAGGGAGGTGTCTGGATTTTGCTCTCTACATTGGCCTCACCGCAAAGTCTAAGACAGTGGGGAAGGTGTGCTTTAAGTTGCATCCAAGAAGCAAAGGGGTTGCTCACACCATAAAAATCACTGAACTGCACAGACTTAGGAGCAAGTGGGAGACAGTGCTATGCACACCCGCTGATTCACAGTCATGTAACAGGTATAGACATCAGTGTAAAAAGAGATGAACACATGCCCAGAGCAGAAGGTGCAGAGCACCACACATCTCTGGCTCCCTACGACCTGCCAAGAGCCTGACAAGAGTTTTGTTCTTCCTACCAAGTTCATACCTGGTCACATTTTGGGGTCACCTCTTTGGCACACAAAAAAGGCCTTATGAAACCATCCGCAGCTTATTTTCCCTCTGTATGTCCCATCTTGCTCTACCTCTTGATTTATCAAAGGTGAAACCTTCCAACCACCCCAGGGGCTGACTTCTTTCCAAGGAGGAGGCCAGGCAAAAACTCCTCAGAGGTGACAGTGCTGTGGTCTGATAACTGATAGAGGAGGGGAAAAGGGAAATGAAACCAGTTTCTCTATATTCGCCTTAAATATCCCACCCGTGAAAGCGTTTAACCATGTGCTGTTTATTAACATCATGACCAGCCCCATTATTTCAGTGCAATTTAAACACCAACTTCAAATTGAGCCCCAGCATCTGAGGTCTGCTGAGTAGAAATAGATGGCTCATGTGATTGATGCTACGCACATGCTTTTGTGCTTAACCAAAGTGAGTTATTGGTGGCCTCTCCATGCTCATATACACTCCTCATTGCTGAGCCAGATGTGAAAGCAATTAGCACAATGGGAAGGCTCTTTTTAAGTCTGTGGGGCTTTTTATAGGTTAGTGTTTATTTTTGGACCTGCTTTCTTGAGGTGAATTTTGGCAGGCCACTCAAGGGCTGGTTTATGTCATGACTGGCTATTGTTTAAAGTTCTTTATTGCTTTGGCAAGGACTTGGGTTGGAAAAGGGAGGGGAGAGTCACTGTATATTTTTTTTTCTCTGTCATCATACTCAGACTACTATTTCACAGACAGCAAAAGGATCACAAAGTCTGCAGAGCCGATAGGAACGACCTCAGCTTCTGCCTCCTCAGGAAATAGCAAGGGCTGAATGCAGTCCTGTTGTGGAAATGCCCAGAAAGCTTGTCTGGAAAAGAAACCAGCCTTCATGGAAATTGCTTCTAAATAGAAAGACAGGGAAAAAATATCTCTCCTCACTTTTCAGATCCCCTTTGCAGTCCTGCCAGGGTGTTCTTTCCATGGTCGTATAAATACTCTTCCCCATGGCAGTGAACCCTTGTGGAGGGATGCGCTTCTGCACCATCCCATGGCACAAACCCTTGCTTGTCTTTTGACCAGAGAGGAGCCTTTGCTGTAGAAAAGCCCCTGATTCCTTGCCTACATGGGAAAATAATACCAAATAATCCCCCAACAGACCAGCTACCCGTGAGACTGCTGCAACTCCAGAAGAGAAAGATCCATGCAGCACCTCAACCAGCACAGCACTGGCAGCGCACTGGAGAGGTCTGTGGTACCCTTCCCCACTGCAATCACACTTGTCCAGCTCAGGGGGAGGAAATACATCTCCCAGTGCACAGTTACCTCAGTAAATACTCAGCAAACACAACAATGTTCCTTGCAGGAATGGTTAACATTCACATCAATAAACAAGGTGAGATGTGGGTGCGTGGTGATCTGACTCCCCCCAGCCAGGGGCAGAAGTTGGCCAGTGCTCACCCCATCCATTCTCCTGTGTCCTCTCCCTCATTGGGCTTAGGATACAACCAACTCTTCAGGAAAGGGAACATTTGCTCTGCTCCATCCCCATACATCTGCCGAAGGGACCTCAGAGGGCTGCAGCCAGAACACAACAATTTAGATACCGGTTGTTTTTATGTGAACTTTCTAAAACATAGGCAGGCTTGGGAGGTCTGTCCCTATGCACAAAACAGACTAAGTGACTACAAATGATTTTAAAGCACCACCCAGACTGTGCATGACTGATCTAACACTTCTGCAAAGAGATCACCTACAGAATTACTTCTGCTGAAAAGGAAGTAATAATTCCACATCTCAATATCACTTATTATTCAGGATCACTCAAGGGATGGTCTAACTCCAGACAGAATTTCCTTTTATCAGATTTGGCCACTGAGAGCTCTGATAAACATAAAGTGCGTGTATTTGAGAGCCATTTCGACATACAATATGAAAAACTCCAACTACATTCAGTTGTTGGATAAGGACAACAAAGCATCCTACCTCGCTTGGCCAAATGTTGGGCTGGAATTGCAGCCTGAACCTGAACCACCTCTTCCTCTCAGAAAATTTGGCTTTCTTACCACATTTGTGACCAGCCCTTGCAGCAGTCCCAGCCCAAGCCAGGATGCCAGAGATGGATCTGCCAGCAAAGTATGGGATGGACTTGGATCCAGTCCCAGCTGCAGCCTGTGACGCTCAGAGCCCTGGGTGGTTTAGGTCAGCATCGCTCTCTGGTTTCCTCACATCAGCAGCTGCTGGGGTCTGAGGATTACGGAGGATGTTTACTACTTCCAAACAAAGGGAAACCATTGCCATGTAAAGCTGGCCTATAGTGAACACAGCTTTGATCAGAGAAGATCCTGTAAATTATTTGATACCAGTTGGTAGATTTTTCTTGCTGGAAAGAGGAGATCAGATTTCTTATTAAAACCTCCTTTTTTCCTACCCCTGCGAGTGTCTTTCGTTGTCCATCTGTCCCCCACTATGCAAGCCAGCAAGAGGAACATTTCTTCTCTGCCATGCCCTGCTGCAGACCTTTAGAACTATCATTAAGGTTTCATTACATAAATATTTTGCCTGATACTTTATCTCGTATTACATGTAACTTTTATCCTTGGAACACTGTGGTCCACTTAAGTCAGATGGAGTGCATGGTGCGCGCTAAAGAAAGTGGGAGAGCAGGGTTGGTCAATGGGTTTCTTCCCCTCCAAGTGCAAATATTTTCAAGCAGTTTAAACAAAAGGTGTTTTCTGATTGTACCGTGGGCAGCCTTCAGAAAAAGGCTGATTCTGTCATGTTTTGGAGAGGTGAACGTTGCTTAGACTAATAGGTAAGAGGATGAAACTCACCAAGGTCTCTGCATACTGAACCCTCATAAAGGTTTGCTCAAAAAAGCACCTACAGGCCATTTGGGTTTAGGGTTTGTGCCACGTATCTGCACACCACAAGGGAATCACAAGGGTATCCTCATGGAGGAAGGCCCCAGTTCTGGTGCTGGAGCCTCAGTGGGGTACCTGCTGCACGGGTCCTTCCATTCTCACTGCTCGACTAAAGAGGTTTGCAAGCAGGACTCATCCCCTACCCAACTCAGGCTGGCTGTATGGGAGTCATCACCCATTCTGTTCTTCAACCTTTTTCACAGCAGCTTTTCCTGTGACTTTAGAGCCAGGCTGGGCTTTCCCAATGTCACCAACAGTCCTTGGAAAGAAAGAGGTGGACAGAAATGTCCTGCACCCAGAAGTACCCCACACAAATGAACCCAAGGATAGGCAGGAGCGACCCTGGTGCTGTTAAGCTCAAGCCAGAACATGATCTACGTTCACCCCTCAGCTATATGAAACAAAACAAACCACCTTAGAACAATGAAAATAGATAAAACCAGACAAAGATAACAAATTAAATAATAACTGGAAGAGATTTGCAATAAATCATGAAAGCCAGAAAAATACACCAGGAAATTTGCATTTTCCCCACCCGTTGCAGAGAAAGGATTTTGTGACGTGCTTGCCCTGACTATCTGCAACCACTATAATCACTATAGAATCTAATTCTAACCACTGTAGAAGCCAGAGCACCTATAACACCTATAGCCAGAGACCAGTAACACTTGAGAAGCCAGTAGCAAAGCTCAGGGCTTTCAGTGGGGCCACCGTTGATCTGAGGGCACCAAGACCTGCGGGAGGTTTCCCAGTGATGCTGATTCAGCAGCAATACCTGCCAAGGCTGGAGCATGGGCAGCAAGTCCTTAAAAAGAGAATTCCAGACTAGAGTAAAAAACATGCTTCTCCTGAGCCAAGTAGCTATAAAAACGCAGCGCAGGAGTGCAGGGACCACGTGTTTTGCTGCGGAGAATCCCTTTGCACCCACTTTCAGGGGTAAAATATAAGGAAGAGAGGCACAAATACTGGGACATTGATTTGTGCGAGCCTGGAGACCATAAGCACCACATTGGATCCCACCTGGGAGGTGAGGAGGAATGTTTTTAAGGAGCTAAGGAAAGCAGCGAGATTCCTGAGTACAACAGAGGAATTGGTGACTAAAACCTGGGCTTAGAGCAGGGGAAAAATAAATGGAAGTTGGCTTGGTGACAGCAAGAGCCGGATATACAGCTCTGCTCCCTCTGACCACATGCATCTTCTGGGTGATCTGGAAGGGTGATATGGAGACGAATCTGAGTGATTCCCTGGAGATGATTCCAAAAAGAAAGCCAAAAAGGGAGGGGGATCAAAAGGAGATAACCTAGCACCTTCATATCCTTGTTTTCTCCAGGACACTTCTTGGGGCCTGAAAACAAAAGCAGGAGCATCCCATCATCCAGTACCCTGATCAAAGATGCCCCAAAGGGCATCATTAAAATGAGACCTCTGCATGCACACGCAGGGGAGAGCTGCAGCCCTAGGACCCACCAGTGAGGGTGGACCTCCTCAGCGTGGACACACAAAGGGGTGTTTGAAGCTGTATCTCAGCGGAAGCGTTTTTCCCTCTTATCTCTGTGGAGGGTTTATTCCTCGGTGTGTGCGAGCAGCAGGAAGGAGGCAGCTCAGGCTGGACCAGCCCTTCCCACAGTGGATATTCTGGCAGGAGCTCAGCTTCTTTGGCTTGATTCTTCACAAACAAGCACCGGAGGGTTTCAGGTTTGCAGCCTGGTGGAACTCACATTTTTCCACCTTATTATTTTTCCCTCTTCCCAGCTCCAAGGGGCTTTGCAGACCTTTGTACAAGCTATCTTTCAGATTTGGGGGTTTGTGGTTTCGTTACACCCACCTTGAGTTTTAGTTGAGAAAGGCCCAAAATACAAAGTGAGTAATTGGCCAAACCCAGCAAGTTTTGCCTAGTTTTGGGTCAACATTTTTCAAGCCACCTGAATACATAAATCATCTTGGTTGTAAAGCTGGGCTATAAACGCAGAGGCAGCTCATTCGCTTTCTTATACATTTAATACCATCACAGCAGGGAGTGATTCTGCCCCAGAATCGCCTGTTTCTCCCAAGAGCCAAGGGGGTCTGCACAACCAGCTCACATGGAGACACTTGCCCTGTAGACATGAACTAGGACAAATGACACCATCCACAAGGTACATGGCAGCCCCCAGAATGTTGTTTTTAAACTAAAGATGCAATTCTTTAAAGCCAGTATCATGTTATTTAAGGTACATGCTCCTGAAAAACTTGGGATTATGTTATTTAGTGTTGAAGCATCACTTGAGTCCAGTTAAAGCTCAATCCAAGTGCGACACTGATCTCACACAGAGAAAAGCTTCAAACACAGCACCAGGAGGGATGTACCAGGAACAGGTATATAGGAGTTGGGAAGATGCAGCTTGCACCACCAGGAGATGTTCAGCTCTCTGCATCTGAGGGTGTTTATAACTTGAGAGATTGAAATTCCACTGCTAGCATTGAAAGAAAGGAAACGAGGGCGGAAGGACCTGCCCGTGCTGTCAGGTTTTATTGTTGCATTAGAACTTCCATGAAGATTAGTATTTTCCTTAAAGCCACAATTCCTGGGGTCATAAGGAATGTACTCTAAGATTCCTCTCTAAGCCTTGTATTTGCATAGAAAATATGACCCCAAAATGGGAGTATCAAAGTCAAAACTGTTCAAATGATGCCAACCTATGTTTTCTAGGGAAAAGGGAGTGGGACTAGACTCTATCCACCTAATCTCTTGTTGAACTTCATGGGACCTGGGGTAACTCCAGCTTTGCATTTGTTAAACCAAAAGAGACTGGAAGAAGAGTCGTCCCTACCCCAGCCACACACACAAGCCTTCCAGCTTAGTAGCATCTGATCACAGGATAATTCCTGGTGGAAAAGACTTCAGTAGGTCATGTCACCCAATGTAATTTTTCCCATGGGATGCCTTTGCTTGTATCAGGACACAGTGAGCACATCCGGGGCATCTTCTCCTTGCTGTAGGGCTGTGGCCCTGGGGATGTGCACCTTCCGAAGCCACACAATGGGCTCCAACAGCAGCAAGGTGGAGGACACCAATGCATGTCCACTGCAGGGTGGTCAGTGTCTAAGGAATGGCTCCATCAACCCAAAGAGCCAGTGAGCTGCTCTGATCCCAGGTCCCAGGGGATCGAAGAGGCAAATCCAAGCCATCTCAATGGGGCTGGATGCTCTGGGGATGATCACTCACAATCAGAGTTGAAAACCCATCACTTCACAATTACAGCCTCACTATTTAGGGACAGCACTGTCTCATTTCCCCCAACCCTTTTTCCTCCTGACGGCATCCTGCCCTGCGACAGGGAAGGGCTATTCTTAGAGACATCTATTTTGGCTTGGAATGCTGGAATTAAGATCCTTCCTTCCTTTAAAGAAAACATGCCAAGCAATATTCAGAAAGCTTCACCCCAGTTTGAAGGCTACATTCTGGCTGCTGAGCAAAGCACATTTATTTGTTAGCTTAACATTTACCAGGAGTAAATGCCATGTGCCCAGCCCCACAACCACCCAACCACCCTCCTGAGGCTTTGGGAAGCCGGGTGATGTTTCCTTTAATGTGCCGAGTAGCTGCCATGGGGTTTATTCATTCCCTCTTTCTTGGCAGCGCTTTGTATCGGCTCCAAATAGTCTTAGTAAAATATTTTCCATCAAAACTTTTTTTTGACAGAAAATGGCTTTTGGATACAATGGAAACTTTTGTGGAGAAGACAAATGGAAATAAAACCTGCTCAGCTGATGTTGGAGACTTATTAAGAACCCAAAATTGTTTTCCTCCTTGAAACGTTTTGGGGAAGGTAGTGCTGATGCAAAAGATGCTGGTTTTTCCAAGGTGAATATAAGCTTGTTGTGAAATTATCAGAAAAGCTCTTATGCAGTTATCGCTCCTGGAACAGGAATCACCTGTGAGTGGGTGAATCTGATAGCAGCAGCTCTCACAGTGGCCAGGAGAGGACCCTGAGGACATCTCTTGGCTTTAGGGCAGTGTTTGCTGCCCCAGCAGAGGTGAAGTAGGAGGCTGGAGGAGAGAGTCCCACCAACTGCTTGTGCCTCCAGGCTGGACCATGCTGTCCCAGGCTCAGGCACCGCAGCCTCGGGCTCTCCTACCCCATCCTGGGGCAATAAGGCATCTCTGTCCCTTCTACATAGCACTCAATGCTTAAACTGAGGATGAAATGCACATTTCCTGCCTAATGCAGGTTATTCCCAGGGCTACAGGTTGCTGCTGGGCTGTTCAAAGTTGTCTCAAAAGCCAAAATAAACGTGGCTTTTCACAGCGAACAATGCAGAAAGATTTCTGGAAAACTGTAAAAAATAGTATGTATTCAGCTTGCTTTTCAAGTCTACTATCCCAAGGACCTGGAAAGGTTGCTGGGTTTATACAGCAGCCGAGATGCTGATGTAGCCACAGGACTCCAGGATCCGACAGCTTGAAAGGAACAAACCCAAACATCTCACTATAAAATCAAATTAGCTGGTAGCAAAACCTTGTTTTGAAAAGGCTAGATGAAATTACGCGGCAGAAACCGAGAAGCAGCAAGTTTGGGACCAAGGAAGCAGCTCTCTCAGTACAGGGGCTGTATCAAACTGCTGTGCCTCCTCTGCAGAAGCCTCCCCTGGTCGGCACTGACCCCTTAATGTGGCTTGCCTGGCCCTAGCAAATCACCAGGGGGGTCCTGGGCTCTCACTCCTACCCTGTTCCACATTTTCCCTTTCCAACAGCAATGCCAATGCAACAATTTTTCTGGAAACCTTGAAAATAAATCCTTGCCACTGCCTTTTGCTCACTGGGTGCTGGACAGACCCAGTGCTGAGGCTGTGGGTGCCCCCGATGTGCTCCCCCATCACTGGGCAATGGTCAGCCAAAGTAAGTAATCCCCATACACATCTTCCATAGGGGTCCCCATGCAAACCAGGACAGAGTGCTGCTGCATCACTCACACACACACTCTATAAGGATTCCAGTATTTTGCTAAATGAAGCACACAAAAGCTGATTCTGGCTCCTGGCAGCAGCAGCCCTGTTATTGCTTTAGCAGCCACAGGCTGAACCTTTGCAAGGCAGAGCCAAGAGCCACGACGAGCTGTTGAGCTCTTCAGCCCATGTCAGGGTTTTGTAGCACTCAGGTTGGGTCTCTGTGGACACACAGAGAGCTGTGGTGTCCTCCAGCCCCATAGGGTTGGGGACACCCACTCCCCCTTCCACCAGTAGAGAAGCCTGTCCATCCCTAAACACTGCAAGCCAGGCACCCTTCTCTGTTCCATCCCCCTTTGTCCCTGGCCAGCCTGGGGATGTGACATGACTTTAAAGCAGTGGTGTTATCCCAAGTGTCCTTAAAGTTATCTCTTATTATATCTGACTCCAATAATAATTAACACAGACGACATCCTGAGCAGAGCTGGCTGGGACCTGCAATTTCCATTACTTGGGAAATCCTGACATTAAGGGAGAGACTGATTCTGATTCAGCATAAAAAGCTAGAATTCTTGTGTTTGCCAAGAAGCAACATTTCCTCCTAGCAATCAGTTTAGGGCCATTAGAGTGTTTCACTTCAGTGACTCTTTTCATTCTTCCTTTTGCTCCTATGCATTTCTACCTGCACGTGGAATTATACAATCTAGAAAGACAGTATAATATCAAAATTTACAGTCTACATTACATGAAATTCATTTAAGTGACAGAACAGAAACATTCTGCTTCTGCTGGAGTTCTGATACGGTCCAAACAAAATATTTCAACTTCTTTTTTGCTGCTAGGAAATGTTGTTGGAATCAGCACATTTCTATTACATGGCTCAAGTTCAACTAACCTGCTTTTTCGTATGGAAAGTTACATTAAGAATAATTTTTTGGTGGCTTTAATAACTCAGATACTCCCATCCTACTCATCCCCAAAGCACTCTCACCCATCTATTATATGCTGATATTAAAATGCTACTCCAACAGATAAGCAACAAAGAAACTGAGATCGTGTTTTTTCCAACCCCATACTCCAAAACTGAAAGTTGGCACAAAAAGGCTATTGAGAGGCTCATCGCAGTTTCATCCCCATTCACTTCTCCATGGGCTGCTCTAGATTAAACAACTAACTGCACCTTCTAGTTGGAGATGTCTCCAGCCACAGGAGATCTTCCTTCTCAGCCTGTGGCTAAGTCTTTATTGTTTGCAGGAACTAAGCACGAGTTCAGTTTTCCGCAGCTTATTTGAGCTGCTGACAGACATTCCTGCATTAATCCTAGGGAAAGGAGAACCAGGAGCCACACTCCAAGGTTGGGTTGCAGCCCAAATGCAGCAGTACTATGACAGCTTAAAGGGGCACATTGCCTGCATAGGTGCGCTTGGTGACCAGCCAGCCCGAAAATAGGGACATGGATGGAGTAGAAGACAGGGCCCGATCCTGCAGGAATATCACATTTGGCAGCAAAAGCAGGATAAAGCAGCTTCTGCCTTTCTGCACACAGAAAGATGCCTGCATCCCCCAAAGCAACCAATAGCACATCCCTGGGGGGCTGCAATATTGAGCGGGCAGCACTGCAAACTCAAGCACGACTTTTAACCAGGTGAGGAGCACGATGTCCTGGGGTTCTTATAAGCAACCTATGAAAACAGAACTATCGGCACAGAACTTCCCTGGGGCACAGGGAGGCACAATGTGGTTCCTGGGAGCTTGCTGAAGGGTGGACGTGGTGGCATGTAGGAAGAGTAGTGCCCCAGCCCTACTCTTCCCAACAGCTAAACCCCTCCCTAGAAAACTTCCAGAAAAGGAAAAGGGAGCTGACACACTGCATGAAGAGTATAAAAGCTAATGGCTACACTTCAACAAGGCTATAATCAAATAAAAACATGATGGACATTGTTAGGCAAACACAACCAGAGATGTTGCTATGAGCCCCACCTGCAATAAAGCCTAATCTCAGGACTGGAGACGGCTTATTTTGAGGGCTCATAAAGTGCCAACATTTGTACAAAACACACTGTAAGGGCTCGGGAGCCACGCCAGAGCCAGTGTCACTTTGCCTTTTGTGCAGAGAGGAGTTTCAACACCCTGAGCTCCTCTCTGCCTGCTCAGCATGCTCTTCAGGAACAAGAGCTACACGTGCCCAGCAGAGCGCTGTGCATGCCGCGGCTGCCTGGCTCCTGCCTTGGCTCGATGAGGTTTTAAACATAGAAACAAAAGAGTGCATCATCCCATCCATCCCTCATCCCTGCTGTGAGGACACACATCCTAACAATGTGGACTGCAGTGATACTCCTGCAGGAGTCTCACATTCATAGAACCATAGAATGGTTTGGGTTGGAAAGGACCTTAAGATCATCTAGTTCCAGTCCCCTGCCTTTAAACCTCAGCAGTCCATCTCTGCACAGGGACTTTTAATAACTGAACTAGCATCTGGGAGGCTCTGAGACCCACCCCAGGATGGTGGATCTGCACAGAGAGGGCTCATCCATATCAAGAAGTTTTCTCCTTGTTGTCTAAGAACAGCCACCTCTCCAGGGACCCCTCTGCCTGCACAACATAAACCATCCCCTCGCAGTAGCCCTGCAGGTATGAGTGCACCCCCAAACCCATGGACTGGCTCTCTGGTTCCTGCACACACTCGCTTTATTCCCATCTATGTGGCTTTCTACAACTAATATCTTGTACTGTTTGAACCACAATGCAAAAACAGAGTGTTTGGGAAGGAGCCACATCCAATGTGCTTTGCTCAAACTTTCCAGGGTGACTTGAACTGTCCTTCTTGCCACAACCCGCACACAGTTTTGCTTCTTTTTCCTAGGAAAAGCCACTGCATTGCCCTAACTTCTCATTGCATCCTTTAATTTCCAGAAAGCTGCCACTAAATTGCTCCTGGTGCCCTGAGCAGTGGCATTAAAAGACTTGCTGAAGTGCTCCAGTCATAGGAAAATCACAGCACATGGCTGTGGGATGCTCATGCCACTACTCAGGCACCCACAGCCATACGCACTATGTCTGATCTTCACCAGGTCATGGAACAGGGAGGAGACACAGCGACCTGCCCCAACATGCTGGTGCAGAGATAAGGGCAATAATGCCGCCCCAGCAAAAAACACAGGTTAAGAGTTATATCAAAAAGCAAGGAGTGCTGTTGAATCATCAGACACTGGGGAACCTGGTAAACACAACAGCAGTAAATAGCTGAGGAGTGTGGGGTGATTTTTCTTAAGAAAACCCCTTGAAACCTCAGGTAGCTTTATTCAAGGTGGATTTGAGAGAACAGCTCTCTGCATTTGAAGAGAAGGAGGAAATGCTTTTTCCAGGCAAACTCTTGGCATGCCCCGAATATGCCTTTTTAAGTAGAACAGCACGAGAGAAGATAAATCCAAGTCCTCTGCAAGTATGTGAGGAGTGTGTGCAGAGCACACGGCAGGAACCGCTGGGAGCGTTACCGGGGCCTGGGAAGGATCAGCACAGCCCTACACAGCACCACACAGAAGCAGCTTTTGTTCCAGCAGCAATTAGCACATTCCTGCAGAGCCCCGGGGGGAGAGAAGAGAGGCATCGCTTGTCTGAGCCTCCAGCCCCATGCTCCCACTGAGACACCCAGGCCAGTGGGGGGATGATGGACGGTATCCCGAAAGCAGGCTTAGGATGGTGCCTCTGCCAGGGAAACAACTGGGAACGCAAGAAGGACACGGCAGCAAGGCGTAGGGGAGATCCACAGCCAAGCTAGGGAGGGAGGGGTGGTACAGGGCTCCATAGGGTCTGCCCTGGGATGGGGCCAGCTCTTGGTGGGAGAGTGGGGCTCCTCTCTCCTACCTTGGGCCACCTGCAGTAAAGCTTTATGTGTCTGCTGGTGGCCCAGTCCTCAACCTCTTCAATCTGGTAATGTCCACCAGGAGACACCTAGTAGGCATCTAAGAAATGAATAGAGACACTAGTCTCCTTCCAGTAACTATGAGTCCAGAAGGATGGTGTGGATAAGCCATCCAGCTCTGATACTACTGATAGCCACTCAGAGGTGGATAAAACAGAAATAATACTTCCCTCTGTACATTTGATATCATCATATAAGGCAGCATCTTCCCACGAGCACAGTGCTCTGCTTTATCTGGCAGGTGTAGGAGGTCCCAACCTTGCACGCACTCAACACGCCTATTTGCCAACAAACACAGCAGGGCTCCCACTGCACCAGCAGAACCAGTCTCTGGTGTGAGTGAAGCTGTTTGCTGAGATCAGGCAAAGGGCTGGGGGGTTCTGAACTAACGCAGTGCCCTGCCTCAAAAGGCTGGAGAGCATCATCTGCAGGGCATTTAGGAACCCCCAATAGAAAGCACGTAGAAATGCACTTCAGAGTGGAAAATGTTATAAAGCCCAAGCTCCTAATATGACTGAAGAGGCTCTGATTGAAGAGACACATATTTGGCTTCCTCTTATCTACAGTATTACTGAAAAAAGGGGGTTTTCTTCCCCTGTGAGGTACAAATCCTGCGCTGCTCTCTGCACGCAGCCAAATGCCAAGCATGCACTCATCCCCTCGACCCATCCAAAACCACAGACACCAGTAAACTCTGGTTTACTGGTGCTCTTTGCCCATGCTTCCCAGCAGCAGACCTCCAGCAGCTCAGTAGCATGATCCCCACTTTCTATGGGGAGAAATCTCTGCCTCCAGAGCAAAAGCAGAGATGTTTTGCATTGAAACAGCTTCTTCAAGGTTCAGTGTATGATATGAGTGAGGTCAGGGCACAAGGCTCACAGCTCCACCCCAGCAGTCCCACGCAGCACCCAATGTCACCTTATCTTCTAGCCATGACCTTCTGGAATGACTGTGGTGTGTCACAGGAGAACTAAGAGAAACCCAGAGGGTGTCACTAGGGGCAGGGCCCTCAGTAATGCCCATGAAGACCCACCCCAGCTGTCCCTAGTGACTCACATGTATCTCCATAGCACAGAGATAGGCTGAAAGCTCTCTGTCAACCCGAGGTGGCGCCGAGATCAGCTTGAACATGTGAGGCATCAACTGGGCTGTGCCAAGTGGTCCCCAGCACCGGTCTTCCATGGGAAGAATGGAGACATCCTCTGCACAAAGTCCAGCACACATCTGTCCCACGGAAAGCCTGCTGCAGCCCCGAATCATCACCTTCATTTCAAGCAGCTACATGGGAGCATCACTAACACTATTGTCTCCAAGCTGCCTTTAAAGCCTTTGCTGCGCCAAAGCTTAACAGCCACCACCACCACCAGGAAGGTAAAGGGTGTTTAAAAAAGGGGATTTGGTCCTTCCCAGGTTTTGGGACCTTTTCAGGTGCTGTGCGGCCACTTCTGCCTGAGGCCCTGGCTATCACTCATAACTGAATCTTATGTGTGGCATAAGCAACACACCGACCTTAAAATCAAGGAGGAAAGTTTATGTAATACAGATGTAGAGGAAGCAGGAGAACAACACTGTCTCCATAGGCATGTCTCAGGGGTTGGCACAGTGGGAGACATAAAGGTAAAGATGGGGATCCATGCATGGAGCTATTCAGTCATGTAACAGCAGGATTTCCCTGTTTGGGAAAAAAATTAAACTACTGTTATAGGAAAGTGGTGTGTGATGCCATCACACACATATACATACCCCTTTTGACCTCATTGGTCAGGTAGGTTCTTGTGTGCTCACAAAGAGAGTCTTATCACCCAAAGCACAGGCTTGAGTTGCAGGCTGGCATCCAGAACCTCATTCAGGCAGATCAGATCTCATTGTGCCATCAATTTAATTATGTTCTTGCTTTCCCTAATTCACTTAGACTCTACTTTGCCATCCATCACAGGGCTGCAACTGCAGCAGGCTGCCTGCAATCGCTATCTGAATCGATGCTCTGCGAAGCTGCCTGTGGGTGTTTTACCGCCAGCAAGCAGATTTTTGTGCAAGCCCTTTCCAGCTGACCAAAATGCAAACAGGGGCAGAGACAAGTCCAGAAGGGAGAGGAACCCAGTGCCAAAAGCTGCTGCAGATTCAGAAGCAGCTTGCTGGACCATTGCACCAATAGTGTTTAGACCTGAGGTTGTCAGTGAGCATCACTCTGGGTCTCACAGGGGCAAAAAGGCTCAAATAAGAATTGGCAGAGTTGCCTTGGGCTCAACCTTGCCCCATCACAGTCAATGGAGTCAATGCTAGGGGTTTTCAGCTAACTGCACCAGGGCTGTCTGGAGTGGCCTTTATGCAACACAGTGACATCACCTTTAATAAGCCTCCATAGGCAAATAAACAGGGAAAAAACACAGAGAAAGAAGAAATTGTGATTTCTTCTGATTTAAACCTTACATCTCTTCAGCCCCATCAAATAATTTTTGAAAAGAACATTTTCTAAGGGAATAATATTCACATTTAATTAGCTCTGATTTTTCTGTAGCTAATAACATTATTTTGAATGGCTGAATCAAATTATTTCCATCTCTGTACAAAACCAGCACAATAACAGCACACATGCCATCTACGGGATCAGTGCCCAAACCCAATAGAAATCTCCCAGATAGACTTAACTTTGAGGGGGGGAATTATTGCTACCTTATCCATTGGCATCACCCTTGAAAAGTGATTTATTGGGATAATCAGAGACGGAGCCTAACCATAAATCCCAGCCCCTCCTGTGTGTCACCAGGACACGCAGCCAGCATGATGATGCTCCCAAGGGAAGGGCAAGGGTTGAACTGAAGGTGCTGGCACTCCCTGGGGAGCTCCCCTGCATTACTATCAGTGACACAAACCCCGCTGCTCCCAGCAAGGATTAGTGCACACCAGGGCAGCAAACAGCTTTAGCTCGTCCCTCCAGGTATACCCTGCCTGGAAGGGAGGTGTCTAAGCATTTTATCTTTAGTTCATTAGCCCTAAGCCACTGCCTTGAGGTGCGGACAACATTATAGAACACTGAATCACGCAGTGTTTCAAGGAAACTCCCAACTCATACTGACAGACCTCTGCTGCTTGAAACAAGTGAGTTGTCCCCACTACCCCTATCCCTGATGCTGCAGGGAGATGCTGCATCCACCTCATAAAGGGCTGCAAGAAGATTAGGGATGGGAATTCTGAATGTCAGGGCAGAGGAAGACAGGACAGCTGGGATCTCTCTGGAGGAGATTCCTGTTCTCTCAGGATTGGGTAGATGAAATACTTTCCTCTTACAGCTCATTGTACTCATGCATCCCAAAGTCACAGGGCGGCCTCACACAATGACAGAGGCTGGTGAAAGGATCCTGTTATAGGCTGTGATAACAGAGCTTAAGACTAATAATGACAACTGTTTACAAAAGGCTTTGATCCTATCCACACAGACAGGACCCAGTTTTGCTATGAACTGGAGGTCATGAGAAATCACAGCATTTTCTGTGTTTGCCACCAAAAAATGCTCAGCATGGCTTTGTACCTATTGCAGAGTGATGTAGGCAGCCTGTGGGCAAAGAGTCCCTCCTGAGCAGAAGCCAAACACCATGTCCTGGCTGTGGGGTTAGGCAGTGATAGACTTCAAGTCATGAGGAACCCCAGCTTTGGAGACAAGATCTCCCTTGGAGGAGGCAGCTCGGTGCTGTCTGCATTTCAGAGCTGGCAGAGCACACTAAACACCAGCGAGCTGGTTCCTTTGCTTACTGTTATTTTGACCAGCTCTTTAGTAAGGTTAAAGATCAAGGCCCTACAACCCTTTGGGCTGAGCAGTTCACATCTGAGTACACATTCAGGAAGGCTGGAGGGCCAGCACCCGCAGGCAACTGCCAAAACAAATGGTTGTATTATCCAACAGTTTCCTCCCCTGAGACCTGATTCATGAAAGACAAAATCCAAGCCAAGAAGCCTTAGGTGTGGAGCAGCAGCCCTACAACAAAAAGAAGGGGCCATGAATTAGGCTGTCACACATAACACCTCTGGTTGTTTCTTCATCACATGCTTGTGATTAAAAACACGTGCATGGTGAGATGCAGGTTTCTGCAGGAAAATGAGTTTTATAAGGGGGAAGAGGAAACAACAACAAAAACATACCAGGGTGGTGGAGTCTGAAGGTGACTGAAGATGGAGCCCTGGTCTTCAGGGCTGCCCACCCTGCTCAGCCAAGCGTGCTGTGGTCACCTCTCCCATCACATCCACCTGCGGCAGCTCCCCTGTAATCATTGATGCTCCGGCCCTGTGCATCCCACACAGCCCCCGTGGGAGCTCATGGTCCATTTCCCACCACCTGCAGACTCAAGTGACTTCCTACATCTCCGTGCTTGCAGAGTACCCACACATATCAAAATCAACTGTCTGCAAGAGCGAGGTGGTGAGACTGGCTTTGGTTCAAACGTTATGACAGCAGGACATCACCAATTGGGAGATGCTTTGATTTCAATAGAGGAATGATGGGGCTAATGCATGAAGTGTTGGTTCTTCTATAGATCATGCTGACATCTTCTAAATGCTTTGTGCTGATGGTTTTCATCACTAGTTCTCCTGCAGAGATGAAAATGAAACTGCACTGAGGCAAAAGATTTTTGCATTGCTAGAGGGAATCCTGGTCTCACAGTATGTTTTGGGCCAAGAAGATAGTCCCACTTCTGCATCTGCTTGTCTTTATATGCTCAGAGGATCACAACAGAATTGGGAGGAGTTGCCTACAGGCAGCACTGGCCACCACAACGTGCCTTCCCTGCCTTTCAGACAAGTCAGGCACAGAGCACAGCATCAGGTACAGTGTCTCCATCCCACACAAGTATGGGAGTTCCCCTCAAGATGAGGTTCTATTAAACCTCTTTGCTGTCAGATCAACCCTTTCACTTAAGGAAGCCAAAGCAGGAACTAGAGCAGCACGTGTGGGTGACGCAGAAGGGAACTCCTCAGTGAATCACCTGCTTCCATCCATGGAAATCCCTTACTGCTGTCATTGACATAATGCATACCTCTCATCCCAAAGGTCTCTGAATTGCTTGAAAGATACTGAATATAATCTCTTTTCTGCAACAGTCACACAGTGCTAATGAAAGGACAGACATCTCTCGGGACGAAGTAACAGACTTTATAATGCTACAGGACACCAATAGCTGGGACCATATGACTAGGAAGGTGTATAAGCATTTGGCCATAAAAATGGTCTTGACATCTCTATTCTAGCAAAAAGCATCATGGAATTTTTAAGGGTCACAAGGACCTTGATTTTATCTCATCTGAAAGACGGTACCTCCCCCTAGCTCCATGCTGAGGAACTGGTTCAGTAACAGCTCTCAGAACATCTACCATATGGAGCTCCCCTGAAGCACATGGGGACTTCTCCACAACCCCCATACCATGATGGGATATTTCCAGCCAACCCCCTCAAAACCTTTGATAGGAAAAAAGAAAGAGAAAGCAGATGAAAAGGTTTAGTGGAGCATAGAGGGACAACAAGCCCATGAGTGCCACAAGTGAAAAGACATTAATAAGGTGGGTCTCAACTTCTGAGGCTCTGTCCCTGTCCTTCAGCTCCATTCTGCCCATCTACACACCCCTTCCCCAGATCCTACACAAAAACAGAGCCCAAAAGTGACGGGATGGAAAGAAAAAGCATGGTTCAGAGAAAGCTGGACTTTTCCAGCACCAAGAATGGCCCCAGAAGCACAACCTGCCCATTGGAAATCCCGCAACACTGGAGACAACAATGTCTTTGCCTGCAGACTACTGATGGGATACACCCTTTCCAAAATCTAAATTGCAGTGGAAAAGCACTGATATTTAAGTAAGAATTATTTTTCACTTCCACCCCAGACTTCAGAGTGCTGCGTCCACACAGATTTGTCCTTACAATCAAGAGCCACATGTTTGCATTCCTGTTGTGTCTTTCAGTCTCTCCAAACTCACCAAGTGTCAAGAGCTTTCATAGTGCTTATTATTCACTTCTCTTCCCCTCCTAAAGAAGTAGAAAAATCAAACACGTGAACATGAGCACAGGTGGAACACAAACCAGAGGCTTAGCTCGTGTGGAAACAGCCTTTGAAACCTTTGGCTTCAAGAGCCAATGCAGCAATGAGGGGCTGGCTACCTGCAAGCTGATGAGGGCACAGCCTGTACTGATTCAGCCTCTCAAAGAGAACGGGGGTAAAAGGGTGGAGAGCATCCACCCTGTTCCATGTGTACGTCTTGAAGAACCAGTATTTATTGTACAAATAAACTCCTGTATCCCATGTATCACTCAGGTTTTCCAGCTGGAAGACCAGTCAGTCCTATGCCGTTGCTGTATGACCCAGCTATACCCAGCGATAGCCATATCTCTGAATGTTTAGTTACTACCTTTTCCATTTGATTGTCACCCAGATTTTCTATGTGATCTCTGGTTTAGGGACAGATTTTAGACTGACGGCTCTCCACTAACAGAGAAGACAGGGATGAAGGCAGGTTCACAGGGGAGCAAGCAATGGCACTACACAGCTAGGCTACTGCTAGTAATGCTCAAAGGGTGTGACCAAGGCCACGGAGGCAAATTATTGTCACTGTGGGCAGGAGACCCATGGCTTAGTGAGGCTAGGACTTAATTTTGAGCAAAAAACCTGCACAGAAACACACAAGATTTCCCAGCAGACAACTCACACCATAATCTCTTACTCCAGCTGGCCCTAGCCCTATGCAGGATGAAGAGATAAATCCTACCCTGCCAGACAGGAGGTTTCCCTCGGCCACACTTGCAGCAAAGGGAATGGAACAGCAAGAAGTGTCCATGGGGTTTGAAGCCAGAAGGCACAGCACACGCCAGCAGGACATGCCATTCCCTGCAGGGCATCGCTGCCTGCCTACAAAGCCTCCTCAAAGGTCACGTCTCCCTGCGATGGATGGCAACAGTTAAATTCATTCCATGCAGCGGGGCCGGGTGGTGATTCATGAGACTGAGCCTTGGGTTGTGCTGGCAGGACACAGCTGGAACAACAGCTGCAAGCAGAGTACAGAGTGCTCTGGGCAGTGGGGAACGTGCCATCACCGAGGGGTTACCGCTGGGCAAAGAGGGGAGCAAAGGAGAAGTGAGGATAATCTTCCAACACAGCACCTACGTCCTGCCAGCACAGGGAGAAAAAAGAGCTGAGACAAGAAGAAGATGAGAGGATGCTGCATAGCCTCCCTCGGGGCAGGGCATTACCCAGCCAGGCTGCTCCAAGAGACTCTCGTATTCTGGCAATCACCACCTCTCCCCAGCACTGTGGATCAGGAGGACCTACAGTCCTTCCCTCCTAAGCCCAGTTGTAGAATCATAGAATGGTTTGGGTTGGAAAGGAGCTTAAGATCATCTAGTTCCTACCCCCTGCCATGGGTAAGGACTCCTCAGAGTGTTGCAGTTCTGACAGCTTGAGAAACTAGTTTGTGGGAGTAAAATGAGATTCCCAGGCTTGTTTTTGTTCCAGGGCCTTTCTCGTGAAATCTTGAACATCTTTCACCTTTTCGGGCTTTCTCACCCTCCCTCCCAGGAACAGTGAAGGACAATGCAGGCATGGTAGACCTCAGCAAGAAGGACATTGAGCTGGGTATGCCTGGGTACAGCTCCTGTCCCAAGGCCAGTCTAACCAGTCCATGTCTCCCTCTCCAACAGTCTGCTCAAGCTCAGAAACCTTCTGGACAAAAACATTTCCAGGTCAGAGAGATTTCAAGAACCTGACATCTTCCAAAGAGGTAAAAACATCTTTGTCAACAATTCCACTTCAGGGTTTTTTTTATTTCCAAGAGACATCACTAATTTAAATACATGGGAACTCATGGGACTCGGCAAGGCATCCTGCCACTCTTTGGAAGACATGACACATACTCCTATATTCTCCATTGCTATTTCCACCAACAGACCTCACTCTGCATCCTCCCTCTTCCTTACATGCTCTGCATTACTAAACGCGCCTGCTGTCCCCACTCCAGCTCACCATGGCCATCTCAAGATAGCGGGGAGCTCTCACAGCCGGTGGGCCAGGGAGTCCTGAGGGTTTCCGATCACCTTCCTGAAGTTGGTCCACAGCACAAACATCTGCACATACCTCTGCAATGGACAAACATCAGCAGAGGGGAAGGAAAAGAGGAAGGCATCAGAAGTCATGATAAACTGTCCCACACAGGACCCCTCCTACCCATGAATACTTTGCAAACACAGTCAAACCTGGATCAGCAATGCCTCCGGAGGCATGGCTGGAAAACATCCACCCAGGAGCACCTCTGAGGGTCTCTGCTTGGGTCACACTTGAAGTTTGGTCTTAAATGACTCAGTGGAGTAGATTTATCTTGTCTAACTTCAGGCACTTTGCTAAATAAGGAGACATGGTTCCCTGGGGAGCACAGGAGTCAAACGCAGACACAGCCCTGAGAGCATCCCCTCTGATGCACACTCCTCCCACCGCCACACACATCCCTTCTCCTCATCCTCTGCCTCATTTATAAAGGAAAAGAAACATCCCTGCAGCACAGGCAGGGGCTACGCTTTGTTTTGCATTTCACTACAGGCTTTTTATAGCTTCCAGTGGAAAAAAAGCCCTGTAATGTGAGAAGGTCGGGGTAACGCGACCGGCGCGCTCAGCGCTGCCAGGACCAGGGCCAAATGCTGCCAAGAGCAGCTCAGCACATATACACAAACCTACCACCAGCAAAGCAGGTTGACACAGCCCTGAGCAGTCCCCTGTGAGGTGCAGAGCTCGCACCTTGGGGGAAAACAGCTTCATTTCTCATGTTTTATTCCAGCTGATGTGTCAGCCTCGCCCAGTTGATGAGTGCAATTACACCAGTGACCTATTCTGGCACTGGGCTGGTGTTCTGTAGCTTCAGGGTTACACACTTGAGTAGCTGCTCACACATATCAGGGCAGGACACAGGGTCTAGTCCTTCATTTGAACACTGCAAAGCGCTATGGAGGAGCTGTTGGCTCCGCAGTATTTACACTGGATTGCAGAGAGCATATTTGCGCTTGAGTCAATATGAAACTAATTGTTTGAGAGAGTAAAGAATTCAGACCTCGTGTTCTGCTCCCCTTAACATTAGGAAACGTGGGGAGGGATGACAAAAAAGCTTGGGAAAAAGGAAAAATTATCCAAGTTAGTTGGAATCTGCAAGGAAAAACTGGAGACACAAGGTCAAAGCCCAAAGCAAGAAACAAACTGGATGGACTCCCCCATGTACAGCCCGCTCGGGCTCTCCTGCCTCACCAAAGTGCTCATTCACACACTGCAGCTCAAACTGCCCTCGCTACCACAGCAACGAGCGCTTCAGGAAGTCTAAAAGGGTAACAGGAAAAGCAGCAAAGGCAGGGGCAGAGTCGACAGCACCACCCGCCTGCTCACTTGCCCTCCTGGATGTTGATGTAGCACCATGAAATCCTATATAACCCAGCGGAGTTTTGCTGGTGTCTGAACCGTTTGTGTCATAACAGAGCCCCATTCATCACACATGTTGCTAATGAATTTTCCACTGAGCAAAACCGGGGATGTTCTCAGGGACAGCTCCTGAAACAGTCTGTGTTTGGATCCAACCGCTGGCCAGAATCGGGTTCCTTGTTTCACATAGGATTAAAAAAACACAGCATCCAAGTGGGGCATTCATCTCCAGCTTCATCCCTTCCAAAGATGAGGTTTTTACCTGTCTCAGAGTGGAGATGCCCGCTCGCCATCTCTGCAAAGCCACCCGAGTCTTGTAGCAAAGGAAAGGAAAATAAGTCACACCACCAGTGATAGAACCATCTCAGACCCACTTTCGGAAGTGATTTAGGCACTAAGGAGCCTGTGTTTGAGATTTAGATGCATGGTTTTCTTTCAATTTAATATAAAGTGAGAGTCCAGAGTGTTTGGTGCAGAAATCTCTTCACCAAAGGGCAAGGACAGAGGAGACACTTGGTAAGTCCGTGCTGTTTACCCCTTTTCCTCCTCTGCTCACATCCCATTCCCCAGCCCACTGCCTAGGTCGAACCCTGCCATTTGGCCAGTCACAGCAGGAAAACCAATCCCCCATCACATAAACCACATTTCATAAGGAGATTGCATTTCAGAGAGAAAACCTCTGGCATTTGGCTCTGTGCCCCTATGGTGAACAAACCATGTGGGCTGGGTCCTTGTAGAGCCCCGTCTGGCCCAGGACAGAGGGATGTACCCACACACGCATCCTGGTGTCCTCACCACTGTTCCCCATGGGAAGGCAGCTCAGTGGGACTTGCAAGTATTGCCAAGAGTTCTCACGAAGGCTATAGCACAGTGGGATCAGTTCCAGTTCCCGCTCCAAAATATCCCTTAACATTAATGCTCAAGGCATGCCGCAAAACAACAATTATCTGCTGGGACTTGCAGCAGGGGCTGACTCTTGGGAGTGTTTTCCTGCCCATTTTTAGCCTCTGTATGATTAGAGCTATATTGCTCTATGGATATTCTGCTTTACTCTGCCTCTTAATGCAATGCCCATTACATCTTTGAAGGGAAGCTGCATGTAGATGTGTAATGACAGCTTTTTCTAAAGGCCTGGATTATGTCATTGAAAGCTTTCCCCAGCTGGGAATCAGCCTTTCAGCCCTCAGATGCAAAAAAAATCCCAAATATATAAAAACAAAGAGGCAAAAGTGAACGAGAAGAGAGGAAAGACAGAGCTGGAGCCTGAAAGCCCCAGGAAACACCCTTTACAAACCAACCAGCCCCGGCAAGCTTTTTGCAATACATTGGCGACATTGTTTAGTGGTGGACTTGGCAGTGCTGGCATAAAGGTTGGAGTTGATGATCTTAAAGGTCTTTTCTGGTCGATTCTATGATTCTATGCCTGAAAAACAGCAGTGGGATGCTGCAGGGAGGCAGAGTGCCTCTTTTATGGCCAGAGGTTGCACATGGGGGAGATCAGTCATCCCGGAGGGTCAGGGAAGAGCCCTGGGTGGGAGATATTTGTCCTGATGCTGTTGAGATACTCACATCCTCACTGACATAAACGGGAAAGCCCTCGCTGACATAAATGGTTTGCCACAAACGAAAGGAGCAGGCGATACAACTCCATCTAAGATGACCTCAGTCAAACTATGAAAGAAGCTGCACTCAGTGTGACCCTAGCTTGCCACCAGCCATAAGACCAGAGGTGCAACCCACCACGTGTTAGCAAACACACAGTGGCTTCTGACTGGGAGCTTGCAGTGTCCTTCTGCCCATGGCAAGGCATCCATAGCCCCCAGGAGACCTCCGTCTCCAAGGAAAGCTGTGTCAGCCCCAGGCAATGGTGCACCAAAGGGATGGGGAGGGAAGGCGAGGTGGCTCGCCTGGAATCCGGACAATGTGGCCATTAGTCTTGGAGAACTGCACTGCTACAGGGAGGGGGAGGAAGTTTTCCAAGGCAAAAGTGCTTATTCATCACCAGAACTCATTTGATAATTGTCCAAAACCCAGCTGTTTGAACCAGTGAAACTGCTCCTCAGCACATCCCTCTTCTGACATAGCTGTGAGGAAAGGTTTCTCCTCCCTGCAGGAGGAGGGATCGGGAGCAGAAGTTCACTGTGGGACTGTCCCTCCCAGGCAGGGCTCCCTCTCTGCTTCTTGGCTCTGCTGCTTCTTTCCAGAGAGCTTGTACCAGTCTCAGCCTGTTCTGCTGCAGGAAAAGAGACTGAGTTGCCAGGAAATACAGGGGAAAATCTCTGTATACCCCTGGTCCCTGCATATCCATGGGGTACAGTGCCTGGTGAGCACAGCACATGGGCATCTTAGTGCACAAAACTGTCACCAAGCTTCTCCCAGGGGTGCCACCAGCACCTGCAGAGCTGCAGGAGCATGAGCACCGGCTTGGGTAAGGCTCAGGGATGGAGGGATCTGTATGAAAACCAAGAAGTGAAAGACCAGCTGGGAAAGCAGCAGGAAACTGCAGGAGAGAAAAGAACTCAGGGATGTTTCCATCTAGGAGAGGGGCTATATCACAATGTAAGGGGAGAGAGCCCGTTGCTGTGCTCCTGACTGTAGCAATAGGAGAAACTGAGGCTTACAGGAGCAGCTGCTTTAAGAAGGTTAATTTATGCTAGCCTAAGTCCAGCGAGCAACTGAGCTGTTTTCACAAACAAAATGCTGTCATCTAAGTGTTAAATACAGCTTTCCCTATTCTGTCCTGTCCTTAACCACAGGCTCTGGCTCTTCTTCCACCCACCTCTGGTCTTTTCTCAGCTTCACATGCGTACAGCTGGGGCTTATAGCCAACATCTCAACAGCATTAATGTGCAGCAACCTTGATATCTGCCTGGGACATCCCTAGTTCTCCACATGAGCAAAGCGAGCAGACCCCAGCCCAACACACAGGGCTGGGGCAGCTCAGCCTTAACATGAGCCAGGCTGCAGGGTCAGGCCCAAGGGGGTTGGCACCAAAGCAAACAAGTCAGCCACATCCCCCTTGTTCTGGGCTCTGTAGGAGGATGTCTTTTATCCCAGAGGGAGTCCATGGCATGGAGCACATCAGCTCAGTGCAAACTGAGTGGCTGGAACAAAGCCAGGGGGGACATAATTTTTACCCCATTAAGGTTAATGTCAGCGCAAAGGCAAGAGATATCTAGAGCTGTTCTTCATGGTCACAGTGAGAGTTACCACACCAGGAATGTCACTACAGGAGTAATGGCCATCTGCAGTGAAGACTGTCCAACTGGCTTTAATTAAACTGGTTTGGGTTTTCCCCCCATAAAACAGGTATTAGGTCAAAAAATGCATTTTGTTGGATGTTATGTTCTTGTACTAACACCACTATGAATACCCTAGAAACGAGGAGTTGGAAATGACACCCAGGATGTGTCTCAGGCTCTGGGTACCTCATGGTTTCACACCAAGCCCCAGCCTCATGTCCATTCCCTCAGTTTGGGCCTGACTATTTTCCCAGGAGGAGCCAAACCTCTTCATCTGCTCACATCCCAGCAAAGACTCTTGCACCAGGGACACCGACCTCCACAAAGCCCAGGTTCATCTCAGCCACACTCACACCAACTCTGTTGCAGGGGCCGGAACAGACTCTGGTTCCTCAACTGAGTGCCTTCACCACAAAACATCTTTCACTGGTGGACACAGGTTTTAAAAGACAGGGGAAAGTATGAATCTTCACTTGCCCTTTTGCATCGTTATGGGGAAAGCAGAGTTTGCATGGCTGCAAGCACAAAATTCAGTATGGAATCTCCTTATCCCACTGAGTAGAGGCTCCTCAGGGGTCCGGTTGGACCAGCCTCTCCAAGTTGGATGCATTTTTCCATGCTAAACTATAGCCAAATCCCTATGCAAAATGGAACATTGTACTGTGGTTTCTACAAACCTTTCCATAACAATCAAAGCAAGCAATAACCTCCACTCCCTGGGGAGCAACACGACCTCTGCTCACTCCCACTTGCCAAGTGAACAGTACTTTCCAATCTCTCTGTTGAGCAGACAGGTAAAACACTATAACTGCTGTTACCTGGTGTCAAGGTCACCATTACAAGAAGTCTCCTTTAACTCCTGCACTGCCCAGGTTTTATAGGGGCTCACCCTATCATTTCTGCATCACTAGGTTATCAAATCATCCAGGAAGGAGAGTTTCTAGAGAAAGCGCTGACACATTCACATAGCCCCACCACAAACTGCCTGCCTTTTCACAGCAGCACCTTTCCCTGTGCACCCCGCTTGGTCTCATCGTGCACAGAGTGTCCCAGTTTATACATTAGAGAGTGAATCAGCAAGCCAAGAGCCCTGCTTGCTATGGATTAGCTCTCCATTGGAAAGGATAGCTCTCATTATTGTCATTAATCCATCCGAAGGAGCCTGGCCAGCAGCCCAGAATGGCTGGGGTGGCCACAGAGAGTTTCTGTTCCCTGAGCATATTTTCATCTCCACCACGCTGAGCTCCCCACAGCCCTACTAACAGCCTCAGCTAATAGCAGAGCCAGCTTCCAGCTCAGAGAGATCAATGCTAATATAATTACTAGAGCATCTTCCAGGAAATGTGCTGCCGGAGCCATGAGTGGTTAGAAGGAGAACAGAGAGGAGTGATGGTGAGCATCACAACAGGGTGTCACCGTGCTATAAAGCGCCCCAAATTCAGGTACAAGACCTTGGAGAGAAGAGATTCTTAGTCAAGGTGATTGCTGGCTGTGATTGCTGCTGCCTGTGGCTGCCAGCAGCAGTGCAGACACATATGGTTCACCACCTTGATGTGAAGATGCAAAGAGATCCTGGTGCATACAGGGTCTGCTAAATAAACAGGGCTGGCAGCAGAGTTATACCATGTATTAGTGTGTTTACTGAGCTCATAGGGCAAGGTTGTCAATTGAGAGCAGCAGATCTCTTCCCTTTAACCCCCGCAATGCTTTCAGACAGCAACTTCTGAGAAGGGTTTGAGCATTTTGCTACCCTCTGCTGCATTTTACAAGCAAGATCAGCACATTTTCTCTTTTTAAAGCATTTCACAAACTCTTGCAGGTCCAATATAGTCAAACAAGCAAGAAAAAGCAGCCTTAGGGGAAGACCACAAAGGGACAAAGCATCTTGCACAGACGCAAGATGCTGCACCAAGTGTAGGATGCAAGGGCAGACAGGCACATGACTTAAACTCCCCGGTCTTCTGGCTGCCTTTAGCTGACATGACTTCAGTGGGTGGCTGGAATGCCATCTATCTCCTGAGGCTGCTAAAAGGGAGCCCAGGATGCCAGCACCAAGGCGGGGAATCTTTTGACCGCAGAGGAGTTGCAACAGAGTGGCATCCACACACCCTGCCAAGAGGCTGACAGGTCCCTGTGTGAGGTCTGGGCACAACCACCCCTCCCCAGAGCAAGAATTGCCAACCCTGATCCCAAATCTAAAGGCTTTTCCCATCTGCTGCTGTATGTGCCATCCTTCATCACAGCTTTGGCATCTCATTGGCATTTAGGGAGTTATGCTTGGAGAGCAACAGGTCTGATTCTGGCTCCTGATGACTGTAAGAAGTAATCTGTCATACGTGGAGAGGACCATGGGCTAAAGTGTAACTGCCACCACTCTTCTTCCTGCATGTGCAGCCCTGGCATACAGCCAGTGCAGTCAAGCAGAGAGCATTGAGGCAGAACTGCAGTTCCCCACGAGAGCAGTTGGTTCCACCTCTATAGGCAAAGACCAAGTGACCTGTTGGCCTCTTCCCTCTTGCTGCTGGTGTTTTAAGCTCCAGCCCCACTGCAGCAGCTCCCTACTTGTGTGTGAGGAGGAAGCAACCAGTACCTCCTCAGCCCATGGCAGTCCCACCAGCACACCCCACCTCAGAGGATGCTACTGCATTGTGCCAGATCAGTCTGGTCATCTCTAGGCCGCAAAACCATCTTCCCTGCTCCCAGCAGAGCAAATGTTAGAGCTACTGTGAAAGGAAAGGACTGGCAGGGTAGATGATCTGTGTTTTCTAGAGGAGGCATTACATTTTCGATGCTATTCTTCCTGAACAAATAATGCAGAGTCTCATACCAGCACAGCTAAAGATCTAGGAGAAAGTCCAGCTCTCCTTCCCCCAGGCTCGCTGGGAAGAGATCTCGTATTTACCTGTTTAAAAACTGAAAATCCGTGGCCAAAGCCAAACCAGAATCAGTTTGTGGTTTTCAGATTTCTAACAAGAAACTGTAACACCTTTAAGAAAGCATCTACTGTGCTTTAAGAAAACTGTTAAAAAGCATCTCACAGTTTCATCTAGTGAGGAAGAAATTTCCATTATAAGAAAAGTGGAAAACTCCCTTGTTTGACCCAAAATGCACACTCAAAATTCCCACTGCAGGACTAAGCTTGGACTCGAAGCAGCAGATGCCATCCACTGAAGACAGGGACTAAAGGCATCTATTCTTCAATTTTCATGAGACTGAGATGTAGGGATTCACCCTTATATTTGAGCCAGGGAAAACTTATCCTGCCTTTAAGCTTTGCTCCTATCCTTGCTATGCCAACAAGCAGCTTGGGTGAAAGATGGAGATAGGGAGGACAGAGAGAGAAAAGAAACAGATGAATGATCAGCCTGGAAGAACTGAGATTACAGTGTTTGGGCTCTCCTTCCCATGATCCTCATCCATGCTATGATATCCAGATGAGCCTTGGACACAAATAAAAGCAGGAACACAGAAAAATCCCTGTAAAAGTGTTGGTTTCACTGGAGTGGGATGAGTTTTGGGGGTGGAACTGCATTTCCAAGCTACCCCTTGGTATCCAGCCAGAGCTCAGGCCTGAGCAATTGAGAAAATCCAAATCGGGCTGATTTACTAAACCCTTCTGGACTTTGGCTTTGCATCTGCAAAGGATAAGTCAAAAGGCCATTGCTGATGCAGCGGAGGCTGCTTGAGCAGGGCAGGGATGCACGAGCAAGGGAGGCAACGCCAACCTCCGAGATTGCAGAAGGGGAACCTGATGAGCTGGCACATAACTGGGCAGTGTGAGACAAGCCACAGGAATGGAGTTTATTGTTCCCCTCAAGCAGCTTGGAGAGCAGGCAGAGATCAGACCGAGGTTTGATGGAAAGTAATTTGAGGCGAGATCGAGATCTCTGACAACGCTTTGGAAGCACACCCTGAGCACTGTGTCATGGTGAGCACTACACAGTGTGCCAGGCTTTAAGCCTTTTGCTCATCAGGATTATTTTTCCTGCCTGAAAGACTTTCAAGTGCAAAAGTTAAATCCCCTTGGATCATAGGAGGCTGATCCAGCGAGGCACTGACTACTACCCACCTGCAGAAACTCGCATGATATATAGACATTATCAGCCCCACCTTTCTGCCCACACAACTTTTTCGTATCAAAGACCTGAGGGGTTTACTCCCACAGAAGTCAGTGTTGACCCTCCACCAAGCTGTTCTTCAAAGCATCACAACAGATCCATAAACACAAACATACAAACCCCAGCCACTTTGGTGAGCATCACGCGATGAAGCCCTTCAGGGCACCATCTCTCTGCAGTTCAGATTGCAGAGTGCAACGAAGAGCATTGCCAAGAATAACCAATGCTTTTTGCCGAGTGGCAGGAGGACAGTCTGCTTGGAAAATACAGTTCACACAGGTTTTGGAGAGCCAGTGTTAGCCTTTGAAAACCTCTTCACCTGCCACCTACATCTGAGCTCCCATTCCTGCTGAAACAGTGAAGAAAGCAGCAGCCAGAAAGCTTTAACGCATCAAAGCTCCTTGAAAGCTAGGTCAGATCTTGAGAGGTGGTTCAGGTAGCTATGCTGTGAAACAACACCCTGAAAGTCTCAAAGCACTTTTAACTGCATGGTAAAGGCCATTATTCAAATCCCATAGATGGGGAAAAGGAGGTAAAGTGAGATGCAGTGAATTGGACCAGCACCTAGCAATGAGCAACCTGATCAAACCACCCTGATCACAGCCCTCATTATACTTCAGAGTTAATCACAAAATTGAGGCTCAGACTCCAACGTGCTGCATCCCCATCCTGGAGCTGAGCCAGGACAGCTTGCTGCAAGGGATCCAGCCCCTGAGCACCCTGAGATCTTTGTGGGTGCTTCATGCCTGGACTGGAAAACACTTCCAACACTGTGATTTGGTACATGGAGACAGAGGCTCCACTGCGAGAAGGTCAAAGCTGCTTAGACCAGTCCTGAGGCTGAGAACACGAGGGTCCGAGGGGGTAATGTGCTGTGTTGCAATTGGTAACAGATTCACAAAGAGAGCTTGTGTTTATGGGCTGGGCTATAAATACTCCTTTTTGAAAAGGCATAACTGGAAAAATGTCTAAATGTCTATTTTTTCCTCCTCTGCTTCACCCACTCGAAACATTGACATCATACCAAGCTCCTACTGAAACAGAGTCATTCCTGAGACCCGGAACAGTACAACTGTACCCGGCGTCAATGCCGGGGAAAGGAAAATAAGCATCTTTGTAGCCTGGGAGGACGGACAGAGCAGCGCTTGGGGAGGGGGAATTCTTCCATGAAAATGGCAGGGTTTCCACTGCTCTTTAATTCCAACAAAAATGACTCAGCAAAGCCCAAGTCCAGGCTGCCACAGCTTTGTCCGAGGCTCACTCAAGCTCCAATACTATTCCAAGAGGCTTCCAACCACCCAGGTTCAGCCTTACAGCAAGTGGTTCTCTCTAATCTCCCCCTCAATTTCATATTACCCCACAGAATTCACCCCAAGCCACCTCTAAGGAAAGAAATCCACCTCTAAATGAGAGTAAGGCAGTTTACAGCAGACTGTGGCCCCATGGCACTTCCCCACAGGCTTTGTGAACTGCTGCAAATGATGAGAGAGCAGCAAACACCAGTAGCTCCATCACCTCAGTGTCTGCAGCATCTCCCCACTGCCTGCTCGGGATGGTGAGAACAGGATGAGCACTGCTGGCAGTGTTTGGCATGAGCCATGAGCTACTAACTGTAACTGCTGGCAGCAGCTCAGTTCCTCCAGGGCTCAAACATGAGCACTTGTAGAGGGTAATGGCAGTGAGTGCTCCCTGCCTGGAGCTGCTGCTGGCACAATGGGCTGTGTAATGACAGATGAGTCAAGTGCTGAATGCAGACACAAAGCTGTTTGGGAAACGCCTTGGTGTTAGGTAGACAACTCTTAGCTCTGTTCACAGCCAACCCTACTTTCTACCTGCTGTGCTCCCAACTGTCGTAAAGCACCCTGAGATGAAAGGTTCTCAATGACAAATCCTCCAACAAAAAGCTCCATCTGTAAGGCTAAAATACTGGGCTAGAGACACAGACACCACACAGACCTGAGCTAGGGACTAGACTGCAGCATCCTCCCAGAATCAGCAGCACTGATGCTGCTGAGGTTTTGTCACCTTTGTGCCATGCTGTAAGTCCTTTCAGCAGGGCAGGCGTCTCATCCAGACACATTCGTGACATGCTCAGGAACAGCTCTGGAGCACAGTAACCCCCAAACCCTCAGCAGCTTTGCATTCAGTCAATCCATCAGCCAAGCCCCAAAGCACCACTAAAAGCCTCAGCAGCGGTCCCCAAGCCACAATGGTCACCATTCTCCTCAGCCTTCTCATCCCATTCTTGAGTGCTGGCATATATATGACCACACTCATTCCTGCAGGAAATCAGCTCCTATTTCGCTTAAATAAGGCAGTCAGCACCTGGCTTCTATCTATTTAATAACCTGGGCATCTGGTTTCAATATAGTAGGCAAGGAGCAACCACAGCAAAATAAAAGTCATTTAGAGCTGCAATTAGCTCTGGGCCCCCAATTGTATATTATAACAACTAAGTAGGTGCTGCTACATCTGTTGACAGATGCAGGGGGGCCAGTTCCACCCCACCTCCAAAAAGACACCCCACATCTCCTGTCCTCGGATCCCCAATGTTCCCTGGTGCCACATCCAACATTATGCTGATGCTCGTCCCTGCTATAGAGGAACAGAGACAGAAAAAATTGGCTAATGTATCCAGTGAGGAAAAGAGGAGAGCAAAGAACAGCCTGCAATGCCTCCACCAGCCCTGGACATGGACAGGGTTCCTCACCCAGACGAGACACTGGTGCAGGGATGCCCTGGGACACCTTCCCACAATGAACTCAACACATTCAAGCACTTGTATAAACACTGCACATGCAAAAGAAACAAGAAAATGTTTTCTCAGTCACCTCAGCTGCCATTTCTGGCTCTCTAGGGATGGTTTCAACCTTTTTCTATACCATTTCTCACCACAGAACTGCCCATAAATAACTCTGGTCTTTCACCTGCAGAATAAGAAGCCATTCCCCAAGGGAGGAGGTGTAATAGTGAGAATGGTTTAACACAGGAGTATGAACAAGGCTTTACCAGAGCTGGTAAAGCCTCTGTGCAGGCACAAGGAGGAAGGTGGGTGTTTTCCTTCTCACCATCCCTGAGCTGTGCGAACACATACAATTCACCCCTGCTTCAGCATCCTCTGCACAGGCAGAGCTGGCCTACAATGAACCTAGAGACAAGTCAGTGCTTTACTGCCTTCACTGGGAATGTGTGGTTGCAGAGAAAACCAGTAACCCTGAGAAGCTTGGACAGTGATTCACATCACATCTAACATCTCTTCCACTTGCTTCAGTGCACACCTCCCTCCCCAAAACCCAATCCTAGTGTCAGCTACGTACATTGATGCTATTAAATAGGAACCATCAACCCCTTTACAGATGGTGACACCTGCACAGCAGGCTTGATGCCAAGAGGGTGCAGGGGGAGAGCACCCCCAGCCCTCTATCCATGAGCAGGAAAGACACATCCCTATGTGTCAGAGATGTGAAACATCTATGATCCCTAGCTGAGCCTCCCACTATTGCTGCAGTCACCCCATTAGCAAGGAGGCAAGAAAGTGACATCAACGCATTCCTTTTCCAGGATCCCTCTATACGAAAAGAAGAGTCAGAGGGAAGAGCTGGAAATGAAGGTTTATTTATTTCTTCCCAGTTCTGCGGCTTGTGACCAAAGCCACGGGTTGGCAGGAGAGACACTGCTGAGCACAGGGCTTGTGACATGCTGCCTCAGTGCGTGCGCAGGCACAAGGGGGGCGAGTTACCCAGGGCTTAAAATAGAGCAGGAACAAGTTTATTTATACATCCATAGAAAGCAGTGATTTCCCTTTTGTTTGCATTTTCCAGTTCTTTACATTCTTTTCTTGCCGAGGCCCAACGTTGCTTCCCAAAGCATTCAGCCAAGGAGTGGCACTAGTCCCATCTCAAAGTCACACGAGCTGACAGCAGCAGTTGGGAACAGCACATTAGATGCATCACCTGATCACAAATACTCCTGATTATTAGATAAGTTGTTTAGAACTTCAACAGTTTTCCAGGGCAAATAACTTCCTCAGCCTGATACCATTTTGTTGGAAAAAAACCCCGTCAATTTATGTTTTACCATTTTTCACCAGGGACACACTGTTGGAGGTACCCACAGGCTCTGGTACACAAGTTGGAAGGTCTTAATGAAGGAAGGTGGCCATAGAGATGGTACTAGAAAACTGGATTCTACCTCTTAGCCAAAGAATAATGAGGTGATGCCCTTGCAAATAGATTTAAGTAATCTAGCAATATTCCCCAGCTCTGAGCTGGCATGAGCTAGGATTAGAGACCTCCGGTATATGATTTCCAGTATCACATAAAGCTAAGGACTTGCAAAAACAGTCTCATCCCCCAGCAATTTTGATCTTAGCATCTCTGCTCATCTGTATAAGTGGGAAAGGAGTAGCAGGTCTTTTATCAGCTGGCTGATAGGTTTTGCTGCTGCATTGATTTTCTTTTAATTGACTTGTATGCACGAAAGCAGCACATGCATTGATGTATACGTATGGAAAGTCCGGTAAATGCAATTTGAACAGACCTCACACCCTAAGGACAGACAGGCCATGAGAAAAAGGGATAAAAGTACAAGCAAGTGCTCATTGTAAACTCCTCTCCCTTTCAATCCATGCTCCTTCAGCAACATAGAGCTTCAGTATAGATTCTCAGTGCACTTTTCCTCCAGTGACCAGCATCTCAAGAGGATGCAGATGCAGAGCCCTCAGAAGCCATCACCCCCAGCCGAATCCCCACAGTGGCTGCTGACACTCAGCACCGATGCCAGCAAGGTCACAAGATGCAGGAGAGGAAAGAACTGGGTCCTGTGTGTGCAGGGCTGTGTGGGCACACAGGCATCTCCATCTCCATAGTGTGCCTCTGCACTGCACCCTTTGTGGGGCATTTCCAAGCAGCAAAGCAGCAAACAGCTAGTGATGCATGTGAAGCAAGTTCAATAGGAAGAGGTTCTTGTTTTCTCCGGATCTGAGAGCAGACAAGCAGCAAAATGCAACACCACCACCTTCTGTGCTTGTCTGCTTTCACTCAAATGGGACTTTTAAGGAAAGAGGCACAAAGTTAAGTGTTATTTGCATGTGCAGTTTAATGCGCTCTGGAAAACACTTGAGAGCATCTTTTTCTTTTCTTTCTTTCTAGCTGCAAACAGATCATTTCTTCTTGCTGGAACTTGCCAAGGAGCTACATGGTAGCACACACGGAGGTGGTTTTCTTGCAAAAATAACCCTACAGCATTCACTTGTTGATGGCAAACTGCTCTCAGGCTTCAGTATTCCTACAGAACCCCTCCCAGCCCCAAGGAGGCTACCTCTCCTCAGCTTTGATGGCGCTTGGGTTTCCTCCTCAGAACCGGTTTCCTGAGGCTCTCCGCCTGAGTCTGTCTTTCCTGAGCTGATGTATAAATCCCTTCTCCATTCATCCTGCTCAACGAGCATCTTGACCACGGGGGCTGTGTGGGTGACATAGGTAGGCTGTGGCCAGCGGCGCTGGATGAGGTGGCTGGGCAGACCGAGGTTGGCTGAGGGCAGCTCATGCTCTGGAACCCAAGAAACAGACACCATGAGAGCACAGCCAGTTACCTCCTGGCTTCTTCCCTCTTAGGGAACAGGTAGAAAGAAGGATGCCTTTGGTGACACAAAGGATACTCTTTGGAGCCAAAGACCATGGTTAGGATTAGTAATGGCTTTGCTATGGCCAGGCAGCACTAAGGGACGGCAGTGCCATTACAGGTAGCTACTCTGCATCAAGACTCAAATAACCCATGCAAGAAACGGATGATGTCCATCATATATAGGTTTTGTACCTTTATTTCTATGCTTGAGCACAGGGTGTGATTGCATTGACCAAGGAGGAGCTGCAGAAGGTTAGTATTACACAGAGAAGCACAGTAGGAAAGAAAAAGGGGTGGAATCAGCAGTTTTCATTTCTGCAGCACTGACCAACAGCCAAGCTAACACACAGCAGGACAAGACCACGCTGAAGATCTTCAGTCTCATCTTTCTGCTCTAAACCCCTTAAATCACTCAAGTCTTACAAGCACAAAGCCACAAAGTTGATAGAAATGCCTGGAGGGGTTAGGCTGAGCCCACTTGGGAAGATGTCTGTGCAAGGGAAGCTTCAAGGCAGAAAATCCAAGAAAAAAAGCATCATGCAGAACAGGAAGATGCATTCCAATAGATCTTGGAAAGTGAGATCATCAGCATTAGTATTTTTAGATACGAGGCTTTTCATAAAACCAGCTTGTTTTCCCTTAGATGTCATTAGTCCTTTAAGAATTATATAGCACAAAAACAGAGTTTTCTGTCTCAGATATTTTTCACTAACTTTACCTAATGCAACAGTTGACTTCATTCTGACTACGTACTCAAAGTAGTAAAATGCAATCTTGTTCAGCACAACCAGCTAGAATAAGATGGTAGGAAAGTCCTGCTGACACAGGCAGGACCCTCGAAGGTCCATTGCTGTCAAAGGCATGAACTTTCATGCAACAGCATGTTTAAAACTGGTCTGCACCAAGGTCCAAAAGGCAGCCTGCAGGCAAGAAAAGAAGGAAGAAGAGAGATGGAGCAACCAGGCTTTTCCTTAAGATATCCATCCTTAGAGTTTGAGCATCCCCCATACATGGTGGACACAGCAGTCCTAAGGAAATGGGGTGACTCAGTTACCCTCAAAACAGTCAAGGGCAAGGTGGCTGCTGTGGAGGGCAGCAGAAGCAGAACATGGTGCTATAAAAAAGCAAGGCTATTTGGGTCACAGATGTGGAAAGCCTGATTCACAAAATGCTGCTAAATATTATTCTTTAGAAGCTTTATGAAGCATTTCATACATGAAGGCCAAGAAATACATGTTACATCTGTAGTCCTGTTCACCAGATGTCCCTGGAGGGCACAGCAGCCCTTGCTTTACCCTCCTGGCTGAGCACAGGGGGGGAAGGAGGCAAGCTGCTTCAGGTGGGGTTTACAAACCTGCCTGCTCCTAAATCATTCAGGTGTAGGTGGAAAGCCTGGTCTTACCTTTCACTGGGCACTATATTCTTCTCTTTTAATTGGGAATCATTCTGCTTCTTTTCTCCCCTTCTCTCCTGCAGAGGGTCAGTCTTTTGTGACCGAGCTTTGCATTGTCAGGGAAACACCCAGAACAAAACCACGCTGGGGTTTGTTAGGGCTCTGATATTCAGCTGATACCCAGGGTCCTCATCAGAAAAGCAGGTCAACTTTGGGTGTTCAGAGGCAGGGACAGAGCCACAAGCATTTCTCCCTAAGGTCCCACCACAAGCTCCTCGTTGAAATTAAATATTCTCATTTCTCTACAACTCAAGGCTCCAAGCTTTGTTTTTAAAGAAACATGCTGCTTCAGATTATCTTTTGCTAAAGCCATAGGGACAGAAGGAGGGCGGAAAAACATGTTTTCAGTAGCTTCTGCACCAAGATGCATCTTGCAGGCTCCCAAGCTCAAGAACATGCATCTCAGCCATAGTTCCTGCACCCTCTCTCAGTGCTGTGGCTGGTGCCAGATGGTCTCTGGGTGTGCAAAGCATCAGGAATTTGCTTTTCCATAAGCTGTTCTCACACTAAGCTCTGCCTTCCCACACTTCCCCTGCCCGGCCCCTCCGGCTCTGCTGCTAATACCCACTGACAATAGCTGCTTTTCATCCTATCCCAAAGGCGCATCCAAACAGGACAACGCCATGAAGCTGATGGCCCAGATCAGCCAACAGGCAGCCCAGGCTCTTCCCCAAGGTTATAAATAGCAGCAGCATGACATGTTATCAGAAAAAGAGAAGTTTCCATACCAAAAAGGTTTCCCCGCAATCATATTGCTGTGAAGTTGCACTGTTCTGTACCAGTGCTATACACACACTCAGCTTTGCAATCAGGAAAAGCCCAACTGAAAAGAGTCTGGCTTTAAATTATGAGCTTTCAGACAGTGGCACACTCTGTGCTTAAAGGAAATGTTGATTTTGACAAGCTGAGATAGTCCATGTCTCTTCAAACATCTGTTCTGACTCACCACTTGTGGAGTTTTTAACCCTCGTTACAGAACTGGTTTACAATTCAGCTCATCAGGCTAATGCGCACAAAGCAACTACAAAAGGGTTAAGGAAAAAAGTCTTGTTAAAGGACAATTCAACTCTTTTCCAAGTGTTTCTGATGACTGGGGAGCTCTGGCTCAGCCTGTCCTCCAGAGACTGGAAAGACAGCGTGGGACCCCCAGCCTCAAAAGGAATTCACATGCCAGGAGCTGCTCTGAGCAGCAACTGCAGAGGACACATGACAGCAAGCACGTGTTTGAGCTAAAGCACTGCAACCTGGTGGATAAAACAGCAGGTCAGGCACCAAACACCACTAGTGAAGCACAAAAAGAGCTGATCTGGAGCCCCTTTCTGCACTGTTGTAGTCTGTGGCTCAGGTCTTTGTAAGATGAATAAACACAGGGAGTGAAGCCTGGGCATGCAGCCACTGCACGGGGCTGAGCTGTAAATTCAATCCAGCAGTAACAAAGCACATGGAAAGAACGACATGAGCCCCAGAGGCACAGCAAAACCTCCCCTCCTGTTCCCAGGCAAGCCCCAAACAGCTGCGAGATGGGTACAAGGGCCATGGCCAAACCAGCAGCACCAGCTCCTGACACACACAACATGTGAGTGAGGACCACACCATAAGGAGATGGTGGAGCTGTTTCTGCACATAGGCCCAACACAAGATGTGCTGCATGTTTTGCAGAGCAAGCTAAGGTCCAGCCAAGTCCCTTACCCAAACAACTGTGCAATGATAAGGCAATGAGTGAGCACAACAAGGTGGTGGAATAGAGAAGGACAAATGTTACAGTGCTAAGACGTGGCTCCAAACTCTTGCACACCTGGAACATTTACCTTTGCTGTACCAAGCCAGATGTTCCTGATGTGAAGAGGCTAGCTAAGCTCACGATTTCAGGGAAGGAGGACACATGCATGCACCAGGTATGTATCCTAATATTTCAGTGTTTGCATGATATTATTTGATCCTGGATAAATACTGCTACTTACATGATATACATGATATGCTACAGCATGATCTCACAGGGCAATAAAGAGTTTCCTAGATGGTGAGGAAAAAGAAGCAGTGTGATGGACAGCAGCCCTAGTTTGGATATTTGGTGAAGTGGGAACATTAGGTGACAGGATGAAGTCTGGATACCCACCAGGTGACTTGTCCTGTGTAGTTCTATATGCTCAGGTGCAAAGAACCTCAGATAACAGCAATAAGATCTGCTTTCCAAGTTGCCCATGCTGGAGTGCTGACACACAGACTGACGCAAATCCCAGACATTCCTCCTCTGACCTTATCTCCAGCCCTTTCCAAACTAGCAATGACTAGAGAAGCCCCTGGGAGAGAAGACACAAACATCACCCAGACCACAGAGCCTAAATCCATCAGCTTTCCCTGCATTACATCCCTGCAGAGGTCACCACAGCAGTGACTCCTTCACACCGTCAGCATGACAGGAGACAGCCAAATGCCACAACAGTACTGGGAGCTGAAGATGGGAATGCAAAGCACTGGAGAGAAGATGCCAAGGGAAAGCCCAGAGCTGACAACACCCCAGCAAAATGAGATGGGATCATCAGCAACCATTTGTTATTTACAGCTTGTGCTTGGCTACTGGCCTGGAAGTGATTGCAGAACCCAGGGACAAAAGGCTCCACAACATCCCAGGGAAACCTCTAAGTATATCAGCTCCTCTGCTTTACAAGCACCTGCTAATGAAACCTGTCTCCAGGATTGTCCTGGTAAAGGCTTTCCAGAGCAGAATTGGGCCAGCTTCCTTCCCACTGCAGTGACAGGGTTATTGCCTGCCATATCTTCTGCAAACCCTGCCTGGGGTTTATCTAAAGCTGTCCACACTGCTTTGTTATCTGCTTGTGAACTGTTTCAATGGGAAACACTCCAACACACTCCTCTCCCGTCCTGACGCCAGCTCAGCATCTCACAGGCATGCACTGGGGAGCTCCATGGTGGGGTTTTCACATTCCTTCCAGGCTGTGGTTTCCAGTGACAACCCTGACTGTAACACAGCACACCCTGATAACACACCAGCTCAGCATCAGGTCTGGCCTGCCACATACCACCCAATACAGCTGAGACAAGGCACACATCATCATGGACCACTGTCACAAGCATCAGCCCAGCCACAGGGCCACCTGCAGTCTAACCACTGGGAAATGTGGCTCCTCATGTAGAGTACAACCATGGCCATGAGTGCCAGGACTTCACCCCCCAGAACCACCCATTCCCCTTCCATTTCTGCTTCTACCTCATGTTCTTCACCCTCTGCTCTTACTGTTCATCCTTGACAGTCAGTGCACTGTGAGAAGAGATGATGGGTTCTGCAAAGCTCTCCATCCACATCCTATCCTGCACTTTTGTTGGGTCTTGAACTCAGTCCACATCCAAATTCACCAATTCCCTTCCCTGGGATAAGTAGCCAATGCCAAATGTAAGGACAGACCCTGACTGAAGCAGCAAGATCAGGCAATGGCTAAAACCAGTAATGAGAGCAAGGGCATCAGGGTGCCTCAGCTGCTCAGGTGCAACTATAAAGCCAGCTTAGTATTGCCTTTCACTTGGGACAGCTGAGAGACAAGAGATGAGAGCCAGGCCCATCCAGCACACAGACATTCCTGAAGAGTCCAGTTTTGCAGCATTCATGTGCCTTTGCTGAATGTGCCAGCCCTGGAACATAAGACCAAAACACGTCTCCCACCTGGAAGATTTCCAAAGAGGGCCATGAAGGATGCAATATCTAGAATGGGACTGTAAAAACACCCTGTGTTAGCTTAACTTTTTCCTCCTGAAATAAAAGTCATCCAACCCAAAAAATTCCCTATTGACTTCAGTGGGAGTATTTTTGAAAACCACAGAAGCAGCACTGATCAAATCTGATTTTCTTTTACTGTCATCAATGGACTGGTATCTAAATGGAATAATTCAGGAGACTTACTCTCCTGGACAATGAGCAACCCCCCAGCAACCAACCCACCCAGCCTGGTAGGGAGCAGCAGCCTGTCACCAGCTAGGCAGTGCTGGGGTCTCCATCCTGCTTGTGGGATGGATGGTACTGAGCAGTGGCCAGGTAGCACATCTATTATCTAAGGTGATTAAAAACATGCCATCCTCTGTAAGAGAAAGGGTTAAGCTGTTTGGGCTTGTAAGGCATTTTCAGACTGCAGCTTCCTAACTTCATACGTGACCAGTCTTTCATCTTAATATCAAGTAGAATTTACTTGAGGACAGTATCAGGTTCAAGACACATGTATACACAGTGCATGTTTTACAAGGATGCATATTTTACACCTGTCACCATTCTTTCTGGAAATTTATTGTCTGACAGACTTCTGCTGTTAAATGTTAATGGATAGCAGAGGAGGACAGTGCCTCACACCTTTCCCACAGCCCTACAAAGGCTGACCATCTTCACCCACAAGCACCACAGAGAAGCAGCATTTCTGAGCTGCATCTCAGCATTTACAAATACATTCAGTTCAAAAATCAAATCAAAAAGCCTTCTTTGTTCACAAGAAGGTGCCACCTCTACCCAGCTTTTTGGACCAGCAGCAGCCAAACCGAACGATGGACCCACACATGTTGGTCCCCACTGGTTTGACAGGGTGAGCCTCCAGCCTTCTCAGTCTGACCAGGCTATTGAATCAGATTCAGGTTGTTTGGGTAGCAGAGCAGCACAGTTCAGAGAGTGAAGTCTAAAAGAACCCTACCTCTAACAACGATCCTTGTGAGACTCTGAATGAAAACGGGCAATACCAGAACTTTAGCATAGAAGTTACCAACAAGAACTATGATTCCTATAGAATGGGGACACTCATGGCCAACTTTAAATCCAAATCAAGTGTTTTGAGCTTTAAAACATTCACAGTTAAAGGGCTAAATTTCTAACTGCATCCAAAAAAGCAGCACCACCAAAGCCAGGCACTTCCATAGGCAAAGAGAGAGATCGTGTTTATAAAGAATACACAGAAATAACATCATGCAATGTACACAGCTTTTCTTTATTAACCAGAAGGTAAAGCACATGCTATGTTTTGTTCAGGCTGACAATATTTTCCCCAATTCTCAGGCATTACTATCAATTCACTTTAAATTAGCAGGCTATGCTGTATACCTGTCACTGTGTTATGCTTCATGTTGCTCATTGTCTTTCTCTCTTCGGAATGGGAAGCAAACCTTAGACAAAGTTGTTGCTAAAACCCTTGGTCAATAAACATCTCCCTCATGATCTACAACTCTCAACTCACAGCACACAAGGGAGCCGGTAGCAGAGAAACAGTAAGGTAACAACCACCGTTTGTTCTATTTTATTTTCTCCAACTACAGGTTGACATATTCTGTGTAATAAAAGGAAAAATTATCGCAAGAGAAAGGAGGAAGGTTGCTTTTTATGAAAGCCATTGAAGTCATAAAGCACCCAGCACTTTGCTGCATGCTACAGCTCATGTGAGGTTTAATTCTAAGAGCCTTGCTGGCAGCAGGACAGGTTTCACACTCTTATATTTAGAGAGACTCGCCTGAAAAATAGCCAAAGCTGTCACTTATAAATCAGGTTGTTCTGACAGTGCCCAGAGCAAGTAGTAAAAGCAAATGGGGGGAAATGAAATTACACACTGCAAAGGGAGCTCTGAATAATAAGCTTTTATTTTGTGTTTTTAGAAGTTCACGATAATTACAGCTATTTTTTTCTCTGTTCTTTCAGTTGTTTTTAAGCCAGCCCCTGCTGACAGGCTCTGGGCCCCCAGCCTCTGGTTCCCATTCATTTGGCTTTGGCCATGTGGTTCCCATATTCTTGGCTGGGATACACTGGCCTGGAGGAAGATACATCTCCAAAGGCTGGGGTGGAGAAGCTACAACGCTTGGTTTGAACTATAGCACTGAAAATTACTGATCTAAGCTCTGGACATGACAACCCCTGCAACACATCCCTTCTGAGCAGCTTAGAGGCACATGCGTTCCTGCAGCACAAGGCTGGTCCACAGGACACCCAAGTCAGTGGGAAGGGTCTTGCCTGCAGCAGGCTTGGCAATGGGGATCAAATCATCTTCCACTGATGTGGGATTTCTCATTTGAACTGGATCTATTTTTCCTACAACCAAATAGAACTATAGCACTGAAAACTACTGATCTAAGTTGGAAGACATCAGCAGCTGCTGTCTCTTCCTCTTCCCTGTGTCATGCAGGGGGGGACAACATCCATTCCTCCAAGAAAGCTGACAAACACCATTGGACTTAATAGTGTTGTATTTTACAACCTTAGCCTGCATTGCTGGGGGATCCTCAGCACAGGAATTTCCTGCCTCCACGGTTCCTATCCAAATGTTTAACCTCTCAGTTTAACCAACATGAAGAGAAATGAGTGCTACTCTGCCAGAAGTCAGCTTCAGACTTCACTAGTTCTGTACAGCTCCACAGCAGTTTGCTCTCATCTTCAACAGGATTTTAATCTGTCCCTCAGTAAGAAGCCAGATGGAATGGCAATTGCAAAATGTACTGCTGGGAACCAAATGAAGCTGATGAAAGGATAAGAGCAACAAAACTACCCTTTATTCATTCATTCATCCGATGTTACTCTTTGAAGTTCGCCATGAACTGCTTCCAACCCAAACTCCTCCCCATACATATGAATTGGGAAGCTGTGCAATAAAGATGGAAAGAAATGATCACAGGCTCCAAGAGGGCTGGAGGAGTAAGAGATCAACAGAAGAGGCAGCAAGGCAGATTTGGGAACTGAGGATCCCCATGACAGATCCCAGGAAAGGGAAGAAACCCTGGCTGGGCATTAGGGCCACAGTGAAAAGCCAGTTGAAGAAACAAACAGCTTGACAAGTGTTTCACTTCTAGTTATTCCAAGATGGGCTTGATCTAACATCAGGTGGAGTTACCAGGTGTCCATCCATTGCCTTCAAGGGGCTTTGGATCCACTGGAAGTTGAACCATGGGGTAAGATGGCCTAAGAGCAATTAGCCAGCAGGTATCTCACATCACTCCAAATACTTCTAAACATGTGCTGAGGAGGTAAGGCACCAACCCATGAGGATGGCAACCCCCCCATCACCCCACATCTCTCCAGAGCTGCCTTAGCAAGCATTGCCCTAACCCCACATCCACATTCAGTCACCAGGACCAGCTTCCACCCCAACATCCCCAAGGTTTGAAAACCAACAGTGGAACAAAGAGCAACAAACCCCAGTGTTTCCGCAGCAGCAGCAGCTCGCAGGCTCTGCATCCCTGGATTTCATGAGACATGTTTTACAATGCACCCAGTGATATATCAAGTTACATGGCTGAGAACAGGAACACGGAGCAGCACACACGTGCGACACAGCTCAATGAACAATAACCGCAGGAACACTGCTGGCACTCACATTTCAGTCTAATTCGGTTTTACTTTGCAGACACAACATTACAGCCGTTTTCTTGCTTCTATTTTTTTCTTCTTATAAAAAGGAACATGATAGAAAAAAAGTGGAACTCTGGGATAGAAGTCTTCAGTGTTACACCCAAGACGCTCCAGTGTGTATATGCAAACAGCAACTAAAATAGAGCGGGCGGTTTCCCAGCTGCTATGATCTGTGCAGTGCTATTAGTTTGACAGTCACTTAAAGCAGGGGAACATCTGACCCCAAAGGGATGGGTGATGCCCCGGCAAGAGCAGAACAAGATGCTGAGACAGGCTGGAGTAAAGAGGGATAGTTCACCAGCCTCGGATCTGTAAACAAGAGCTTTCCCCCTTCTATTAGACAAGCAGCAGTGCCTTGAATTAAAAGCAGCTCAAACTGCTCATGTCTTTCCAAACCCAGCCTTAGTTGCCTTTCTTGCTGTTCTCCAGCCCACATCCCCCTGACTAGTCCTGCATCTCTCTGCCTGCACAAGCCCAGCCAGGATGAGGACGAGGAGGCTGGATTGTCCATCCCACAGGCACCACTGAGCGGGGAAATACCAAGCTGGGAGCAGGCAGAACATAGATATTCAGGAGAAAGTGCTTGTTTATGTGAAAACACAAGGAGGCAAATAGTTGACATTAAGATTTTGGGGAGGCTGTGGGACTGGGCTATTCCTTTCAGCCCTCACACAAAGGGACCTTTTTTGTTCTCACTGTAAAACAGAAATTATATTGAAGGGTCTGTGGAATTTCTGGGCATTTTTTTCCCCTTGGAGACGCAATGGCTCGCACTCCAAAGGGACAGATTAAGTAGGATGCAAAGGACAAATTGTTCATATGTGGTTCTGCATCCACCTCCTGCTGCCACAGCACCCCCAGACCCTTCACCCCGAGAAGCCCTTACTGCCTGCAGCAGCCAGAGTGGCAGAGCCAAGCAGGGGTCTTGTAGCTGCACTCATGCCTAGAGGTGCTGCTGCAGTTTCCCATTCCTTATTTCTCCCAGCTCACAGGTTTTTTTCCATAGACACCCATTCGCTTTTAACTCTTGATCACCTCTGGAAAGAAGCCCAGATGTAGAGAGAAGCCACCTCCTCCAGGAAGCAAGAGGAGCTCTTTCTGGTCCCCAACATCTGGCCATAAACCTTTCCTCCAGCCAGTTTATGCCTCTGATCCCTTCAGGACACCATGCATCCTCAGGGACAACTTAACTTCTTTGTCCAGCGGGAACAAGATGACAATCCACCAGCAGCTGCAGTCTCTATGGAGTGTGGAGGAGGAAGCAGTGCTGGGGTGAACAATGGGCGCTTTGTCAGCCCAGGCAAGGGAGACACAACAGAGCAATAAATGTTACATGCTAAACCGGTGGGATGGTTCAAACAGATCAGTTTGTTCATCCTTTGCTTCCCGAAGGCCCCTGCAAGAAATTCTGGCATTTCCACTTCAAATCACTGCTTAGCTTGAAGAAAACTTGTTTCAAACCTCCAAGAAAGCTTTCCTACTGGTTGGAGCTCTTAATTCCCAGTTTTAGTTTCCCTAATAAATCCCAGATTGCTCAGCTTCCATAACACTGGTCTATGAGCTCAGGCAGCAGTTAACCCTTTGCAGCCCCAAACAAGGAGTGAATAACCTCCTCCTGTTTTATTTGCCTTCAGTGCCCTTTTCAGGATAAGCTGCGCAGTAGGGAAGGGGAGCAAATACTGAAAGCCTGTGGGAGTGCAGTATCTATTCCCACCCCAAATCATCTCTGCAATACAGCACACTAATGTCTTGCTTGTGCAAACTGTACAAAGCAGTGCTGTGAGGAGTGAGTGCAAGGAATTCAGATTCGTCTTCTGCATGCAGTAACACCAGGCTATCATGCAGCATCATCCACATGTGAGACCCACTCACAACCCACCTAATTATTGCCACATGAATGGCTGGAGTAGCAAACTCTACAGAGCTTCATGAATGTGCACAGTGCCTGTTTGGGAATGGTGCTGTTGCACACTAAAAAGCTAGGCAGTAACTTTCATCCACAAAACCCTTTACCAGAAGTGGACTTTCAGAACAACTAGCAGCATTACCAACACTTTCTGTGTGTACATGAATATTCATGAGGACATTGACAGATGTTTGTTGCACGAACATGTTTGGACAATCAAGTCTGATGTTTTGTTTCCCCAAAAGCATGTTTTTAAGAAAACCTATGAAGTTCATTTTCAAAGCCAAAGGCATCATAATTTCTGCTAAGAAACAGAACAAGTCAGAAACATACCATCAACACACCCAGTGCTCAATATTGGGGCCGGGCTGCTTGTGGCAGGGAAGGGATGCAGCCAGCATCACATCCCTACATCTCTGACCTCCTAGTGCACCTTCCAGAGGAGCTGCCTGGAACAGCCAGGCTTGAGAAACAGCCCTGACCACTGCAGATGCAGCTCCTGCAGAGATAGCTGCTCAGGTAGTGAGCATAGATCTATATAGATTAAATCAATATAGATATAATAGTTTTCCCACACTTCTTCCCTCCATCAATGTATTATGACACAGGAATGACACACTCCTGCTCAGATAGTGAGTGCTGCTCCAAAGCTCTCAAAGCACTGATGGCCATGAGCATCTTCAAAACCTCTACAGAAACAGAGGCTCCTCAGTGTTTTCTTCTCCAGTCTTTTTCCACTGCTGGTTGGACCAATGCAGTGGGCTTGTCCTGGAAGAAGACTCCAGCAACTCAGCACTGAAGGAGGCTCCTTACTCTTCCACACCACTCAGCTCTACCAAGGAAGAGCCACCACCATCACCACCCTCCAACAAACTCACTCTGGGCATTTCCTGATGCCACAGTAACAAACCTGTCCCAACACGAACATCCTCCCAAGCTGCATTTCCCCACATGATTGACTCCAACCCCAGCAGTCTGCGGGGTTGCTATCAATGTTTCCACTTAACCCATGTTTTATTAGAAGCACCCCAGTGTTACCCCATATACTGCAGTCTTTCATACTTTCCAATTCTGATGCTTGTAAACACCCTGGTAATAAAAATAAACCCACTGCAGTAGAGCCCTACACCTCGAATCACAGCTAGAGAAGCCCTATGGGGTGCTCTACTCTAAAGACTGAGCAAGAGCCAGGATTTCATGTGTTTATGAGTAAATACATTTGTAAAGACCATATAGTTTGAGCTACACTTTGACTCAGCATGATTTTGCCTGGAAATGAGCTGGCTTGGGAAGTTATTTTAGTTCAGCTTCTGTTTTAACAACTCTTGCAGGACTCCCACAGCTCACACTGACTAAGCAACACAGCAAACCATGTTATGAGTTGGATCTTCCAAAAAGCTTAATCACACATTTCACCCATATAAACATTCCCAGAGAAGTCAGATTATGTTCCCTATGTACAGAATATATCTTAGTTGGAGATTTGATAGTTTTCCTGCGCTACTTCTCTCCATCAGCATGTTATGATACAGGCATGACACAATCCTGTAGCAGGTTTGCTGGAAACCCCACCATGAATCCTGGTGGTTTTGGCTTTCAAGTCATGTGGGGTTAATACTTTCACATGTTGTCTCCAAATAAATCCCCCAGGAATGCCATGGCACCTTCCCAAGTACTCTGGCTGGTGCCAGAGCAGGGAAAGCATTAGGACACATGGCGGCAAGGTGTGCACCTAAAGAATGAGGCCACACTATGACCACTCTCAAGGGGTGCCCTATTTCTGACATCCAAAGACCATGCTTTGGGAAGTTTTCCACAGAAACTTGTTCACCTCCCAACTCTCCAGCCTCAAATTTCACTCTCTTGCTTTATCAGCAACAAGCTGGCACAAGTCATTGCAAGCTTTCTTGGTCCAGCATCACCCCGTTGTCTCTACTTCAGGTGTCTGACAGTGGGTAATATCAGAAGCAAGTCTTAATGCTACCAAAGTACATGTAATGACAACGTTTTTCCTAGTAATCATTTTCCTGAGACGTTAGCCATGTCTTAAGAAAGGAAACTGTGAAAGGATGGTTGTTTTTTACAGCAAGATGACCAGTTCAATGCAACATTTCCCATCCAGATTTCTCCAGCAGACAATACCCGGTCTCGTCTGCAGGGCCTACATGCACCTCCATGGTGACGCTCCAAGCCTTGTAACCAGAGTAGAGCATAGACACGGGTCCTGTCCCACCAAGGGTGCCTGCCCCAAGCTCCTCTTGCACAGGGAACACAAGTATATGGAGTTCCTTTGCATCAGGGAGGCTGCAACATGCAGTCACCTGCAATGCCCTCCCAGGCATCCTGCCACAGCTCCAACACTCTCCTCATACTTGCACAAGCAATAGAAAACCCAACCCTGGTGGTTATAGCACACCATGGTTACTCTGCAGACAGCAAGGACTGGATTTGGGATCAGATGCAGTCACAAGAATGAAGGGAGAGGATCCAGGCTGGCAGCGCAGGCAGGGAGGGATAACAGCTTTAAGTATTAGTCAGAAAGAGTCAAAAGTTCATGCTATTCCCACACCAGGGAAGTGCTGCAAAGGCATTGCCCTCAGGTTAAGGGCTTATACACAAGGGAAAGGATTTTCTCAGTAAGGGCTTCCTCCTCACAGCATACTGCTTGCTCCCTCTCCATGAGTATGAAGCCCCAGGAAAAATTTGACACAAGACAAGCCAAAACCCAAAATCCAGGTAGAGATCAGCACCTCCCAGGTAGCTCTCCAGGCTGAGATCTCAATCACCATGGCCAAAACACTCTTCACAGCAGCTCACTTATTTCATCACCCAACAGCACACAAATTGGGGCACCAAACCCACATTGCACCAAGCTTTTATGTTGTACTGTGTGTAATACACATAGCTGACTTACATCCAGGATGTGCCATGGGAATGAGACCACCTCAGGGCTAATACTTTGATTCTGGAAGCTGAGATGGGTTAAAGACCAAGATGTTGACCTTAAATCCACCCTCATCCAGATAAACAGCTCAGACCCAAGCTCAGAAGGATGTTCACAAGCCTCAGGTTTACTCATGACCTTGTGAAGCCTGGCTTTGCCAAGGGTGAAGAGGCTGACACGCAAGCAGACACACTGTGTAAGGGGAGTCTCAGGCATAACTAGAGCTGACATCAATGTTTCTCAGATGGCAGATAAGAGCGATGAAATTGCTGCTGTGAACAGAACTGCAAGCCCCAGGGCTTGTGCTGCTGCTCTCAGAGGTCCGTCCTGCCTCTGACCTCGGGCACTGGCCACCCAGAGCATCTCTGAACCCTACATGACAATCCAACATATTTGGGCTATGGAGAAGGCAGACATTTTCTCTACCCTAAAGCATTTCCTTCCATATTTACACAGGTTTAGGTACAGGGAGATTCTGAAGCACAACAAAAACTCAAATCCAGGCACAGATGTGGCCTCATTTACAGGCAGATCTATCTATAACAGAAAAGGTATTTTCTCTGCCCTCACAACCTCTCTGCTACTTGGTTGTCCTCAAATACCCCCCCAGCGAATGCCTGAACAATACAGGTTACAGAGACACAGCAAGGAGACTTGGCCCAGCTCCTCACCCAGCATAAATCAATGTTGCACTAGTGGAGCCAGAGCTTTGTGACAGCAGCAGATCTGGCTCATGCTCAGCCCACAAAACCAGCTGCCGTCAGACTAATGCAACACAAATTAAACATCAGGTTTTCCAATTGAGCTGTACATCAAAAGCAGAGCTGTGTGTGTCAAGTTACAGGCACAGCTTCAAGCTAATATTTGTTTTTGCTTAATTACTGTGCTATTAGCCTCTGCAGTAAACTTCACTTGATAGGCAAGACCCTGCTGGCAGCCAACATGAACTGTTGAAGAGTCATTTCTATTGATGGTCACTCTTATCTAATGCCACAACCACAGTGAGCTCTGTCTGGCCATTGAAATTCAGACCACCTTTCCTATGGAAATACTCCTGGATGGGATCATGCATACTCCACATCTGTGAAACACCACAGAAGTACCCAGCAACATCAAGGGGTGCACTCTGCTTTAGTGGTGCCTTTCATGTAACACAGCCACAACATTGAGTATTGCTGGGCTTGCGACTGTTCCTGCACCCCACAGGAAGAAGGAGGATGCTCTGGAGTCCTGCTTGCTCCCTTTCCCTGCACCTTCCTCCCTATTGTGCTATCTGTAGTCCCAACGGTTTCACAGAGAGGAAGCAGATACTCAAGGAAGCCACATATTTCCCCTTTACCGAGACATACTACAACGTGACTCAGCAACACACAACACAAACAGCACACGCGTAGCAACGCTGAAAGGGTGGTGCAAGACTCCAAGGATGGCTTGGATCCAGACTCCAAGTTCAGCTTGATAACCCAGGGGAGCTCCGTGTCCTGGCAGGAGCATTCAGATCTTGATGAACAGAGCTCAAATCCTTTGCGCTGAATGGTTCATCAGCAACTCAAACACTGCCCTGGCAAGCCCCCATTAACAGCTGCTGGAGAAACCTTCTCCACTATTCATTGGAATGGACATCCCCATTTCTGTGAATGGTTTCTTAGTTGCATGCTGGACAGATGAAAAGTTAATACAGAAGACATCTTTCTCACCCAGCAGCCCTGTCTGAGAGCTAGGGTGATACCCACTCACTCGCAAAGGGCACATGAGAGATGCCACCTCTTCCTTAAGGGAACACTTCCATCCAAGTCATCAACATCCCTCCAGCAGCACCAGCCGCTGCTATCAGACAACTGGAACATGGCACTGGGGGTGGCAGCATGAAGTGCTCTGTGGTCCTGCATCAATAGACACAGTCTGGCACTCAGCCCAATCTGCAGCCTGCAGACCACCTGCAAGCAACCTGCTGCTGGTCAAGGCATTGGGGTATAAATTCATCTCAAAGAGGAAGGAACCTCATGTAGCTGCACTTTCCAGTAGGTGAGGACCAAGGGATGGAGCTATTCTTCCATGGATTTCCTGGAAGATCAAGACCATGGAAATCAGTTTCTCCACACTTCTGTGGCTAGAAGCAGGAAGAAAAGCTTTCAATCAGGCTTTCTCCTCTTTCCCTGCCTACCCAACCTAGAAGCAATTCAGAGCAAGGACTGCATTTAGCTAACAGACCCCAACATCTGCAGCACATCTGGCCTCGCTGCATGACAATCCCCTTTTTCCAGATGGATTTAGAAGTATCATGAAGGAGCTGCACTTGCAAGCCACTATCTCTATCAGTGTCTACAAGGAATTTCACTGAGCAAGAGGTCAAGCCTCTGTGGTTTCCAATACTTCCCTTTCGCAGGGCAGCCCCTAAGTCTTAAAGCACTTTATCTGCAGTGATTCACAGAACTGCCGAGGCTGGAGGCAGCTCTGGAGATCATTACTCCAACCTCACAGCAGGGGCAGTGGCAGCAGGTTGCTCAGGAGTAGTCAGATAATGTATAACTCAGAATGGACTCTCTTCTGCTTTAACTACTATCCCACTTTAATGATGGAAAAAAGACTTTTTGTACAAAGGCATTCAGATCAGGCAACATCCAACCTCCACAGTAGTAATGACTTGAGCTGGCTGAAAATTACTTGGGAGGGAAAGAACTTCAGCTAGAAACTATTTTGCTGGAATAAGTCTGCTTTTCAGAGTTGTTGACTTTTTGACAAGATGAGAAACTCCAACTGGAGAAGAGCCACTTTGCATCAAAACGTGATCAGGCAAGAACAGAAGACTTCGCCTTTCACTTAAACCCATCTCTCAAAATGGAAAGTTTGCTCTGTTTTTGTTGTGGAATTCTCCTTAGCACAGGAAAACATTTTCCAGCCAGCTCCATCAGTTAGTGACTGGGCTGCTCTGCCAGTGACACCATGCCTCAGGAACAGCATTCCATGCTCACCCCAATGCGCCTTTGCTCCTGGCTGGGGTTTCGCACAGACCCAGACTGCCTCCCACTGAGCAGCACTTCACTGGACACCCACAGGACATGTCATTGCCCAAGTATCTCCCCAACTCCAAGCCAGCAGTAGTGCTTTGTACACAAAAACCCTCGCCCCAGTGATGTCCAAGCCCATGTTTTGGCTTTGCTGGACTCAGGGATGTAAACCCCAGCCCTTCATAAGCAACCTGGCCCTTTGAAATGGAGCAGGAGTGGATGGACAAGGTCATCTCACCACTTCAGTGTGCCTGTTCTGAAAGCCCAGCACACATCCATGGCACACCCCACATGCCCTGGAGATGCCATGCAGGAGGAACAGGGTGTGTGTACACGCCTTTCTGTCCATGAGCTGTTCTGGATGCAGCACGCAACATGAGCCAGGGGCTGAAATAGCATCTGCTTTTAGCAGGAAGATGCTACAAGGCTGTGACACTCTCCTGCCACGCCAGAAATGCAGGGTGGGAATGTTCAGCATCCAGCCAAATTATCCTTGAGAACAGGAATACCAGGTCTGTACAATTAATCTTCCAGGGGAAGAGAACATCCCCTCGGCCCGCCCTTAGGAAACCCGGGACACCCGAGAGGGAGCTTCCACGTAGCTCCCTCCTGAACAACAAACAGCAGAACAAAGGCAAGGGCATAAAAGGAAACTCTGCACAGACCTGCCACCAAATATAACTCGGGAAGGGGACAATGCCTACGAGCAGCAAAACCTTTCCTGCACATAGGTTGGTTGGTTTATCCACATGGATTGCTGCATTTATTTATTCAAATGACTTCCTGAAGTGATTTAGCTACAGCAGATTCTTACTTCTGATGGTGTTTCCCCCCCATGCATCCCACTACAGCTTCTCCCAAACCCAGAGCCTGCAATGCTGCTGTCAGAGCAGCGGTCTGCACACGAAGATAAAGGTTTTACATGTCCAAGAAAGAAAATCCCTCAAGTAGTTGTGGTTGCTGAGTTATGGTAAGGTTTGTGTCTTTGAATGACCCAAGTGATTGAGGTCACTTCAAGCAGCCTCCTGATGAGTTCATTTTCTCACATGTTAGCAAGCCCCTGGCCTGAACAGAGCTGAAGGATGCCACACACCGCAGAACAATTTATCAGTCTTAAGAGGCAGAATACAAGCCCATATATCCATCAAGAATGCCACAGGAGCATAGCAGGACAATCCCACAAGAGCTGGCTTCGTGTCTGAGCAGCCCTTCCCTAACCAAACCTTTCCTTCACAGTCCAGAACTGGGAAGTCAGTTTTAACAGATGAAGCTGTGAACAGCTTTGACAACAAGGAAAGAGGCAGAGCACTAATGTCACCACTTGTGTGACCCTTCCCATATCTGCCATCTGGGATCACTTTGTCAACAGTTTCGCTCAGCACAGGAAATTCTCCCTGGTTTAGACCACATCTCAAAGAGGAAAGCGGCCCTCACCCAGCCCGACCAAGCCAATGACTAAACCCCCAATCACTCCAGTGGCACATTCAAGCTTTTAGGCAGTTGGTTACTAATTCAATGTCACTCAGCATCACTTTTAACAACAAGCTGGAGATTAAACACAGGTTTTGCTCAAAAGAGCATGAAGAGCACACCTAATCCCAAAGAGACCTTCACAGGCATCTGAACCAGGACACACTGACTCACAGCACCTCCAACTTTGTAGCTGTAGAGCAATCTTTTTGTGCCCTTTAGATGGCAGCAACTTTCTGAAAGCTGTGGAAACACATGGATAAGGGGAAAAAAGATTTAAGTCTGAAGGTCACAAGACGAATCTGAGTTAGGAGGAGGTCAGGGATAGAGCTAAGCATGCACAGACATACACTTCCCAGACATACAGACTTGAAGGCTGCACTACCACAGCCAGCAGTGCCAAATAAAGATAAGGAGAACACCTGAAGTGATCTGATGAGATTTGTGGCGATTTCTTGAGCAACTGCCAGGGAAGCTGTTAATCCTTTTCTGCAGATGAGGTGCTGCACACAGGCTGCTCCATCAGCAGGATTCAGCCCTGGACCCATCTGGTGTGACAGGGGCCAGCAGGCAGCCGCTCAGCAGGGACAGAGTCCCAGCAGGACACACGTGCTCTCACATTGACGCCTTCAGATCAGTTATCCACAGTCAAAACCTTGCGCACTGCTTTTCTGCAAGTATCCCCAAGGTATTTGCTTGCAAGTTTCCTGCATTCCTCACACATTCCTGCAAGGAAGCTTCTGATTTCCAAGGGAAAGCAACACCAAACAAACCTGCATAGCAGTAACACAAGTTTCTTCAGAAATACAAGTGCTCATCACTGACCTAAATGCTTACAGCACTCCTTCCTGAGCTGCGAGCAAGGAAGTATTCCTGGAATTTGTGTGTAGCCGTCTCTAGAGAACAGCTCAGCCTTACAACACCCTCTGCTTGCTTCTGCCCTTGCCTCCATTGCAGAGAAAATGAAAGCGAGAATCAGAACACAATCTTCCCAGAGGGGCAAAGAGGGTAAAAGCCAAAAACAGAAGCAAGGAGTTGCTATAGCAAGTGCCCCACAAGGCTGCCCTTTCCCTGAGCTGATGGGAAAGAGATGTTTCAGATAAGCACTTCCTAAAGCTGGTTGATGCCAAAAGAGAAAGAAGTACCCTCAAATAAAACACATAACTAATTCCATAAGCATCCAGAGGTTTGTGTTGCCAAGCATGACATAACCTGGCTTGGAGTCTCCTTAGCAAAAGGTTAAGCCCTCTCCAAGGGCTTCCAGAGTGAGGTTCCTTCTGATCCACTAGCCAGATCCAGTCCATTACTGTGGGTCTCAACCCTCTACAGGAGGCATTTAACCCCCCAAAACACCCACTGGGCTCCAGATAATCCATGTTCAGAGGAGCAAAATCAGGGCATTTGGATTCAATGAGTTTCCCTAATCTGTCCTGAAAGTCATCCAGGACTGAAGCTGTTCCAGCCACATATATGGCTTAGAGCAGGAAAAGCACAAGTCCCTCGAAACATCCTCTCCATGTATTTCACAACAGTGCTGCTCCTCACTCTAAAAGGAACATCACCTCAGTGCTATTAAGTTTTCCTTCTCAGCAAAATTGATCATGCCTCCCTGTAGCAACCTTTTTGTCTTCTCTCCAGCCACACATTATCAAATCCTTTGTGATTCTACAGTGTCTATGGGCAAGAGAGAACAAAATTAATTCCTTAATTCTTTAAGGAGCAGAGAAACCCGGGGCTGCAGAAAGCCAGCAGGCTCATACAGACACCTCCCTATTCCACAGCAAATGTTCCTTTTCCACATCCGAGCTGCAGGAATGTCGCACCCCACCACAGCAGACACAGGCTGCAGTGTTCAGAGCCCAATGGGACTCTCCCTATCCCATACCAGCACCAACCCAGGTGGGCTGTAAACACACGCAGGTCCTTGCACATCTGAAATCACGATGTCTCATGTTCTGGGGAGGGAAAGGTTTCTTTGCCCTGTTTTAGCAGCTCCTCCTCCTGTTACACTCATGCCGAGGTCAGCAAATGATGCCAATCCAGATGCAAAAGCCCAGTGCTATTCCCCAGGCACAGGCTGCACCCTTGTTTTGGCACTGCTTATTTGCCCTGGCTCAAGCTTACCTGGGATGCTCAGGGTATGACACACCACACACAATCACAGAAACTCTGCCAACATACCCAGGTGTTGTGGCAGCCCCAACTGCTGCGTGGCCCTGAAGCATCTGATTAGGACCTTCTGTCATAGTCAGGAGCAAGATATAACATGGTCTATTAAGCAAGTGTTAGGTGACACAGTAGAGGACAACACAAAGGAAAAAAGTCAGGTGTCTCCTACTACTTTGCTAGTAGAACTCTAAGTTTGTGGAGCTCAGCCAAGGATCTCACCTATCTGGGTTTTACTTTGGGTCCGAATTTCAGATGGATCTGAAGATTTGGCTCAAACCTTCTGCTTTTGTCCAGTCTGTGGGGAGATGCAGAAGGACCAGAGGCTGGCTCCTAAATCCACATAACCACTATCAGCCCCGAGTGATGTCTAATGAATGAATGGGGATGGGTCTGGATGGGCAGAGGAGTGCCCAACACCCCAGCTACCTCCTGCTACCCCATGGTCACTCCAGGATAACTCAGTGCAGCCTCCAGGCTGCCTTAAGACTAGGAGAAAGAAGTGAGAGCATCTCGATTTCAAGATCATGCTTCAATCCCTTTTAACGTGACTTCTGGATGTGTTTTTCCACTACACGAAGTGCAAAGGGAACAGACACTCCTTTCAGCCAAACCAGCCACGGCTGTGCTGAACTCACCCGAGCCTCTGCAGTTACTGACTCCAGCTCTGTCCAAGCCAGACCACAGAGGCACAGGAGGAAGCGAGGGCCCATCCAGCAGGTCACCGATCCAACATCTGCTTTCCATGTTCCCCTGGGCAGGGCTCCAAGCGCATAACATATACATCTGCCTGTCTGTCTCCGTACAGCAAATGCTTTTGTCCCCTCCGACACTGCTGACCAGTTACTCCAGCAAAACTTGGTGGAGCACAGTGAAAAGCAGCTCCCCAAGAAACACACCTCATCCCTTGGGACAAAGCAAGGCTGCAAAATAAAAGCTACAAGTGGAGCAGCCGTGATCCCCACCCAGAAGCAGGGCTGTAAAGCAGCAAAACCTCACCAAGTACAAACTAACAGAGCTGTAAAGAGCATCCCTTTGCTGCAGCGGCATTTCTGCCATCCACAGCCTGAGCACAGCAGTCAGTGATGTTATAACCCCTCCACATAGGTGGCAATGGACATCTGCAGCGTAGGGCATGGACAGGGCTGGAGGAACAGAGGAAATAGGTGGTCCATGCTATGAGGGTGCTGAGGCACTGGCACAGGGTGCCCAGAAGCTGTGGCTGCCCCATCCTTGGCAGTGTTCAAGGCCAGGTTGGACACAGGGGCTTGGAGCAACCTGCTCTAGTGGAAGGTGTCCCTGCCCGTGGCAGGGGTTGGAGCTGGATGAGCTTTAAGGTTCCTTCCAACCCAAACCATTTTATGATCTAACTCTATCATCACTTAATTTGTGCATACTTGTGTGTAGGAACTGAACATCACACCCCCACAGGCAGGCTCTCATGACTCTGCAGAGCTTGGTTGAAGCACACAAAGTCATGTTTAATGTTCACCACGTTCATGCTACGTGCACCACACCAAGCTACCTGCTGCAAACACACATTCCCTGGCCCCCATCACCAGCTCGACATTGCACAGGCAGTGAAGCCTTAAACAGCAACCTGAAATTAGCCGCTAATGGCTGTAATTAGCCGCTAATCAAACTCAATTGCTGGGATCAGTGGGGAGGGAATTTACATCTGGGGAAACAGCCTGCCTCAAGCAGGTTGAGTCTCACTATTTGCTGCTGAGCTTCCTATTACAAAACCCTCGTATTTTCAGGTATTTCAGGAAATGCATCACTCACTTCCCAAGGAGACAACTCGTGACTTCACTGTGAGCTGCAGGAATCAGGGGTGAACCAGAAGTTCCCCCCAATCCCTAGGGACATGCACAGGGAGTGCTGACCCCAGCACACTAACCAAGAACAGCACTAACAAAGTTAGTTAAAGCAAATTAGTCAAACACTAAACACTCACATTTAGCACAACATAACTCAAAGTTCTCAGCATGGACATCAAGTTCACTAAACTCCAGTCAAGTCTAAATTTCAACCCAGTGGATATTTAAGCTTATAAATAAGAATCAAAGATATTGCAGGAAACCAGTGCCGGGGAAATTCCCACACTGGAGGTGCACAGAGCTGGCATCCTCCATGGCACAGAGCACTACCTGGCCCTGGGCAGCCCTTACCTGCACATGGGTTTCTGAAGGTGTTGATAGAAGGTGTTTCCATCCGCGTCAGGCTGTTGAATGTGTCCTGCTCTGAAGGCTCCAGGATATCCTTTAAAAAAGCATCCATTTTCCTTACTGAGTATATGGCGGGGGTACAAAACTCACACACACAAATATAATATCACAGGATGCTAAGCGGCCAAAACGTTTTCACCCCCTATTTTTCTCCTCAGGGACACCCAGGCCAGGAGCAGCTTGTAGGAAGCTGCTTCACTGCCACCAAACACTGGGTTACTATAGAGATGTTACGATACAGCCACTCTGCTGGCTCACACACCACCCAGCTTGAGAGAGCCCTGAAGTCAGTGTGAGCCTGACTGAAAGGGTTTCAACATGGCTTCAGGCATTAGACACTTCACACAGAGCTCACTGCTTTACAGCAGCATTGGGTAGCATGTAAAGCCATGCATTTTAAAGCAAACACCACAATTAGAGTTAATGAGATATACTTAAGCCCCATTCTCCCAGTGCTGCACATACACAGGCCGGCTGAGCTCTAGTTACCTGCTGTACACGCTTTTTCACAACCGTCTCCATTATCAGTGCATTTGGATTTAGTTAACTAAATAAACAAGTGTATAAAGCAAGAGGATCCTTTACAGAAGCCCGGTCTCACCCACTGCAAAAGCTGGATATAGGCAGGGTTTGCCCACAGCCCTTGTTTTTCCCTTTCAATACCTGTTCTCTCTCTGTGCTGCTGATTCCTGCAGCTCATCATTCCCCTTTTCAGGTCTCCTCCCCACTTTCTTGCCTCTGCTTTCTCCTTCCATCCCCGTTTCTACACCTCCCAACCCCGCCATCGCTTTTCCAGCCCCAGTACCTGAGCATAGGAGCCAAGCAAGGAGGAGGAGGGCAGCTTCTGCTTGAGATGGAAAAACTACTCAGCCCTAGGACACACTCAGGAGCAGACCTGGCCATTGCTGGGTACTTATGACAACATAAAGCACCTCAAGCACCCACTAAAATGGGAGGTGAAAACTTAACCCAGCTGCTGAAGGTGCTTTTAATCCCTAAAGCCTCCTCCTCAATCAGTGCCACCACCTGAGCCATCACACAGCACATCCTGGGAAGGGGCTTTTGAATGTCACGGGCAATTTTTCCTCTTCAATGAGTTTCAGCTGAATCAGCCAGCTGGTTTCAAAGCTAGCAGTGGAGACCCAAGCACTGAGTGCACTTATACAGAGCTCATTTCCTTAGGAAACAAGCCTAAAATCAGCCTAAATGTCTCCAGTCATTCCTATAGTCCTGTGCCTGGCACTTGTACAGGTTCATCTGTGCCTCCTAATGTCTCTTTGTCCCCTGGCTAGCTACACACGAGGGTGTGTGTTTTTCTGTACAAGTCCTACATGCACTGCTGTGACAGTGGTGGTACCATATCCCCATCCTCCTCCCACACCAACACCACAGAAACTAGAAAGAGTCCTCCTGGTCCCTCTGGTGCTGCTCCATCCATGACTCTGTCCCTGTGCAGCTCAATTGATATCACCCTTCCCACAGCCTGAACAAAATACCCACATCCAGCCCTGTGAAAGAAACACCAATTCAATGCCCAAAACAACAGATAGCCCCATGCCAGCTCCATTGATGATCTGCTCCATGCAGGCCCTTGAGATCACCAACCTATGGTACCTAGTGCCCCATAGATAATGGAGATGAGCCTTCTCAATGGTTATCACACCCATTTGGGTGTTCAAAGAGCTGAAATTAATCCCTCGCTTCATCCAGCAGACACGCTATTTTGCTGACAGATTGGGAAGTTTAATTAATAGCAGGAACATGTTTAAGCTGCTCCAACCAAACAGGCTCAGTTCATCAGATATGGTACATCCAGAAGATTTGAAGCAAAAACAGAATCCCTAAAAAACCCCAAATGTTCTCATATTATGAGCCTGTGCCCAGGGATTGATGCTGCTCCACGTGGTGCTGACCCAGCTCATTCCTTTGGCTTGCAGGAACACGGGATTCCCATTAAACCCAGCATTAACCAGAACCTACTCATTAGACACCAGAATAAAAGGCAAATTTTGGCTCAGGTATTCCATGAATCCCAGGCACTTTGGCTGGCAGACAATTCCATGACCTTTAATAGGGAAAAAAAGAGAGAGAAAGGGAAGAAATTTCTTTTACAGGAAGAAAACCACTTCAAATACCTTCTTGTCCTCCCAGCAGCTCTTGGTTACCGGCAGCATCAAAGCCTGCCTTTAGCTGGGGAAGGATTGCTGCCGGGAAGTGCTACTGAAATCTCCAGATTTGGCTTGGATTATGTCCATGCCAGGAGGAGAGGCTGGGACTTCCAGCACAGAATCCCTTCATGGGCAGCTGATGAAGGCTTCTGGGTTTGGATGGATGGCTGCTGCTGGCTGGATGCTGCCAGGCATCACTGCGGTCCCCAGGATGGGTTTGCTGCTGAGCATCCCTTGCTGCAGGTGAAAGCCAGGGGCCGCACTCAGTCCAACTCCAGGGAAGGGAGGATCTTGTGATTTGTTATTATTTTTTTTAATCATAGAATTATTTAGGTTGGAAAAGACATTTAACATCATCGAGTCCAACCTTTACCCCCAGCACTGCCGAGTCTGCCACTAAATCATGTCCCTCAGTGCCACATCTACACGTCTTTTAAGTACCCCCGGGGATGGTGGTTCCACCACTTCCCTGTTCCAATGCTCAGCACCCAGTGTGTAGCCTCCGAAACAGCCAAGGGTCAGGGATGGGTGCTATGGGGACCCAGGTGGGTGCTGCCTGCGGCTTTTGTATTCACACATGATTTTTGTCAAATTGACCATCTGGAGCTGGGCAGTTCCCATGCAGGGAGTTTATAATCTAAGCACGGGTATTAAGCAGCAAATGAGAGAAGGGGATGTTATACTCCATCCCCAGCAGTGTTCAAGGCCAGGTTGGACAGACCAACCTGGTCTAGTGTGAGGCGTCCCTGCCTATGGCAGGGGGTTAGAACTAGATGATCTTAAGGTCCTTTCCAACCCAAACCATTCTGTGTTTTCATGATTCTGTTCTCATCTTGCTGACAGGCAAATATAGTAGAAGAAGGTGAAAGGGCTGGACACACCAGGGAATTTGCTGATGCTGTTGTAGGAAACCCACAATAACCAGAACATCCACACACAAGTAAAGCTGATGCACTTCCCTGCCGTTTTGACACTGGGGCATTACTAACCCTGTAAGCAGAGGGAGCTGATCCTAAGCCCTATAAAAGCTGGCTATTGGTCTTAACCATTAAATAACAGCTCAGCTGGTGCTTTTCATGTGTGTTTGCAACCCCAGCAAGCCGGGCACTGGTGTGCACATCCTTGCAGAGGATGCAGAGCAGCACCATGCACCAACACAGCATCAGAGCATCGCCTGCATATACGGATTGGTGCCATCTGTGTATCAACTGGCTGACCCTTAGGACTTCTAAATATGCTTTTGCCTCTGTATATGTTAAAACTCCAGGCAGGCAGCAGAAGCTCCAGCTTGCTGAAGCAGGAGGTGGATTTCATCACAGATTCTGTGCTTTATACTGGAAAGCCACAAAGGAAAAGGTTTTGCAATAGCAGGAGCAAGAACGGGCTGACCTCATAGATATTTTCTACACAAAACTTTGGGGAGCTTGTGATTCCTCCCAGAGCTTCCAGTTTGCTTCTTATGACAAGCTGCAGGAGAAGAAGAGTCTGTGGGAGGAGGCTGGGCAAGAGCCTGTTCACCAGGGAGTTTCAGACCATCCCTAATCCTCCTTCTCTGCAGCAATGCCATGAATCCATGTGCTCTGAGCCGAAAGCTGCTGTGCTTCCCCTCTCCTGGTTCCTGTGTGGGTGACGAGGAACAGGGAGGGGATGGGACCACTTCCCTAAGTAGCCCCACGCACTGTGATGTCCCACCAGGTCAGTCCCTGCCACAAGTGCCTTTAGGTACAGAATTGATGTTTTCTAACTGAAACTCAGAGCTCACATGGAAAGCAGTTGATATTCACCTGCAGCAGGTGGGTGAGGGCTCCCTGCGGGAATCCATGTGTAATTCCTTGCCCAGTTGCACAAGGGAAAGGGATTTGGATGCTCGTGGTATGTCTGGTTTGAGTAATACCTCTGGCAAGCAGCAGACGAGTTTGGGAAGTGTGTAATGGTACCTCTCGTGCCATGAGAGCCTCAGGGGGCTGCCTGTCCATGAAGGGAGGGGTGGATTGACCACCCATGCAGGCATTGCCTGCTCCCCCCTGCCCGCCCTGGGACTCTCCCATGGGAAAGGAGCTGGGAGTGCTGGGGCTCATCCTGTGCTGAATCCCACAGATCCTGCCTCCTCCCTGCTTAGGGAGTCACCCTGTTGGAGGAAGCGGTGTGGCCCCTCTGTGTCCTCAAATGAAGGGTGAAGGCTGGGGAGGAGGCAGAGCACAGCTTCATCTTGTTTAGCAGCAGACTTTAGCAATCCCAGTGTCGAGACTGCAGTCAGAGAACAGGAGGGTGGAGGCAGAGGGTGGGAGCTGGAAGGCAACAAGGTTGGAGTTGGGGCAAGATAGGGACAATGCACCCCAAACAGCAGCCAGAAACCAGCACATCTGAGAACATCAGCAGCTCCACCCAGGAGCTGGGAGCAGGGCAGGTTGTTGCCCCAGAGCAGACCCTCTCATGGGATGAGCAGTGTTTTGGGGCTACATAAGCCATCCCCATCCCTGGTGCACATCCTGGGACCTCCATCCCTCTCCCCAGCCAGCAGCAGGGAACCTGAGTGCTCCTGCAGCCAAGCCTCTGTGGTAGTGACAGTAACTGTTTTCATGGAGCATCGTAAATAAAGATGTGTTTGGCGAGCACACAACAGGCAGAGCCAGGAGTTTCAGTGTTGAGGTCACTTTTTCTGTTGTCCCAGCCCCAACGTGTCCCAGCCCTGTGCTGGGAGGAGCAGGGACAGAGGGAAGGAGTGCTGGTGGGTGCATCCAGTTCCCACCACACCAGGGACACAGGGAAGCAAAAGGGATCAGAGCTGAGGATGATGTTGTTCCACCTGCACCATGGGTACTGGTCCCCCACCCCAGAGACATGGTAGCAGATGGGTGGCTGAAGGAAAGAGCTTTCATCTAGGCCAGGTTGTACAGAGCCTTGAGTGGCATGGTCTAGTGTGGAGCATCCCTGCCCATGGCAGGGGTTTGGAACTAGATGGTATTAAGGTCCTTTCCAACCTGAACCATTCTATGATTCTATGATTCTGTGGTTAGGAGCAACCAAGGGAGCTGTGGAGGGGAGATGTGACAGCAGGCAAAACCATGTCTCAAGTCTTCCAGGGATGTATTAATGAAAGTAGCAGGATACAGGTTCAGAATAAGCAAAAAGAGGGCTTTTTTCAGTGTGTAGTTATACGGTGACATGCCTTGGCACAGGAACTGCAGATGCTGAGTGTTTGTGCTGGTGTAAGGGGGAGTGGAAGAGTTCGGGGGCAAGGTTGCTCACCCACACTGCTGGGAACCATCCCTAGCTGCAGCAGTCCCTGCCCTGGGAAAGCCCATCCTTGCAGAGATGATGTCCTGCATCCCCGAAACCATCCTGGTCACTCTTGGACAGTGACATTTCCCCATGCTATTCCAGGGATCAGCCCAGCCTGGAGCTGCCCAGGCAGCCCTGGTGGCACCAGGCAGTGATGCAGAAGGGTTTGCTGGCCCCTTCCTACACAGAAGTCACAGTGCATAGGAAACACATTGACATCAAGCACTGAGGAGGCTTCCAGGAGCTTTCCCTGCTTCCAGTGTTCCTGGAAATGAATAATCGCTTCCTCTGGGAGCCCCCTGCCTTGGGGAGAGGCGCTCCAGCCTTGGGCTGATATAAGGAGACAACCTGACCCATTACAGCTCCAGGCTGGCCTCCGGCAGGGCAGGAAGCCAAAGCCATTGCTGGTGTGACACAGATCTGGTCCATCCTGGCCAAACCCTGCCGCATCACTTACACTAAACCCTATCCCCACAAAGCGGGGTCCATCGCGCAGCCTGACGTTACGGTGCTGACCCAGCACCACCTTTCTCACCTGGGCCGTGGCCCTTTCCAGATGCCTTCGCTATGCGCAAGGGCAACGTCACCATTTCCAGGGTTTATATTTTATAGGCAGAGGTGCTAATTCTGTGCAAAGCGAGATGAATCCAGCAAGGAAATGCCTGTGGAGGTGTCTCTGAGTCATTCATCGCCCCCGCTGGTCCCTGCTCACTTCTCAGGCTTAGCATCATATCCAAGAAGTCTCACAGGCAAGGAAATGGGTGTGCTGGTGTGGTCCAGACATACCAAATGGAGGGAAAGCACAGTGGCAATGTGTATAGCACATTGTCCTTGTGAAAATACTCATGTGAGGTGGATATGCTGATAGCCCAATTTGGAGAAACTGAGGCAGGGAGCTGAGGCAGCTTAGCTCCTTAGAAAGGGTTGATAGCGAAGCTGTGGTGAAAACCTGGAGAACTTGTGTCATGATCAAAGAAACCTGCAAGTCAAGGGACAAAAAGCTAAATATTTCCCTCTCTTCCTTCAGCTATTTTTTCCTCCAAAGGAAAATACAGCCTTTGAGGGCACCAAACGCCATGTCCATGGCCACCATGTACCATAGTAAGAAGTGATGTGTATGAGGCTGGTAATGAAAATGCAAAGGATGGAAACCTGGAGTTAAAATGAGTTAATATCATGATTGTAAATGTGAACAGCAATATGGTACAGCCCTGCCAGCGCCACACACATGCGCAGTGCTGCCCTGCACATCCAGCTCTGCCTTCATTTAATGTTGATTACAAGTGATGCCAGAGTGGTCCATGTCATGACACACTCACATAAATCCCCCAGAGTTTTCGGAGGGGTTTGCTGAGGATTATTTAGCCATGCCCATCTCAACATGACCTTTCCTTGCCCAGTGAAGCTGAGCTCTCGTGTGCGAGCCACAGAGCCCGGAAGCCTCCATCGTGCTGTGAAAGGGCAGAGGGCAGCCTTTCCAGGGTTGCTGTTTCGCCCTCGCTGCCGAGTGAGCACTGGGCAGGACGAGATAAGAGCATCTCCAGGAAATCTGAGTCACCCCTGGCTGTTTGGTGGGACGGGAGCGATGGAAACTTGTGTCTCTCAATGAGTGCTTCAGGCAGCCCCCAGCGCCTCTCCCAGCACATCAAAACAACCTCTTGGTTTGCCGTGAGATGGGGGAAGTCAAGGGCAGTTTTCCTGTCTGGGACCAGTGTGTGCTGCAGTAAACAAGCTGCCTCTCCAGGGTGATTTCCTCCCCTCGTCCTTGCTCTGCCTCATTTATTGCCCATAGGAAACATCCCAATGAGAACCAGCCCACCTCCCCTCTCCCTATTCATGGCTGGGACTTCTGGGACAGGAAAGTGCCAGTATGGGACTCGCCACCCCATCTTGGCAGTACCATCTCCAAAGGATGGGTAAGAAGAAGGTTTGGGAGGCGTATACGAGGACCTCAGCACCCATCAGCATGTGCAGGCAGTTTTGTGACCCAAAAATGGTGGATCACAAATGGTTGGCATGGCCTTACTGCTTCCACCCATGGTCAAGTCAACTGATTGTCTCCCATCTTGTGCATCAAGGCAAAGTTTGTCCTTTCGCCCCACATTTGGGCAGCACCCAGGATGAAAAGCTCCAGCTTGATGTCTTCAGCACTGGTCTGACACAAGCACATGATGACCTTCCTCATCATGGAACTATGCAACCAGCCAGGTCTTCCTCCAAAAAGCCCACCACAGGGAGTAGAAAGAGGAACTTTCTTGGAAATCTGGGATGTGCCTTGGTTTATTGGAACATCACTTGCATTGGTGGGAAGGCGAGCTGCAGCAAAGAGATGCACAGCTCCAGCCTGAGTAACTAAATATTAAAAGTAATATTATATTCTGTTCTAACTGGGGAGAAACAGGCTCTTTGGGACATTTGTCACACTCCGAGTTGCACACCTTAAACCCATCTGCTGAGTGCTCCTAGGGCACTGCAACTCCTCAGGTGTCCCACATGGGTGGCTGTCCTGAGGGATGCTCATGGGCAACCCATGGGGACAAAATTAGGTGGGCTTGGCTCCACCTGTAAGGCATTGTTTTAAATCAAAGCACTAAAACTTAAAACCATTAATTTAAACCATCCATTTTGGTTGCTAATGACCAACACCGTCCAGCTACCAGTGACTATATGTCTGAATGCAATAAACTGCACATCTTACAGCAGTTCAGCATCCAGCCAGTGCAGTTTCACATCCACATCCTGCATTTTAAATTCTCTCCAGACACTTTCCCCTCGCAGCTGCTGTGTCCTACAGAATTCCAAGGTTTCACCCCTTTAGTTGTGCTCATTTTCTTTCACCCTTTCCTTGAAGGACCATGACACATCCCACAGCCATGTGTTTGCAGGACTCAGCGGCTCCTCACTGAACACACTTTCACATCATGTCTAAAGCAAACATCTCACAGCGCCCTGACACACGTACTTAGTGTCTCGAGCACCAGCCAGGCTTTTGCTTTTCATTCCAAATGACACAGGGAAAATGGAATGTCTCACCTCCGACCCCGGGAAGGGTCACACAGATGGCTTCCAGGCCCGGCAAAGCTTTAGGACATAGAATAATTCCCATGCACATTAGCTGTGTTGCTTCCTCTTGTGTAACTACAAGATATTTGCAGCTGTAAGTCAGAGGTCCTGTGTGCTCAAACCACAAGAGCACAGCCCGAGAGCTCTGCCAGGAGGGATCTGAGCTGGAATTTCCTTCCAGTGCATATTTAGACTAGGAGAGATCTGAGCTGCGGAGTTCACATCTGGGGCTGAGCGTGCTCCTGGGCTGGGAGGAGGATGCTCAGGAGGCAGAGGTGGGCTGTGCGTGTGCACTGCAGTTACCCACCTCATCTGGGTGCCTCCACACCTCTAGTACCACTGAGCCAAAATTAAGCAGCTGCTGAAGTTCAGAAATCCATGAAATCCACACCGAATCCATGAGAGTTGCACAGGGCACGGCCATGAAACCCCTCTCACTTGGCAGCACCCCGGGGTTGAGCAGGCAAGGAATGGAGTGAAGGTCATTTGATGTTGAACAGCTGCCTGATGCGATAGCAGCAACCTCCATCCCGGCTTCCAGGGCTCACAAAAGGTGGAGGCTCACTCGGCCCGGCTGGTGCTGAGCTCATCCTCTGCAGCTGGAGGCTGTTAGACCTCCCCGAGGACCTGCTGACAGCCCAGAGCCCAGACCCTGCCTTTGGCTCAGGAATGCACAGCAGCCACGGCTGAGTGACACAATAACTGTGCTGCTGTGGAGAACACGTATGTGTGTGTGTGTACACACGTGTGTGTGTGCATGCATGTGTGTGCACACATCCCAAAGCAGGGAGGATGTGTTGCATTTGGGATCCATGCTGTGATGCTTTTTAGTGCCCAGTTGTGTCTCTGTGAATCCACACATGCCCAACACCAGGCATCTGGGCAGTGGGTGCTCTGTGGACGCTTGTGCCATCTGCTTGGGCTTACCTGTGTGTTCAGGGCTGTTGCTGTGTCCTTGTGTGCCTGAATGTGTCTATCCATGGTGTCAGGTATTACAGTTGCCACAAAAGGTAGGAGCAGGTGAATAAAGTAGCTGTTATCAAGTGCTGCAAGGATCTGCAGGGAAGCTCCTGCTGTGGGGGGTCAGCAGCATCAGAGCCCTGTTCTGTGGGATGCCCTCTGCCTGGCTCTCCAAGCCCAAGATGGGCATGTATCCCCTGAATGATGTGTACTCCACTGTCCAAACTTCATCATCCAAGACAGAGACACGGACCTCATGGAATATAGTCAGATGCACTCTGCTTGTGCCTGCCCTGGGTTACCAGCTCCCCTGTTCCCAAATGCCACAGAGATCGCAGTCCCTGAAACACCTTGATGCAGTGAAAGTGCAGAACGTTGAGTTTCTCCTGCTGCCAGAGTGCCTTAAGCACGGCCATTATGTTATAAGGACTTTCCCAACAGGAGAAAAAAGCAAACTTGGTGTTCTAGAAGCAGAGGACACCCTCTGTTTGTATCCCACTGACTGCCATGGTCCCCAGCATAGCACAAACCCTTGGAGCCAAAGCACTGCTGTGGCACAGGGTTGCTGCACGCTTTGCTGTCTGAGGTCTTCACTTGTCAAAATGCCATCAGACAGCAGGGAAATCTTTATTCCCAAAGAAATCCACCTTCTCCCACAAAGATCTGCTGCACAGGTCAAGGTGGAGCCAGGCAGCTACAGCCAAACTCCTTGCAGGCTCCTCGCTGGGCACTTGTATGGATCAGCCTGCTCCTGTCCGTGCCCATTAGTCATTCCCTGCATGGGCTTTTCTTTGCAGAAGTATTTGGAGGATGACTGCTCTCCCTACAAATGCCCATATTTGCTTCCAAATTTGGACGCAAATGTAAAATCCTCCCTTAGTCATTTGCACTCTCATTTTTCATGGACTTTCTGACTCGAGCACATTCATTTTAAGGTGTCCTTAATACAAAATGATTAAGCAAGAAGGGGTTGATTCATAACTATGCAAGCATGGGTTGCCTGAAAGCAGAGGCTTGATTTATAGCTCAGCTAGGTGAGTTTTATGCTTGAGACACTTTTAATTTCAAGGGCTCAATAATATGATTTGGCTCTGGGATGGGGCTCTGATTTTCCTTGTGAGAAAGTATCTCACTCAGTTGAGGGTAAAAAGCAGGATACCTGGCCACTGAATCCCAGGGGTTTAAGCAGAGAAGAGCTGCTGCTGCTGTGTTCTGGGGAAGGCAGGCAGGTGGGACATGCCTCAGCTCTCCAGTCATCATCTCCTTTAGAGAAACAGCAGCCTTGATCCTTGTCAAGCCATGAAGTCACCTATTTCCAAGGAAAAGGACAATCCCAGGGAAAGAGATTCTGAATGTTTAATGTGGATACAAACCAGTATTGTGAAGAGAGAGTCCTGTGAACTGCAATTCTTGCAGGGCTCCTTCCTCCTGTCCAAGTAATCAAGAATCACTTTCTGCTCTGGCCATGAGCCATCTTTACTTCAAGTGTTTGTGGGGTGCCCATGTGCCTCATACAGAGCTGGGGCTGGTAGGTATTACCACAGTGTGATAAACACTGAAGATCTGGGCACAGAACAGGCTGCCTTTAGCTTTGAGAAGGGAATTGATTTTCTTTCCTTCGCTGGTGCTGGCCTATGGCCTTGCAGGTTGTCCTGCAGAACACGTCCATTGAGTCCCAAGTCTAAAAGCTTCCAACGTAGTGTCACGCCTGCTAAAAAAGAGACCTCAAACTTGGGGCTGAAGACCAAGGATTCAGGGTTCACCCCAGTTGCTGTTGTGGTGGGAGGAGGGCAGAACACTAGCATCACCAATGCTGGTATTCAAAGCCATTCGTGTCCAGTGGTGACAACAGGTCACAGGAGAGAGGAAATCATTCTTGCTACTTTTTTAGGTACTTACCCCACCAAATCCAACCTCCATGTTACACACATACAGCCCCATGCCTGGAGAGAGAACAGCAGCCATGAGATATGCCTGGGCCACAGTGTTTGCCATGCTGGAGGATGAGGATGAAGACGAGGGTGCTGCAGTCTCTGCATGGATGGGGATGTGGGATGTCAGCTGGGTGAGGCTGCAGTGTGCAAACTGCAGTCCTGCCTCCTAAAAATGAAACCCAAGGCCTGGATAACAGGTTAGTTGTTTTGTGGATATCCTAAAATCATGGAAGAGCACGTCGAGGTGGGAGTGAGGGCAGGGGAAAGCAGCTAAATGCAACGACAAGTCCTGTTGATATATCTCAAGCCAGAAACTTCGACGTTGCCAAAAACTACACTGGGGATGTTTGTACTCGATGTCTCTCAGTGAGACCACCCCAGTAGAGGGGCTGAACCGTTTGCTTGGAGCACAAGGAGTGAGGAGCAACTGCAGAACCAGGTCGTGATGGATTTGGGAGTTCATGGGGAGGAACAGACCTGATGAGGGCTGGGGGATTTGAAAGTGTGGTCTGCACTGAAATACCACCAAGCAGGTGACAGCTATTCTTCACCCACCACCAAAATCAGCCAGACCCAGTGCTGCAAGTAGGAGGCTTAGGAAAGACCTGATGGAGTTGGGTCCTTCCCAAGGACCTTCCCAACGCACCTGCTGCTGGGCACGGGGCTGAAACGCTTTAAATCAAGAGTTTACTCCCTAAAATCTGAGTCTGTTTGAGGAGACAACCCTGCGGCTGGTCCCACACACACATAGCTGGGAATGAACTTGCTTTTTACTTACTTTTTCCAGCTCAAGCGTTGCTCACACCACCCTGTAACACCAGGGAGGTGAAATCATGTTCCCTTTATATCCTCGCTTGGCCCCAGAAAGCTCGGAGGGAGCACTAACGGAAGGAGAGGCGGGTTTGGTTATTGTTTTCCTCTTTGTCACCCCTCCGGGCAGCCGCAGCCAGGGGTGACACCCAGCGTGACACCCTCCCCATTGCGGTCCCATGCTCGCATGGGATGTGCGGGTTGCTCCTGGCCCTTCCCACATCGCAGGATTGATCCTCGGAGGCGTTTCCAACCAGCCCTTCCAGAAAACTTTCCTTGCTCCGTTTTTACTTACTTAATGAATTAAAAGAAAAAAGCATAAGAGCTCCCTCTGCCGCCACACGGGTTTAGGTGGGAGAAGCATGGAAAGAAGTCTGTGTTGTGCAGAGGCTGTCTGGGCTGAAAGGACCTTACACCAGGGTCAGCGCAGCAGTGCTGCTCCAGATGTTTGCTGATGGTGGCCTTAACCACAAGGGAGATTAAGAGGTTTTTGTCCAGAGGTGCTAAGGGAAGGCTTGATTTTATATCCCAGGCTGGTAAATCCCCAGGGAATGTTGCACTTCCCACTGAGCCAGAAGCAGAGAGAAAAGCCCCATGGGGATGTTATCAATCCTGCGCTTTCCTCCCACTGTGCTGAGGCTGCTCTTGCAGCAGCTGGGAGTGGTGGGATTTGGGGTGTCCCACTAGCAGCTGCTGTAGAAGAGCTTGGGGGGACCAGCCCATGTGTAGCTTGTGATGGCTGCTGAAGGCACCAGACCTCAGATGTCGGGGCCAGATCCCCCAAGCTGCAACCACGCTCCTGCCCCAGCTACTACCCAGACCTCACTATCATGATCCGGTCCTGAGCTGGGGATGGAAGATGGAACAGGACCGAAACAAAGTCCCCATCCCCTCCTTTCTCCAGTCCAGATCCTAATATTAAACCAGGGAATGGCACAGGTTGCCCAGAGAAGTGGTAGATGCCCCATCCCTGGAAGGAAAGTCAAGTCCTGAGCAACCTGATCTAGTTGAAGATGTCCCTGTCATTAGATTGGACTAGATGAGCTTTAAAGGTCCCATCCAACCCAATCTATTCTATGACAACCCTGCAGTCTAAACCATGAGAAATCAAGGGCTCACATCCCCAAGAGCTGTGCAAAAGGGTGTCCAGATTTTTCCTCACCCAAAGAGATTTTAGGTGAGGTTTTGGGTCGGGATCTCTGTCTACAGCTGCCCTTGGGCACCTCCAGCCCAGTGGGCTCCCGGATGCTGGGAAGTGGGTGTGGAAGTTCACAAGACCAGAGGCAGTTTTTGGTGGGCAATTCAAATTCCTTCTGAAACAGAGTCCAGATGTGAGGGAGTGCTCCAACCAAAGCAAATTATAACCCAGCTATTAAAAGAAACTTATATGGCATTTTAAACCTTACACAGCAGAGGGGACATGACAAGCGTGGAAGGTCCATGGCTAGAAGCTCTAACGGGGGGGAAGTCATACAAACCATCAGAAAAGGGCTGGACTCAACATTAGTACGCTCAGTAGGAAACCATGAGTAACCATCTCAACAGCTAAACCCTCCTTTAATCTGGAAACATAACAGTAGGCAAAGGCAAGTGAGTATGTCCTGTGGCAGAAGAGCTGAATGACTCATGTGCTCCAGCGGTTACTATGGAGTTGTTTACGCATTGCTTTGTGATTGAGAGAGAAAAATCAAGCTAAAGAACTCGCCCAAAATGAACTAAATAGAAGGAGGTTTGCACAAGCTGGCAACACGAAGAGGAGGAACTCAGCAGGCTCCTTCTAGGAGGAGTCCAAAGTATTTAGGGATGAACTCACTGAACCACCAAGCCAAAGCGACTGCTTCTGGTGCCAGATGGGTGGAAGGTGGCAAGTGTGATACTGGGGCTTGGGGTTTTTTAAGGATTCTGGGAGGAATATGAGGAACAACAGAGCAGAAAATGCAACTCCTCTGTTGAGCAAACTCTTCAGACTTCCATAGATCAGGATTCACAGAGATAATAGCTGAAGAACATCAATATGGCTTTTGCCAAGGGAAGTTCCACCTGACTATGCTTCCGTTCCCAGACTCCATTAGAGGGAAACCAAACTATCCTCCCTTCCATCTCTGGGGCTCCAGAAACCTCCGGGATTTAAGCCATACCCACCTTTTGGGTAAATCACTGCCTGCTGGCCCTTGAAGTGTGCAGAGCTCATTATTCAGAAACAGAAAGGAAGCAGGATAACACAGAAAACCCCTTCTGCTTTTACCTGCAGATATAAAATCTGCTCGTTGGATGCTTCACTATGCTCTGAAAGCCCAGAGGATAGCTATAACACTTACAGAGTGCTGTAGGATTCTGCCTTTAGGAGAGTCAAAATGAACTCTTTTTCCATGAATTTCAACTTGGCCAACTCTGTGCAGAGCCCTCACAGACCTGTCACAGAGGATGCTGCTTATCAGCAGCATAAAACATGCCTAGCAGAGATCCTGCTCTTCCATCTCCCCAGTGCATCATTAAAAATTGAAACCCAGGCATGCAGGATGTTGTAACAAAGACACACAAAGTCCTGGGCTTGCAGGAGCCTGCCCCTCCAAAGAAACCCTCTTGCTACAAAGATTAGTGGATGCTGAGCCTGGGCTTAAACAGGCGCCTGTGTTAACCTGTGGAACTCTCTGCCACAGGACACCACAAATACTTGCTGAGGGTGTGGGCTCAGAAAGGAATCGATCAAACTAATGGCAGCAAAATCCATCAGGTGTCATAGAGGGAGCCACGAACCTGTGGAGGTACAAAAGGTGTTCCTGAAAACCTGGCTGTGAGTTTGCCATTTCCACACAGTCTTTGCAAGGCACACAGAGACAAACCTTGGGTTTGACAGGTTTGGTCTGACCCAGAGATGCATTCTCACAGGTTCAAGACACAGCTGGAAGCACACATAACGTGCTGCGAGCAGAGGAAGAGCCTGTCCTCAAGCACCCAAAGGCAATGCTTCCCTCTGAGAAACAGGAGTGGAATTCAAGCAGCTGAGCACTGCAGCCTGTGGCAGAGCAGGAGAAACCAGCACAGCATGTCCCCAGCATCAGCTGCCCCGAGCCATGTGCTGGCATTGGAGGAGATAGGAAGGAACCCAGTTTGCTTTAGGCACACACACAGGCAGATAATGATGGGCCCATATGTCCTCCGTGGTATAAAAATGCTGCTATCAGTAAAACTGAAATAGCATTTCCTTTCTCTCTTCCCTTCGCCTGTCTTACCAGGGCAGTGGGGAGGCTCTCTTTGCTGGGGGTTTTGCAGGGTGGGGAGGGATGCCTGCTCCCATCTTGGGGCTGTTTGCACAGAAAGGCAGGAGGGAAGCGAGAAATTCCTTCCTGGAAGCAGCACTGGGTGCTGGCCAGCATCCACCCTCCTCGCCTGCATCCCCACTCCCTTTGGTCTTCCCAAAGGTCACTCTTCATTAGTCACTGCAGCTTTTTGTTTAGGAAATACCAGTTGGGATGTCCTGTCCCATGTGAGCAGGGCTGACCGTGGCCTCTGCCAAGCAACTACAATAGACCTTTCCCTGCAGCCCTCCCGGCCCGGCAAGCCTCCAAGAAATTCATGGATGAAAGGCAGACAGGCTCCAAGAGCCCAGGGCCAGGTTGTCCATGCACACCCAGCATCCCCCCTCCACCCTTCCCTATGATTCTCCCCCCAGGGCAGGGAGCAGCACAGAGGGAAGAGATGCTCCAGACAGGGCAAAGCTGCCTCTAAAGCTCTGGATGTTTGAGAATATCCAGATGCATCTCAGTAATGCAGTGAAGCACAGGACCAGGAAAAGCATTGCTTCTGCCCCTGAATTCAGGTGCCATCCCTGGGGACTCCAGCACCCAGGTGGCTGCACAGCACAGGGCCATGGCTGGTGAGGACAAACCAAGGCTGCCCTGTGGCAGCAGGAGAGAACAGGTCCTGGCTGTGGCCAAAGAGCAACAGAGCAGCTCATCCCTAGCACACAAGGGAAGGATGTGGCTTTGTGCACCCCAAAGCAGACAGCAAGTGTCCACCAGGGCCTATTCTGTCCCCAGCTCTGCAATCAAAGCTCCCCACTGGCCCAAAACACTGTCCTCCAAGGACATTCTCAGAATGTTCTTCCTGTTAAATAAGGATGATTTCAAGCCTGTTAAATAAGGGTGGTTTCAAGCCCATCTTTCAGCTGTGCTTGCAACACCCAACGCATACTTTGCTATTTCAGAGCAAAGAGTATTTTATTATTCTTGGAGTATTTCTGCTTCTGTAAACCCTGAAAGTTCAGCCACCACCCAGGTCTGAGGTGGGGCCACCATTACACAGCTAATGCTCAAGGAATTGGCTTAGTGTGGATTCCAGAGGCTTGTGGAAAATAGCACATTCAGAGAATTTCCCCATGCCGTGGCAACTCCCACTTCCTGCTCCACAGGAAAGCCCAGCACAGTGTGAGTAAAAAATCAAACAAGACTCACACCCAACTGGGGCAGTGATAAGAAATTTGGTTCTGATCCATGTAGAGAAATGCACTAAACTGCCAGCTTCTCAGGAGCTCAAAAGACTGAACGTTTGCCAAAAGGCTAAAAATAAGCCAAAGAGGGCTATATTTAAAGGCACGTACTAATAAATGCCTCTGTCCTTGATGAAATAAACTGCAACTTTCCAACAGTTTAGGGGGAGTTTTGGCAGCAGGAGAATAAACAGTCAGCCCAAAGCTTTCAACACATCTTAAAATTACCTCGTGGCTGAAGCTGTGCTGGAGGCAGTGCTGTCCTTCCGACGGCAGCATCAAACTGGGGCTCGTTGGACTGCAGCAAAAGGGATTCCCATTGAGCTTGTGTGTCCCCGGGTGGCTGCAGCAGCACCTTCACTTCCATGATTGGCTTAATTTTGCCTGCTCACATCCATTCCTTAGAAATAAATCATCTCTTCCACATAAACGGGGACCAGAAGCTCCCGCTATGTGGTGGCACAAGCATTTACAGCAGCGTGCTGCCACCTGCCAGGGGGAACTGGGCAGAGGGGACCTCTGAGAAGCATCTCAGCCACTCCAAGATGAGCCTTATAGTGACAGTTGTTGCACTATAACCACTCCAGCACACTGACAAAGAAAGTGTTCACACAGGGAAAACTGTTCAAGACCTCTGTGCCCAAACCAGCACTGTTTAACCTGACAAGTAACCCTTGTTAAAGCTACATTACAAGAGCACAGTGTACGGATAGAGCTCAGCCATGAATCACAGGAGGGATATCTGGTCTGGTTAAACAAAGCATTATTTTAATTTCAAGATTTTATAAATACATATTTACAAAAGGAAGGTTTCAATCTGAAGAGTTCCACAAATGTACAGCTCCCAAGTATTGCTACAGTACAGGGAGAGAAATCATGTCAATGCAATCCCATGATTTACAATACCCATTATTCAAAACACATTCTTCATTTAAAATACCTCATCCAAAGTTGGGGAAGTACAATCTGCCTTGAACAAAATCACATGACAAGAAGGAACTGACCCTTTCACACACCTTTTCACACAAAAACACACCACTTTCCGCCATCTAAGTGAACACTGCAAGCCAACATTTCACGACCCTACAAAAGGCTTTTTTTCCTAGCTCATGGACTCCTTGGGGCACATGGCTTAAGGACAGCATACTGTATGGATTCCAGGAATGTAAAACCCTGTCAGTCACATTCCCTGCGACCCTGTGCTGAGGGGCTAGTGGGGAAACTGCAGATCACATCACCCTACATCATTATGGCCAGAGAAAGAGACCTGTAGCACCAAACACGTGCTACCACACAGCATGTGTGTCAGATGCATCCCTTCAACAGCGTTAGACAACAACTGCTCCCAAATTCACTCTCTGAAATTGCGCAGGCAACCTTCCTCAGAAACTGGTTTTCCTCTTGCTACACTCTCCATATAGGTAGAAGAGGGATTTCCCATAAATCCAGGGGTTTAAGATGTTACTGAGACTTCCAGGAATGCTCCAGGTAAATAAAAGACCGGAGCTGCTCAGAAGTCACTTTCTGCAGTTTCCACGAGGCTTTAATAACCCTCTCACTAGGCCAACAGCAGTATTTCCTTTAGATGTCCTTCACTGCAACCATTCCTTCACCTCAGCACCATTCAGATCACAGAATGAGAGCGCTGTGGAGCCAAAAGAGCACTATCTAAACTCTGTAACAGAAGCAGCAGTGACCTTCAAGAACAAAATGCAGCAATGTCCACAACTGAAACTATCTGAGACACCAACTGCTGGAGGAGTTGGGGGAGTTCTTGGGTAACAGAAGGCTTGGCTTGTGCATGGTTTTTCTGAAGAAGGATGTCCAGCAATTTTCTCTTAACTCATCCAGTAGTTCTAAACCTGTATGAGAGCCACCTAGGATAGTTATTAATTTAAAGTTTAGGCAAATTAATTCTAACTAATCAAACTAAAAAAAGGACTTAAACACAAACTGCTAGTGGAAAATCGAATATAAGCTGCTAGGAGTGTTAACCTGAAGTCTTGCACAGTTTATTTACTTCTTTTAATTCACACCTCATGTATGCAGCTCCCAAACCTCATGGTCAGAGCAACGTTCCCTTGTTGTTCACTACTTTGAATCTGGGTTGAGGCTTCTGCCACACTCAGGATGCTGGCTGGTCCTCTTTAGCCACAGTCTGCAGCAGGAAGAAAAGAAAAGGAGCAGAGAATTATGTGACTCACTGCCATGGTTCTGGGGCAAGATATTCATTTCTGCCAGAGACTGAGATGGGTCTGGGTTAACTCCCACAATAGTAAAAGCATTCAGAAGCAAAGCAAGCTACAGAAGAAGCCAAGCCCAGCACAGACTGCCAAGAAATAATTATCAATGTTTGAGCTTCTAATCACACTAAGGACAACAATTCCAGCAAACATTTATGAACCTGTGGCAGCCAAACCACTGTCCCCAGAGTCATCTGTGTAATAGAGCCAGCCACAGGCAGGACACTTGGTCAAAGCAGAAGTTAAACAACAGCCTAAAGGTGGAACAGGACAGTTGTGCCCACTGCTGCAGGGACCTACAGAAGGGAGAAAGCCCAGCACTGGGGCTGAGAAGGACCTGTTGAGAAGAGCTGGTTGGAAGGGAGAAAGATTATAAAAGGCAGCAGCAGGCCTTTCAGCTAAGAGCTCTGTGTGCTGCAGCTGAGCACAAGGATCAGTGAAGGATTGAAGCACAAGGATCAGTGCAACATCCCTCCAGACGCACGGCTTTGTGGCTAAGCACAAGCTGAAGAAGCGGCAGTGCAAAGAAAGGAGTAACTTAGCAACATGTTGTCTAAAAGGAGCAGAGTTTATCAAAAGCTATTTCACTCTGTGACCATTTTCAGTGCATTCTTTATGTCCAATACACCTGCCACATTCCAGTAACTTCTAGGGTATGTTTCCAATGACCAGCAAATACTACAAGCTCATGAATCAGTGTAAATGGAACTTGATGCCAACAATAAGCAAGTTATTCTATGACTTAAATTCACACAGAAGTAAGGCGTGAAGAGTCCCACTGCAGAACTCCAAATAACAACTTTTACAGTCTTTCATGCCTAGGCAGGAAGGAAGTTTATGGACAGAAACATGAGTGTAGGGTTTCCAAAACCCTGGAAATCATCTTACCTGCCGCAAGAACTGCTTTCCAAGATAGCTGGTTGCCATGCTCGTCAAGTTCTTCCTACTGCCAACTTTACACCTGATATAACCGTAAAGGTTGGCTCCCTGAAGCACCACTCCCATCACAACCACTGCCTGAGACACAGGAAAATAAAGTCACTAATTTACACCAATTTAATGACACTTATTTACTTGTAACGTGCCAGATCTATTCCCGAGTTGAGGGAGTCAACTCACCAGCCATTTCACTTTGAAAGAAAAGAGAGCGCTGAAAGCAAATATCACCCAGATCATAGGGCAGGTAATCAGACCTAACCAGAAAATTCGGGACTCTGCTTCTGATGAGCTTTTATTCCTTTGTGCTGATACCTAGAAACAGAAAGGAAATGTGATTAACAGGCTGCTCCATTGTAGAGATCAAACTGTCATTAAAAACAGTCCAGAATCTACAAGCTCACTGTTTTTTGCCTCCACACAACAGAACTGGGTGCTTTCAAGATCAATTTCTACATCACATAAAGATCTTTCTGCAACAGAAGATGTTCCCATTTAAGGGATCCTTTTGCCAATTTTCTATGAGAAATTGTGGAGGCAGCACCATCAAATCCTCTTGGAATGCTTGGGGCTAAAAGGTTAAGTTTGGAAAACGCGACATTTACTCCATGGTTCAGTTACAAAGCTTAGAAACAGCCAAAGTGATAATGTTTTCTGCCTCCAGATCACTGCACAGACAACCACAATTCCATTACTCCTAGCACTGGCAGAGTATCAATACTCTTACGCATTAAAATAGGCTAATATTTCTTTACACACACAGAGGTCTGATTCACACCGCACTACTGATTTTATAGTCTTTACAGAGCAGAAGATCCCAAGCAAGCACTCCCTTCTCCCTATGGCAGTTAAAAAATGTGGGCTGGGTTAACAACTTATTTACAGCATCACCTTTCCCCCCTCCTCCAGAGTGTTCAAGCTTTTCTAAACCAGCATGGTTTTGAGGAAAAAATGGGCCTGTAGTGAGTGCACATACTCAGCTGGAGAAAGGTTTAGCTTCCCTACACCACCAGAGACCTCACTAGTGATCCCAAATTAGCAAGAATCAAAAGGGTGCATAGACATGTAGTGAGGTACCTGACAGATGGGATACTAGAGAGGTAACAGTAACCATCATGAACACAAAGGCCAAGCAATAACCATGAGGAATGCTGGATGTTTCTTCCTACTTCCAATAATTTTCTATAGGTGATAAAAGCTATGTCAGCTGTTCCAAGTTTATAACAGAAAACTTGCAGGTTACTACAAGGATGCTGGGGAGGGACTCTTCCTTAGGGACTGTAGTGGTAGGACAAGGGGTAATGGGTTCAAACTTAAACAGAGGAAGTTTAGATTAGATATAAGGAAGAAGTTCTTTACAGTGAGGGTGGTGAAGCACTGGAATGGGTTGCCCAGGGAGGTTGTGGATGCTCCATCCCTGGCAGTGTTCAAGGCCAGGTTGGACAGAGCCTTGAGCCACATGGTTTAGGGCAAGGTGTCCCTGCCCATGGCAAGGGGGTTGGAACTAGATGATCTTAAGGTCCTTTCCAACCCTTACGATTCTATGATTCTATGATTCTACTGATGTGACCTGGGAAGCTTTACTGCACCATGTGTGGAAGTTTTAGGTTGCTGACATTAAGCCAGATCAATGCAGCATGAGGATTTTTCAATTCCACAATCAAAAAGCTCATTCAGCAGTCCACATGAAACAAGCCTGTGGTTACAGATCTGTGGCTGGAAGTAAATGTCTGCATTGTGCAATCTGCCATCATAAGTGTAACAACTATTTAACAGGGATTTCATAACCCAGAAACAATTAAAAGAAGAATAAAAAAGAAAAGAAAGACATTTACCTTCCTGGCTTCAAATACCCAGTGACTTTTACCATCATCATCCACTTGGTTCCACCAGCGAAGGCCAACCATCAGTCGCCCTGTCACATTCTGAAACAGAAGAGAAGCAATGAGCTTTCTATGTTCTGCTAAAAGAAACTATTTGCCAAAGCTCAGCTGGTTGGGTTGCTATTTTCAATGGTGCTCATTTAACTTACACTTGGGAAACCAAAATTATAAGGCTCTTATGTCCACAACAATCTGTTTCTTATTATATTCTAATACTGTGAGGCATATTTCTGGTGATTTGAAAGTGATCTGATAATGAAGGCTGTAAAAGAAAACCTAATCTATGTTTTCCATTTGATTTTCAAAAAGAAATGAGGTACACAGAGATTTAAGAGTTCTTATTTTGTAACTCTTTGAAATACATCACAGCACTTGAGGGTACTTTGGGCATCACTTTCTGCCAAAGGCACAAAGAAGTAACTTTTGTTGTGACATAAAGTTCAATTCTTCTTATTCAGTAAGACAAAGATAACAAAAAGCATAGGAGGAACTTACCTTTACAGCCCAAAAGTCACACGACAAGAGGAGGATAATTGTCACCATGCAGGCGATAAAGCTGCTAGTTAAGAGCTCACAGAGCAGATAGACAACGATCGCACTGACTCGGAAGAATAAGTGGAAAAATGATGCCACGGGATGCCTGGAATGAAGTACAACACAGTCACAGCTCTTTCAGACAAGACAATTGAAGCAGTTCCAGAGAAATGACATTGCCAAGTGATCTCCTGCCAACTCACAGGATAAGGATCAGCATCGTAACACAAACCCACTGTGACTGCTGGGAATATGGGAAATAAACTGACTAGATCATCACAAGGAAGACACATTCTACCTGCAGGGACGTCCCACATGCAGCTGGAATTTGAGGTAGAAAGGGATGGGATACCTACTGTTCAACATAAATCAATTTTTATAGGGTGAGTTTAAAAAGGTCCTGATGGTGGAAATACCTCTGAAGGGAAGATCACATTTCTCAACACAGCAGACTTGCCCTTCTCTCTCATTTCTGCAGTTTGCAGGTCAGAAACGTGCAGCACAGAGCCAAGCACATGGGTATGGACACTGCTCTGCGGCAGGAGACTGGGCAGAACAAGGAAGAAGGCAGCTGGACTAACTACACCAGGACATGGCAAACAGCAGGGCAGCACAGAACATAAGAATGAAGAGTGGGGAAGAGTAACAGAGTAGCCCAGAACCAGCCCTCAACCCAGGGAGAACCTCCTGGTACACAATGTCACTGTATCCATGCAGATTCCTTCCACACAGGAACACAAACACATATTAAACATGAGGGCACCCAGGAGCATGAAGGCTCAGATTTACAAATTCCAACTGAGCTTCTGGAAATGGCACTCT